>NC_088379.1:133445000-134070000 GCF_037993035.2 Macaca fascicularis
CTTTTCTGGTGAAAGTGAAGGCTCAGGGCAATTGTGTGTCAATAATGAGAAATTTGGGTTTGGGATTTTTATCTTGCTGGATTCATATGATGAAAATAACACTGTTAAAAAAGTACTTGTTGATACAAAGTACTTTTCCTATACTATCTTATTTAAATCATACAACACTTGAGTACAGAGAGGTCAAGTAGCTTGAATAAGATTGCAGCTAATATGTGATAAAGCCAACCCAGCTCCTCAGATTTGGGACCTGACCCTACTCCCTTCTACTTGAACCTGCTATTTGTATAAGTTCTCATCACCAGGAACTTTTTGTAAGAAACCCAAATCCCACTTGCTGTAATATGAACCTATTTATTTTTGTTCTATCTTCAGTGAATTTAAAAAAGAATACTCAATCACCCCAAATTAGAGGTTTATTCCAAAGTGGTAGGTTTACCTCATATAGTATTAGGATAATAAGGCCCTAAATAGAAAACATTGAAAGAGACCAACAAGTTTTAAAAGAGGCTTTACTCATGTGATCACATTTCTCATTTCCAAGCCAAGTATGTGCACATGTGAGTGTTTGAGGCTGACATGATAGCCCTGTGATTGTCTCTTCTTTCACTTCTCTCCAACATGTAGAACAGTTTCAACCTAAAGTATAAAACTATAGTGAAGGATGTAAAAGTGTAAACCTGGGTGCTCACAAGTATCATAAGCTCCTGGAAGAAATATCATATATTTTCTATTTCTGTTCTGCTCATGGATCACCCGCATGTTACCTTTTCTCCACTCTGTCCTTCATGATATGTGCTTTCTTGGGCTGAGCTCTGAGAATGAGGTGTGTGGATTGAAATTGTACTGGGACTCTGGCCTGGCCTAGAAGAAAGTGCAGGAGTGAGTGTCAGTGTTGTGGTTTGGACTCAGTCTGATTGGAGAGTAAATAGTTGACTAATGAAAGGAGGCAAAGGCAAATCCTGAAACAGGCAGGCTTGGGAAGCAGGGAGGCCCTTAACCCAGAGGTAGGAGAGAAAAATCTTGATTTAAATGTTCGAAAAACAGACTAAAAATAAATCAGTCTCTTTTATTAGAATACAGCCTAAATTTACACTTCTAATGTCACCACCAAAGAATAACCCATTTGTTCTAAAAGGCTGAGGTCTTTAGTTGGCTTGGTTATCCAGTGAGGGAGATGTCTTTTCTGGGCATACGTCCTTGGTACATTGTCTGTGGATAATGCTGCACCTTCCGAGTGGGTTTACATCTTTTCAAGGAGCTCAGGTTTTTATTTCACCTTAACTTGGAGCAGGTAGATTATTTGAGGCTTGTGATTCTCTTCATTGTGGTTTTTGTCTTTGGGAATTTTGCAGTTCCTGGACTGGGAAGGGATTGGTTTTGCCAGGCTTCTCTATGGAGAAAATATGACATGCCTTGATGCTCATTTCTCTGAGCCTGAATCAATGTATTTTACAAATTGGCTTTGAGGGTTTCAGAAACAGGAAGTGACCAGCTTTTTTGAAATTAGAATGTTTGTCAGGTCATATCTGGTGAAGAAAATATCAGAAATATGGACACTAAAATGTAGAAATTACTTCAGAGTGAATGTTGGTTGATAGAGTCATTCATTGCATTAAACAGATATTTATTGAGTGCCTGATACTGGGAACTGAATAATAAGAAAAAATAAGGTGTTTGCTGTTTTCTTAAGAGGCCCACAGGAGCTGAGGAGGCAGCCAGTTACTTGCAGAAAGCATGATAGGTACTATGGATGTTTTGCTTTGCGTTAGGAATTTCAGTACAATGCTGCAGCCAAAGGTCTCTCTAACCAATATTGTCCTCTAAACAGGAGTATTTTTCATGAACAATCTGATATGTTAGCCAAGGTTATGTTTGTTCCTTTAGGTTACCCATTTCACAGAGTGTAGTTGTTTTGATCTATGTCAAAAACAACCTACGTGCCCTACATCCCAAAAGACATTAAAATGGCTTGGCCTGTTTTCCCCACACAGGCTTAGAAGCACCACAAATACTGTATATTGTTAAGTTTGAAATGCTAAAGAGAAAATTTTCAGTATAGAATTTAATCGGCCAAACTTAATTTCTTTCTGGAAGAGCGAAATATATAAGCTATTGTACAGTTTTAGATTTCTTCTCTGGGAAAAATAAAAGCTTACTTTTTATTAATTGGCATGATAATTTTTTCAAAAGTGATCAGACAATTGTGTTAGGATAGCTCCTATTTAATATAGTTTCCAGAGGGAATATTTACTCTGAGATGTGAGAGGTTCCTGTTTCTTATTGCAAGCCCAAATGAGAATTCAAAGCACCCATTACTTTCCAATACATCAGTATAACTTCTTATTCTTATTCATTATTATTCACTTGATTCCTCTTACAATATGAATAGAAGGATAAAAACATTTATAGATTACTTAAAGCATTTTATGAGAAGAAAGGGAACAAATTAGCCCATTTGAATCACTAGCTTTGCAGAGGAGAATGGGCAAAAGATATATTTAATCTTTCATCAAACGCTTTATTTGAAATTACTAATACACAGTTCCACTCAGAACAGCGCCAAATGAGTTATTAGGGCATTTAAACAAGATCATCTTTGTTTTTATTAGCAGCGTTATTCCTTACTCCTTTTGTTAGAAAAACACCCTGCAGTGTGTGCAGATCTGTTTAATTGCAATGCTTTTACATTTTCTTTCAAATGTAGTTGACTTATTTTATAAATATTTCAAGTACATAATTGCTATTTTGTTTTAATTAAATCACAAATGTATTTAGATAATCTAAGACATTAGAATACATTGCTGCTATGTCAGATTTGTAGAAGAGGTAAGAATGACTTATTGACTTTATTGACTATGATCCTGAATGAGAGTCTTTCACCCTTATGATCCCCTTTGTAGTAAACAATCTGTGGCATCAGATACACCTGGGCTTCAAGCCCAGTTCTTTAACTTACTAGTTAGTGTGATCTTAGGTGAGTTCTTTATCTTCTTTGAGCTTCCAGAATGTTCTGTAGATTTTATTGAGTATAATAATATGAACTTGCCAGACTGGTATGAGGATAAATAGATCATAAAGTACCTAAGAGAGGGCCAGGCAAATAGTAAGTACTCAATAAATGTTCATTTCTTTCCTTGTTACCTCCTTTTGATTAATAGAGGAGACTTGCTAAAGAGATTCTTGAGGTTCTGATCCCAGTTGTCAGTAGAGATCCATCTTCTTTTCTTTATTACTGAAGTTAAGAACTCTAGATTTAATCCAGGACCATCCCTTCTATGTGCTGTGCCAAAAAAAAAAAAAAAAAAAAAAAAGCATGTCTTAGTCATTTCCATCCTGTCTTTGTGGTTCAACAGTGATCACAATAGCAAACGTGAAGATATCGTGCTGATGTGGAATACAGGAAAGTGGAACAGATGTAGAATTTGGGGCTTGGCTAAGGCTGCTGGGAAATTTGCTTTAGGTGGCCTAGCTGGGAATCCAGAAAAGCAGGTGTTTTTGCAAGGATATGTCCTGGGGTGGTGGTGGTGGTAGCAGCATGGAGTGGTCCAGGAGGCCACAGGGCACAGGGCCTCTGCCCCCCGTTTACTGGGGCAGAGGCAGCTACGTGCATCTACAAAGAATCCATTCCACAGCCAGTGATCACTATTTACTCCTAGAAAATATCTAGAAAATTATCCACGTTCTTATCACTTAACGCTGCAACTCTGAAACCACACAATGCTCACTGACACACTGAAATGAAACTGGTTGCTTCAGTTAATGATGCAATCCGATAACTTCCCATACAGGCACATCTTTCTTAAGGCCTCTTGCTGGAGAAGATGGGTTGGCATGATCTTGTGGCTTTCACGTGATGCTGTCCTCCGGTGGGGCACAGGAATAACCTCGCCTTGAATGTATGACCTTGAAAATGTGTGATGTACAATGCATTTCCTGGTACTGCTGCCCGGAGAATGAGAAGAAAGTACTTAATGTGGTTGTTATTTGTCCCATGCTACTTCGCTGGGCACATTTCTGTTCTACCTTAGACGTATAGTGGAAACAGAGGCAGCAAGGCCAAATCTTTACTGTCCATCAGTTGTTTCTGAGATTTGGAGCAACCAAAGACTGCCAAAGACTGACCTGGGCATTTCTGCTCATTCCAGGATGAGCTTAGAGAATCACCAGGCATTCCTGAGAATGGAAGTCTTTTCTGTACTTCTCACAGAGCCCAGAGTGTCATCTGTACCACAAAATAGTTGCTCACTATGGATGAACTTATTGGATGAATAAAAGTTTTCCGAGATAAGCCCTTTTTATATTTGCCACTTATACTTGTGGACAGCTATGCTTTCCATTGTCATCATCATCAATATCGTTGTAATTTTCGTTAACAGGAAACATCTGCAAGGCAATATCCAAGGTGTTATGCAAAAAAGAATGAGAGACACAATCTAAATAGAACTTTCGAGGGCAATGACCAAGTGTTTTTTTGTTAACTTTTATTTTAAGTTCAGGGGTACATGTGCAAGATGTGCAGGTTTGTTACACAGGTAAATGTGTGTTATTGGGCTTCATTATTTCATCACTCAGGTATTAAGCTTAGTATTGGTTAGTTTTTTTCCTGACTCTTACCCTCCACTCTCCAATAGGCCCCAGTGTGTGTTGTTCCCATCTATATGTCCATGTGTTCTCATCATTTAGCTCCCACTTACAACTGAGAACATGTGGTATTTGGTTTTCTGTTCTTGTGTTAGTTTGCTAAAGATAATAGCCTCCACCTCCATCCATGTCCCTGCAAAAGACATGATCTTGTTCTTTTCTGTGGCTGCGTAGTGTTCCATGGTGTATATGTACCACATTTTCTTTGTCCAGATCTATCACTGATGGGCATTTGGATTGATTCCATGTCTTTGTTATTATGAATAGTGCTACAATGAACATACGCATGCATGTATCTTTATAATAGAACAGTTTATGTTCCTTTGTGTATATACCCAGTAATGGGATTGCTGGGTCGAATGGTATTTCTCTCTTTAGGTGTTTGAGGAATCACCACACTGTCTTACACAATGGTTGAACTAAGTTACACTCCCACCAACAGTGTATATGCTTCCCTTTTTCTCCACAGTCTCTCCAGCATCTGTTACTTTTTGACTTTTTACTAATAGCCATTCTGACTGGTGTGAGATGGTATCTCACTGTAGGTTTGATTTGCATTTTTCTTTTCTTTTTTTTGAGACAGAGTCTCGTTCTGTCGCCCAGGCTGGAGTACAGTGGCGCGATCTCGGCTCACTGAAATCTCTGCCTCCCAGGTTCAAGTGATTCTCTGCCTCAGCCTCCTGAGTAGCTGGGATTACAGGCGTGTGCCACCACGCCTGGCTAATTTTTGTAGTTTTAGTAGAGATGGGGTTTCGCCATGTTAACCAGGCTGGTCTCGAACTCCTGACCTCGTGATCCACCCACCGTGACCTCCCAAAGTGCTGGGATTACAGATGTGAGCCACCGTGCTGGGCCCTTGATTTGCATTTTTCTAATGATCAATGATGTTGAGCTTTATTTCATATGCTTATTTGTCAAATGTATGTCTTCTTTTGAGAAGTGCCTGTTCATGTTCTTTGCCCCCTTTTTAATGGGGTTGTTTGCTTTTTGCTTGTAAATTTGTTTAGGTTCCTTATAGATGCTGGATAATAGAACTTTGTCAGATGGATACTTTGCAAAATTTTTCATCCATTCTGTAGGTTGTCTATTTACTCTGTTGATAGTTTCTTTTGCTGTGCAGAAGCTCTTCAGTATAATTAGATTCCATTTGTCAATTTTTGCTTTTGTTGCAATTGCTTTTGGCATCTTCATCATGAAATCTGCCTGTGCCTATGTCCTGAATGGTATTACCTAGGTTGTCTTTCAGAGTTTTTATAATTTTGGGTTTTACACTGAAGTTTTTAATCCATCTTGAGTTAATTTTTCTATAGACCAAATCTTAAATGACTTTTTATTTCTAGAGCTTAGCCCAGTGCCTGTTGCATAGTACTGGCACAATAAGTTGTTGAATGATGATACTTGAAAAAGTGAATGTGTGTGATACGAATAGATCGATAAAAGCTACAATAGCTGAAGAGCTATATCTTATACCCCATTTCCCCTGTTTTTAATTAAACCACCTCCCCAGTACCTCCCACCCCACATCTGAAATAACTCTTTTTCTTTCATTTGAGAAAGGAGTGTATATTGTATCTCAGTGCTGTTACTTGGATCTATTAAGGGAAGCACAGGTTATAGTGCTGCTGTGATGCTAGGATTTTGGCTGCCTTGAAATTTAAGAGAATAATTCTTTCTAATACTAGAAATAGATCAATATTGAGCTCCTGCTTTTTCTCTGTGCCCAGAACACCCACTGAAGTCAGGAGGACCTGGAAGTGTGTGGGAACAGTGGAGTGGGGGCCTTTCTCTATTAATTTGAGTTTCATTCTTTCATTTCACTCCAAAGGTGATTCTGAAAAATAAATGCATTTATAAGGCTATTAATAACCATATTTTCCTCTTGATCATTATGGTTAAGTCATTGGTACTGCCAGGTGCCTGCTGCTCCCATCAGAAAGCCCTGAACAATTTTGCTTTACCGTTTGACTACACTGAGTTACTCTATGTCGGAGGAGTTGCTGCTGAATTTTTCCTTCTCCTGTCAGTTGATTTAAATTCACACTGGAAACAGAGAATAAAGTTTAAAATAATATTCTAAATCATAAAAGTCATTCTTCAGTTAAGGAACAATAAGTCAGCTTTCCTTTTATTAGACTATTCCCAAGAAAGGTTTTATGGTGAAAATGTCACAGTTGGGTTTTTTCCCACATTTTTTCTTCTTCCATCCTGAGCGTCTCATGATCCAGTCATTCATGGAAGCCTGCAATCCCTGAATAAATATTCTCCTCATTGTATTTACTGCAAAAATGTTCCACATCTCCATGAGTTAACTCCCCTGACCCCAATATTCCAGTTCATGCTTTGCAGTGTCATGGAGAAGATCAGAGTACACACCCTGCCGAAAGATGCCCAGTTTTGAGCCCCAGCTCTGCCCATCTACTCGCTGTGAGATTACCAGCCTCACCAAGACTTTGTTTCTTCTTATGAAAATTAGAATCATAATACTACCTACCTCCTCAGTTGGTGATGAAGAGTAAAACTTTCCTGGAATACTGACAGTGCTCCATAGATGGTAGTTTTATTATTGTGAGAATGAGAAAAGCAGTTCCCAACATCCAGAAGCTGGATGGACAGCAAGAGTTCTTGGGGTTCTCCTACCGAAATAAATCATTTTCACAAAATATCAACATTAGACAAGGCCACTCTGTGATCATGAAGGATAAAGAAAAAAACCAAGACCGTTGTGTAATTATGTTTTGACACAGATAAATTGTGGACATTGTCCAATACATAAAACTGACCAAACATCCCTTTATTCTGGCTAATATGAGTGACTGCTGATTTTTTAAAACCAATTATGGCTTTAGCCTGGCTCTATTCATCCCTCTTTACACATAAGATTTATTATGATACTTAGTCATAGAAGTACTCTTGCTTCCTCACAGTATCCAATCAACAGCAAAGTTCACTTCCTTAAACCCTCCCCAAAAGTCACCTAGCAGGACCAACATTCTACACTAAATCCTTTATAATACTTTCTTATTGAGACACCCCATGGTTCCTCACCGTGTGTGATCTCTCTTGCCACAGCACATAATTCAACTACATGTGTATTTCTGGTAGTCTCTGTCTGCAGGGCATTGACAACTACTCCTTTTGATAACCACAAGTCACAGGATTTAAAGTCATATAGCATGGAAAGGACATTTTGTGACCTTGAATAAGTTATTTAATGTCTCTGTTGATTTTCCCACTTGTTAAAATTAGGGGACTGGTCTCGTGCATTCTATGATCCTTTTTAGCACTAACGTGCTATGGGTATCTGTGTCAGACACTTACCAACATTAGGAGTGCTGTGGAACAGAAATACTTAACGCAGGAATGTCCTCAGATTCTGATCTTTCCTAGACTGCCAAAGAAAATCCCGTAATTCCAAATTCAATTTCTCCCCTCCTCCCACCTCTTCATGAAAAGGAGCTGTTTCTTTCTGGGAGATAGGCTAATATGCTGAGAATAGAGGAAGGAGAAGAAGGAAAGAAAACCACGCGGGCTGGGAATTGAGAAGGAGATTTTCTGGGGATCACAAAGACTGGTAGAGACATGGAAACACCAGAGAGAAGTGGCTGAGAGGAAACAGGAACACAAAGCATTGTGCAGATCATGTATTTGTATCCCTTTTATTGCCTTTAAAAAGTAGCAAGCAAATAATAGGATTGATTATTGAGTAATTTGGGTTGTTGAATAGTGTGTCCTGAAGAGAACGCTAATCAATAATTGAATGTGAATTTACAGGTTTTGGGGAATACATTTGTTATATAGTCAGAACACTCATCAAAGAAGGCCTGTTTCTCCTGGAGAGCTTGCCACTTTATAGTTAATAAAGGGAAGAAGCAGCTTCTTTTTCAAACATTTTCAGGATTTAACCATTCACAGCTTCTCCTGATCTCCATTCGGAAGGACCCGTAGAGTCCAGCCCTTGTATGGGCGATGATGAGAATGTGTTTACATGGAGCTGGGTGAAAGAGGCAAAAATCAGTGTCACTAGTTTAAAGATTCATGAGGCTTAATTAAAGCTTTTAATTTGCATGGGAACCCAAAGAAGCTAACTTTTGTCAGATCCAAACAGTAAGATGACTAGCCATTCTGGTTTTCCCATGATGATGATGTTTCCTGAGATGGAGAACTTGCAGTGCTAAAACCAGGACATTCCTAAGCAAACTGAGATCAACTTAGCATTCCTCTTCCTCACAGACTCAAGTTTTCTTCCATTTAAAATTCTGTTACAGACTGAGTGCTTCTTTCTGACATGTTCCCTGTGCATCAGATCTCTGCTAAATAATGGAGTCCTAGAACTGGAAGGGATGCTTAGATGTCATGAGGTCATCCGCTGCCTTCTAGCAGGTTTCATTCAGCTGGGCTGTTTAGATCATCTGCTCCTAAAAAACGATGTGCTGGGAAAGAGAGTCCACAGATAGTGTAGAGTCTGATACTCAGTCCATCATTTTATAATCCTTACTATTTGCTATTTGAATTTCTTTCATCTTATGTGGTTTCTTTCTTTTTTCTTACACGTTATTATAGAATTGAGAGGTGTGGCTGCCCGTTTTTGCAGAGGGATTATGGAGGTTGAGTTTAGAAGTTCATGGTTCTAGCAATAGCCGTGGTTTGGGGGGAAATTACTGCTTTGTATTGGCAAATGTAAATATAAGTTTTCTAAATTTAGAGTTCAGTGTTTAGAGGGTTCCCCCAAACTGCTGTTAAAACTATACAGAGATTGTCTGTATAGTTGTCTCACTGATAAAGAAGAAGGTTGCTGGTATTTTATTTCCTGGTTGTTTTGTTAATTCTTTATATTTGATATTCTCTTACATCCTTCTCAAATATGTGTATAGATCTCAATAATTCTAAAAGTTCAGGGAATGGAATTCATTTTTTTTTGTAAATATATTGCCCTTTTCTATCTCATTAGGGTAGACAATTTGTCTATCTCAATTAGCCAAAATGCTATTGAGTCACAGTTACCTTAGCTTGGGTAAACTATAAAGAACTGGTTCAGATACTCTATATGGAACTCTGTCTGTCAAATTCTGGTTCCCAAACCTTGGCTCAGTTTAAGACTTCAAGATACACACATAAATGTAAATAATTAATTAAAAGCATGTATATTTATTGTTGTCGTTGTTATTGTTAGATTGTTTTGTCCCAAAGGTATAACCAGTATATGGTCACTATAGTAAATATATAAATAACAGAAAAAAAATAGGAAGAAGAAGAAAATTAATCCGATTCCACCTAAAGATAGTGACTGATTTGGGGGTATTTCTTTTTGCTCTTTATTTCTATGTAGTGTTGTTTGTTTCACATATTATAATATTGCATCCTACCTTTTTCACTTATAAGCATTTTTTCCATTTCACCATGAACTCTTTTTAAATAACGTGTGCAATGGTTGCACAACATTCCATGGCATGCTATAGCATTTCAGGTAGAACATTGCTTGGTGGAGGAGACAACAGTATACACAGAGTAAGATTAGATTACGTTGTCAAATTAGTTAGGAAAGAATGTAAAATCTGATAGGCAGCAAGGTGTCCTCAGAGGGTGGGAGCAGATGCAGAACAAATCAGCATGGCTTCTTTTACTCTGTGCTGATCCTCATGAGGCACGTGGCTGTCGCTGATATCCTTCATAGCAGGTTTCTGGATCTGGAAAGCTCCACAATCCTTTCACCACCCTTTTATATCCTTGGAAGAATTTACACCAAAAAACTATGCATTTTTGTTGAAGATAGTTATTACGCATTGAACTTTTCTGGAACCAAATTCAGCAAAGAATAGGTGATGTTCTCATCTTGAAGGATGTATAGGGTATCAATTTATTGCCTCACAGCTAAAAATTCACTCTTCATTGCCTGCTCTGAGAAAATGGATATGGGCCCTTTAAATATTTTTCTTTGCCAGATGGCACCGTGTTAATCTTTGTCAGTAGAGGGTGCATGAGAGACATGATGGGAGGAAAGGGCTTTGCTTCCTGGTCTGACCTTTTTTATATGCAAGCTCCTGGAATGCCTGTGGTTTCTCCAGCACCTGGGTCCTGCCGGCAACCAGCAGCACCCAGTGGCCAGCAGCATACTCTTTCACCTCTTCTTGGTTGACTTTGTGGAATGCTCCAATGTGACATCTCCCTGTGAACGCCTTTCCTGACACCCTAAAAAGTGTCAGGAATTTCCAGCAAGTTCCAGAGAGCAGGTTTCCAGCAAGTTTGGTCAGTATGACACCACAGCAATTTCTCTGTCATTCATTGAACCTGGATTCTTCCCTCTTCAGTGAGGTGTGGATTTCAACCCTGGATTGGGAAGTGACTGGGGAGCCTTTCATGGGCACTGTATCCCAGCCCTGGGGGCAGTGACTGCGTCATATTCCCATATCCATTAGTGTTCTCTTCTTTTTTTTTTTCTTTCAACTTTTGTTTTAGGTTCAGGGGTACATGTGCGGGTGTGTTACGTGGTTAGACTGTGTGTGATGGGGGTTTGGTGTACAGATTATTTCATCACCCAGGTAATAACCATAGTACTTGACAGGCAGTTTTTCAGTCCTTACCCTCCTCTCACCCTCCACCCTCAAGTAGGCCCAGGTATTTATTGTTTCCTTCTTTCTGTCCATGTGTATTCAGTGTTTAGCTCATACTTATAAGTGAGAACTTGAAGTATTTATTTTCTGTTCTTATGTTAATTTATTTAGGATACTGACCTCTAGCTCTATTCATGTTGCTGAAAAGGACAGGATTTCACTGTTTTTTTATGGTTTCATAGTATTCTGTGGTGTATTTATACCACATGCTCATTATCCAGTCCAACACTGATAGGCATCTAAGTGGATTCCATGTCTTTGCTATTGTGAATAGTGCTGTGATGAACATATGCATGCATGTCTTTATGGTAGAATTATTTATGTTCATTTGTGTACATACCCAGTAATGGGATTGCTGGGTCAAATGGCAGTTCTGTCTTAAATTCTTTGAGAAATCTCCAGACTGCTTTCCACAGTGGCTGAACTAATTTATGTTCCTAACAGCAGTGTATATGCATTCCCTTTGCTCCACAACCTCACCAGCATCTGTTATTTTTTGACTTTCTAATAATAGCCATTCTGACTGGTGTGAGATGGTATCTCATTGTGGTTTTGATTTGCATTTCTGTAGTAATTAGTGATATTGAGCTTTTTTTCATAGGCTTGTTGGCTGCGTGTATGTCTTCTTTTGAGAAGTGTCCGTTCATGTCCTTTACCCATTTTTTAATGGGGTTGTTTGTTTTTTGCTTGTTAATTTATTTAAGTTCATTATAGATTCTGCATAGTAGACCTTTGGTGTATGGTTTGCAAATATTTTCTCCCATTCCGTAGGTTGTTTGTTTACTCTGTTGATAATTTCCTTTGCTGTGCAGAAGCTCTTTAGTTTAATTAGATCCCACTTGTCAATATTTGTTTTTGTTGCAATTGCTTTTGAAGTCTTTGTCATGGGTCTATGTCCAGAGGGTACTTGCTACGTTTTCTTCTAGGGTTTTCATAGTTTTAGGTTTTACATTTAAGTATGTAATCCATCTTAATTTTTGTGTATGGTATAAAGAAGGGGTCTAGTTTCCATTTTCTACATATGGCTAGCCAGTTATTCCAGCACCATTTATAAAATAGAGAGTCCTTTCCCCATTGCTTGTTTTCATTGACTTTGTTGATGATCAGTTGTAGGTTTCTGGCTTTATTTCTGAGTTCTCTAACTTGCTCCATTGGTCTATGTGTCTGTTTTTTTTATCAGTATCATACTGTTTTGATTACTGTGGCCTTGTAGTATAGTTTGAAGTTAGGTAGTATGATGCCTCCAGCTTTATACTTTTTGCTTAGGATTTCTTTGGCTATTGGTCACTTTTCTGGTTCCATAGGAGTTTTAGAATAGTTTTTCTAATTCTGTAAAAATTGTCATTGGTAGCTTGATAGGAATAGCATTGAATATATAAATTTCTTTGGGCAGTATGGCCGTTTTAACAATATTGATTCTTCTTATCCACGAGCATGGAATATTTTTCCATTTCTTTGTGTCATCTCTGATTTCTTTCAGCAGTATTTTGTAATTCTTGTTGTAGGGATCTTTTACCTCCCTGGTTAGCTCTATTGCTACATATTTCTTTGTGTTGCTATTGTGAATGGGATTTCATTTAAAAAAATAACTTTAAAAATTTTGGGGGGTACATATTAGGTGTACATATTTATGAGGTACATGAGATGTTTTGGTATAGGCATGTAATACATAATAATCATGTCATACAAAATTGGCTATTTTTCTCCTCAAGTATTTATCCTTTGTATTACTATTTTAGTTATTTTAAGATAACTAAAATTATATTCTTTTAGTTATCTTTAAATGTACAATTAAATTATTATTGACTATAGTCCCCCTATTATGCTGTCAAATACTAGGTCTTATTCTTTCTTTCTATTTTATTTTGTATCCATTAACCAACCCCACTTCTTCCCTGCCCTCCCACTACCCTTCCCAGCCTCTGATAACTATCCTATTCTCTATCTCCATGAGTTCAATTGTTTTGATTTTTAGATTCCACAAATAAGTGAGAACATATGATGTTTGTCTTTATCTGCCTAGCTTATTTCATTTAACATAATGACAGCCAGTTCCATCCATGTTGTTGCAAGTAACAATCTCATTCTTTTTTTATGGCTGAATAGTACTCCATTGTGTATAAGTGTGACATTTTCTTTATCCATTCTTCTGTTGATGGACACTTAGGTTGCTTCTAATCTTGGCTATTGTTAACAGTGATACAACAAACATGATAGTGCAGATATCTCTTCAATATACTGATTTTTTTTTTCTTTTGGTACATATCCAGAAGTGGGATTGCTGGATCATATAATAGCTCTATTTTTAGTCTTTCAAGGAACCTCCAAACTGTTTTCCATAGTGGTTGTACTAATTTACATTCCCACCAACAGTATATGAAGGTTCCCTTTTCTCCATATCATTACCAGCCTTTGTTTTTGTCTGACTTTTGGATAAAAGCCATTTTAACTGGAGTGAGATGATATCTCGTTATAATTTTGATTTGCATTTCTCTGATGATCAATGATGTTGAGCACTGTTTCATATGCCTGTTTGCCATTTGCATGTCTTCTTTTGAGAAATGTCTATTCAAATGTTTTGCCCATTTTTAAATTGGATTATTAGATTTTTTCCTATAGGGTTGCTTGAGCTCTTTATATATTCTGCTTATTAATCCCTTGTCAGATGGGTGTTGCAAATATTTTCTCCCATTCTGTGGGTTGTCTCTTCACTTTGTTGATTGTTTCCTTTGCTGTGCAGAAGCTTTTTAACTTGATGTGATCCCATTTGTCCATTTTTTCTTTGGTTGCCTGGGCTTGTGGGGTACTACTCAAGAAATTTTTGCCCAGACCAATGTCCTGGAGAGTTTCCTCAATGTTTTCTTGTAGCAGTTTCATAATTTGAGGTCTTAGATTTAAGTCTTTAATCCATTTTTATTTGATTTTTGTATAAGGTGAGAGATAGGGATTAAGTTTCACTCTTCTGCATATGGATATCCAGTTTTCCCAGCATCATTTACTGAAGAGACTATCTTTTCCCCCAGTGTGTGTTCTTGGCACCTTTGTTGAAACTGAGTTCATTGTAGGTGTGTGGATTTGTTTCTGGGTTCTGTATTGGTCTATGTGTCTGTCTTTATGTCAGTACCATGCTGTTTTGGTTACTATAGCTCTGTAGTATAATTTAAAGTCAGGTAATGTGATTCTTCCAGCTTTGTTTGTTGTTGTTGTTGCTGTTCAGAATAGCTCTGGCTATTCTGGGTCTTTTGTGATTCCATATAAGTTTTATGATTTTTTTTTTCTATTTCTATGAAAATTTCATTGGTATTTTGATAGGGATTGCTTTGAATCTGTAGATTGCTCATGGTGGTATGGACATTTTAGGAATATTGTTTTTTCCAATCCATGAACATGGAATATCTTTTCATCTTTCTGTGTCCATTTCTTCTGTCAGTGTTTTATACTTTTCATCGATTTACAATTTTCATTGTAGAGGTCTTTCATTTATTTGGTTAATTCCTAGATATTTGGAATTGCATTTGCATTTGTGATTTGGCGTTCAGCTTGAATGTTATTGGTGTACAGAAATGCTACTGATTTTTGTACATTGTTTTTGTATCTTGAAGTTTTACTGGAATTGTCTACCAGATCTAGAAGCTTTTGGGCAGAGACTCTGGGGTTTTCTAGGTATAAAATAATATCATCTGTGAAGAGAGATAGTTTGACTTCCTCTGTTTCTACTTGGATGCCTTTTAATTCTTTCTCTTGACTAACTACTCTGGCTAGGACTTCCAGTATGCATTTAATATGAGTGGTGAGAGTTGGCATCCTTGTCTTGTTCTGGTTCTTAAGGGGAACACATTCAGTTTTTGCCTGTTCAGTATAATGTTGGCTGTGGGTTTGTCATAGATGGCTCTTATATTTTATGCATAATTTGTTGAGGATTTATAACATGAAGAGATGTTGGATTTTATTGAAAGCCTTTTCTTTGTCTATTGAAATGATGATGTGGTTTTTATTTTTACTTCTCTTTATGTGATGAATCACATTTATTGATTTGTGTATGTTGAATCAACCTTGCATCCCAGGAATAAAGCCCACTTTATTATGGTGGATTAGCTTTTTGATGTGCTGCTGGATTCAGTTTGATAGTATTTAGTTGAGGATTTTTGCATCTGTGTTCATCAGGGATATTGGCCTGATATTTTGTGTCTGTGTGTGTCTGCTAGGTTTTGATATCAGAATGGTGCTGACCTCAAAGAGTGAGTCAGGGAGGAGTCCTTTCTCTTCAATTTTGGGGAATAGTTTCAGTAGAATTGGTACTGGCTCTTCATTATACGTCTGGTAGAATTCAGCTGTGTAGCCATATGGTTCAGGGCTTTTTCTGATTGGTAGGTTTCTTTTGACTAATTCAATTTTCGAACTCATTATTGGTCTGTTCAGGATTTTAATTTCTTCCTGGTTCAATCTTGGGAGGTTGTATGTTTTCAGTATTTATTCATTTCTTCTAGGTTTTCTGGTATGTGTACATGGAGGTGATCACAATAGTCTCTGAGAAGTTTTTCTATTTCTGTGCGGTCAGTGCTAATTCCCCCTTTGTCCTTTCTGATAGTGCTTTTTTGAATCTTCTCTCTTTTTTTCTATTAATTCTAACTAGTGGTCTATCGATCTTACTTATTATTTCAAAAACCAACTTTAGGTTTTTTGATCTTTTGCATGTTTTTTCACATCTCAGTTTTATTCAGTTCAGCTCTTATTTTGTTTTTTTTTTTTTTTTTTTTTTTTTCTTTTGCTAGCTTTTTTTTTTTCTTCTTGTTTTTCTGGTTCCTCTAAGTGTGATGTTAGGTTGTTAATCTGAGATCTTTCTAACTTTCTGATGTGGTCATTTAGCACTATAAACTATCCTCTTAACACTTCTTCAGTTGTGTCCCAGAGATTCTAGTATGTTGTATCTTTGTTTTCATAAGTTTCAAATAATTTTTTTATTTCTGCCTTAATTTCACTGTTTGCCCAAAAGTCATCTATGAGACAGTTGTTTAGTTTTCACATAATTGTATTGTTTTGAGAGATATTATTAGTATTGATTTCTATTTTTATTTTGCTGTCTTCCAAAGGCTTCGTTGGTATGATTTTGATTTTTCTGAATGTGTTAAGAATTGTTTTATGGCCAAGCATGTGGTTGATTAGAGTATGTGACATGTGCAGATGAGAAGAATGTATATTTTGTTGTTGTTGGATGGAGTGTTTTGTAGATGTCTGTTAGGTCTATTTGGTCATGTTGTGTTTAGGTCCCACATATTTTTGTTAGTTTTCTACCTCGATGTTCTGTTACTGTCAGTGGGGTACTGTATTAGTCTGTTCTCACACTGTGTAAAAAACTACCTGAGAGTGGGTAATTTATGAAAAAAGGAGGTTAAATTGACTCACAGTTTGCAGGTTGTACAGGAAGCATGACTGGGAGGGCTCACGAATCTTATAATCATAGCAAAGGCAAAGGGGAAGCAAGCACATCTTACCATGGCAGAGCAGGAGAGAGCGAGAGAAGGGGAAAGTGCTACACACTTTCAAACAACCAGGTCTCTTGATAATTCACTCATGATCATGAGAATAGCAAGGGGGAAGTTCGCCCCTCATGATACAATCACCTCCCACCAGGCCACTCTTTCAACACTGTTAATTACAATTTGATATGAGATTTGGGTGTGGACACAGTGTCAAACCATATCTTTCCACCCCTAGCCCCTCACAAATCCCATTTCCTTCTCCCATTTCAAAGTACAATTATGCTTTCCCAACAGTCCTGCAAAATCATAACTAATCCAGCATTAACTCAAAAGTCCAAGTCCAAAGTCTCATCTGAGACAAGGCAAGTCTCTTCCGCCTCTGAGCCTTTAAAATCAAAAGCAAGTTAGTTACTTTCAATATATAATGGGGGTATGGGAATTTGGTCAATAGATGTGTTCTAAGAGGGAGAAATCAGCCAAAACAAGGGGGCTGCAAGTCTAAAACCCAGCAGGGCAGTCATTAAATCTTAAAGTTCTAAAATAATCTCCTTTGACTCTATGTCTCACATCCAGGCCACACTGATGCAAGGGGTAGACTCCCAAGGCCGTGGACAGTTCTGCCCCTGTGGCTCTGCAGTTCCCACAGCTGCTTTCATGGGCTGGCATTGAGTGCCTGCAGCTTTTCCAGGCACATGGTGCAAGTTGTTGGTGGGCCTACCATTCTGGGGTCTGGAGGATGGTGGCCATCTTCTCACAGCTCCATTAAGCAGAGCCCCAGTGGTGACTCTGTGTGGGAGCTTCAACCCCACATTTTCCCTCTGTGCTGCCCTAGTTGAGGTTCTCCATGAGGGCTCTGCACCACAGCAGACTTCTGCCTGGACATCCAGGCATTTCCATACATCCTCTAAAACCTAGGCAGAGACTCCAAAACCTCAACTCTTAGCTTCTGCACACCTGCAGGCTCAGCACCATATGGAAGCCATCAAGGCTTCGAGCTTTCACCCTCTGAAGTAGTGGCCTGAGCTGTATATTGGTCCCTTTGAGCCATGGCTGAAACTGGAGGGACTCAGATGCAGGGCACCATGTTCTGAGGCTGCACAGAGCAGCAAGACCCTGGGCCTGACCTATGAAACAATTTTTTCCTCCTAGACTTTCAGGCCTGTGATAAGAGGGGCTGCCATGAAGGTCTCTGAAATGCCCTGGAGACATTTTCCCCATTGTCTTGGCAGTTAACATTCAGCTCCTCTTTACTTATGCAAATTTCTGCAGCCTTGAATTTCTTTTCTGAAAATGGGTTTTTCTTTTTATACTGCATGGTTGGGCTGCAAATTTTCCAAACTTTTTTTTTTTTTCTTTTTTTGAGACGGAGTCTCACTTTGTTGCCCAGGATGGAGTGCAGTGGTGTGATCTTGGCTCACTGCAATTTCCACCTCCTACATTCAAGTGATTCTTGTGCTTCAGCCTCCTGAGTAGCTGGGATTACAGGCATGCACCAACACACCTGGCTATTTTTATATTTTTAGTAGAGATGGAGTTTTGCCACATTGGCCAGGCTGGACTCAAACTCCTGGCCTCAAATGATCTGCTGGACTTAGCCTCCCAAAGTGTTGGGATTATAGGCATAAGTCACCACACCCAGCCCAAATTTTCGAAACTTTTATGCTTGCTTCCATTTTAAATATAAGCTCTAGTTTTAGGTCGTTTCTGTCTTTATGCAAATAAGCCTAGGCTTTTAGAAGCAGCCAGGTCATACCTAGAACACTTTCCTGCTTAGAAATTTCTTCCATCAGAAGAAATTTCATCTCTCTCAAGTCCAAAGTTCCACAGATCTCTAGGGCAGGGGCACAATGCCACTAGTCTTTTTGCTAAAGCATAGCAAGAGTGAAAAATAATTACTCCAGTTTCTAGTAAATTCCTCATCTCCATCAGAGGCCAACTCAGCCTGGACTTCACTGTCCATATCACTATCCGCATTCAGGTCACAACTACTCAACAATCTCTAGGAAGTTCCAAACTTTCCCTCATCTTCCTGTCTTCTTCTGAGCCCTCCAAACTGTTCCAACCTCTGCCCATTACCCAGTTCCAAAGTCACCTCCACATTTTCGGGTATCTTTATAGCAATGCCCCACTTCTCTGGTACCAGTGGTGGAATGGCTTTTTGAAGTCACAATCACAACACCAACTAGGCGTGACAATACTTTACAAGGCTGGGGCAAATTTCTCCACAAGGCTGTGTGTGCTCTGAATCAGCATCCAATATATGGTACTGTTTTTCCCAGGATTCACGGGTTCAGGAATCAAGGGGTGGAAGTGGAAGTGGCACCATTCACCATCACCCCTAGTGACCCACTAGCAAAATTTTTACTTCTTTTTTCCATGACGTTATCTTCTACTTCTAGAAGTCTTATTTCCAGAGGAAGGAATGCCACCACCGGGAGACACAACAGTGATTCCATTAAACTGGAAGTTAAGATTGCCACCTGGGCACTCTGGCCTCCTCTTGCCTCTAAGTCAACAGGCTAAGAAGGGAGTTACAGTGTTGGCTGAAGTGATTGACCCAGACTATCAAGATGAAATAAGACTACTACTCCACAATGGAAGTAAGGAAAAGTATTTCTGGAATACAGGAGACCCCTTAGGGCATGTCTTAGTATTACCATGCCCTGTGATTAAGGTCAATGGAAACTACCACAACCCAATTCAGGCAGGACTGCAACTGGCCAACACCCCTCAGGAATGAAGGTTTTGGTCACTCTACCAGGTAAAAAAGCATGACCAGCCAAGGTGCTTGCTGAAGGCAAAGGGAATACAGAATGGGTAGTAGAAGAAGGTAGTTATGAATACCAGCTATGATCACATGACCAGTTACAGAAATGAGGATTGTAATTGTCATGACTATTTCCTCCTTATTTTGTTATAAATATGTTTGTGCATGCATATACCTGCACTGAGAAAATGTCTTCATTTTATTTCTCTTCTTTTTCCTTTATCACGTAATGTAAGACTTATTGACGTCATATCAGCATTTAAGTGTTGTTAACTATATGTAATAGCATTTAGGTTGATTAGTGTGCTTCTTGTTGTATGAAGGATACTTTGTATTATGTTAGGCATAATTATAACCTGTTATTGTCTTTACTTGGAGATTAAGTACGATTTCAGGAGATGTGTATGAGTGCCAAGTTGACAAGGGGTTGACTTGTGATGGTCAATATGAGGTGACAACTTGATTGGATTAAAGAATGCCTAGATATCTGGTAAAGTATAATTTCTGGGTGTGTATGTGAGGATGTTGCCAGAGGAGACTGACATTTGAGTCAATGGACTAGAAGAGGAAGACCCACCCTCAATGTTCAGTGGGCACCATCCAGTTGGCTGCCAGTGCAGCTAGAATAAAAGCAGGAGGAAGAAGGTGGGATAAGTTGGCTTGCTGTGTCTTCTGGCTTTCATTTCTTTCCTGTGGTGCATACTTCCTTTTGTTTCTCCTGCCCTTGGCCATCATACTCCAGGTTCTTAAACCTTTTGACTCTTGGACTTCTGCCAGTGGTTTGTGAGGCGCTCTTGGGCCTTCAACCACCGACTAAAGGCTGCACTGTTGACTTTCTTGCTTTTGAGGCTTTTGGACTCAGACTGAGCCACTACTAGCCTCTCTCTTCCTCACCTTGCAGATGGCCTATTGTGGGACTTTGCCTTGTGATAGTGTGAGCCAATTCTCCCTAATAAACTTCCTTTCATATATACATATATCCTGTTAGTTCTGTCCCTGTGGAGAACCCTGACTAATACAGGTACTGATGTCTTCCACTCTTATTTTGTGGTTATCTGAGTCTCTTCCTAGGTCTTTTAAAATTTGTTTTATGGATATGGGTTCTCCAGTGTTGGGTGCAAATATACTTAGGATAGTTAAGTCTTTTTGAATTGAACCCTTAATCATTATGTAATGCCTTTCTTTGTCCTTTTTGTCTTTTGTCAGTTTAAAGACTATTTTGTCTGAAATTACAGTGGCAACCCCTGCTCTTTTTTGTTTTCCATTTGCTTGGTTGATTTTTTTTTCCAGCCCTTTACTTTGAGCCTAAGGATATCATTGTATGTGAGATGGATCTCTTGAAGGCAGCATACAGTTGGGTCTTACTTCTTTATTTAACTTGCCATTCTTCACCTTTTAAGTGGGGTGTTTGGCCCATTTATGTTCAAGTTTAATATTGATATGTACAGATTTGATTCTATCATTGTGTTA
Source organism: Macaca fascicularis (assembly GCF_037993035.2). NCBI lineage: Eukaryota > Metazoa > Chordata > Mammalia > Primates > Cercopithecidae > Macaca > Macaca fascicularis. Next base: position 133,465,970 of record NC_088379.1, read on the forward strand.
TTAGTTGGTTGTTATGCAGACTTTCTTTGATGCTCTTGAGGGTTGACTGTGGTATAAATTGGATTCAGTTAACCGGTTTCATTGCTGGAAGATTTCAGGGGGCCACAACTCAGTTCAGCACAACTGGGCTGTGTGCTGTAATCCTAGGCAGCTGGTAGCAGGCCCACAGCTTTATTCTCTGGTACTTCAAGGTTAAGTACCTACTGCACTAGAGGGGCTGAAGTGTTCCCGGCCTGCTGGCAACAACAATCTGATGAGGGATGCTGGCAAAAGTGCTTTGTTGGAGCATGGCAGCAAGGTCCTTGCATGTATGTGTGCACTGGTGGGGGCAGGGCAGCAGAGTCTGTGCACACATGCTTGTGCCAGCAGCAGCAGGGCAGTGGAGCGTGCATGCACATGCATGGGCAGGGTCTGTCTCACAGGGTTATTGTGAGGGTTAAAAAGAGATAATATGTATAAACTGAAACCGTGCCTGGCACATCATAAGTATTCAATAAATATCATGTTATTATAAGTTAATCTGAGTGGATCTGACATTGAGTTTGGTTGGAGGGCCACAAATACAAACGTAGTGCCTGACAGGAGCATATGCTACAGTTTACTTTGCCATTCCTGCATGGCATTTTGTTGCTTTTGATGTTTTACTGTAATAAACAATGCTATGATTAACATCTTTGTGTGCAAAACCCAGGTACTTGGGAACTTTATTTATAGGGGGGAATGGAAAGTCATTTGTCTTTAAGGAGGTGCTTCATTAACCAACATAGGTTTTTGGCCTCACCCAATACAGCAAGTAGAATTACCATAAAGTATAGAATAAATCTTGTTGAGGATCTCAGTGACTCAGATTTTGCCAACTTCTCAAGAACCTCTTTCTAACTGCTTCTTAACATGTGACAAAGCAAAGTTTTTCTTTTGAGGAAATAATAATATTCAATACACAGTAAGTAATCTTATTATAGTTTTTAGAATGTTCTTTGGCTCTAAGTTAGGCACCTTGAAAATGCCCATTCTGAGTTAATTAGTTAATTAAGTTAATCAATACTTATTCAAATGTCAAATGGTTTAGAAATTAAACAATTTTGGGATGGGACTTCAGAAATGACTTAATAGTTATATGACCTTGGGCAAGTTATTTTAACCTCTTTGAGTTAAGCAATTATTTTGGCCTCTCTGAGACTCAGTTTCCTCATAAGTATAATAAAAATAATAATGCTTATGTTAATTAATTATTTATGCAACAATTGTATATTGAGTTTCTATTACATGACAAGTACTTTTCTAGGTGCTTGGGATGCATCAGTGAAAAAAAATCTCCCTATTCCAAAGGACCTTACATTATAGTGGTAGCGAGAACAGATGATAAATGATAAACATAATGCTTAAATAAATTATATAGCATGTTAGAAAATGGTAAATGCAATGGAAATGGAAAACATAGAGTTGGATAAGAAGGATCAGGAGTGCATGGAAGGATCACTATTTTTAAAAGTCCTGTTATGGTAGGTCTCACTGGGGTAATATTTGAATAAAGATTTGAAAGAGGTAAGGCAGTCAGCCATGCAGCTATGTGAGGGAGAAGTATTCCAGGTAGAGAGAAGCAAGTAGAAGGCCCTTATGTGGGAGCATGACGGGCATATTTTAGGAATAGTAAGGACAGTGTGGCTGAAGCAGAGTGAGTGAGGGGGAAGATGGTTGGAGACAAAGTTAGTGAGGTAACAAGTCCCAGATCATGTTGGACCTTCTAGGCATTGTCAGAGCTTCAGATTTTGCTCTGAGTGAAATGGAAAGTCATGGAGGGTTCTGAACAGAGGAACAATTGAACTTATATTTTATCAGAATCATTCTGACTTCTGAGTGAGGATAAACTCTGGGGGTACAGCTGATATTGTCACTCCTCCTTCCCGTTCCCCTTCTCATGGAGGATACAGCCTGGCAGCTGAAAATGTGAGGCAGTGATGGAGTTTGGGCAGCCATGCAGGGGCATAGGATGGGGTTGGGGAGCTGCAGGCTGTGGGTCAGCAGCTGAGGGAGTGGTGTGGAGGTGGTAGGTGGAAGACACAACCAGCATGGTGGGTGGTAGAGCGGGGAGAGGGAGTTGGTTACATTGAGCAAATTAGTAAATTGATGGTGAATGTAAGAATAATGGGAGCCAAGTTTTTCACTGCTGGAGAAGGAATTTATAAACAGAAATGAGGAAGGCTAGAAGGAACTCTGAAGTTGGACTGGAATTGGAGGTATCAGTATGAACATATGATTGTCTGTCTAGCAAACTAATTATAGATGTTTAAATGTGTGCCATGTATATACACAACATGTCCAAGCTCTGTTCATTGAGAGGGCTTAGTAGCAATAACACCTTAGCAACAATTAGTACAATGAGCACCCAGACATTGGTTTCTAAAAACCATCTTTCACTGGAAGATACCAAGGCTCCTTCGAGTAATGACCAATGGGTGATTCTAGGTTGGTTGGGGTGGGGAGACTTGGAAAGTGTAAGATGAGCCTGCAACATCTTGTACTGGACAATAAGGAAAGGCTCAGTGAATGGTGGGAACATTTCAAAAGGACACATGGGCTCCTATTGGTCAAATCAGGGAGAATTTTTGCATTAAAGAATAATAATGGATTACAACTCATTGAATAAAATAGAAATCTGTGAATCCATTCTGATACAGATGAATAAATGAATGAAAAGGGAAAGCTTGACTTTACTATAAAGTGCCAACTAATTAACGTATAAAGAATAATGGAAATAGTGAGTCAGTGTTTGGCAATTTTCACAGATGTGGTTGCTTTGGGCTAAAGTCATCAATGAAGTCTGACAGAGGATGGATGCTAAGGCTGAAAGGTGAAGGTTTCATGAGGAACAGGATATTTTGACATATTCTGAGAATACCTTCCCCTAACATATAAATCAATTACAAAGAAAAAATGGTGAATTTAAGTGGAGAAAGCTGGCAGACATCAACATGACCAGGAGACCAAGGTAAGATAGGTTGACATTGTATCACTTCTGCTGTGATGCACTGAAAAGAGAATGGCATTGTTTCTGTGGAATTCTTGCCCTGGATGAAGTGCCTGAGTCTGATCATAAGGAACCATCATCCTACAGTGGGTGATCCTACAGAATTTAACACTTCCTACTGTGCCAAGTGCATGGAAGATGGTGAAAGACTGAGACACTTCCAGATCAAAGGATTCTGAAGAGATATAACAGCTAACTGTGATGTGTTCTTGAAAAACACCTGAACCACAGAGGGAAAAGAGACATTTTAGGGACGATTAGCAACATTTGAATGGGATTTGATGGTAGTGTATCGATGTTAATTTCCTGATTCAAAGCGTTGTATGCTGATTATATAGGAGAGTGTTGTTGCTTTTGGAAAATTCACACTGAAGAGTACTTTTGGGGTGACAGAATGTACCCTCAAAAGCTTCTGATTGTGTAGTTAAAATTATTTTAAAATACTTATGTTTTTAAAAGAAGGCTATTGGAAGTGAGAGATGATGATGATTTAGATCAGGGAGGTGATGTGGCAGTGGTGGGAAATGGTCAGACTCGGGATATATTTTGAAGATAGAACCAATAGAACTTCCTGATGAATTGGATATAGATTATGAAAGAAAAATAGGAGGCAAGAATGATTCCAAGGTTTTGGCCTGAGCATCTGGAATGATATGTAAACTGTGGGTGAGACAGGTTTTTGGAGGGAGTATCAAGAGTACCATATTGGATGAGTTGAGTCTGAGACACTCATTAGACATCCTCCTGATGAACATGTCGAGGCAGTTAGAGACCAGAATTGGAAGTTCAGGAAGGGATTTATGCTGGAGACAGAAATTTGGGAGTTGTCAGAAAGCAGATGGTATTTAAAGTCATGAGGGGATGAGATCACCAGAAGAGGAAATGTAGAGAAGAGGGCATTCTCAGGACTGCTCGGCAGGGGTATTTTCAGCCTAGGTAAACTCACTGAAAAATTACTGAAAAATGTCCAACTTTGTAAAAATCCATGCCTAAAGTCTTCAAAGAGGTAACAGTTTGACACATGCAAAGAGGATTAACAATATAAAAAACAAGATTATTCTAAACATTAAAGTTTATGTTGTGTTTACTATGTGTCAGGCACAATGTTGCTTTATATAGATTATCACATTTAATCTTCATCTCGATCTTGTGAGGGGTAATATCATTTCTATTTTTCATGTGAAGAAACTGAGGCTTAAAGGATTTAAATAATTTGTTAAAGGTCTCACAGCTAGTAAATAGTGAGCCTGGGATTCATATCCTTGTGATCTGCCTACACTGCCTTCCATTCTAATGGCTGCACTATCCTGCCTCAAGTACTGGACGAGGACAGAAAGAAGCCAGTTATGGGGCTCTAGATCCCTCTTGACTGCCCAAAACAACCACATCAAAGCAACATTTTTACACACACCACACCATACACACAGACACACACACACACACGCACACACACATGCACACACAATCAAGAGCTGCAGCCTTAGAAGATATAAGAACATTCCATCTTTCAGGCTGACTGCCCCTTACTTACTGCCATGTCAGCTCCCTGAGAGAGGTCCTAGAAACTTTGGTGTGATGGAGGAAGGACTTACAGTGGAGGAAACCCATGTTTCCAAGGACCATGGTCCAACAATAGGCAATGGAGAGAGCACCCCAGGCTCCAAAGAGCAACATCAGCATCTGGGTTATGAACACAACCAACCCTGTGTTTTTAAGAGCTCTGTCTTTCCTGAAATATCCTTCTTTTGGCTTGCTGTTATTTGCCACTTTTACAAGCTACTGAGCCACATCACTGGTGTGAACAGTTTCAAAGCTTACATATTTCTTCTTGTAATCAGTTTAGTCGATCTTGTAACTATAAAGAGTGAGATGGTAAATCCTGAGCTCTCATTCTGAGTCAGAATTTATGACAAGAACAACGTGCTTGTGCCCAAACAGAACCATGCATGTATGGTAATACAGCACTTGAAATTTATGTACTTCCTTTTATCCAAGGAACAGAAAGTGCTTCTATAAAATGGATTAAGAGCCAACTGTCTACAGCAGGCAATGGGAACAGTTCAAAAAAGGACTGCTGAGAGAATCATTTAATTTCTGCAAGGCCAGGGTTTGCACTAGACAACCATGTGTCCCAGTGTTTCACAGAAATGGTTCCAGGAGACCACTGCCATTTCAACCCCTGCTCAACAGGGATGAATTCAACTGCATCTTTGCCCACCAGTTGTATATGAAGATATTCTTTCATCCCTGCGGTTTAGTGCTGGTTGCTGCACAGGACTAGCCCCTGGTATTAGCTGAGGAGATCACCAGCAGAATGGATCCTGTCATTCCTTTCCACTGACTAACTGGTTGGCTCTTCTCCTTAGTAAGGGAGAGCCTTTATGATTCACTGTGCTAGCATGAAAAAACTCTAGTCTTGTAGATAAGCCCACTATAATTTATGACCCCACTGTAAAATAGGATGGCTTCTCTATATCACACACTTTAAAATGTACATGCTACAGTCGGTCCTTGCATTAGTTACCTATCGCTGCATAACAAATTATTCAGAACTTAGTGCCTTAAAACGTTTATTATGTCCCAGTGTCTGTGGGTCAGGAATCCTGGCGTGGCTTGACTGAGTCTTCTGCGTCAAGGCCTCTCTCAAGATCTTAGCCAGGGCTGTAGTCATCTCCAGGCTAGACTAGGGGAGGATTTGCTTCCAATAATGAGGTATTTGGCATGATTCAATTCTTTGAGGGCTATGAGACTAAGGCCCCAGTTTCTCACAAGCTGTTGGTTAGAGATCTCCTTCATTCCCAAGAGAGAGCACCAGCACGAATGAAGTGACAGTCTTTTGTAACCTAATCACAGAAGTGACATCTCATCACCTTTGCCATATTCTATTTGTGGAAGCATGTCACCAGTTCACATTTAAGGGCACGGGCTTACCCAGGGCATGAAAACCAGAAGGCAAGGATCACTGGGAGCCACTTTAGAAGCTGCCTACCACCGTCCGACGTACATTGTCACACTTGTCCTTATAATGATCCTCCAATGCATTGTTAGTCCTCTCATTTCACAGGTAGGGCAAGTTCTCAGACTTTAGTACTTGCACCTACTGACACTGACATTTATCTTTAGTGACTCATAGTGTTCATTCATGTATGCATTTATTCCATGACTATGATGTGAAAGTACAAAATATTAGGTATGCTACTGTGCTAGGTGCCAGTAAGTTTTTATTCTTGGTAAAATATAGGTGTGTACAGCATCCTAGTAGTTCTTCAATGAATATTTCTTGAGAGTAAGAACTGTTTGTAATATATATATATGTATATAGTAGTGCTTAATTTATTGTGTTATACCAATAGTACGTGGTAGTAGTAATTGGTATTTATATTATTAGATATAAAAGTTATTATAAGAATATAATAATTCTCATGAGTTGTTAATCTATTTTTATAGTTTTGACATATATAACTGGGAGTCCTCTTCTGGTTTTTGAGGGTCTAGGATTCAATAACTTCTATTTCAGAGATGAATAAATACAGTTGAATAGTGGTTACGATATAGACGACACCCCAGAAACTGAAATGGAGAATTTCATTCTAGTCCTATTTATAGCCCAAACTCTATGTACATGTACTACATGGGAAAAGCTCACATGTAACTTGAGTCAGCTCCACATTAAACACACATTGAGTACCTGCCATAGGCATTATTAGTAAGGCTCATCATCGTATTGCTGGTGAGATCATGTACAAAAATAATTTTGCAAATTGAAAAGTACACATAAATATAAAAGAATTTTTAAAATTGTTTGTGCTGCTTCCTTAACTCAGGGAAGCCTACAAGGTGCCAAGTGCTGTGGTAAGTGCTTCTTAAAATGTTACTTAATCCTTCTCACAACTGCTCTGAAAAGTAAGGTCAGAGCTCCTGGTTGCTGGTAGTTCAAAAAGGGTTCATTTCTGTCTGCTGAGAGGGCTCTGTGATCTGTGAGTCCGTGGTGGCCAAACACAGGGAGACTTCCAAGTGAAACCCTCCTTGATGACATAGTGAAACTGCGAGTTTATTCAAGTGGGAATACGCCCCCTCCTAACTTACCCCACACAGAAACAGATCTGTGCAAACATGCTTGTCCTTTTTAGGATGATACAATAACTTTTGAAATAATGGAAGATACTCTGGAATCTTGGAAGTCAGTGAGAGGAACTACTGGCGCAGTAGTTCTTGACTAACAGAAAGGCAGGAGTTCTCACAGACAAGGCATAGCCTAGAGACAGTGACTTGGCCATCTCCGACCTATGCAATTACTCAGGGGCCAAAAGGAAAGACAAGCCCAGTTTAATAAAACCCAACAGCAGGGATGTAGAGAATCAATAAATGTTGGTTGATGTCCACAGGGCAGCTTGGAAGCAACTGGAAGACCTTTTGCAGCTGGTTATTTTTGAACAACAATCTAAGATGTGTAAAAGCAGAAATAAAAATAACTGAAGAAAGGAGCCCTGACTTGCTGCCTTGAAATCATGAGTGTGCTGTGGTTGATTTGTAGCTTTTTGCAGTATGGTCAAGATGACCCCTGATTCAGTATCTCCTTTTCCTACCACCTGCCTCCCCTGGGTGGGGGAGGGGAAAACCATGCTAAAATATTCTATAGAACCAGTACTCTGAGAAGTAGCCTCTATAGCAACCAAGCAGGTAGGAGGTAGCTGTTGTAGTTTCTGTCTTTTACCTTTTTCCTCCAAATATCCAGATTTCTAAGGGGTGAGAAAACACAAACACCAAAAACATCATTAGAATTTTGGATTAAAGACAGCTATTTCCCTTGTCTCATTTTTGATACACCAGCTGATAATTGGGCTATATCTGAGTCTAAAAATAACACATAGTACATTAAAATAATATTCCTTGGCTACATTTCCAAAGTGGTATTCTGGGATTTCTGTGCATTAATCCTGTAACAATAACAGGATTTGGGCTTTTAACTCCCCTGGTGTAGCTTCGAAAATCTAGCCTAAAGCAGCTAATGTTGCCGTTTAAATCATCCTCTCACTATCCTTAGGGAAATGTGGAGATTAAAAAAATGACAGCCCAACTGCTCAAATGACCTATACCTGGGAGAATAAGAGAAACAACCTATTTCCTCTCAGGAACTGGGCCGATCAATAGAAATATTTCAAAAGGACCATCATGCAATAAAGGCCTTGGAATTTGTATCCTACATCAGAGCACCCTAGATATTTCCAACATAGACCTATCAGGTTTTCCACGAGGGAGGGAGACACTGTAACAGTTGAATAACTGGAACTGAACTGGGTTGCACGTGTGTGAGCCTCTGTGTGTGTGTCTGTGTGTGTGTGTTTGTGTGTTTAGGAAAGGAAGGGAAAGGAGGCCATTATTATTATGTATGTTTCTGGTAAACATGCTTTTTTTCCCTACTGAAACTTGGGCGTATCTCAGAAATTAGGTGCTGTTAATCGTGTCAGCTAAAAAAAAAAAAAAAAAAAAAAGCATGTTCTAAAATATGCACACAGTTCTAAATTGAAGCTCTAAATAGCTCCAAATTGAAGTGGCAGGAGTTTTTCAATGATACCATTAATTGCATTTCATTAATTGGGAAAAAGAGCTTTTGTGTAGCTGTGGTTATGATGGGCTGGATTTAATCAGCGTAGGTACCACTAACAGGCTGGCACTGCTTTTGGCCTGCAATGCCTTTGAAATTCTAAAACGGAAAAGGAGGCCAACACACTGAGCAATTATTTCAGAACAGATTGCCCGTTAACATTTCATAATATCACCGAAATACATCCTTTCTGGGACAGAGACTTGCTTTGGCTATGAACATCCAAGAGGTGGCAGCACCCCATGCTCCATCGGCTTTCTGCATCCCTCCAGATGAGAGCTCACCGCAGAGGTCTCATCATTGCGTCACCTGAAAGCCAGTTTGGAGGACGGAGGTGGGGGGAGGTGATGGAGGGAAGATGTAGCATTTTGTATTTCAGTTCTTCTGGAAGAGTTCAGGAAACAGCTGCATGGATTGTTTTAAATGGACTTGAAAAGGTTTTTCTTTTCTTTTCCTCCCTGAAATCTACTGCCCTGTGCAATATATTTCTATGAAGGCCACATGAGTGCACTTACGTGTTCTCTGGTTCACTCCCTGAGGGAGGAAGGAAGAGTTTCAATTGCCTGGGATCCCCTGAGACTCATTTTCAATTCACTGCACTTGTCTTTTATAAACACAGGAAGGTGGGATGAAGATGGCATTATTGACAATTATTTTTTGAGCATGTATGTGTGCAGGGCACTGAACACATCATCAAGAATGTGATACAGTTGCCTGCTAGGATAATTCTCTTCTTCCCTAACCGTTCCTCCAGGTCCCCCCATACACATAGAAATCCCATGCTAAAAATATTTTACACAACAAATAGCTGTTGAGATGACATCAAGCCCTGAACAATAAGGAGCAGTATAACCTTACGTGCTGGGTGTCATGTGCCTGATAGGAAAAGCATCTAGTGACATGGGTGAAGGAGCATCAGAGCTGGTCTAGCCTGGCCAATGTCCAACTATCTGTGGAAACTGGCCCTCGTCATGCTAGGAAGTATGAGGGCAAGAGCTGGAATACACTGAGGCAACCTTGCTGTTGGGGGTTATTGGCAGCTGTTGGGGGTTAGAGACAGGACTGTCGCGGGAAAGTAGTGTGCAAAATGCCACAGGAGGCTGGAGCTGGGCTCAGCAACAGTCTGGGGTCCAGCACAGCTCAGCCGTGGGCCTACCCCCATCCTATCCAGCATAGGGACTTTGCGTCTGTGTACACCACTACTGCTTGGCCTCGCCTTCAACTCTGTGTACCTTTTCCTTAACTCATTTCTTCAGCTTAGTCTTGACCTTGACACCCTCGTACCCTCTGTCCCGTAGCTTTCCTGCATGGCACCTGCTCTCTGGGTACATCTTTTTAGCTTCTGGTCCCACTAACAATTCAGTGACTATTTTCCCTGTATTTCCTGGTTAATTTTGAGGGAAGCGTGGAGTGGGAAGGGAAGGAGGAAGGGAAGAGAGACTCTGGCTGAGTTAATTGCATTCTCCCTGTCTGAAAAGAGCTTTGGAGGCCAGGTCACCTCCCGGGGATGAGTTAGGCTCGGCTTGACCACCTTTGAGTCACTTTGAGACCTCTGCAGGGCTGTTCCCCAGCCTGGGCTGTGGGCATGGTTGTTCCCTTCAGGAGGACTGTGGATGTGGTGGACACCAGTTTTGACGTATTGCCCCTTTCTCCATACAAAGGAAGGCTCAACGATGCTGGATATCCTGGTGTCAGGGTACTTACCCTGGTAAGTTGCTCAGACTCTAGGAAGAGACAAAGAAACCTCTTTTCTTCTTTATAAGAAAGCAGTCATGAAGCTTGGAGAATACACTTAAGAGTGATAATTTACACTCAATCTTCAATGATTCCAGAAACTTGGAGAAAGAGGTACAGATGCTTCATTTGAACGATGATGCATGTATTTTGTATAGCACAGCTTGGTTTGGACTAGGCTGAGGCAGGGGAGTGGCTGAATTAGACACCAGTCTCCTTGTTACAGTCAAGTCTTCCTTAATAAGGTCTCAAGCTTGCATTTTAATCCAAAGACAGATTCGCGAGTGCTACCTCTTGGTGCTACTTCTAGGCGCCATGACATATGCAGCAATGAGCTCCTCACCTGTTGCCCAGTGCATTGGCAGCATCCCTGGTTGATGCAGCCAAGCCATCTGGAGCAGGGCAAGGGGGGGCACACAGGGTATGACAGCCAGATAGCTGCCAGATGCTGCCGTTTCTTGGCCTTCCTCTAGTCCTTTCACTATTATGCTGAGGGCATGTGGCAAAACAAGGCAGGCCCCACGAGGCAGCTTATTTGCTTTTGGCTACCTCCAGTTGAGCCACCAAGAACTTGAGGAGCTTTTTCTTCTTCAGCTATTTTTCTTGAGAGCCTGAACATCCCCTCCATCTCTTCCACTTGTAGCACTTGTAGTCAGTCTCAGCCGTAAGCCACTGACAAGAGTGTATTAACTGCAGGTGTGAGGATGAAGCAAGGGGGAAACTACGGTTAGTTTTCAGAGGCGACTGAGCCCCTTCAACTCATAGATAGGGATTTCTATATATGGTGAATTTTGTCACTGAGTGCTCTGTTTTATGGCATCCTATTTACCAGTATTTGAAGCTTTTATTTAACAATTTTATTATGTGGTCCTCTCTGGTGTTGAGTTTGAGCTCACTAATTAGATCATTAAGTTCCTTGAAAGAAAGACAGGGCTTCTATACTCCTAAGCATTTCCTGCAATGTGTAGCACAGCGTTGTCATTGTATGAGGAATTGGCACTCAATTCCTCATACAGTGGGTATTTGTTAAATTGATTTGACCCAATCTCAATTTCATGTTCAGCTCAGGAGATTTCTTATTAAGCTCCAAGGATTCTAGATCCTTTCTATACCTGAAGGTATAAATTCATTTTGATGAATTTTCCAACTTTAACTTTCTCCTCCACACTTCAGGAAGAACAGCACCCAAGACATGACTTTTTCAGGGACTTGGAATTCCACATTTCCCATGGGATTCAAGGCATCTGGGAGTTTGACTTCCTATTTTTTACTTTTCATCTCTGTCCCCTTGAAGTTAAGCATGGTCATGTGACTGACTTTGGCTAATGAAATATCAGATGTAATGTGTGATAACCTCCTTTGCCAAACTAATCTCCTTTCCCAGAAGGATAGGTGAAGTTATGCAGTGGTAACAACAGCTTCCAAAACTTAGTTGAGATTCTGTTTGACAGAGTGGCTCGGGGACCCAACTGACAGACAGTCTGTCATCTCAGTGTGTGCTGCCGGGATCACTGTGGCAGGGGAAGCTGGCATGGATAATCGTTCACCAACTCTTCGCTAACTCTTCCACCCTGAAGTGACACACATTGCAACAGATAGTTCATTAGCCAAAGTAAGCCACATGGCCATGCTTAACTTCAAGAGGATGGAGAAGTGCAGTCCTTCCCTGGCTCTGGAAAAAACCAAAAACCAAAACTACTGGTGACCTCTGTAGAACTGACCACACCTCCTCAGAGAACCCAGAAGTTGCTGTCTTTCAGTTCATTCTTTAATAAGGCATGGGACGACCTTTGGGAATAATATAAATACTTTATCCTTTGAGGTTCACAGGAGTTATGAAACAAACCCGTATTAAAGATGATTTATGTATTAATAATTAAAAATTAGATTTTTAAATATTATGTAAATATCAGGCTATTTTCCCCCAAATCAGTGATCAGTGGTAATCAGTTGTGACGCTCTCCAAATGCCATCTAAACAGATGGCTGATGGAAGTGATTGGACATGTTTAGAGTTGCCAGCCCTTCTCATGCTTCTGATGCGTCTTACACCTCACAGTCACTCAAAGGCCCAGTAGCTCAGACCTTCTCCATCATCAGAGCCACTTCAGACTCCTGGGCTCTGGGGATCTGATCTTTATTCCCTGCCCTGTGATTGACTCTGTCAGTCACAAAGCAAGGCTCCAGGTTCTTCAAAAGCAAGCAGGGAGTCATCCAGACTCACTCAGTTGTCCTGTGTTCTACACGCACTCCATAACTTCCCTCCTTCCAAAGATACAATTCTAGGCCAGGCTCAGTGGTTCATACCTATAATCCCAGCCAGGGCAGGGGAGTCATTTGAGGTCAGGAGTTTGAGACCAGCATGGCCCACATGGTGATACCTGTCTCTACTAAAAATATAAAAATTAGCCAGGCGTGGTGGTGCACGTCTGTAGTCCCAGCTACTTGGGAGGCTGAGGCGCGAGAATTGCTTGAACCCAGGAGGTGGTGGTTGCAGTGAGCCAAGATCGCATCACTGGGCGACAAAGTGAGACTCTCTCAAAAACAAACAAACAAAAAACCAAAAACAAAGATACAATTCTAACCATAAGAACCAGGAGTATATTCACAAGTGTAATGAGTTTGGTAGCCAACGCTCTTTTAACCCAACTCAATGGACTATTACTTTGACATGCCAAGAGTCAACCATGATATGATTGAAAGAGCTTTTGCATTAGAATATAAAGACTGCTTCAACTCCCAGCTCTGCCATGTTCTAGCTGTGTTACCTTGGAAAAATCACTTGGCCTCTCTAAATCTTATCACTTGATAAGTGATAATTACACTTATCTTCTAGGATGGAGTTTCCTATTGATAAAATGTAAATTATAATGCCTACCTCTTGGGGTCATGGAGATTTAAATTATTTTGACAAAGATAATTTATGGGAAAAATATATATGTATAAGTATGTATATCCCAAGCTGGGAACTTCTTCCCTCCTTTTTGCTTGCTAATTAAGAGTCATAAATAAAATGCTGATGAGCTGCAGTCTGCCGTCTGTGCTGTAGCTGGAGGGCTGTTTTGACTTAGCCTGACAAATGGCTAACCAGCCGCTCCCACTATGCCCAACTCAAGTGTTCAGCACTGAGAAATCCAGCTACTGCCAACAGCATCTTATAAACTTGTCACTATTTACTTACTTGGTGACAGTGTTTTTGTTCAGTGATCATCCCTGAGATTTTACTCGTCAGGGTGTGTCTGTTTCTCTCAAAATGCCAAAATGCCATTTAAATATAATCCTTTCTCAAACCACATGAAAATAGTGAAGGTCTCTAAATGAGACTTGATGCCCTTGTAGTTCATCCCCATTGCAGTGCAGTTGGGATGGGATGTTGTCTTTACAAAGCAGTAGCTGCATGTGCACAGGGCTTTATTAAATGGACACAAACTTCAGAGCTGCTTCAATAAGCTACTAGTCGGGATTTCCAGGTAACCTGTTGAGTGGTGTGCTAGAGACAGCTCATACAAGCTTGGAAGAACTGATAGTTACATTTTCAGGAATTTTGCAAGGTGGTTGAAATCATGTTGGTAGAGTGAAATTGGCCATGGTGAGAGTGTTGACACCATGGAAATTAGCAAACACTACAAAGTCAGGCATTTTCTCCCAGAGGGCTGGTTGCTAAACATTTACCAGCTCAGCACTCTATAGTATAACCAAATCTTTGTGCACCTGGGTAAAATGCAGATATGACTGAGAATGGGAGAAGGGGCATCCCAAATCAGAAGTATAAATAAAACCATGATGCAGGACTCACTTTTCTTGAGTCCCTGCTGTGTGCCAGGTTCTATGCTAGCCTAGATTGAGACTGACATATATCAGGAGGTACCTAGCAAATTAACGATGTGGGGCCTAACAAAAATGTATTCATATGAAGGACAGAGAGCCTCCTAGGAGCTTGACTGCAAGTTGGTCATGGGAAGGAGGGAATAATGCTAGTTATAACATGGTACTTATCACTCAGGTTTTGAGCTAGGCCCTAGCTGAGATTTGTAGAGGGTGGGTTGGAGAAAGCTTTAAGTGAAAAACAGAAAAGGTTGCTTTGGGATAACTCTGTAGGACAAGATGGCATTGTTTGGATTTGGCATCTTGTTTGTTCCAGGACCTCAGCTGCAGTAGTTTTGGGACAGCAGAGGCTTGGCTGACCCACAGAGTGCAGTGGGGTGGGCTCCCTTGCAAGCTCTTTTGCAAGAGCACTTTCTGGAGGACCACAGTGTGAACAAAGAGGGGGAAAAGGACAGTAGAATTTATTTTGATGACCCCATATGTACTGGTAAGGCAAAGGGGTAGCTGGTTGCACATACATTTTCTCAACTTATCCTCACAACACCCTTATGAGAAAAGCATTATCATATCCTCTTTGTAGGTGAAGAAACTGAGGCTTGGAGGGTCCGAATAACTTGCCCAGCATTACAGAAAGTAAGTGGTAGATCTGGGATTCACACATGGGGCTGACTGCAAACCCTTCATGGAGCCTCTGTGACCACCCTGAATTCATGTCTGCATATTCTTATCTTTTTCTTCTAATTTTTGGGGAAGAAGTGTCTCTCTTCTTTCCAAGGTCAACCTTTCCACTCCTGCCTGTACCTGCCTGAATTCTGTACCTTCCTAATTCTTGCTCCGGGGTCTTTGTAAAGCACCCAATTGCTCTATTGTGCATCTTTAGCTTTTCTTCTGTCAGTTTATTCATTAATCTTTGCCATCTATTAACAGAAATGAGTGACTGTGTGGGGACTTTCTTAGCCTTCTCTCTTAGCCTTTCTGTTGTACTGAACACAGAACACATTCTCCTTTATTCTTGAAACTCTCTACTTTCCAGCTTCTGTGATTGGTTTTTCTCTTCCCTCTCTGGTTATTCTTCTGATCACTTCTGGCTCTTCTCCCTTTCCCAACCCATGAAATAGAAGCATTACTCCAAGAGTCTGGTGTTGGCTGTCTTCTCCTTCTTGTGGTCCCCATGACCTCAGCACTTTATGCAGACAAATATATGAATATATCTACAGCTCTAGTTAGGAAATGAGCAGAAGTAATCCAACTGGGTCCCCAGGACCAAGAGCAGTCTCTGGCATGTAGTGGGTACTCAATAAACAGTAGGGATTTCAGGTGAAGAGAACATTGTGAACAGAGGCTGTGCATGTATGTATTGATTTATTTGGAGGATACCCCTTTCAAGCTCTTGAACTCCTCAAACTCAGGAACTGTGCCTTTTCCTCTTTTTTAATTTCCTGATCCAGCATAATACATAGTAGCTGTTCAATAAATGTTTGCTGAATGAATGAATGAGTCCAAGGTTGATGATAAATTGATGCAAAATTGCAGCAGTCCTTATATAGGAATTTACGCTTTACTGTATGTGCAGTGGGCTTGCAGCCATGCAAGGCTTTTTCTCATTTGAGTAACTCAATTGAAGCTGAGCTTCAGGATGACTCATCTGGCTGCCGTCAGCATTGAAACCTTGTGCCATCTTCCTCCCTTGCCCTTGCTGTTCCATCTCTAATCAGGGGCCCAATCTTGTTGATTTTACTTCCACGTGTGGCTTTATGGCTCGCATTTGTGTTTTTGTTTCTGTTCTCATGGCCACCTCCCAAGGTCAGCTCTAATTACCTCTTGTCTGGATGTCAGCATAGGTCACTCCCCACTCTGGTCGCTGTTGATCCCTTTTCTGTAAGCCACGGGCTTGGCTATGCTACTGATGACTGGCTCTGTTTGAAAAAAAGAAAACAGAACAAAGCAGAATTGGTTCTGGGAAAGCAAGGATAAAGAGGGCTAAAGTAACACTCCATTATCTGCCTTTAATCCCACAGGCCCTTAAAGCTGTTGCCTGCTTTGGGTTTTACCCTTAAGTTGCTTGAGTGGGCTTATCCCCTCATTGCTCCTTATAACAAAGAGTAGGATCCATTCTCACAATAAAGTTAAATTGTAGGGAAAGAAAGCAGACCAATGGGAAGCTTGTGCTTGACTATGTTGTTGAAAAGAGGCAAAGGAAATGGAAGAACAATCCTTTAGAGAAGGGAGAACAAGAGAAGGGAAAATGTAAAAGAGGAGATAGGAGAAGGCCATTAAGATAATAATTCTAGATGGAAGGAAGAAAAAAAGGAGAGAAGACCAGAGCTGAGCTCCTGCCATTTTTCATAGCTAATTATGATTAAATGGGCCGTTTCTGAAAATGCTCAATAAATGTGCACTTTTACCTTAAGGTTTGCTCTATTGCTGTGCATTGCATGGGCATTGCATGAACTTTATCGGTCCAGAATTTTACCTAATAAAACAGTGAGCTAATGGACTTTAGGGGGCCTCTCTGGGGACTCTTGAGCTTAAGCAATTTAGGTCAGTGTTATGCAAAGTGTGATCTGCCTTCTGCAAGGAGGTAAGTACAGAAATCCACAGTCTGTATTTAGAAACTTTATAGCATTGCACATTGCTACAATGATGTGCAGGAGGTGGGTGGTACCAGTCGAGAGAGCCAGAGCCAGAGAGATCGTGGGCATTTCTTCCCATTTTTGCAGCTCAGTAACTTCACTGTGGTAGCTTGAAATCAGCCATAATGGGAGGTATTTTTATCATGCAAATTGACAAATGCTACAAATCAGGACTCCTCCCACCCTTAAGAACCGGGTGCTAAACATTTGCGGCACGCCACTGCTTGGCTGAGAAGTCCAAGCATCTGATGAGGAAATACTATGGAACGGCATGTTGTTCCACTTTCTTGGTGAGTTACTTGTGACTGGAGCTGCCTACCCAGACATGCATGGTAGGATCACCTATCTGTCAACAAAGGAATAGAGGAAATTGGCCCTTCACCATAGGGAGTTTGAAATGCACTGCCCTAGATCACCTTCAGCTTGTTCTGAGATCCAACAGAGTATTTCAACAGAGGTCTTCATGATAACCAAATGGTTATGCCCACTGGTTTAGAAACCTCCTACTCCAGATTTTGAGTCCTATAAGACAGTTAGGATCAAGGGTAGCTGTGGCAGACCCAGCTGGGGCAGAGAAGCCAAATGTGAAATAGCAGAAGGTATGTGTATTAGTCTGTTAGGGCTGCCATGAAAAATACCAAAGAATTGGTGGTATAAACAACAGAACTTTTTTTTTTTTTTTCCACAGCTCTGGAGGCTGTAAGTCCAAGATCAAGGTGATGGCAGACTTAGTTTCTCTTGAGGCCACTCTCCTTGCCCTGCAGATGGCCGCCTTCTTGCTGTGTCCTCACATGGTCTTTTCTCATTTGCATGCAAATATAGAAACCCTGGTGTCTCCTCCTCTTCTTACAAGGATACCAATCCTCACCCTTATTACCTCATTTAACTACAATGATCCCTTAAAGGCTCTATCTTGAAATACAGTCACCTTGGGGGTTGGGACTTTATACAAAATTTGGGAGGACACAACCCCGTCTGTGTCAGTGTGTCCCTGTGCTTTACCTGTCGGGGCTCACTCTGCATTCCAATCAAGCACAGTGTAGTGGGTCACAAGACTGAAGACAAGGAGGTTTGACCTGACTCCCAGGTCTGCCTTCCCGTTGGCTGTGTGTCTTCCGGCACCTTAATCTTTCTTATCCTGCATTATTCATCTGTAAGATGAATATAATACAAGGGCTTCCCTCACAGTGTAGTTATGAAGATCAAGTGAAGTCACGGACGTAAGCTTTTAGCACAGTGTCTGGCCCATGATAGGTGCTTAATAAATGTATACTTTTAATTTATGGTTTTGCTCTATTGCTGTGCATTTCATATGCAGTATATTTTTAGGTCACAGAGGAGGTCTAGGTGTGGAGAGCTGATGCAAAGAGTCTTCTGTCTCATTTTTAGATCCCCAATCTATGGTCCTCATCTTCAGTGTCACGGGTAAGAAAAGGCCAAGGTTTTTCTGACACCCCCTGTTTTACACATTCCCTCTGAACTTGCTAAGGCCGACTCTGAGTGGAGAGCCACGATTTCTTGAAGATCAGTAATGCCAAAGAATCCAAAGGCATCACTTGTAAACCAATGCCGTAGTGGCCTGGCCTGCAGTGGGGTAAGAGGCATCAGAAAACACACAGGAACTGAGAGTCAATGCACTGGAAAGAGAACCAGCTCCCTCGAAGGGGCTAATTTTCCCAGTGTGTGAATAAATTATGTAAATAAATATCTGTACATATTTATAACCTCTGCTTCTGAAAGATCCACCTAGGTGAATTTATTTGACTTTTACCCACTAGGAGAAGTTTGTTTAAACAGTATTATCAAGAAAAATCATGTAGTCAAATTGTTAGACTTTAAAGACAAAATGGGCAATTTTATACATGAGGAAACTAATATGTTTTAAAAAATCTCCTGGTGTATTAATTTGAAGATGAAAAGTTTTAAATTAAACACACAAAAATAAGATTCTTAGATGAAAAATAAAGTATATTATACCTCGTTCAATATTCTTTTGGATAATTCAAATTTTGGTGATCAGAAAAAAAGATGCATAGGCTTTTACTGTATACGATCTTGCCAACATGCTATGCCCTTTACTGCCTGGCATTGATTTTCCCTCTCACCCACTCCAGGCATTCTCACTTCTGTTGGATGCCCCTTCCACTTTCTAGCAATCTCCAGCCTCATCAAGGGCTATCCCTCCTCCAGTTCCTGCCTGAAGTCCTGTCTCTCTGATCTTGTCTTCCCTGACTACTCCTGCTTGGAAAGAAATCTTCCTCACCCGAATCACTCTAGCACTTTTACTATGTATTGTTAATTTGCCAACTAATCTCATCCACCTTTGCAATGCCTTTCATGATATCACCTTGAATTGCATGGTTTTAGGGCTTGTCTATCTTTTTCAGCTGCAGGTACCCTGAGAAAGGGACCTCATCTTACTCTTTGACACTCCTCCCCCGTTTAGTGATAATTAGCTGTGTGCCTTTTATAGAGTAGGATGTCAGTGAATGTCACAGAGTTGATCTGCTTTTTCCTGAAATGGTTAAGATCATTTTATGTTAATAAGTGTGTGTCTAGTCAAACTTATAGCAGTAAGCACTGAGGCTTTCTTTTTTAATTGTAGATACCAAGCTGGAATTCTCTAGTAAATGCTCCTGGAATGTAATCTGGGGGTGCCATTGTTCCAGTGAGTTACAGTAATTTTTAAATCTAACTCTGGTGTGAAAGAGACCTGGGTTGAGTTCTAGTTTTCTTGGTTACCAGCTGTCTCACCTTGGATAAATTACTACCTCTCTGTGATGGTTAATTTTACGTGTCAACTTAACTAGGTTAAGGGATTCCCAGACAGTTGGTAAAGCATTATTTCTGGGTAAGTCTGTGAAGTTGTTTCTGGGAGAGACTGACATTTGAGTCAGTGGACTGAGAAAGGAAGATCTGCTCTCACCCAGTGTGGATGGGCACCGTCAAATCAGCTGAGGGCCTGGAGAGAACCAAAAGGCAGGGAAAAGGCGAATTTGCTCTCTCTTCCAGAGCTTCTCCTGCCTTGTACATGAGGACTTCAGGGTCTCTGGCCTTCAGACTCTGGGAGTTTTGAACAGGCAGCCCCGAGGTTCTCAGGCCTTTGGCCTCTGATCAAGAGTTACATCATTGTCTTCACTGGTTCTGAGGCCTTGGGACTTGGACTGAGCTATACCACTGACTCCTCTGGTTCTCCAGCTTGCAGACTACCTATCGTGGGCTTCTCAGCCTCCATAATCACATGACCCAGTTTCCATAATAACCCTGCTCTTGTCTGTCTATCTATCTATCTATCTATCTATCTATCTATCTATCTATCTATCCATCCATCCATCTATCCATCCATCCATTCTATTGGTTCTGTTTCTCTGGAGAACTTTGACTAATATACTCTCTGAAGCCCAGTTTCTTCATCTGTTAAGTGTGAGTAATAATAACACCTTATCTCATAAGGTGGTGGCAAAGGAGTAAAATAGAAATAGTAGCACTCAATGAATATTAGATTTTTTATCATTAATATTACTGTGACACACAGAGATCAAAAAGTAGAAAACTTACCCATAGCTGTCAGTCTCCGTTCATCTGAAACAAGAGTAAAGAGTAAGACCGGGCCGGGCATGGTGGCTCACGCTTGTAATCCCAGCACTTTGGGAGGCCGAGGCGGGTGGATCACGAGGTCAAGAGATGGAGACCATCCTGGCCAGCATGGTGAAACCTCATCTCTACTAAAAATACAAAAAAAAAAAAAAAAATTGGCTGGGCATGGTAGTGTGTACCTGTAGTTCCAGCTACTCTGGAGGCTGAGTCAGGAGAATTGCTCGAACCCTTGAACCCAGGAGGCGGAGGTTACAGTGAGCTGGGATTGTGCCGCTGCACTCTAGCCTGGCAACGGAGTGAGACTCCATCTCAAAAAAAAAAAAAAAAAAGTAAGACTGGCACACCATTGGCGAGTTGGCCATGCAGGAGCTGGGTCTTCGCTTCCCTGTGCCCAGGGCTGCTGGATAAGGAATATAATATTTCCTGTGCAGAATTCAGAAGGAAGACTTTCCCGTCTAGGAAGAGTTGACTTGTGAACCACCTTTGGCCTCATGCTGTCATCACCTCCCCACATCCCACTTCCCTTTGTAAAGCATAAAACATTTTAATACCTACAAAACACTATATTTTGTGTTGTTACTCTGGAGTTGGGCAGGTTGCACTGTCAGTACAATCTTATTCATTAAAGATAAGTCAGCAGGACATTTGGCCTGGAATAAATGATGGAACAAAGTCAAACTATATTCAGTGTTTTCTCAGAGATGTTCAAGAAAAACAACAACTTTAGTGGAAGAAGAAGACAGGAGCCCAGGTCCTGTGTTTCACCAGGACAGCCGTGCAAAGCAGAGGCTGCCGAAAAGGTGCAAAGTGGTTTGTCAGCTCTTCTGCATGTTCTAATAAATTAGACATGCATCCCAAAAGGTATACTACAATATTAAAGCTTATTTATACACACTGTAAAGTTTCCCCTGAGTGTCCTGGCAGGCACGTGCATGGCTGGGCAGTATCTGTGGACTGATTCCTTTGTGAATTACATGGAGCTGACAGGGCTGAAACCCACAGCTGACTTGGAGGAGGATGGAAGCTTGTGCTGGGCGATGGGCTAGGCCCCTCTGTGTAAGTCATATTAATCTCCTCTGAGCAGAGTGGTACAAAATTACTAAAGCTGCTTCTTGAAGACACTTCTAACGCAGCACCTAATGAAAATGTCAGGTGCGATGAGTTATTAGTTGCTGCACTGCTGTTCTGAAGTCCCAGGTATTTCTCTACCTGTTATCTGTGAACGTGAGTTTTGTGGGGAAGGCAGTCACAGGCTGAGGAAAGCATCAGCAGTCGTGTGTGCTGACAGGCCTGGAAAGTGAGTGAGGACAATGAAGCTGGTTGAAGTGCCCCAGGAAATGGCCAGACTTCCATAGTGGA
The DNA here is from genome assembly GCF_037993035.2 of Macaca fascicularis. Taxonomy (NCBI): domain Eukaryota; kingdom Metazoa; phylum Chordata; class Mammalia; order Primates; family Cercopithecidae; genus Macaca; species Macaca fascicularis. The sequence continues at coordinate 133,487,750 of NC_088379.1, forward strand.
GGTGAGGTGAAGAAGTGAGCCCTGGCAAAGGTGTGTGGGGAGAAGAAGCTGCCTGGTATATGATGCTGAGTAATGATATAACCCAAATCATCTGACTCTGCAGATTTGAAAGTTGCTATTATTATTAAGAATTCAGATGGGAAAATAAATATGGTTTGGGTTATTTCCGTAGTCATTCCAGAAATCCAGGCTCAGTTTGGCATTTATTGACATAACTGTTTATTTTGGATCCGTGTAGAAGTTTGTGTCTTTCTGATTTGTGTGATACTTCAGCCTTTCCTTGGAGTCTCTGCAGCTTCTCTTCCTCCCTTGCTCACGTCCAGTCATTGTCAAATGGCTCTGTGCAAGTTAGTCTTTCTCGACCTCCATTTTTTTGGATCCTGCCTTTGTTCGATCTCGTTTCTCTTTGCCACCCTCCTTGCCTGTACTCTGTCCATTCCAGGACCTCTGGACCTCTTGCCTGGACCTCCAAGCTCTCCTTCCTCCCATCTCTTCCCTTTCAATCTTCCTACCCAGAGCACAGCAGTAGTAACTGCTAACACCATTTAATAGGAACCCTTTCTATGCCAGAGTTTCTTTCTAACCCTTTCTAACCCTTTCTATGACCTTTTCAGGCCCTGAGGTTGCTATGTCACATACGTTATTTGTAATGTTTGCAATAACCCTGGAAATGGTATTATTACCTCCATTGTACAAGTTTAGAAGGTACCAAAAGAAGGTACATAATGTGCCCACATTCATGCCAGCTAACGAGGGGCAAAACTGGAATGAGAACCCAGGGCTGCTGGGTCCCTCAGTTCCTGCTATTACTTAACCATGCTGCTTTCTCTGCTCAGAATCCTTCAGTGGCTCCCATTGCCTAATAGATCAAGTCTGGGCTCCTTATCTTGGCTTCTGGGTCCCTTAAAATGTAGACTGCTAGGTTTCCAGGCTTTCCTCTCCACCCCTCACACATCCTGCTCTTTAGCCAAAAAAACAGACAAAAACCCCAAAACAAAAAACCATTTTTATTATACCTGTGCTTTCTTTCCTAAGTGCTTTTATATGTGCTATTTCTCCTGCCGGGAGCAGAGACTGTCACGCTTTCCTCTGTATAAGTAAATGTTGCCCAAGAAAACATTGAACAGAGTTGGGCTAGAGATCCATTTATTTTCTGGTTCACAAAGGGCATATTGGATCTTTATTAAATAGTCTAAAATGTCCTTTCAATAGTGTTTTTCTTTAATATCTTTTTAAAAGACATTTAAAGTGAATCAGAAAGCAATTAAATGATTAATTGCTGTGGCTGGATTCTGCTGCCCTCAGCCTCTGTGGATGCTATCTGACCGATTAACCTCCATTTCTGAGCTCTGTCTGATTGAGGGAAGCAGTGACGGAAAACGCTTGGCCTGTCACATGACTGATCCTTGCTGTCATGAGCCATCGTTTTCTAACTGCAAGCTTTCATTTTCAAAGCCCTGGCATGATTTCAGGAGCTGTAAACCCTCATGTGAGTAAGTGAGCAGTAAGAACTGGCAGTTTTTCAATCTTAAGTCTCTCCAGCTTTAAACCCACATTTAGCTGTGATTCTTTTTTTCTCCTTAAATTGGACATTTTTTTAGTGAATACTTTTTTGATAAATAAAGTAGGGTGAAGGTGAATTTGACTGAGACAGATATGGATTGGTCCATTTAGGGCTGACCCTGAAAAAAAAAAGTCATATCAGTCTTAACATTAATTCCGTAGTCAGAGTAGGCGAGAGAGGAGTGGATGAGTATATAGGGTTCCCAGCCTTCCCAGTACAACCATGGATTCTCGAGTTGGGGACATTAAAAATGTACATGAAGTTTATGATTTAACTGGTAGAGATGGCCCACAATGCCAATTTGGACAGGCATTACTCTAAATGTCTTGGGGAAGGTCAGGAGACATCTACTCCAAGGTGTGACTTCTAGGACAGTTTGTGGGGTATCAGGGAAGGATATATAATTGGAAAGATTTCTAGTTGCCGTACATAAATAATTGGGCTTCAGTTTTAATGCAGAATTAACTCTTCTCAGTGTGTTATTAGCTGGACAATGCAATTATTACTTTATTTACGTTAGTGTTTATAGGTAATCTGAAAAGAAAAATGTGAATATAATATGAACTATCTCAAAGATTTGTCTCTGCTTGATAGTTTTATTTCAAATTTATATATCAAATGTTCCATTACCCTTTTTTCATTTTATTTTTTAGCTTTCAAAACAAATTAGCTAGAGGAGGAAAGAGGAGAGGGAGAAACTATGCACACCACCAGAATGTTATAGTAGGCAATATCGTGAAAGCAATGTTGGAACTTTATACTCAGGTTTTGATTGTGCATCTATCTCTTTGCTGCCTTCTCCTTTATCTTCATCTTTACCAAGTAATTATTGACCATCAAATGCCATTATGATACCGTCTTAAGAAATGGATGTAAAGAATTCTACAGGAAAAAAACCACATTGTTAGTGTATGAAATTTATTTAGAAGACAGTTACAGACACATATAAAAATGATAGCAGCTTATGTTTACGAAGCACTCACTATATGCCAAGCACTTTCTATTAGCTAATAATAATATTTGCTCATTTAATATTAGCTCAAATAGTAATATTAATATTATTAACTCATTTAATCCTCTCGACAACTGTATAGGGTAGGTACTATTATCCATATTTTATGGATAAGGAAATTAAGTCAAAAAGAGATGAAATAATTTGTTTATAGTCACATAGCTAGGAAGTGGTAGAGTCACACGTTGAACCCAGGCAGTCTGAATCTGGAATAATGATAATAATAAAAGGTATAACCAGGGTAGAAACTTATTTTGCTCTTTTCAGGTTTCCTAGACTTTCCATCACCACCAGTGAATTCCGAGTGACAGTAGTGTGGAATTTGGAAGAATGGAAGAGAAACTGAAGTAGAGAGATGGTGAAAGAGAAGAAAAAATGAAGAAAGATGCTTGCAAAAATACTGCCGTGGGTCCTGAGATGAAGATTCTGGGAGGGTAGGTGTGGCAATATCTCCCGTTCTGTGCTTACCTGGGCCTCAGCTAGTACCAGCAGGCAGGCATGGGCAGTCAGTTAAGGAGTGTGGCTGGTGACTGGTGTGTCATGCATCGCACTGGTTTCCTGCTCCTCAGGCTGAAATGGATGCCCCTGACAGCTCCCTTTGAGTTCCTGTTCATCTGAAGTACACCATCCTTCTAGATCTGCTGTCACTTTCCTTCTGCAGAGCCACAGTGGGCTCCTGTCTTCTCAGACCTCTTCTCACCTCAAATCACTTAGGACACGGCCACCAGACAGGTTTGGGGTTTCAGAACTTTGCAGATGTTAGAAAGGTAAAATGGTATATATTGCATATGTAGTATTTCTAGTAGAGTCTGGGTCAGCACCTCATAAGCAAATACATTAATATTTTGATCGCAACATATATGAATCATCATCCTCAGGTCAGTAGCGACTATGCAGAACCTCATGTCAGAAAGGTCAGATTTTGGCCACCTATGGAGTTTTTGTGTCAAATATGTGAAAAACTTTTGGTTGCAGGGCTTTTGGGATTTTGGAACTGAGGATAAGGTATCATGGACCATATCATTACCAGTTGCTTCCTCTTTCATCAAGGTCATGTACATGAAGCTGCTGAGAAAGCTGTTCCTACACTTCCTGTGCTGGCTGGGAAGGGATCTGATTCGGGCTGAGCCTTAAGAATCACAGTTCCAAGCTTTCTTCTCATTCCAGATTTTAGTTGGGAAAGTAGGCATTCTGGAAGTAGAGTCCATATCTACACTTTATACATTCCCTGTAGGTTTGATGAGCAAAAAGTAATAAAGGAAACACAAACTCAGAAAAGAAAAGGTTTTTCTAGGAAAGATCTATTTACCCTACTTAGGCCTCTACCCTTCTTCCCTTGGGAGTTTCTTAGCTTAACTTGCAGGATCACAGATTAAAGTACAATATAGCAAGTATTATTAAAAACAACCTGTAAAACTGCATTATCCCAAAGATTTAGCAGCTAATTTTCTGTTGCCTTTAATTCTCACATCATTTTTTTTTCAGGGTATAACCTTCTTTAAATTTTATGCCCTGTTCTCAAATTCCTTCTGGGTTTAATGACTAATCTCTTTATTTATGTTTACCCTGGTGAAGCCTGTAGAAAGAAAATCATAAATTAATGGCATATATTTGCAGCTATAAACAGGGGACAGATTCAGAAACATACAAACATGCCTGTAACCTATTTCCTGGAATTACAATGCTCAACTCCCAATTAACCTTAGATTTACAAGTCTAATCAAATGGCCCAGTCTATTTCCATTGAAAAGCTGTGCACTGTGTATAATCTTTCACTTTACCTAAATCTGTAGTAGACTTTGGGAAATAAACTCCTTTGTGGAGTCAGCCATTCTATTGGATGAAGTCAATGTCCCTTTTTAGGACCTTGAGCTACCACTTTATGTACTCTAAGACACAGTTTGCAAAGGACCAGTCTGCCATACCCCATGTAGAAGGAGAACTGTGCTGACTCCCACCACAGGGTGTGTTCTGTGGTAATGGAAGACTGTGCTGAGTCACTTACACTGTGTCCCTGGGTCTTCCTTAAGGACAGTATATGGTTTTAGAAGATAATAAGCAAACATTTATCTACCACCTCTCTAGATCAGCTAGGCATTCTTTTTTTTCTGACACAGAGTCTCACTTTTCCGGCCAGGCTGGAGTATAGTGGCGCGATAATCTCGGCTCACTGCAGCCTCTGTCTCCGGGGCTCAAGCAATTCTCCTGCCTCAGCCTCCCAAGTAGCCGGGATTACAGGCGTGTGCTACCATGCCCAGCTAATTTTTGTAGTTTTAGTAGAGACGAGGTTTCACCATGTTGGCCAGGCTGGTCTCAAACTCCTGACCTCAGGTAATCTGCCCACCTCAGCCTCCCAAAGTGCTGGGATTACAGGCGTGAGCCACCATGCCTGGCCAGGTATTCTTCTAAGCCCTTTCTGCTGTGAACTCATTTAATATTCTTAACAAACAAAGGGACAGGAACCATTATAATCACTGTTCAACAGATGAGAAAACTCAGGCACAGAGAGGTTAGGTAAATTGTCCAATCAGCCTTAGCTAGTGACTGGGGGAATGGGGTTTTGAACCTGTCAGTCCTTCCTAGGATCTATCCACATAACTAGGAAGTCACATTGCTTTCTGGGATATTGCATAGCCTATGGCAAAACCTGAATGGTGTGGAGCTTGCCATATGGGCTTCATTAGAATGTACCCTCCCCCAGTTGCAGTGAGCTGAGATCGCGCCACTGCACTCCAGCCTGGGCAACGAGAGTGAAACTCCGTCTCACAAAAAAAAAAAAAAAAAAAGAATGTACCCTCCCCAAGTGCTTTTCAAATCTTGGGGCTCTGCAGAATCCCTAAGGGTCATGGGAATGAGAGGCAAAGGAGGCTCTGGACTTCTACATCCACATCAGCCAGAACCAGTCAGCGCTTTAAATGTTATTTGCTAACACTAAGAGTTTATCTGAGTAAGGGGTTCTGCAGCTCACAAGAAGCTTAAGAACTATGGCTCTAAACAATCAAGCCAGTTAACTCATACAGGGGTGGTACCAGTTGCAAAGAGAAATGAGATGTAGAAACCCTGACCCCAGTGCTGTGTGTTGCTGTTACACTCTTTTTACTATAGTCAATGTCATAGTTGTGAAGTCAGTGTGCATTTTGGTGATGACATTTCAGGGTAAACTAGAGGCTGCTGCCTGGGTACCACAGGGTGGTGACCAGATCAGGTGCTTTCACAGTAGAAGATGAAAAAGGCCAGCCAATGCTAGAGCCTGGTCTAGGGAAGGGTAGGAGAGATGAGGCAAAAATGCTCAACATGGTAGGAAAGGCATGAAATTAAAGAAAGTGGTGAACAGAGCCAAGGGCAGGTGCTGAAATGAGGGTCCATACTCTGTGAATTAAATTGTTGAAAGTAGGGCTGGGAGCAGCAGAAGAGGAACCGATTGAAGGTGGCAAGATGAGAAAGACAGGATGGAAACTTCCCAAGGAAATTGTGGACCACAGAGGACCCCAGGAAAGAGACTCTTGAGTCAAGAGAAATAAAAAGCTAGGCAGAAAATTTTTTTGTTAAAGTTTATGCGATTGGTATATCAGAGTAAAACAAAGGATTACCACAAAGCATTTTACCAAGTATCTCACCATGCCCTTGATTAGGTGGATTCAAAACTGGCTAAGTGAACTTTATCCAAAGGTGCTGCCTACTGGGCTACAGACCATCGTGGAGGGCAAGTATGGCTCTGCACTCTTCAGCCTTGTTTTATAAAGCAAATGCTGTAGGGCTGGCACGTTGGCTCATACCTGTAATCCCAGTGCTTTGGAAAGCCAAGGTGGGCTTGAGCCCATGAATTTGAGGTCAGCATGGACAACATGGGGAGACCCCCATCTCTACAAAAAATTAAAAAAATTAGTCAGACATGGGGGTGTACACGTGTAGTCCCAGCTACTTGGGAGGCTGAAGTGGGAGGATCTCTGAGTCCAGGAGTTCGAAGCTGTAACGAGCTGTGATTGTGCCACTGCACACCAGCCTGGGTGATAGAGTGAGACCCTGTCTATCTCAGAATAAACAAATAAATGCAAATGCTCTGACAAGGCTCTGACATTATATGTTACTAAAGAATGATGTTCTCTGATTTGTCCTGTGTGTGTCCATTTCCTCATTGTTTATAGTTGTTAGTATGGGATTTCTGGATGAGCCTAGAGGGCCCATGAGTCCTCTGAGATTATTATACTAGGCGTATCTGCTTACTTTTCTGTCTGTCTTGCTAGAACAGGAGCAACTTGTGGAAGTGAAGCAAGTCAGAACTGACAAAAGAAAAGCAGTGTACATATTGATCCATGGTTGAGCTATAATTGATTCATGCAGTACTTATTGAGTATCTCAAACATGCTTGCAGTTGAGTACTAGGCACACAGGAAGAGGGATATGAAAAAATTAACAAACAGCAAAATGAGCATTATTGTTGTAATGTGCTGTGATAGAGAAAACACGCCCGAAAGGCACCTGCTCTAGCCTGAAGAATGAGAGTTTTCTTTCTGAAGAGGAAACATCAGTTGCTTGTGGACACATGAGAGTTGGGTGTCCTGTATGAGGCAAGGAGAAGGGGTTCCAAGACAGAGATGAGAAATAGCATAGTGTATGTGCTAAAATGCAAGTTGTTTGGGATGGGGATGGTGAAGGGCACCTGTGAGGGCCGAGGTAGACAGGTCCAGGTGGAACAGGCTTTAATACCATATTAAGAATTTATATTTTTATCCCCAATTTAGATTTTAATGGCCCCAAAACCACTGGGGCCATTAAAAGATTGAAAGTAGGGAGTGGCATGATGGAATTTCTATTTTTGAAAAATTATGAAGGCAACAGTGTGAAAGATGCAATAGGAAGGGGCAAGATCATGGACTGGGGAATGTTGTAGAAGGCCACTACAGAAACTGGGGTGAAAGACTGTGTTGGTGTGCTGTCACTTACGGCTTCCATGGGTGCTGTTACTCTGTGTAGCTGCTGCTGCTATGATCACTGTTTCTATTACCACAGGGATGGTCAAGGGGGAGCAGGATCATCTTAGACCATGAGGGAGGATGAGCTGGAAGAATGAAGAGAGAAGTGTCTTGATGAGGAGGTGGAGGTGTATGAAGTGACGAAGAGTCTGTGAGGAGAATGAGGAAGGGCAACCAGAGAAATCAAGAAAAATTAGGAGACAGATCTCCTAGAAGCCAAGAAGATGGTGGTAAACTAATAAGTGATGGGAGCAGTGAAGGAAAAAAAAAAAAAAAACTCGGAGTATGTTTATATTGGTGGCAAAAAGAGTTTGCTTTCAAGTGCCTTGTTAGCACACCTGTGATCTGACTAAGTTACATCAGTGGGAGGCAGAGGATGAAAGGATGCCGGCCTCTGAGACCGACTTCAGTTCTTTGAGTGTTTGAGAAACACTTCAAGTCTTAGTCAGTGGCTTTGGTCATGTTGAGGATGATGCCCTGAGGGCTTTCACCGCAGAGACAAGCCGACTTGTTCAAATCCATTCTCAAATAGTAAAACACAGGCAAAGGTAAAACATGCAGAACTACTGCACCATGATCAAAACATGTACTCTGTCACATCTAATGGCTTCAGGCACCCCTTGAACTTTTGAGTTAGCAAAAACGGGCAAATAAAGATGAAACTTGTCTTTCAGTTCTCCTTATGTGTTTTTTAATTGTTTCCTCCTTGGTTCCTCTGCAACAGCCCTGCGGTCTCTGCATGTTCAGTGGCATGTGGGGTGACCCACACTTGTCTCAGCATCTTCAGGGGAGTTGAGAACAGCTGCCCCCAGCCTTCTGTACTTGTCAGGCATACAGTGGGGGAGACATAGCCCTGGCACGCCAATCTCTTCCCTGATTTAAAGTGTCAAAGCATTTTGGAATTCCGGTCTTGGTGTTAAAAACTCTCCATGAACTTTGATAGGCTTCAGTGGTAGTCACTACCTTAGGATGCTGATGAGGAACAACTGCTAGCCTGCCTATGGTGATGACCTTCGAAAAGCCCATGAACAGAACTATTACGAATCATGAGTAAGAAGATTAGGGAAAAGCTGGGCGCGGTGGCTCACGCCTGTAATCCCAGCACTTTGGGAAGCCGAGGCGGGTGGATCACGAGGTCAGGAGATCGAGACCATCTTGGCTAACACGATGAAACCCTGTCTCTACTAAAAATACAAAAAATTAGCCGGGCGTGGTGGCAGGTGCCTGTAGTTCCAGCTAATCGGAAGGCTGAGGCAGGAGAATGGCGTGAACCCCGGGAGGCGGAGCTTGCAGTGAGCGGAGAACGAGCCACTGCACTCCAGCCTGGGCGACAGAGTGAGACTCTGTCTCAAAAAAAAAAAAAAAAAAAGAAGAACAAGATTAGGGAAAAACTAATCTCTGCTATTTGCTTATTCTCTGTCAGAGACACAAGAATTTGTATGCATGTTTTCAACCTCTCTCTGATCTTCTTGCAGCTATTTAAAGTATTTTACAAAGGAGACGTTCCAAGAAGGAGCTGTGACTAAAAGGTATCCATAAAATTCAGATGTCTTTTGGTACAGCCATTACAGAAAACAGTATGGAGGTTTCTGAAGAAATTAAAAATAGAACTACCATATGATCCAGCAATTCCTCTTCTGGGTATATACCCAAAGGAGATGAAATCACTACCTCGTAAATATATCTGTACTCTCATGTTCATTGCAGCATTATTCACAGTAGCTAAGATGTGGAAACAACCCAAACACCCAAAGATGGACGAAAGGATAAAGGAATTACAATGTATATACATATATATAAACACACACACCACAGATGCACCACAATATAAATGTATACATACCATAACAGAAGCATATATATATATATACACACACACACACCATAATACAAACTTTAGTGTATATGTGTGTAAATAAATAATATTGCATTGTGTGTATATATATGTGTGTGTACATACAATGGAATATTATTTGTTGTTGGAATATTATTCAGTCTTTAAAAAGAGGTCCTGCCATTTGCCACAATATGGTTGAAGCTTGAGGACATTACGCTAAGTAAAATAAGCTAGACACAGAAAGAAAAATATTGTATGCTCTATTTTATATGTGAAACAACAAAAAAGAAGCTCAAGCTGAAATATACAGAGATAGAGGATGATACAGCAATTACTATGGGTGAGGGGTGGGGAGAATGGAGAGATACAGATCAAAGGATACAAAATAGCAGATACATAGGATGAACAAGTCTAGAGATCATGTGATACATGAGGACTATAGTTAATAAAATTGTATTAGGGATTTTTGTTAAGTAAATTTTAGCTGCTCTTGTCACACACATGCAGAGTAACTACATGAGATGATAGATACGTATTGGTTTTACTATAGTAACAATTTTACTATCTATATGTGTCTCATAATATATCCTAAGCCCCAAATATACATAATGAAATTTATTAGAAAAGAAACAACAACACATTCAGAGTTTTTTGTTTTTGTTTTTTTGCTGTAAAGTTCAGGGGGCTCTCCTGGCATTGACAAATACCTAAATAACAAATGTTTTCTCCTCACTTCCTGTCATTGCTGTAAAGGAAACAGTCCCAGCATGAGAGGAACCTTTCTTAGTGTTCTCTGAAGGGTCATTTGTCAGTTGAGAGTAAGGCACATGCTTGAAGAAGTTTCAAGTAATTCTTGTTTGCACTACTTATCTTTAGTCAATCTGGGGATTAACCGAAGATTAGAGATAGGCCTGCCCTGGCTGAGCCCCCAGCTGATGTCTGCCAGCCACATACATGAACCACTTTAGAGAGGCGTCCTCAGGCCCAGGAGAGTCACCCCAGTTGATGGTCAATGCTACAGGAGCAGAGATGACAGGTCCCTGCTGAGCCCTGCTTAAATTGCAGATTTCTGAATAAAATAAATGGTGGTTATTTTTAGATAAAAATTTTAATCGACAAATAATATTTAGGGAGCACAACTGTGATGTTTTGGTATATGTATACATTATAGATTAAATCAAGCTAATTAACATATCTATCATCTCATGTATTTATTTTTTTGGTGGTATGAACATTTAAAATCTATTCTCTTAGCAATTTTCAAGAATACAATACATTATTATTAACTATAGTGGTCATGCTGCACAATAGACCTCCAGAACTTATTCCTTCTGTATAACTGATACTTGGTACCCTTTGACTGGCAGCTCCATTTCCCCTCTCTCCACCCCCTGCCTCTGGTAACCACCATTCTGCTCTTCTACTTCAATGAGTTTGATTTTTTTAGATTCTACATATACATGACATCAAGCAGCATTTGTCTTTCTGTGCCTGGCTTATTTCGTCTAGCATAATGTCCTCTGGTTTCATCCATGTTGTTGCAAATGACAGGATTTCCTTCTTTTTAAAGGCTGAATAGTATTCCATTGTGTCTATGTACCACATTTTCTTTATCCATTCATCTATTGTTGGACATTTAGGTTGATTCCATAATTTGGTTAGTGTGAATAGTGCTGTGATGAACATGAGAGTGCAGGTATCTCTTTGACATATTGATTTCAATCCCTTTGGATATAAACCCAGAAGTTGGATTGCTGGATCATATGGCAGTTCTACTTTTAGTTTTTTGAGGAATCTCTATACTGTGTATAATTGTTATATTTTTAAGCCATAGATTTTTGGGGGTGTGTTATGCAGCAATAGACAATCGGGACACTTGATTTCTAGGATAGCATGCTCCTGGTTTTGTTCCTGTTTCAGTGGCGCTCTTTCTTGGCCTCCTTTAATAGTTCCTCCTCATCCCTCTGTCTTCGTTTTTCTCCTGTCATTATGCAAAATTTTAGCCATACACATATTAGACAGCAAAGTATAATGAAACTCCTTGTGCCCATTTCCCAGCTTCAGTATTTATCTACTTAGAGCCAACCTTATTCATCTATTCTCCTACCTACTTCCCTCCATCCACTCCATATTACTTTTAAACAAATTCCTCAGACTCTCTTTTCTCTGTTATATTCCCTTGGTGGTCTCACCTGGACTCATAACTAAATATCATTCACATGCTAAAGACTCCTGAGTTTATTAATATTACCTGGGCTGTAGCATTGTAGCTCAAAGCATGCATTCTGGCACTTATATTCCTGCATTCAAATCATGGCTCTTCCACAAACTATTCTCGTGACCTCAGCTAAGTTCCTTAACCTCTATGTGGTTCAGTTTCCCAACCTGTGAAATAAGAGATGATAATATTTCCTGCTACCTCTTGGGGTTGTTGTGAGGATTAAATAAGTTACATATGTAGAATGCTTAGCACAGTGCCTGCACGTATGCAATTATTGCATTTTTTATCATATCTTCAGGCCAGACCTGCCTGAACTGCAGGTGTATATATCCAGCTGCTTACTTGGCATTCTCACTTAGATGCACATCTCAAGCTTATTATTCTAAAACCAAACTCCTGACCCCCCTGCAAACTCCACATAGCTCTTCTCTCAGTCTCTCATTTCAGCTAATGGCAGTGTGTTCCATCTTTCCTTTCCTTAGCCCCAAATGCCATGATGTTATCTTTGACTTCTCTCTTGCTCTCATATCGTACATCAAATCCTGTTGGATCTGCTTTCAAAATATATTATAACAGAGTCATTCACCATTGTTACCCTTGTAGAAACCTCCATCACCTCTTGCCTGCAATATAGCTTCCTAACTGGGCCACCTACTTCTACCCTTCCTTCTCCCTCTCCATCCCCTCCTCCAATAATCTATTCCCGAACTCCTGACCTCAAGTGATCTTCCACCTTGGCCTCCCAAAGTGCTGGAATTACAGGAATGAGCCACCACACCCGGCCAATAATCTACTCTCAGTACAACAGAGTGGTCTTTTTAAACACTTAAGTCAGATTATGTCACTCCTCTGTTCAAAAACTTGTTGTCTCATGATACAAAGTGAACACCAAAGTCCTTGCAGTCCTCTCTGATCCCATTGCTGTCTACAGTGGCTCATTTTGTTCCAAAGTCACTGGCCTCCTTTCTGTTTCTGGAACATGATGGTAGGGCTCCTACCACATATCTTCAATTCAGCCATACCTCTTAAAATTCTCTATGCTCAGATCTTCATGGCCAACTCCCTTCTTCTTCTTGGCTTAAGTGTTATCTTCTCATTTAATGAACTTTCTGATCAATAAATCTGAGTCCTGGCCAGCCATCCCCCTCCCCACATTAACACTCTCAATCCCTCTTACTCTGCTCTACTTTTTCCTTTTTCCATGATGTTTATCACCTTCTGATATATTTTCATAATGTACTCATTTACTTTGTATATCATTTATTCTTTGTCTCCCTCTACTAAAACGTAAGCTTCATGAGGGCATCTTTATCTGTTTTGTTTATTGCTGAATCTCAAACACCTAGAACAGTGCCTGGCACAAAGTAGACAATAGATAGACAGATGGATAAACCTGTTTTAGAAAGATCACTCAAAAAACAATATACAGGATAGTTAGAAGGGGAGAGAGAATGGAAGTTTTTAAGATCTGTGCAATAATCCTTGCAAGAAATAATTATGAGAGCTTGAGCTAGAAAAGAAGCAAGAAGAGAGATGAGTGGGAATTTTGTTGGTAGAACCAATAGAAATGGATGACATTCTGATTATGGGGTGGGGGAAAGAGAGAGAGAGAAGTCAGTGTGACTTTCCGGTTTCTGGCTTGGGGGTGTCATACGGAACAAATTTTAGGAAAAGTCACATGCGAAAGTATCATGTTGGAAGAGTGTGGAAGAAAATATAGGCCTGGAATTAGAAATGGATCTTTACAATTAAGCACTTAATTGCATACTTTAAAAAATTATATTTCAATGAATGTATGTGAATAGTCTTTTCTATTTAGATTGCCACCTCATTTTTTGTTTCTTCTACTCACAATGCTGAGCTAATAGCAGGACTTTGAAAAAGAGTTGTGATTGACTGATAGGCTAAAACATATATTTTTAAAAACTTAGTTAACTGCTTCCTCCCCCATATTTGCTAGAATTACAGATTTGACACACTGTTAGATGATTTACAAATTCATTTCCCCCTTCTTCCAGAGTAATAGAATTTTGTTTGGACACATGATTACTCAGCTAAAAACTATATTTTCCAGGTATGCTTTTAATTGGATAAGGCCATGTCACTGAGGTCAGGCCAAGCAATGACAGTGGAAGCAGTATGCGCCATTTCCACACCTTAGCCTAAAAAACAGGACTGTGCTCCCATTTGATCTGGTCTGAAGTGAAACAGAGCCCTTTTGAGACCCAGCTTTGACATGAAGATTAAGTAAAATGCCTTGGGGCATAGTGGATAAATGAGATAGAAGGAACCTGAATCCTTGAATGACCTGGTGGAGCAGAGCTGCCTTGCCAAGATAGGCTTGCCTGACTATTATTTAGGAGCGGAAGAAATATGTACCCTATTTAAACCTCTGTATTTTGGGAGTTCTTTGTTTTAAAAACAACCTTCATTCTGACTCACAATAGGATAAATGCCATCGATGTCTTTGTTTCTTAGTGTCCTCTGTTATTCAAAGGAAAGACGAATACATTGAATTGAGTTTTTAAACATTAATAAAATACTTCTAATTCTGCTCTTTGTGTTGCTGCATAGTTCTTTTCTAAATGTAACATGGAATTACAGAGCCATAAAATGGAAGCAGAGTTAAACTCAGACATGTGGGCACTCAAGGTAGGTAAATATTCTGGTATTCATGACAGATTAGTCATTTGACACACCAACAAACTGATAATCTTAACTTTCTCCCCATAGTACTCAGTATTTTTCTTATAGTTTTAACTCATTCCTCTCTTTAATCTTTAAAAACATTCTTATTTTATAGATTGTTCCACATTATTTTACTATCTCAACTCTTTGGGCCTGCTAATTCTCCCAATTTTTAAGTCTGTTGACTCATTCTCTCTCAATGTAGATTATTTCTGCATGTGCTTTGTGAGCTCATCTTCAGCAGGGTTGTTTTCTATAAAGTCTGTGTGCCCTAGAGAATGGTTTGGATTTGCTTCTGCTATATAGCATCTTTTGGCATAAATTTGGACTCCCAACCTGGGCAAAGCACGGGCCTGGGTTTTTGATTTTTCACCCAAAATCTCTAGGAAGAGACACACTCCTTGCTTATGTGTCACATCCCTGGTCTGATGCACAGATGTTTTAGTCCCTTTCATTGTGGGTATGTAACTTTGACATATCGGCTTTATTTAGGAGTCTCAGTTCTGGCTCTCTATTTCACATAAGCCCAAGGCCATGTCTCTTGACACTCATCATACTAAAAACCTACCACTTAACAGATGAGGCCCTGTAGTTATTCCAGTCTCCTCCCTGGGCCACTGTTACCACTTCAGTTTTAGGTTTCCTTTGCATTTCTGATACCTGGGATAGCCTGTCTTTCAATTTTAACCATTTTGAAAACATTGCTGGTTATATTATGTTGGTCATTTTTAGTCTATAACATGAAGGGCATTGTGCATTTTGCTTAGTTAGCTACTTTGGGGGCATGAGATAAGTTTAAGTCTTTTTCAATATTTATTTAGCATAAAGATCTCAATAAAGCTGGAAAAAAATGTGAAAACCTCAAAAAAAAAAAAAAAAAAAAAAAAAAAAAAAAAAAAAACCAGACTGAGACTGAGGTCCTTTTTTGTCGTTTTGTGCACTGCTTTATCCCCAGTACCTCAAATAGAACATATATTAATAGTAATCACTCAAAACATATGTGTTGACTGACTGAATGAATGAATGTATGAACAAATGCTGGGTGACAGTGCTCAGCCTGTCCTGTGTAGTCCAGCTCTGGATCCAAATATACAGACCTCACCCTACCAAAGAAGAGCCCTGTTGTCATCCCGACCTTACCTCATTAGAACACAGTTGAGGGCTCATCAGCCATAACATTATCACACCCTTTGGCAGTCTCTTTCTCTTATCCCAAGAAGATTATTAAAGCATCCCTTTCCACCACATACACTCCCTGAGAGGAGGCCTGATAAATATAATTTTCTACACTCTCAGGTTATATTTCCAGTTGAATTTGAGCTTCCAATCATGCTATAGTACTCAGAAAAGGCTGGAGTCCTGGGCCACTGCCCAGGTGGTCTGTTGCCTGTCCACCTCTGAATGGTGGAGGCCATCGTCTTTCCACGCCTTTGTCCATGCACAGTTCTAGGAAAAGAGGATTAACTTGTAGTCAGCAGGTTTAGTGCTTTCTGTATGACTATAAGGGATAAATCAAAAATCTCCCAACCAGGTGATTAGGAGCTTTCTGCAATGAGAAAGGGATCAGACTGATCCTTAAGACTTTATGCAACCCCAGAGTATTGCAGCCACCTGCATGCCGAAGGTGTCAGTGTTCTCACTGCTGCCTCTAGGAGGGTCTTCAGCCTCCAGTGATCCAAAGTACCAGGTAAAATATTTAAGCCAGCAGAAAGAACGTGTTTTATTGTGTTTTATATGTCATAAAGCATTCTCTGTCATGAGATATCATTCTGTATTGGTGAGACAGGTTTGAATTTCTGTCTTGGCTCTGCCACTGACTAGCTTTATTCCTTGGGCTAACCTGGTGGAATCTCAGTTTCCTCACTGTAAAGTGAGGATAATTATCCTTATTTTATGAGGATAGTTATGAAAATTAAGTAACATAATGGTTGCAAAACACTTAGCACAGCACTAAGACACAAAATAGACAATAAATGTTAGTTACCTTTATTCCTGTCCCCTTTCCTATCCAGGCAAAGGCTCAGTATAAGGACAAATATTGTTTAGAACTTCTTTTTAAACCTATGAGCGTTACCTTTCAAGAACCACAGATTTGTTCCTGAAAGTTACCTGTGTAGTGAGGGTTTTATAAATCAAATTTTATTTTCAATGTACCGAGAAGCTTTGACAGAGTCCCTTTTCCTAAGAAGTCATTGTGGGTTTGGCATCCTGTTCAGCCTGGCTGCGGCCAGGGGAGCTGAACTGTAATGACAAGCAGATGTACTATTGTTCTGTGAAAACAGTGTCTGGCTCCAGATGGGGTTTAGGAAAACTTAGTGATGATTTCTGTTGAGGAGGATGGGAATTCCGACCTACTGAGCTAGCTGGGGAAGAAGGAGAGTAAGACATGTGGGTAAATGCAGGCTAAGAGAAAGGACCTCTAGATCAACTGAAAGCCTACTGGAAGAACATTAAAAGCAGATAAGAAAACAAGGAAGCAAGCAAACAAAACTGGACAAGAGGAAGAAGAGACCATTAGGAAACATCCAGGATAATTGCTGTCATCATTAAAGCTCCCATTTGTTAATCTGTTACATATGAGGCCCAACACTGGATGGTTTACCAACATTTAACCTCCCACTTTGCAATGAGTTGGATATTGTCACCCCCCCTTATTAATGGAAAAATGGGAGCTCTAGAATATTGAAGTCACTTGGCTATTAAGTGGTGGAGCCAGGATTGGGATTCAGAATCCAACACTCATATTCTTTCCATGAGGTGTAGACTCCATTGAAAAGAAGGTGTGTACCTAACACCATGAGAAAGTCTTGGCCCTGGTAATGCTGGTGAGGCCACTGACTGAGAAAAGAATACCTCTTACCTAAGGCTGAGAACAGAAGGCCCGAGGTTGTGGAAAACTGACAATGGTGCCCTTCCTCACACAGAGTGCAAAGATTGGTGGCTTACCTGCTTCAGACTCTTGGACATGCTCTTAAATGCAGATCCTGGCAGTCAGAGAGGAAAGACTGAGAAAAGTTCACTCTTTGCCAAAGTAATAAATCCTTTTCTTTGATCCCTCAAAAGCTGACAGAAGAAAACTCCTCAAAGCACGTAGGGGTAGGAACCCCACTTGAGAGTCGTGGGCTCTCCATTTCATCACAGGGATTTGCTGTGAAGGAATCCTGTGGTAAACTCCATAAGAAAATGTAAATAACATCCCCTCTCCAATTTATCCTTTCTGTAAATCTGGCTTTTCATATATTAGGTTTCTTTACAGTAAATTGAAACCTTAAGAATAGATTTCAAAATATTTAGGAAATGGCCTATTTATTTTGAATGGTATTCAACACCATTAAACTAGAGTGTTGGGAGAATATTTGGACATTCCATAATGATTTGACTTGTAACTGAATATAACAGAACTAAAAACAAACACCACATGATCATCTCAATAGATGCAGAAAGGCTTTTGATACAATTCATTTTCCCTTCATGTTAAAAACCCTTAACAAACAAGACATCACAGAAATATACCTCAAAATAATGAGAGCCATCTATGACAAATCCACAGCCAACATCACACTGAATGGGCAAAAGCTGGAAGTATTCCCCTTGAGAACCAGAACAAGGTAAGAATGTGTCCTATTCAACATAGTACTGGAAGTCCTAGCCAGAGCAATCAGGTAAGAGAAAGAAAAGGCATCTAAATAGGAAGAGAGGAAATTAAACTCCGTCTGTAAAGATGACATGATTTGATACCTAGAAAACCCCATAGTCTCTGCCCAAAGGCTCCTAGACCTATAAACAACTTTCAGGATACAAAATCAATGCACAAAAATCAGTTGCATCTCTATACACCAACAATGTCCAAGGTGAGAGCCAAGTCAGGAATACAATCTCATTCACCGTTGCCACAAAAAAATAAAATGCCTAGGAATACAGCTAACCAGAGAGGTAAAAGTTCTCTACGAGAATTGCAAAACACTGGTGAAGGAAATCGAGAGAAGACAAACAAATGGAAAAACATTTCATGCTCATGGATAGGAAGAATCAATATTGTTAAATGGCCACACTGCCCAAAGCAATTTACAGATTCAGTGCTATTTCTATCAAACTACCAATGATATTTTTTATAGAATTAAAAAAAAACTATTCTAAAATTCATGTGGAACCAAAAGGAGCCTGAACACCAAAGCAATTCTAAGCAAAACAAACGGACAAAAACAAAAAACCCAAACAACAACAAAAACCAGAGGTACACTACCCAACTTCAGACTGTACTACAAGGCTACAGTACCCAAAGCAGCATGGTACTGGTACATAGACACATAGACCAACAGGTTAAAGAATCTAGAAATAAAACCGTACACCTAACTAACTGATCTTCAACAAGGTCAATGAAAACAACCAATAGGGAAAGGACTTTCTATTCAATATATGATGCTGGGATAACTGGCTAGCCATATACAGAAGATTAAAACTGGATCCCTCCCTTTTACCATATGCAAAAATTAAACCAAGATGGATTAAAGACTTAAATGTAAAACCTAAAACTATAAAAACCCTAGAAGAAAACCTAGGAAATACCATTCTGGACATAGACCCTGGCAAAGATTTCATGACAAAGACTCCAAAAGCTGTTGCAACAACAACAACAAAAAATAGATAAATGGGGCCTAATTAAACTAAAGAGCTTCTGCACATCAAAAGAAATTATCAACTGAGTAAACAGACAACCTACAGAATGGGAGAAAATATTTGCAAATTATGCACCCAACAAAGGTCTACTATCCAGAATCTATAGGGAACTTAAAGAAATTAACAAGCAAAAAACAAACAACCCCAATAAAAAAATGGGCAAAGGACATGAATAGTCACTTCTCAAAGGAAGACATACACGTGGCCAATAAGCCTATGAAAAAATGCTCAACATCACTAATCGTTAGAGAAATGCCAATCAAAACCACAGTGAGACACGATTTCACACCAGCCAGAATGGCTATTATTAAAAAGCAAAGAAATAACGGATGCTGGTGAGGTAGTAGAGGAAAGGGAGTGCTTATACCCTGCTGTTGGGAATGTAAATTAGTTCAGCTACTGTGGAAAGCAGTTTGGAGATGTCTCAAAGAACTTACAACAGAACTACCATTTGACCCAGCAATCCCATTACTGGGTATATACCCAAAGGAATATAAATTGTTTTACCATAAAGACACATGCACATCGCAACACTATTCACAATAACAAAGACATGGAATCAATCTAAATGCCCATCAATGGTAGACTGGATAAAGAAAATGCGTTACATATACATTAAGGAATACTATGCAGCCATAAAAAGAATGAAATCCTGTTCTTTGTAGCAACATGGGTGGAGTTGGAGGCCATTATCATAAATGAATTAATGCAGGAATATAAAAATAAATACTAAATGTTCTAACTTATAAGTGGGAGCTAAATGATGAATATACATGGACACAAGAAGGAAACAATAAACACTGGAGCCTGTTTGAGGGTGGAGTGCAGGAGTGGGTGAGGACTGAAAAACTACCTATTGGGTACTATGCTCATTACCTGGGTGATGAAATAATCTGTACACCAAACCCCCATGACACACAATTTACCCATGTAACAAACCTGCACATGTACCCCCTGAACCTAGAATAAAAGTTGGAAAGAAAAACAAAAATTCCAAAAAAACCAAAATGAACCTCTGAGACAATATTATAAAAATTACATTTTTAATACATTTTTAACCTCTGAGACAATATTATAAAAAAACATTCAAACCATACAAATTTTCAAAGTGTAGCTAAAATATTAAACCTTTTAGATATGTTGTCAACTAGATATAATTACCCCATTTTATAGCCAGTGTTATGGACATCCAAGAGCAATGTCAATTTTACTAATAAACAGTGCATCAAATAAGTGCATGGGAAAAAATAAAAAGTTGATACATTAAAAAAAATTTTTGGGTACATCACTTTTATTTTGAAAACTTGAAATAAATTGCTGTTGTGAATTTGGCAGCTTTTACCCTGGCATGCCTAGAAAGAATGTGATATTCATTTAATCATGAAGAATGCCACCCAGTGATAACAGTGGTACTGGGGTTATGATTATGTTTTAATTTGTTTTGTGCTAAAAGGCATGACCATTTACAAAGCTGTCCTATGAAATATACTATGTACTAGTCACCTCATGTTATCAGCATGCTCCTGGAGGGATAGAAAATGGATTTTTTTCACCAGTTTGCACTGTGCAATCTCTTCCTCATGTGTGTGAACTTTGTGGGATGTGAAGTACCCCATTAAAAATGAATGAAGTATTTGAGGGGCTCCCACAAACCCTCTAGTGATCTTCTTTCAACAAACAGCATTTTATTGTATAAATTAGAAAAACAATGCAGAGTCTGGCATAAAGAGGATGGAAAACTGGCATTACACCAAGAAAGAACCTGAACTTCAGTCTTTGACCTCAGGAGACATCCAAGTATTACAACGGAATTATTTTGTTTATTTACATGGAAACCCTGATGGACCAGGAAATTCTTTACAATGTAGAGTCTGGTGCTAAGTCTTACTTTCAGGTGAACCCAAATGAAGATTATTGTACTCACTGTTGAATCTCATCCCCTGTTTGTTTAATAGCAGTGAGACTCCTCTTGGTCAGTCACAATATGGGAAAACTCCTCAGCAGCTGCTGTTATCCCTAATATTATTGATATCACTACTCCTTGCTCTTGCTATGTTTGTTTCTTTTCAGCAGAGCTTTCACAGTACTCTAAAAAGTAGAGGCTCTTAACATTAAAAGTTTCCTCAGAAAATAGAATACCCTTTTCAATAGCCCTTTCCTAGTTGCCTATGCTGGTGGCAGCCTCAACCTGAACCTGAGTGAATTTGTTTTTCTGACGTGAGCTTTGCTGAGACTGTTAAGGGTTAGACCGTCTATGTGTGTTTCTTTTATGTGAGATAAAACAGCACAATTTAGTAAATATCTTCTGATTCTTAGAAAGGATCTCAAGGGTGGAGCTCCTCCAGGGCTCATTGATTTTCATGGCTTTTTGGCTGTTTGAAAAAGAGCCTCCTTTGACATTATGTGGGTTTTTGCTATTTCTATTTAAGGGTGTATCTTACATATCATATATATTATTATTGCTGTTTTAGTTTTAGACAGCAAGTGATATGAGCAAACAACAAAGGTTTCATGCTGTGAAATTATGCATTTATTAAAACTATCAATTGGCACTTAGCTTTGAATTATTTATATTTTTTGTATAAACTGTCGACAATCATAACCAGAACCATAGGTTCATACAGGAAGGTGATTTACTCATCTGCCTTTCTTGCCCTTAGGAGGAGTTGCAGACAGAGTATTATTATTATTATTATTATTATTATTATTTTGAGACAAAGTCTTGCTCTGTTGCCCAGGCTGGAGTGCAGTGGCACAATCTCTACTTACTGCAACCTCTACCTCCTGGGACCATGCCTGGCTAATTTTTGTATTTTCAGTTGAGATGGGGTTTCACCATATTGGCCAGCCTGGTCTCAAACTCCTGACCTCAGGTAATCCACCTGACTTGGCCTCCCAAAGTGCTGGGATTACAGGTATGAGCCACCATGCCCAGCGCAGAGCATTATCTTTATCATGACTTTTTCCTTTATATGTATTGCCTATTTGCAGGTGCATCACAACTACAGGAGACACAAAGGGACGCGGTATACTTCCTTCTGCATGCCTTGTGTTTAAAGTATGCCTAGATTCTGATAAAGTCTTGCCTGACAGAAAAGACAGAATGCCAGGGGTCTATCCCAAGATACTGAGTCATTCCCTGTAGCCTTAAATGCCAAAGAGGTAGGATCAAAACACCAGACCTAAAACTTCACAGTATAAGTTATTACACTTAATCTCCACCAGACTCAACTTGTATCTCAGCTTCTCACTAATCCTCTATTTCTTATTCACTCATTGGTACCTTCAGCTTATTCTCTGTTTTCTCCTTTGTTTGTCAGGTTTTGGCATGATATCTCAGACACATTTTTTCTCCTCTGCTTCATTGAGCCAACCCCAGGTGATTTGCCTTCCCAGACCACTGGCTTTTCCTGAAAAGAGAAGACACAATTGACTTCTGGTCTTCCTTGCTCTTCATACTACATAGATTGTTATTCCAAAGCTTGGTCCAGGCTGAGTTCTTGGACAGTGCTTGAAATGAGTGGCCCTTGACCAGAAGGGAGATCTAGAAACAAACATAATTTTCTTGGGGAAGCTGAGGCATTGTGTTTGAGGCCCATGTATCTTTGTACTCCTTCCATCCTGTGATCCAGAAGTCTACTTATGCCAGTCTTGTTTCAACCCTTCTCACAATCGCAGGGGCAAAAAATCTATTGAAGGGAGAGAACATTTCAGCTAGGGGATATAACTTAAGGTGAGAAATAAAAGTGAGACCAATAAGATATGTTTGGTGAACTGGTTTGACCAGAACTCATGTTTCAAGTTGCAAATGTTCAAATAGGAGGAAGATAACTAAGGTAAAAATATTAAAGACTACTATTAAAAATTTGGAACTCAATAAACACCACTATTAGAGATATTTTTATGACATTACTGATATTAGGATTGTCATTTACTGAGAAAAGTGTATAACAATCTCCCACTATGATTGATAGTAGAATGTTTATTTTCCTTTAAGTTATTTCAATTATTACTTTATATATTTTTGAGACTGTGTGATTCATTGCATACAAGTTGAGGATTGTTATATCTTCCTCATGAATTGACTTTTGTCATCATATAATGACTTTCTTACCTGGGACAATGCATTTTACCTTTAGGTCTACTTTGTATGATATTAATGCTTTATCACCAGCTTTCTTTGGGTTAATGTTTGCCCTGTAGTAAAATATTCTCTTGGCTTTTGGAACATCTTGGAATTTTTCCCCCTGCCTTTCTAACCTAGCTTCACTCTGTCCTTCTGTTTCTTCTTTTTTTCCTCCTACTCCTGATTACCCCCAAAACCCAGGCCATGAACATAGGGGTATATCTGTGTGTGTACATAGATGCACATGCCAACTTTTTTATCTCAAGGCTTTAACTGTTACTCTATCGTTGAAGCTACATTTCACACCTTCTCTTTAGTCTCAAATTCCCAACTGTCACTCATCATCTTCCCTTCCCTTGCCTATATCTCTACTCCATTCTCTTTTTCTCTTGGACTGGCAGCCTTGGAGTCAACCTTTTTTCCACTTTATGCTCTATATTAAGCGGTAATAAATGTCATGACCTTTGCTGAAATGCCTAACAGATTTTCAGCAGTAAGCTCACAGTAAAGGGCAAAACCAGGAGTGCAGGACAAGGGGAGGATCAATGGCAGCCATCCTGTAGATTATCTACTGAAATTCTTTCCCTTCTTTTGAATTTCTGCTCCTTTGAAGCCCTGGATTATAATAATTATCTTGGAAAGGTTTTCAGTCCGAGATCCAAAAATTCTTAATTGGGACCTCTTCAGTGAAAATGACATTCAGTGAAAATCCCTGGCAACATTTTGCTAGATGAGAAAAAGAATTAGGAATCAGATGAAGACGTGAGAAAGCCATGACTTCACAATGTGTAAAGCATGTGCTGATAGCTTGTGGAAGGGTGTCTTAGGAGGTGCCTGTCTCAATGAGGATAACTTCTTCTTAATCAGAATCTTATTTCCAAGTTCTCCCTCAACTCCAGGATAAACTTTAAAAAGGAAAAAAAAAATCCTTGCTAGAAAGTTTTCCATCATTTTTCTCTTTTCTGTATGAGTAGCATGGATGAAAGAGTTCTGTGACTGAGTTGAGGTTTGTATCTGACTATTGAGTCATGCAAAAAATATTAAGCATCACTATTGGTTGTCATATAAGGAATTTAGTGGGGTTTGAGGGTTTTAAATGTTATTGTTTTTCTGTATAGTAATATCCCTTCAATCCCCTTGGTTATCTTCCTAGAGCGATATAAAATGCCCTGACTTCTGTGAGAAGTCTTTAGCTTTTGGGAATCCTCACCTAGGTTTCTTTCACCTAGAGAATTGGTTTCTGAGAAAATGCTCCTTCCTTTTACTGAACAGTGAACTGGGAGCCTTTAAATGGAGTGGAGGGAGATGGAAGTGAGGCAGGTAGAATTTGTCATTCTGTCCCCCTGGGAGAATGAGGAAATTAGCATCCAGTTCTCTAGAACCTAGAGTTTCAGGGATCTATTTGAGTGGGAAAAAGCATTCCTTGTTTTTTTGTGACCTACTTAAACATTCTGTGCAAGTTGTAATCATTTGAGGTTTTCTAAGAAAAGAAAAAAAAAAGTCTAAATATAATCCTAAAAGGGAGCTAACCTAACAACAAAGAACACCCGATTGCAGAGATTATTTCTCTGGAAATTGGCAAAAAGAGACAAAAATCTTCCCTGGCCATTACTGGCTATACCTGCTGCTACACCTTATTTCATGCTCTTTCTTCCTGGCAGCACTATTGGCCTTCTCCAACGTGGGCTTCTCCAAACTTCACACCCAGGGGCACACATATCCTATTTCTCCCATCTGGAAAGCTCTGCTCACTTCTCCCCAAGCCCGCTTCCCACCTGCCTTTGAAATGCAGCTAAAGACCGCTTCACAGAGATTCCCTCAATGCCAGCTCTTTCATTATGTCCTTCATTCTTTCTCTCAAACCCCTGGAACTCTCAGAACCTATTAACAGTGTATGACATCCTATGTGCTCTAATGCAGGGACAGCAGAGAATGCAGTCCAGGCTCCTGGTCCAGTAGTGGGGATGGATTGTGCTGGTCCACCCACATGCTGCCATTTGGTCAGCTTTATCATGAGCACTTCCCATTTGCCAGCAGGGGCTAATGGTGCAGGCCAACCATGGAAGAATGTGAAGCTCATCTCAGTTTAACTGACCGGACGCAGCCTGCAGTATGTGTTGTTTCATTCATTCCTGTCTTTGTTCTGTGTGCACATTTGAATTTCATCTTTTCTTCCTAGTGGCAGACGTTCCCATAGACTTTGTGCTTGCATATATTAAGGAATATTTCATCGTCGAGAGGTAATAATAAGAGCAGCTAAAAATTATTGAGAACACATGCTGTTGTAGGTGCTTTTTAAAGCATTTTTATGTGCATTTAATCCTTGCAACAATACTATGAGGTACTTATTATCCCATTTTATGGATGAAGAAAATAAAGCACTGAGAGGTTATGTTACTTTCCCAGGGCCACTTGGCTAGTAAATTCTAAAGCCCAAGCTGTTGACCTTGAGTCTCTGCTCACTCCAGGCTTTGGAGTTACAGGAGATGTACAAGGCTTAATGAACACTGAGTGAACTTACGAGGCAGTTCAGTCATCTGACATGTTCATTAAATCTGATTTGAAAAAATGACAGAGAGAGTTGATAGAGCTTAGAAATTTAGTTCTAGGTGAGATCTTAAAGGTCATGTCACCAAGGAATATGAGACTCTCAAGAGGTTAGATGAGGGTCCTCTGTGTGTCATCTCCTCCTGACCTGTATCTCAATGTCAAAGCTGCCAACAAAAATGAACAAGGAGCAGAGCTTAGTTTGTATGATGTATTCATAATTTTGGGTGCCAAACAGAAGTCTTATGACATGGTATTTTTGCCCAGCTGGGGTTTTCTATACTAGGGCATGACCATGGTTTTAATAGCTTTATTTATTAAAGTTATTAGAAGATAAATATGTATAATCATTGAAACTTTTCTTATTTTATATGAAAGGGAAACTTTAAAAACTTAGATTTAGCAACTAACTTTTATTTAGAACTGACATATGATCTAATATAAAGTTTTCTTACAATCTGAATCTGAAACATTCAGGATTATTTTACTCAGATCTGAAAAGGTAATTTGACATACTGATCTATAAAAGTGTGAATTACTCTGGGGATTAGGAGGTGAGTTTCTGTAGTAATTAGGTATGCCAAAAATAATTTTTTACCCTCCTCCCCCTCTTCCTTCTTTCTTTTCTGCATTTACGTGCATTGCTCTTGGTCTCTCATGTCATTCTTTCAGGATTTTCTAATGTAATGAATTTCTCTTTCTCTACCCTAGAGAGTACCATTATTTCCATTCTTTCATGGAACTGTAAGTGTGTGCAATTTGTTGACCTTGTGGTATTTCAAAGAACTGTAAAATCTCAATTATCAGGAATGCCCAGGGAAAGGGGATTTTAATGGAATGGATTTTTCTATTGAACTGAAGGTTAATCAGGACTCTTTTCCCCACCCTTTTTCAAATTTATTGGTTGCAATTTTTTTCCCTAATACATGAGTGCACTTTCTGGGCTTTATTGAAATGGAAGGTTATCTCATTGACTAGCAATCATAAGCTCTGTGTTTAAGTCCACATTCTTCCACTTGCCAGCTCTATGGTTTGGGGAAGTTATGACACTGAGCCATTTGAAAAATGGAGATGGCAACACTTTTCCTACCTATGTCACCTGGGCTGTTTAGTGTATCAAATTATATAAAGACAGTGGACTTGCTTTGTACAAGTCTTAAGTTTTATTTTAATGAATGATGACAACTACCAAGTTCTGAGTGTCCAGGGGTCAGGTGCTCCATATACATGATTGTTATTTCCACAATAAACCTACTATATATATAGATGTATATAGGTGAGAAAAGTAAGGCTCGGGAGATAAGGGACTTGCCCAAGATTATGTAAATAACAGTGGAACTAAATTTCTTTATAGCAAATTGATACCTTGATTAATCAAAAGTCTTTATTCTAAGTACCATTTCTTGTGGATAAAGAGAGTGTAGAAGATTGCCTAGAAGCATACTGACCTTAGGATGCATTGTTTTGCTTAGGGTTCTTTTAGTTATAAGGAACAGCGATGTTAGGTTTCAGAGGGATTTCAGACAAACCCAATGACAGAAACTGAATTATAGTTGAGTCTTAAGGAAGCTGTCATGAAACAAGCCTACTCTTGCCTCTCCTCTTTCTTCTCTTCTCCTTCCTTCTTCTCGCTCTCTCTTTGTCCACACAGGCAAAATCTTCCTTACATATGTGGCCTTCACTCTCTTTTGTCTATTAACTGGCTTCCTCATAACTATAGCTTGCATATGGTTCACCATATGGTTTGGGTCTGTGTCCCCACCCAAATATCATGTTCAATTGTAATCCCCAGTGTTGGAGGATGAGGCTGGTGGGAGGTGATTGGATCATGAGGATGGTCCTTCATGAATGGTTTAGTATCATTCCCTTAGTTCTGTTCTTGTGATAGTGAGTGAGTTATCATGAGATCTGGTTGTTTTAAAGTATGTGGCACCTCCCCTGTCTCTTTCTTCCTCCTGCTCCAGCCATGTGAAGTGCCTTGCTTCCCTTTTGCCTTCTGCCATGACTGGAAGTCCCTTGAGACCTCCCAGAAGCTGATGGCTCCATGACTCCTGTATAGCCTGCAGAACCATGAGCCAATTAAACCTCTTTTCTTTATAAATTACCCAGTCTCAGGTATTTCTCTATAGCAATGTGACAACAGACTAATACAGACTATAGTAGGGACTCTACACCTCCCTATAGCATAGTATCTCTTGATCTGTCCCTTTAGCTTTTGCCTTGTTGCTTATTGGAAATTCTCTAGGTCTTGTGGTTCAGATTCCTGAAGGAGGACTCTTATTGACCCAGCTCATCTATTCTAGTCAGATCCCAGGTCACTGACTGCTACAAGCTCATGGATTGCCTGCCTTTGCATCAGGTGTCCTGCTTTGGTGCTGCCCACTTAGCAAAGCTACAGGGAAGTCTAGGAAAAAAAGCAATGTGACAGCTATGTCTATTATCGCTGTTAAAGAAGGCATATATATCATGATATATTTGTTTTTGTAAAAGTCCTTAATATTTTATTGTTATCTTTTAGTTCTTATTATCTTCTTTTCATTCGAAAGACTAGTCCCTCGTCTTTCTAAAATATTTCTCAGTAATTGGGTTCCTGTTGACTCAAATTTTACGACACAGAACCTTGTTTATAACCTCCTAACTTACTAATATCAGTTCTATAGTCACATATATCACAATTTTATATGTTTTTGAAGGAGGTAGTAGGAAAACATGTCATAGTTTTAAGTTTTATACTAAGCATAAGTCATGTCATAGTAGAAGTCTTTTTTCTATTAACAGAAGATGTCGTGTCTCAAGGTTGTTGTTGAAATACCTCTAATTAATTTTTTTAATCCTTAAAATAGGAGAATTGAGGGTTTCTGAGTAGTGTGAATACATGAAAAGTGAAAAAAATGGATAATCTTCTAGGAAGGCCTGCGGAACTTAAAACTGAGAACAAGCCTTAGACTTGCTTTCCTTTCCTGGCACTTCCTGGGTTTTGCTTTTCTCCCTGCTGGTAGATTTTGATGGGAAGGTATTTTATTTCTGTTTATCTGAATATCTATTTTACTCACAAACTTTTTTCTTTTATCATAGCTGATATGAAGTGAAAACATGTATCACTTGGCTCAGCATGAACTGCT
The DNA here is from genome assembly GCF_037993035.2 of Macaca fascicularis. Classification (NCBI taxonomy): domain Eukaryota; kingdom Metazoa; phylum Chordata; class Mammalia; order Primates; family Cercopithecidae; genus Macaca; species Macaca fascicularis. The sequence goes on from NC_088379.1 coordinate 133,516,517, forward strand.
GTGTGGTAGGAAGTCCCTGTATCAATCATGAACTGGAAGTGGAACAGGGACCTAATTAATATTTATGCTGACCTTGTTGACTGTTGTAAAATAAACTACCATACATCTAAAACCTCACCACACTGGGTTGGATAGCTAAAACTTCTATACTATTCATGGCTTAACTTTTGAGATTTATATGCCTCTTGTAGAGAAAGTACTCATCACTGCTGAAAGTTTAACTTTCTATTTTTGTTATGGTCTCCATTATGTTTCCAAATATTCCTTTACTTAATTTTATGCATAAACTTGAAGGCTTCACTTTCTTAGTGAGACACCAGATTCTTTAGATATAAATTTGACTGTATTGGAAAGCCTGGGTTCATGTGTCTTTAGTCCTTAACTCTCCAGTCCTTGTAGATTTCCTTGTATATAAGTACTTTAACTGAGTTATAGAACCTCTTCCTTTGTGAGCTGGTGTCAGGCTCTGGTGGTAGGTCCTCTTCCTACTCTACATGCTGCCTACCCTCTTATATGGAAAAAGATTAACTGTTTTCCTCACACTCAGCACAAAACACTTCTGGTCACCAAAATGTGTGGGTTTCTCCCACACAAAGCAATTCTCTGACACCAGCTGGATATCCTACAATTCAGTTCAATTCTGTGCTAACTGGAGTTGGCACAGACTCCACATGTTAAGGGTTCAGCCCCACAAGACTGTCCCTGGCTTCAGATGTCAGTCACTAGTGGTAGTTTCCCATGTTACCCATGACTTGTGTCAGACTTGGGGTCCCAAAGCCCCCTTCTCTGGTTTGATCACTTGTTAGAACAGCTCACAGAATGAGGAAAGTGCTTTACTTATTATTAGCCATTGATTATAAGATGATATAAGCCAGGAACTGTCAGAAAGAAGAGATGCACAGGTGAAGGTATGTAGGATGGGGTGTGAACTTCTGTGCCCTCTCTGGGACCACCACTCTCCAGGTACCTCCTCCTGTTTGGCATCCCAGTTATGGAGGCTTCATTACATAAGCATGATTGATTAAATCATGGCCACTAGTGATTTTTTAAAAAATTTTAATTAATACCTAATAATTGTACATCTTTATGGGGTGCAATGTGATATTCCAATTTATATAAACATGTGTAATAATCAAATCAGGGTAATTAGCATATCCATCACTTCCAACATTTACAATTTCTTTGTATTGGGAACATTCAAAACCTCTCTTCTAGCTACTTGAAAATATATGATAAATTAACTATAGTCATCCTACAGTACTAATAGAACACTAAAACTTTTTCCTCCCATTTAGCTGTAATTTTGTATCTGTTAACTAACCTCTCCCTCTTCCCTACTTCCCCCTACACTTCCCAGGCTCTAGTAACTGCTATTCTACTCTCTATTTATATAAGATCAACTTTTTCAGCTCTCACAAATGAGTAAGAACATGTGGTATTTTTCTTTCTGTGCCTGGCTTATTTCACTTAACATAATGTCTCCCAGCTCATCCATGTTGCTGCGAATGACAAGATTTTGTTCTTTTTTATGGCCGATTAGTATTTCATTGTGTACATATACCACATTTTCTTTATCCATTCATCTGTTGATGGACACTAAGGCTGATTCCATATTTTGTCTAGTGTGAATAGTGCTGCAATAAACATGGGAGTGTAGATATCTCTTCAACATGCTGATTTCCTTTCCTTTCGATATATAACCACTAGTGGGATTACTGGATCATATGGTAGTTCTATTTTTAGTTTTTTTTTAAGAATCTCCATACTGCTTCACATAATGGCTGTACTAATTTACATTTCCACCAACAGGATATAAGAATTCCCTTTTCTCCACATCTTCACCAGCATTTGTTATTTTTTGTCTTTTTATAATAACCATTCTAACTGAGGTGAGATGGTATCTCACTGTAGTTTTGATTTGAATTTCTCTAATGGTTAGCAATATTGAGCATTTTTCACACATTTGTTCGTTGTTTGTATGTCTTCCTTTAAGAAACGTCTATTCAGATCATTTGCCCATTTTAAAATTGGGTTATATGGTTTTTTTGCTGTTTGCTGTTTGAGTTCTTTGTGTATTCTGGATCTTAATTCCTTGTCAGATAAATGGTTTGGAATGATTTTCTCCTGTTCTGCAGGTTGTCTCTTCACTCTGTTGATTGTTTTCTTTGCTGTGCAGAAGCTTTATAGTTTGATATAATCCCATTTGTCTATTTTTGCTTTTGTTGCCTGTGCTTTTGAGGCCTTATCCATAAAATCTTTGCCCAGAACAATGTCCTAAAGTGGTTCCCCTATGTTTTCTTTGAGGGTTTTGCCCTTACTTTTACATCTTTAATAAATTTTGGGTTGATTTTATATATGATGAGAGATAGGGGTCTAGTTTTATTCTTCTGAATATGAATATCCAATTTTCCCATCACCATTTACTGAAAAGGGTGTTTTTTCTTCAGTGTATGTTTTCAGTGCCTGTGTCAAAAATCAATTGGCTGTAAATACATGAATTTATTTCTGGTGCAGTTGGTCTGTGTGTCTGTTTTTATGCCAGTATCCTGTTGTTTTGGTTACTATAGCTTTGTAGTGTATTTTGAAGTCAGGTAGTGTGATACTTCCACCTTCATTCTTTTTCCTCAGGATTACTTTCACTAGTTGAGGTATTTTGTAGTTTCATACACATTTTAGGACTTTTTTTTTCCTACTTCAGTGAAGAATGTTAAAGGTATTTTGATAGGAATTGCATTGAATAAATAGATTGCTTTAAGTAGTATGATCATTTTAACAGCATTAGTTTTTCCAATCCATAATCGTGGGATGTCTTCCCATTTCTTTGTGTCTTCTTCAATTTCTTTCTGAAGTGTTTTATAGTTTTATAGTTTTCGTTGCAGAGATATTTCACCTTCTTGGTTAAATTTGTTCAATTTTTTATAGTTATTATAAATGGGATTGCCTTCTTGTATTAGTTTGTTTTCACTCGGCTATAAATAACTGCCTGAGACTGGGTAATTTATAAAGAAAAGAAGTTTAACTGACTTACAGTTCCACATGGCTAGGGAGGCCTCAGGAATATAATCATGGCAGAAGGTGAAGGAGGACCAAGGCGCGTCTTACATGGTGGCAGGAGAGAGTGTGTAGGGGAAACTACCACTTTTAAACCAATGGATCTCGTGAGAACTCCCTCACTATCATGAAAATAGCATGGGGGAAACCTCCCCCATGATCCAATCAGCCCCCACTAGGTCCCTCCTTCAACACTTGGGGATTACAATTCAAGATGAAATTTGGGAGAGGACACAGAGCCAAACCATACCACTTTTTGATTTCTTTTTCAGCTAGTTAATTGGAGTATAGAAACACTATGGATTTTGGTATGTTGATCTTATAATACAATTTCACAGAATTTCTTTCTTTTCTAAGAGTTTTTTGATGGAATCTTTCGATGGAGGTTTTTCCGTATATAAGAATATGTCCTCAGCAAACAGGGACAATTTTACTTCCATCTTTCCAATTTGGATGCCCTTTATTTCATTCTCTTGCCTAATTTTGCTCTGGCTAAGGCTTTTAGTATTATGTTGAATAAGAGTGGTGAAAGTGGGCATCGTGTCTTATTCCAGTTCTTAGAAGAACTCCCCCCAACCACCATTCAATATGATGTTAGCTGTGGGTTTGCCATATATGGCCTCTATTGTGTTGAGTTATATTATTTCTGTACCTAATTTATTGAGAGTTCTTGTCATGAAAAGATTTTGAATTGTAGCACATGCTTATTCTGTGAATACTGAGAGGATTATATTAGTTTTTATTCTTCATTCTGTTGATGTGATGTATGATGTATATTGATTTGCTTATTTGAACCATCCTTGCATCCTTGAGATAAACCCCACTTGATCATGGGGCATAATTCTTTTGATGTGCTATTGAATTTCTTTTGCTAGTATTTTGTTGTAGACTTTTGCATCTATGTTCATCAAATATACTGGTCTGTAGTTTTCTTTCTTTGTTGTGTTCTTTTCTGGTTTTGGTGTGAGAATAATTCTGGCCTCATAGATTAGGTTTGGAAGAATTCCACTCCCCACCTCCATTTTTTGGAATAGTTTGAGATTAATTGGTATTAGTTCTTGTTTAAAAGTTTGGGGAGTAACATCAGCATAATGTTAGAGGTGCCTAGTGTTCATTCTCCTTATAAGAAAAGACCAAGGCAATGAATACACAGCTAAGATTTGACTGGAGTGTGGGAAGGAGCACATTGGAAGGCAGCAAAGGAGTGGAGATGCACTTGTGATAAATGGAAGTCCAGGGGGGCAGCATACAGGCACCCAGCCTCTGAAGCACGTCTGCCCCACCCAGATTGGATATGTCTGAAGTCAGGAGACGCTTCCTGTTCTGGCAAAAATCTAAGTAGAAGACCCCTGCCAGCTTCCATTGCCAGTGCCAATACCTACAGTCCTTATAACAAGAGAATTCCACAGTCCTGTCAAGCCATGAGTCCAACTGGGAGAACTGTGGGGATTATACTAAATTAGCAGTACAAGGTGTACACTCTCCACCCCCTGCCCACTCTCTATGAGCCAGGCTGCTGTAGCATGGTGCCATCTTGAGACCAGAGTCACCTCTGGTGTGCACCCTGCTCTGGGAGCCACTAGCCACTGTGCCTCACAAGCACTGGGACTCCATCTTCATCCCACCAAGCCCATAGGTCATTGAACCCCACAAACTCATCTGTGCAGAGCCTGGGCCCAAGATCAGATTACGACTCCTGCACTACGGGGAAACCAACTCCTGCTGTCTTACCTCCAGCTGAAGGAACAGTCTGATTGTCTCATCCATGGTGAACCCCCACTTAAGCTGGCCAAAACACTACATGCCATCCTTCAAACAGGAAGCTTTCAAGCTTCCATGTAGCTGATATATCCTTGGGTCAGTGGAATGACCATGGGCCATACTCAGAACCTGAGAAACAATGTAGCAATGCCACTGCCCCCAGCAGACACACCCCTGGTCTGCCCAATGGCTCTAATAATATGGACAGGAGACAGCAAAATACTGGGTAGAAGAGTGTGGTTCCCTGGCAAAGGCCCCACCCTCAAGCCTGGAAACCTATGGCCCTAAATGGGAACAGGCATTCCTGTTTTTGCACCCAAAAGTTCCCTTTTGGCCCACCACACTCTGCGTACTGAACCCATATAAACCCCAAATCCCAGGCTCCATGAACAGATGAATGGAAGAGCAGAAGAGCAGCAGAGAAGGAGAGAAGGAGCACCTGAACATTGAGAGGAGTTCAGCTGGGGATGGTTGGAGATGAGATCAGCCACTGGATGGCCAAACTCCAGGGATCATCTTCCCACTCCATCCCCTTTCCAGCTCCCCATCCATCCTGTTGAGAGCCACCTCCACCAGTCAATAAAACCCTGGCATTCACCATCCTTCAAGTCCGTGTGTGACCGGATTTTTCCTGGATGCTGGACAAGAGCTCAGGATACAGAAAGCCCTTTCGAAAAAGCAGAGGGTTCACTGAGCTGTTTAACACTTAAGCTGTCCATGGACAGTAAAGCTAAAAGAGTGCACTGTAACACATGCTCACTGGAACTTCAGGAGTCACAGACATCCACCCCAGACGCTATTGTGGGGCCAGAACCCAAAAGCGCTCGCACCAGCTTCTGCACCTGCCCATATGCACGCTCCCCCTCCTGTAAGAGGTTTGAGTGCCAGTAAGCCATCATCATTCTACTTATTTAACATTTAATGTGTATATGGTGTTGGTGCATGATAACATCATGGACCAGATATAATGTTTGCCTCCGAAGAGCTTGTATAGCTATAGGGAAATAAGACTTAGACACTGGGCAGAGGGAGGTTAAACTGACAATGAGTTGTGGGATGTTACAGATAGGAAAGAACATAGGAGTGGTGTTTTCATTTTTATCTGCAGGTTACAAAGCTATGCATAAAGAATAGTAAGAATAGTCTTCTGCTCATATTGACAAATGTGATTTTTAAAAAGCCAAGGTAAATTGATGTATTTTTAGAAACATGAAAAATAATTACAAAAATACTTTTAACATGTTAAATGTTAAAATTGCTAGCATAAAGGAAGTAGGAGAGTGGTCCTTCTGACCAAAAATGCCATTTGACTGCTTGTCATGCAGCCACTGGCTACATTTTTTATGCCTTTTCTGACCCTCCAATTTCCACTTTTGTCACTACATTTTTCCATTTCTAATATCACACTGCATGATGATTTTTGACTTTTAAAACTGATGGCATTTTCACCCTAGAAAAGTGTCATAAAGACACATTAATATTCAGATGATCACTTATTTTGTAAATAGGGAATTTTTTGCATATATTAAACCAGTAGTTTTCACTTCACTTAATATAACTCATGTTTCCTTGCAGTTGTCCATTTTCAAATCTGTGCCACACGACTATGTACTGGGAAGGAGAAAATGAGAATTACCACAAACAAAATGATAGACTCTGAATCACTTTCTTGACCTCTCTAGTGAGATAATAGTCTTGAAAGGCAGCCTTCGTGGAAAGAGAAATTTCTTTTCTTTTTTTTACTTTTTTCCAAATCTATTTTTTAAAACTTTTCTATTTAGAAATAATTTTAGACTCAAAGGAAAGTTGCAGAAATCAGAGTTCCTGCATACCCTTTAACAGCTTCCCCCAGTGTTAATATTTTACATTACCATAGTAAGAGTATGAAAACCAGGAAATTAACAGTGATATAAAACTGTCACCTTATTTATGAATCTTTATCCAGTTTCACCAGATTTCCTATTAAAGTGTTTTTCTTGTCCAGGATCCAATTAGGCTCCTACATTGCATTTGGTTGTATTGTCTCCTTAGTTTTGTCCAATATGTGACCTACCTTGAGTCTTTCCTTTCTTTCTTTCTTTTTTTTTAAATTTCATGGCCAACACACTTAAAGAGAACTGGTCAATTATTTATAGAATATCCCTTAATTTGGAATGGTCTTTTTTTATTATTAGTACATTGAGGTTGGCCATTTTGGCAAGAATGTCACTGAAGTGATGTGCCCATCTTAGCACATCATATCAGTGGGCACATGATGTCGATATGCCTGATTACTGGTGATGTTAGCCTGGATCACTCAGTTAAGGTGATGTCTGCCAGGTTTCTCAATTATGAAGTCACTATTTTTCCCTTGACACTCACTGAATATCTTCTGGGGAGATACTTGAAGACTATGCAAATATTTCATTTCTTGCCATACTTTTGCACACTAATTTGAGCAGCCATTGATTGTTCTTGCCTGCAACATTTATTACTGTGCTGCTGCCTAATGGCTATTTTTTATTTTTCCTAATTTATTCTAAATTTATTCAACGGCAATCCATTGTCAGAAGTTGCCCCTTCTTCCTCATTTACTTTTTTATTCAATTATTTATTTATATTAGCATGAACTCATGGGTCATCATTTGATACTATCATAACTTTGTTGCTCAAATTTGTCTAGCTCTGGTCTTTGGGAGATCCTTCATATTGCTTCTCTGTCTTTTCAACATGTCCCCAGATTTTTCTGAGCACATTCTCACTTGGCAACACAAGTTTTTCCTGAATTATCTTTTATTTCCCTTACCCTAGCTCTGGAATCACCATTTCCCTGGAGTTAATTCTGTAGCCTTGATTTCTTTTATTCAGGAATGGTATTTACAGCCAAGATCTGGGCAGATATACTATTGCTATAGGGTGTTATTGAAACAGGAAATCTTCCCTGACCCCTTCACAGGACTTGTGAAGGGGGGTAGCTCATTTACTGAGCCCGCAGCTCTCAATCCCTCATGGGACAGGGAGCACGCAGGTGAGTGGGTACAGGGGCTGGCATGAGTGCTTCTGGGCACTGGCAGGAACAGAACTTCCTGTGGCCCCACAGCAGCATCTGCGGGGGGTACCTGTTTTGAGACCCATGGAGCTTCAGAAGGTGTGTGTTACAGTTGTGCTCTTTTAGCTTTGCCCTCTGCTGATGGCTTAAGTGTTTAACAGCTCAGCGTGACAACCCTCTGTATCCTCAGCTCTTGTTCGGCATCCAGGAAGAATCAGGTGGCATGAACGAACTGAGGATGGTAAATGCAGGGGATTTCGTTGCCAATGAAAGTGGCTGTCAGTATAATGGAGAGCTGGAAAGGGGATGAACTGGGAAGGTGGTTTTCCTTGGAGTTCAGCCATCCTGGGCCAAACTCTTCTCCGAGGTCTCACCATCAAGCCATCCCTCTGAAATCAAGCTGCTTCTCCTTGACATCAAGCTGCTTTTTCTCTTCTTTCCTTTGCTGCTGCCCCGCTGCCAGTGGAGCCTGGGGTTTTTATGGTTACATGATAGGGGGTGGGGCAGGCCAGGGTGATTTTGGAAAAGGCAACATTTAAGAGGGAAAACAGGAATGCATGTTCTCACTTTGGGCTGAGGGTCCAGGCTTGAGGGTGGGGCTTTGCCAGGGATCCCACCCTCTTCTATGCAGTATTTCCCCTGCCTCCTGTCCATACCATTATTGTCTCTAGTCCTGCTCAGTCAACAGAAGTAGGATATATATACGTCCATATTTATTTATTATGCATATTAAAGTATACATATTAAAAATTATGCATTTATACCTCTGATTCCAACCCCACACTGCTGGTTTCATTCTAGCCTTTCTCTTCTTTGTTGCTTCTTTTGCTGATAGTGAGAAACTAGCTCATTATATTTACTTAAGTTTTGATCCTAGTATATACACAAACTAGTTTTGGAATAATCAGCCTACATTAGCCTAGAATACAGAATTTGGGTACAATTTTTTTTTTTTTGGTCATAAGTCTTACAGTATTCATGCAAAATACTGTTTTCCAAAGATATTTAGAATGGCTCTTTCTTCACCAGTCTCTTCACTTTGATTATGTTAGTTATTTGTGATATAGTTAGGTTCATTTGTCACTATTTATCTTCCATTTGAGGTTCCCATCACATCCTGGTTTATTTTTAATTATTTATTTTGTGTGTGTGTGTGTGAACCATTACCATGGTTCTAAGAATCAGAACTGTGGGGGAAAAAAAAGTATTCTCAGAGAAGCATTGCTTCCTCATTCAGCCTTGTCCTATTATTCTTTCCACCCTATTCTCACTCACCCCCTCTAGGTAACCAATCTCATTAACTTCTGGTTTATCTTTCCTGTATTTCTTTTGTATTTGTACAAATGAGCAGATAGGTGTACAATTTCTTACACTCCTTTTATGCACAAAGGTTAGCACTATAGATACTCTTTTTTACTTTGCTTTTTTGTAAAAAAAAAATAATAATAATAACAGTATATGCTGGAAATCACAGACATTTTCCACATTCCTTTTTACTGCTGCATAGTGCTCCATTGTATGAAGGTAACTTCATTTATCCAACAACTGTCCTTTCTATAATAATTTTGGTTGCTTCCAGTTTTTTTGCAATTACAAACAATGCTGCAATGACTAACCTTGGACATATGTGTGTGTGTGTGTGTGTGTGTGTGTGTGTATGATTGGGGGTGTATCTGCGGGATAGGTTCCTAGAAGTGAGATTGCAGGCCCAAAAGATAAGTGTGTATGTAGTTCTGTTAGGTTTTGCCAAAATTCCCTCTGGAAAGCTTCTACCAGTTTGCATTGTGTGAAATTATCTGTTTCCTTATAGTCTCCCGACAGAATACGTCCTCACGCTTTTTTATTTTTTCTGATATAAGAAGTACAACATGGTATCACAGTATTGTTTTGATTTTATTTCTGTAACTATGAGTGAATTTGGACGTTTTAACCTTTGAAAAAAATTTCTGTTCATGTATTTTGCCATCTTGCTATGAGGTTTTTGTCCTTTGTCCCATAACACTGATATATTTTCTCCCAGTTTGTCTGTTGTCATTTGACTCTATTTATTCTTGATATGTAATCTTAAGAACATTTTTTGTAGTCAAATTTTTATTTTTTAAAATTTTATTGCTTCTGGATTTTGAATTATAGTTAGAAAGCCTTTCTCATACCTAGGTTGAAAAGGAATACCCCCATGCTTTTTTCTAGGATTTTTATGGCTCCTTTCCTTTTTCTCTATTTAGATTCCTAATCCTCTTGGAGCACATTTTTGTTTATGGTGTAAGTTACAGATCTAATTTTATCTTTTTTCCCAGTGGATGCCCAATTGTTTGAGCACCATTTATCATAAAGTCCATCTTTGAGGTCAGGCGCAGTGGCTCACACGTGTAATCTCAGCATTTTGGGAGGCCAAGGTTTAAGGATTGCCTGAGTCCAGGAGTTCAAGACCAGCCTGGGCAACATGGTGAAACCCCGTCTCTACTAAAAATAAAAAAATTAGGTGGGTGTCATGGTGCAGGCCTGTAATCCTAGCTACTCAGGAGGTGGAGCTACAAGAATCGCCTGAACTTGGGAGGCAGAGGTTGCAGTGAGCTGAGATGGTGCCACTGCACTCCAGCCTGGGCAACAGAGTGATACTCTGTCTCAAAATAAAAAAATTAAAAATAAATAAAATAGGCCGGGCGCGGTGGCTCAAGCCTGTAATCCCAGCACTTTGGGAGGCCGAGACGGGCGGATCACGAGGTCAGGAGATCGAGACCAGCCTGGCTAACACGGTGAAACCCCGTCTCTACTAAAAAATACAAAAAACTAGCCGGGCGAGGCGGCGGGCGCCTGTAGTCCTAGCTACTAGGGAGGCTGAGGCAGGAGAATGGCGTAAACCCGGGAGGCAGAGTTTGCAGTGAGCTGAGATCTGGCCACTGCACTCCAGCCTGGGCGACAGAGCGAGACTCCGTCTCAAAAAAAAAAAAAAAAAAAATTAAAAAGTAAATAAATAAAATAAAATAAGATAAAGTCCATTTTTGTACCAGTCATTTGAGATCCCACCTTTATCACATATTACATTTCCAGATGAATTTGTGTCTATTTCTAAGCTTTCTATTCTATTCCACTGGTCTATTTGTCTATTCTTGTACTAGCACCAAGCTTTTAATTATAGAGAACTTATAGTATGTTTTAATGACTGATATATGACTCATCCCTCAAATTGATTTTTCTTTTGAGTGTGTCTTGGCTATTGTTACATGTTTGTTTTTCTATATAAACTATAATATTAGCTTATCTAACTTCATGAAGAAGCTTGTTGGTATTTTCATTGAGATTGTCCTAAATATATAAATTAATTTAGGGAGAGCTGACATATTTATAATATTGAGTTGCATTGTCCAAGAACAGAAGATGTCTTTCCATTTGTTCAAGTCTACCTGTCTATTCTTGATACTTCATGTCTTTCAAAAGTGCTTCTTGTCTATTCTTGACTCTTTACTTTTCCATATGCATTAGAATTAACTTGGCAAGTTCTGTTAAAAACTTGTTGATTGAAATTGCATTAAATGTATAGATTAACTTGATGATAACTAAGATCTTTATGATTTTAAACTTTCTAATTAATGAATAAATATATATCTTCATTTATTTCACTTTTCTTTTAGTCTTACAATATATTTTTATAATTTTCCTTCATAGAGTCGTGTATATCTATTGTTAGGTTATTCCTAGGTCCTTATTTGCATTTGTTTTTTGTTGTTGCTGTTGTAAATGGAATCTATTTTAAAATTACATTTTCCTAATTGTTTGTGGCTGATGTATAAGAATGTTATTTATATATGCATGTTGATATTTTAATCCATCAGCATTGCTGAACTCACATCATCTACGAATAATTACAGTCCTGTTTCTTTCTTCCCAATCCTTTACTCGTTTTATGCCTTGTCTTATTGTACTGTTTAATATCCTCTACAACAAAATTAACGAGAGGTGATTATAATGGGTATTCATCCTTTGTTCAGAACTTAAACAGGAGTATTTCTGAATTTCATCATGGAGTATAATATTTGCTGTACAGTTTTGGTTGATAACCTTTATTAGTTTAAGAAAGTTCCCTTCTTTTTTTGTTAGCTATCAGTTTAATCATGAAAAGGTTATTGAAGTCTACAAAATATTTGTTCTGCATGTATTGAAGTGTGTATATATTTCTCTTTATATAAAGTTGTGTTTTTAAATAATTAACAATATAATTGTGTTATTAATAATTTTAAATATATTAATAAATATTAATGTAATTAAATACAATGCTAGAATCCATTTACTAATATTTTATTTAAAGTTTTTTGTCTTTGCTTGGGAATGTGATTGACCTTTTAATTTTGTCTGTTTATTAGAATCAAGGTATATCTGCCTCATGAAATGTATGTGTTTGTTTTTCCTTTCTATTCTCTGAAAGATTTTTGGATTATCTATTCCTTTAGCATATGGTAGAACAATCCTAAAAAACTTTTGGGCTGGTGTTTTTAATGGGTAGATTTTAATTACTGATTCAGTTTCTTCGGTTGTTCAATAGTTTCTTCAGATTTTCTGTTTCTTTTTTGAGTTAGTTTTGCGTCTACATTTGTTTTGAAGAAATTGCCTGTTTTACGTATTTTCTAATTAATTTATAATATAGTTGTTCAAAGCGTTATTTCATGAATGTTAAATATCCACCATATTTGTAACTATGTCTTCTTTTGTTCACAGCACCTTTTTTTTTTTTTTTTTTTTTTTTTTGTCTGAGTCCCACTCTGTCGCCCATGCTGGAGAGCAGTGGTGTGATCTCGGCTCACTGCAAACTCCACCTCCTGGGTTCAAGTGATTCTCTTGCCTCAGCCCCCTGAGTAGCTGTTCACAGAGCCTTCTATTCTTACTCTTCATTAAAAATCTTGCTAAAAGTTTGTCAATTTTCCACAAAACAAATTTAGGATTGTGATACTTTCTATTGTTTCATTGTCTTTAGTTTATTAATTTTCAGTCATATCTTTATCATTTTCTTCCCTCTATTCAACTTGCCTATCGTAGATAGGTTTTTTTTCCTTCTAATTTCTTGGGTTGTATGTTTGGTTCATTAATTTTCAACTCATTTATGTCAAATGCATGTATTTAAGACGATGAATTTTCCTTTAACTGTAATGATAGCTGCACCTCACACATTTTTACAAATAGTTTTAGTTATAACTCAGTACTAAATATTTTTTAATGTCTGTTATCATTTATTTCCTGTTTGATTAATGATTTACCTAAAAGCATTTTCAAAAACTTATTGCCGTAAATGTATTCAGTCTTTTTATTTGGCTAATAGCTTGAAACAAAGTTGAATAAGATCTTGCCTAGAGAAAAAGCATGTTTTTAAATCCCCAGATTTATGGAGTTCTTTTTGCTTTTTAAAAGATTATTGATTTATAACTTAATAGCATTATGGTTGATGACTTGGTATATATGATATCAGTTCTTTGCTATATGTTGAGATGTGCTTTGTGGCCTAAAATGTGGTCAGTTTCTGCAAATGTACAATGTGCACTTAAACAGAACATACATTCTTTTTTTGTTAGGTACGGAAATCCATATATGTCAATTTATATAAGTGGTTCCAATCCTTTAATGCCATAACATGTATAGAAAATTCTAATATTTGTATAGCACAGTAGCATAAGTTGGAGTTTATTTGAAAATGTCTTGCAGGGCTTACTAAAATATTTATTGTACCTTTTAAAATGTTATATAATTATAAGGAAAAATAAGTATTAGATAAGATATCGTTAAATTTTTATAAGCCTAAATAAAATATTTTCAGAATTTTACTTGAGAAACTTATAAGGAAAAATAAGTATTAGATAAGATATTGTTAAATTTTTATAAGCCTAAATAAAACATTTTCAGAATTTTACTTGAGAACATAACTATTTTAATCAGATTTTATGTTTGAAGTAGCTATAGATCATTCCTGATTAAGATGTTTTAATAATGACCTTTTCTAATCTCTTCAAATTCATGGTGTTGAAAACCCAATGAAAATATTTGTCCCGATAAATTACCAAAATAATTTTACAATGTTTTAAAAACAATTCAAACTGTTGATATTATATAGGAAGCATCTAAAGCTCTTCCTTAATTTCACTAAGAAAATGTAATTTGAAATTTCTTGTGATAGGGCATGGTAGCTCTGTAACGTGCCCACTTGGCTAGTTGGACTGTGTCTCCCAGAAGCCCTTTCCCTATGTGTTTTCAGTCAGGATGGGCTTCAGCAGGCATTTTTGCATGAGATTTGGAGGGTAGAAGTGAAGCAGAAGCCATTCTGTTTTGTATGCTGGGAAGGTTGGAGCAGGGGTGTTTTAAGGCTCACATGTGTTGCTTTATCTTTCGGCTCATCTCATTTGCTTAGGGTAGCATCTGGACCTGGAACTGCTGCACCTTCCCCTGAATCTTCCTTTGCCTTCTCCATTTCCTGAGCCAAGTGTGTGTTTATGTGTTTAGCTCTGGGACAAAGGGCATTAGCATCTCCTGCAGGACACTCACTTCATCAAGGCTGGAGAGAGCAAGAACTGACACTGGTTGCAGGCCATCCTTGTAGGTTACATCTTGACCTTAATCTCTCCTATTTATATGCACCTTGCTTGCTCTTGGGTTTCAAATCCAGCACTAGACACAAAAATAATAGCTTATTGGTGGCAGAGGCCGGGGAGGCTTTGGAGGGCGAGGCGGCTTCCAAGGAGGCAGAGGAGGAGGAGGTGACCACAAGCCACAAGGAAAGAAGACGAAGTTTGTATAGCTTCTGTCCCTCTGCTTTCCCTTTTCCATTTGAAAGAAAGGACTCTGGGATTTTTACTGTTACCTGATCAATGACAGAGCCTTCTGAGGACATTCCAAGACAGTATACAGTCCTGTGGTCTCCTTGGAAATCCGTCTAGTTAACATTTCAAGGGCAATACCTTGTTGGTTTTGACTGGATATTCATATAAACTTTTTAAAGAGTTGAGTGATAGAGCTAACCCTTATCTGTAAGTTTTGAATTTATATTGTTTCATCCCATGTACAAAACCATTTTTTCCTGCAAAAAAAAAAAATAATAATAGCTTAATAGAAACTGTTCAACCACGGCAAAGTGCGGTGGCTCACACCTGTAATCTCAGCACTTTTGGAGGCCGAGGTAGGTGGATCTTGACCGAGGTGGTCAAGAGTTCGAGACCAGCCTGGCTAACATGGCGAAACCCTGTCTCTTTACTAAAAATACAAAAAATTAGCTGGGCCTGGTGGTGGGCGCCTATAGTCCCAGCTACTCAGGAGGCTGAGGCAAGATAATCGCTTGAAACTTGGAGGCAGAGGTTGCAGTGAGCAGAGATTGCACCATTGCACTCTATTTAGCCTGGGGAACAAGGGCAAAACTCCGTCTCAAAAAAAAAAAGAAAAAAAAAAAAGAGAGAGAGACTGTTTAATCAGCTTCCATAGTTGCATAAGGTGAAATCCTTGTCTGTCTATCTATCTATCTATCTATCTATCTATCTATCTATCTATCTATCATCTATTAATTATCTATCTTTTTCTCTATCTAGCTGTCTATTTGGATGTCTGGCCATCTTATCCCCAAAAAGTTCTTCTTCTCTGTCTGAACCCTGACTTATACATAGGACAGATAAATTTCAAATCCAAATAAAATTTCACATACCAGGTATTTTAAAATTCTACTGAAATTCTACTATTAGAACAGTTACCTCTAGCTTGCAGGCCATTCAAGTGCATATTAGTCACAAACAGACAAAAGCATCAATGGTGGATTAAAGACAACTGCAAATTCTTTGATATTTCTCCCATTTAGAGGTGGGGTCTACTTTCCCTTTTCTTGAATCTAGGCTGGCCTGTGACTGCTTTAGCCAATTGAATAGGGAAGAGTGATGCTGTGCTGTTTCCAGGCCTGTTCTTTAAAAGGACTTGGAAGCTTCTGCCTTGGCCTCTTGGTGCCTGAGTTGCTGTATAAGAATCTGACTACCTTGCTGGAGAGACCTTGTGGAGAAGACTTGACCTTATATGCAGAGGTAGAGGAGCCCTGGTTAGTCCAGCCATCTAGCCATGCTGTCAAAATAGCAGGTATGTGAGAACAGCTGTCTTGATTCCTCCAGCCCAGCCCAGCCACCAACTGAATAATACCAAGTATATGTACCTCAAATGGAGCAAAAGAACTGCTCAGCTAAGTCCTGCCCAATGTCCTGACTCAGAAGATAATGAGAGATAATGAAATCATTGTTGTTTTAAGCCACTGTGTTTTGAGGTAGTTTCTTACACAGCAATGGATAACAGAACATTATTTAATATATATATATGTAAAGACAGGTATTTGGGACCAATGCCTGGATTAGCACTTACCAGGAGTCCCCTTTCCCCATCTCTCCACCCCATGCTGCAGTTTGGGTTGTATTCCTTGCTCAGTCACCTGGAGCATCCATTCCCCTGCAGCTCCACGAGCCCTTTGGACTCAGAGAGCAGGGGTTTGCCCTGCAGTGCCTGCTGAAGTACATCTCCAGGAAGTAGAGCACCTTGGCCATGCACAGTGCATCTGGCAGAGCAGTGAGGGCTCCATTTTGCTCATTGCACTCAAGATCTCCAGGGACTGTGGGGTCCCCTGTCAGACCTTGCTCTGCTCCATCCTCTCTACAAGGAGCCTTGGATAAGGCTTCTAACATCCTGGAGGCTCCAGGCAGCCAGGCCCTGCCAGACTGCCCTGAGGGCCAAAGGGATTAATATCTCACAGCACATCTGTAAGTGATTCTTGGCATTCCAGGGAGTCTGGCACAACTGTGAGCAGCTCTGAATTAAATCAAGCTTCTTAATTTGTGCAGCTCAATTTTTTTTTTTTTTTTTTTTTTTTTTTGTATTTTTGAGACGGAGTCTCGGTCTGTCGCCCAGGCTGGAGGGCAGTGGCATGATCTTGGCTCACTGCAAGCTCCGCCTCCCGGGTTCACCCCATTCTCCTGCCTCAGTCTCCCGAGTAGCTGGAACTACAGGCGCCCGCCACCACGCCTGGCTCATTTTTTGTATTTTTAGTAGAGATGGGGTTTCACTGTGGTCTCAATTGCCTGACCTCGTGATCCGCCTGCCTCGGCCTCCCAAAGTGCTGGGATTACAGGCATGAGCCACTGTGCCCGGCCAGCTCAAATTTTTAAAATTCTTACTAATTTTTTATTTGCTAGATCACCCCCTTTCTGTCTTGTCTTTTATTATCTATTTAATCCTATCCTTTTTTTGAAATCCTAACTTAGTCACTATTGTTGTGCTAATCAGCTGCCTTTGCTTTCAGATCCATTTCCTGCTCTTGTCTTACTCTACTCTGTATTACAGCCAACCACATTTCCAGGCTCCCTTGTCCTCTGCTATCTGGGTGAGTTTTGTCAGTGGAAGACATTGGTGGAAGGTTGGATGCTTCTTCTAGCATCTCTGGTGGTATCTGTGTCTCCTCCATGATTTCAGCTCCCACTGGGTGTCACTCACTTTGTGGTTTTAGTGCTTGCCCAATGGCCTGGCTTCTGAGCCCTGCTTCTGCAGCCCAGGGAGAGTAGCAGCAGCCTGCTGTTTCAGTGTCTGGGTTGTCACTCTATTCCTGTTTGACTTCTCTGTGCTTCCATGACCCATGTAAGTCATTAAATTCCCTCTGTCAGAAAGACTTAGGTTCCTGTTTCATGACTGGATGCTGACTGATAATGTTATTATTATTGTAACTATTATCGTCGTTATTGTTTCTATTATTTTATACTGTCAATGTCTGTTTAAATTTACCCATGTGTTTTCAAATTACTTTGATCACCTTGCATTTTGCATTCCACTTCTTTACTTTGGTTAAAGTTTTCTTCTTTTTGCAACATATCCTTAGTATTTATTTCTGTAAGGGTGTGTGTTTTAGATAACTTACAGATTCAAAATTTTAAAATATGAGTTTTTGTCATTTACTTAAGATCTGTATGCAAGAAGGAATGAAAAAGATGAACAGGTAGAGGCAAGGACTACCTACCACAACTCAGGTCGATATTAATTTTATGATTTAATTAATTCCATAAATTCTCTTTTCTATATGAATACAAGGTTCCTCCCTCCGTGTACTCACACATCTACCTCTTCTAGAAGTTGCCTTGGTATCCACAAAGAAGTTGAGGCGGTCCAGTACTCATAAGCCAACAAACTTCAAAGGAGAGTCAAATGTCCATTTTCAAAACAAGAGTATTGAAGAGTTGAAATAAACACACGAAAAGAGATTCAAATGTACATCTTAAAAGGAAGAGGAGATACTTTGAAGAAGCAGGGGAATGTGACGTTGAAAGTCTCTGAAGAGGTTATGATAGTAGTTTAAGGGAGTAGAACATTAAAACATTTTTGTCTGTTCAATCTTAATTTTTAAAAATGATAGCATAGAGTTTGGCCAATTATGGAGGGGCAGATTTCATCATTGTCAATGAGCAGTAAGCTTCCTTGGTTTTTTATTTGGGAAGTGTATTTATTTTACTTTCACTTTTGAATGAGATTTAGCTGATGCAATGGACTGAATTGTGTTCCTCCAGAATTTGTATGTTGAAGCTCTAATGGCAAATGTTACAGTATTTGGAGACAGGGCCTTTAAAGAGGTAATTAAGGTTAACTAAGGTCATAAGGATAGAGACTAACCCAATGTCACTGTCCTTATAAGAAGAGAAACCTGGCTGGCACCGTGGCTCACGCCTGTAATTCCAGTGCTTTGGGAGGCCGAGGCGGGCGGATCACGAGGTCAGGAGATCGAGAACGTACTGGCTAGCACAGTGAAACCCCGTCTCTACTAAAAATACAAAAAGTTGGACGGGCGTGCTGGTGGGCACCTGTAGTCCCAGCTGCTGGGGAGGCTGAGGCGGGAGAATGGCGTGGGCACGGGAGGCGGAGCTTGCAGTGAGCCAAGATCGCTCCACTGCACTCCAGTGTGGGCGACAGAGAGAGACTCCGTCTTAAAAAAAAAAAAAAAGAGACACCCGGGATGCGTTTGCACAGAGAAAAGGCCACAGGAAGATACTGCAAGAAGAGGGTGCTCTGCAAGTCAAGGAGAAACCAAACCTAACACTTTGATCTTTGACTTCTGGGCTCCATAACTGTGAAAAATAAGCTTCTGTTGTTTAAGCCACCTAGTTTGAGGTATTTTGTTATGGCAGCCCTAGAAAACTAAATACAGCTGGGTATAGAATTCTAGGTTGATGATTTTGCTTTTATAGTATTTTTATAGTATTTTGAGATGTGTGTCTTTGAAGTTCTGCAGTTGCATTATATTGTGGCTTGCTTTGGATTTGTTTTGTTTAAGCTTTATTTATCCTTCCTGGAATTCATTACAATTTTTGAACTTCACGATTCAAGTGTTTTAATCATGGATGAAAACATTTCAACCATTATCTCTTCAAGTATTGCCCCCGTCTTATTTTCCTCTATTTCGCATTCTTGGAATTAAATCTGTTGGTCCTCCTCATTGCGTCTTCCATGTCCCTTAAGCTTCCATATTTTCCAGATCTTTATATCTCTGTGCCTATTGAGTAATGTCCTAAAATCTGTTTTCCAGTTTATAAATTCTCTTGCTGTATCTACTCATTTAAGTTTTTAATTTCCTTGACATATACCTATGTGAATGGGTGGGTTTTTACTTAGACTACCTTTTCATGTAGAACATAGCTTCTATGCAAGGTTCTGAATTCCAATTTCCTGCCCACTTGGGCCAAATGCTTACTTCATGTTTCTACATGAGCATGAAATCCCAAGCCCTTGGGTGAACAGAATCAATAATCACCGGTCCGGCACGGTGACTCACGCCTGTAATCTCAGCACTTTGGGAGGCTGAGACCAGACTGGCCAACATGGTGAAATCTTGTCTCTACTAAAAATCCCAAAAAAATAAAAAGTAAATAAATAAAATTAGCCCAGAGTGGTGGCATGCGCCTGTAATCCCAGCTACTTGCGAGGCTGAGGCAAGAGAATCTCTTGAACCCAGCAGGTGGAGGTTGCAGTGAGCTGAGATCGCCCCACTGCACTCCAACCTGGGTGACAAAGCGAGACTCCATCTCAAAAAAATAACAATAAATAATAATAATCACCCCTCCACCTCCACAGCACAGCTACGTCATGAACTGACACCTTGAAACTTTGTTCTGTTTTCAATTATCTCTTGGTTTCTGATGCCTGGGCATTTCTTTTTCTTTCTTGAGAGCTTAAGCATGAATATAAAACATTTCAAATTTTATATTTTATCCAGTATTTCTAGTTTTTTAATAGTGAGATTTATCTTACTCTCTCATTTTATTAAAACAGAAAGTCTTGAGTAACATTTTAAAACTGAGAAAAAAAGTCTCATTATTAGTTTTAGAAAAAGCGAGACAATCTGTGTTGTTCTGGCACCAAGACAAAGTTCTAGAAGATTCTCTCTTGATCCTTAAACAGCATAGAAAAACCAGGTAAGTTGACTATGTTCATGTTTAGGCGTATGATGGTCAATGGATCCAAAACCTACCCTATATCTACATCTTGGTAGCCACATTAATCTGACATCTGACAGCAAGAGTAATGATTGGGTTCACTGGAAATCTTTGTGAAGTACAAGTGAAGTCCTTGTGAAGTCAGAGTGAGTGTCAGAACTTTGAGTTCTAGTCGTGGCTCTAGACTGATTCAAAAGGTCAGGGCCTAATCAATTTACTCGTTAACTTATAATCATAATTAATTAGATTTTATTAATATGAGAATAAAAGAATTGTTCAGCACCTACTAAGCCAAATCCTAGTGATATGGAGAAGCAGATAAAAGTTGCTGCTCTCAAAGAACACAGTTGAGTAATAGGAGACTGGCTTGGAATCATCTATCCTACAAGTGAAATTTTGATGGATTTTTGTTGAGGTGCAAAGGATGGAGCAGTCAGTTGAATCTTGCAGGGGGTACTATAATCAGAAAGTTCCAAGAGTAGTAAATGAGAATTCTGGAGGCCTAAGATCTTGCCATCGGATTTGTAGAAGGATATTTAAGGTGTGCAGGCTCCTCCATGAGTAGCCCCAATGCCTTGGGTAGAATGGATACAAAGGTACGGACTTTTTGCATCCTTCGCAGGATATCAGGAGGCTTAGAGCAATATCTGCAAAATGTTGGCAATTGCTGAAATGCAGCCCTACAGCATCCATGGGGTCTTGCCCTTCTTCAACCATTCAGTAAATAGCACTCAGTAGAAATTCTGGCTGAGGATACTTGTTTTCAAAACAACAGCCCTGAGCCAACCTTCTTAAGTAGTTCCATATGCTTTTATGGAGAGTTTATGGATTGTGGCCTTTGGAATTCTTTTGTTTATCACTGGGAATTCAAGTCCTGAAAGCTGCTAACTAACCATGAGGTCCGCTGGTTATACAAGCTGTTGGACCTCTTAAGGACTTTGACATAAGGACCACTTTCTGTGAAATAAGAATTAGTGGTTTAAAAAGAGTGTACTTAACAGTATCATGTAAGTATCAGATTCTGTATGTCATTACTAGCCAGGGTTTTTTTAAAAAAACTGGACTGTGCTGCCTTGTGTGTACATTTAAATGAGGCCCTTAAAGGGAAATCTGAGCAATGTCTTCAAACAAAAACTTATAATCAGAGGGGTCTTTTTTTTTTTTTTTTTTTTTTTTTTTTTTTTACAAAAAATGAGTAACTATCTTCAGCAGACCTAAAATCAGGATGGAAAGGTGGGTACTTCCCCACCTGGGCCCCAAAGCAGGGCCCTTCAAAATACTGAAGGTCCAGCATTCCCCGGGCAATTCTTCCTCAGTCTCTGTCCTCCCCACCGCCGTCAATGCCCAGCTTGCAGTGATATTCTTTTACCCTTTACTAATCTAATGCCAAACACATGTAGGTTCTATCCTGTTTCCAGGAAAGAGGTTTCCATGAATTGCCTCATCAGCCTTACTAATAGCTACAATATATGGAGCACTTTGTGCCCAGCACTCGATTCCTTTTATACTTGATGTCTTTTCATCCTTTCTTCACAATAGCCCCATGAGGTGGGTGCTATAATTATTTCTCATTTTACAGATAAGGAAACCAAAGCTCAGAGAGTCTGAGCAATTTGCTTGAAGTTACTTAACAGCTATATTAGCCTACTACTTGTAATTCGACTACCTGTGTCCAAGGCTACATAAATTCAGGTCGCCTGACTCAAAGCTCTTAGTCAACATGCTAGCCTCCTTCTCAGTCTCTCATAGGAAAAATCTATATGTTTCTTATGAGATCTAGCTTGATCTCTAAGTCTCCATTCCAGCTTGGAAGAACTATGGTTCTTCTGCAATGTCAGTTGTGTTGCTGTTCATGCTGTTTTCATGTAAAACAACGTAAGAAAGAGGCTGATAATCTCCCTCCATGAAACAGTTCTTCACACATTTAAAATCATCCATGGCTGATCATAAATGCTTCTCCAGAGAGTGAACGGTCATGGCTGGTGCGGAAGGGTAACACTCTGCAAAGGCGGATGTGAGACCTGGCAGCTCTGCCTGTGTACATATAGCTTAGGGCTGACAAGTGAGTCAGCAGAAGTGAGCAGACAATACTGCATTGAGTTTTAACATGATGAGTCAGCCTTGCTATCTGGCCAGCTTCAGTGCAACCCCCTGAAGTTTTAACAGAATATTAATTGCCTTTTCACTTCCCGTTCCACACAGCTGGGTGGGATTGCTACCAGCCACACTGTTGAGAAGTTACACATTTTAGCCCAGCCTAGAAAGGTTTCCTGTGGTGGGTGAAATGGCAACATGCACAAAGGTCAAACTCCAGATGTGGGAATCTGACCTTTCCTCCTCTTGGGGAAAACATTGCCTCATTATAATCTCAAAAGATTTTTGTACAGGTTTAAGGCTAGAGTCTACTGAAAGATCCAAACTCCTCTAACATAGAGGATGCCAGCCTGTTTCATGTAAATTTATCCAAGACTTTGAGACCACCTACAAAATTCCTGAGCCAAGGGACCAGAGGATGTAGGTGAATGTTTAGGCATTTCTGAAGCAGGGAGCTAGACCTAGAAGTTGCTGCTTGCTCCTAGAAGTTGGAAGGCATTTCAAGATGAGGAATGAGTTGTTTCTGGATTGATGCCTTCACTGGCTAGAAATGCCAGTGGGTGGTGGAAAGAGTACATGGCAGGATGATAAGGAGTTTCACATTAATTCATTCATTTATTCATCTGTGTATTCATTTTATAAAAATTCATATCAGATTTGCAAAATTCACTCACAATACACTCAGAGATGATAAAAAATGTAACTTAATTCTTTTTATTAACTGGTGGAATATTTCTCTCGAATTTCCACCACTGGACCCCAGAGTGGGAATTAAATTTTAGCCCAATCTCGTAAACTTAGTTCCAATGTAATTATTCAGGTTGAGCTAAAAGTTTCTTTTCATCTTTCAGGTTTCCTCTCCATGCCTCTACTCCTATGCAATTTGACCTCTGAGTATGCAGCTGGTGATAGATGGAAACCCTTGTTCATAAACTTTGTGGCACTGTTGGCAGGATGAGGGGACTTCTGGATCCTCACTGGTCACTGTGGCAGAGTGGCTGGTGTTGTCTGCTCCCTAGACAGGAACCCACTGAAGAATCTGACATTTTTTGATATGCTGGCATTCATTGTTACAACCCGTCACCATCCCAGCCATCAATCCAGGCCATGGGGTCCATGTCCATGGTGGGAAGGAGGAGGAGGAAGCTGGCTTTGTTCTGACCTTGGGCTTCTGCTGCTCCACCAGTACTTTCTGTGGGGGAAATAGGTAAGGAAATGGCTGTTCAGAGGAGAAGATGTATCAGTAAACTTTTGCTACAGTGATGCTGCAAAACAAACCATCAGTGACTTTCAGTGGCACATAGCAATAAACATTTATTTAGCTCAGTGATTGACAATCTTTTTTTTTGAAAAGGGCCAAATAGTGAGTATTTTAGATGTTTCAGGCCATACAGTCTCTGAACTCTGGCCTTGTAGCACAATAGTAGCCTTAGATGCTATGCAAATGGAGGAGCATGACTGTGTTCCAATAAAACTTTATTTATGGACACTAAAATTGGAATTTCATGGAATTTTTATATGTTAAGAAATATTACTCTTTGATTTTTTTCAACCATGAAGTTGAATGGTCTGTGAGTTTTTTTCACAAGTCATACAAAAACAGATGGTGGGCCAGACTTGGCCCATGGTCATAGTTGGCTGAACCTTGATTTAGCTCATGAATCTGTTCTGGGTTGGGCTCGGCTGCTCTGCGCTGCAGTCATCTGCAGTCAGCTGTGAGTTGGCTAGGCAGCTCTGCTGGTGGTGCCAGGGCTCATTCACATGTATGGAGATTGTTTGCCATTGGCTGATCCACAGTAGCTTTGGCTGGGATGGCTGTGGCACGTTGGCTCTGCCGTGTGAGTAGCCAGCAGGTCAGCTTGAGGATGCTCTCTTAGTGGTGGAGACACGTGAGTCTAAGTGGAAATG
The DNA here is from genome assembly GCF_037993035.2 of Macaca fascicularis. Lineage (NCBI taxonomy): Eukaryota > Metazoa > Chordata > Mammalia > Primates > Cercopithecidae > Macaca > Macaca fascicularis. The sequence goes on from NC_088379.1 coordinate 133,540,829, forward strand.
TGCAAGCACTTTCAGAATTGCCTGAATTATGTTTGCCAACATCCCACGAGATAAAATCGGTCACCAGACTAAAGTCACAGTTGGGTGATTTGGGGCAGAATGCCCCTCCCAGAGTGAGAGGGCACTGCCAAGGTACATGGCAAAAGTGATGGATGTTCTGGAGCCATTAAGACACTCAACCCACCAAACGACCTAAATTGGGGATAATTTTTGTTTGTTTGTTTGTTTGAGATAGGGTTTTACTCTGTCACCCAGGATGGAGTGCAGTGGTATGAACATGACTCACTGCAGCCTCAACCTCCCAGGTTCAAGTGATCCTCCTGCTTCAGCCTCCCAAAGTGCTGGGATTATCAGCATGAGCCACCACACCCAGCCAGTTATTTTATATTTTACTTTTTGTTTTCTTAGAGATAAGGTCTTTACTCTGTCACTTGGACAGGAGTGTAGCAGCACCATATTAGCTCACTGCAGCCTCAAAATTCAGGACTCAAGTGATCCTCCTGCCTCACCCTCCTCAGTAGCTGGGACTACAGGTATGTGCTACCACACCAGCTCAGTTTTTAAGTGTTTTGTAGAGTTGGGGGTCTCACTGTTTGCCCAGGCTGATCTCAAATTCCTGGGCTCCAGTGATCCTCCCACCTCAACCTCCCACAGTGCTAGGATTACAGATGTTAGCCACCTTACCCAGCCGAAAATTTAAAAAATATTCTACTTGTGATCCTTTCTCATGGTGTGATGCTAGACCGGCTGCGGTATGATTGTGAAACATGTAAGTGGGGAACACAGACATGGTGAAACAAATACGTGTGACCAGAGAGAGGGAGGTGTGTGTGCAAAGGCACAGAGGCAAGAAAGAGCTCTTTGGTGAGACAGTGCTAGGTGGAGTGAGTATAATGATTGGAGAGGAGAGTAGGGAAAAGCGGGCAGACCTCAGAGTGGATCTGATAAAACTCAGTAATATTTTGGATGCAGTGGACTAGGTAGTGTCCAAAGAAGCAGCCATTTGAGAGTGAGCAAAAATGATCCTGGTTTAAACACCTTAGCAGTAGTGTGGCCCTGTGGTGGAGATGTGCAAGGCACTGGGCTGTCCGCCTCCTTTGTCTGTACGGTGAAGGAAGGGGTGAGGAAGAGCGCTCAGAGTGCACAGATGGATTCTCAATTCAGGGTGAAACAGGATTTTAGATCCAGTTTCCTGTTATAGCGGTTTTAGAGCAAAGAATCAGGGACTCTGCTATTTTCTGGTATAAAATGAGAGCAGCCATATACTTCCTATGCCCTTGAATCAAGATCAGACAATTCCAGGGAAGAGCTAAGCTTTAACCTTTGACCTCTGGGGTAAAGTTTTTCTTTCTCCCTCCCTCTTTTCCTCCTTCCTCTCTTCCTCTCCACCCCCTCTTTTTTGTTTACGTTTTGAGCTGAGTAAGAGGGGAAAATGGGGCCTGATATACTACAAACTCCAACTAGAGTCCTTGGCATCATGGAAAATTCCTCGACTTGTTTTACAAAGGTTGGCTGCACCCTGAGATTCCATTGTTTCAAAGTGGAGTCATGTATATGACATAGGTTTTGCATTAGGACTCTGGGGGATTTTGCTTATGAAACAAAATGTGCAATCTGCTTAGTTTCCCAGTGGCAAAGCAGAAAACTAGATCTATTTGTTATAGAACTTTACGCTTCGGTTTTCCCTCATAATTACAGGTGTGCCTTTGAAGCTCACTGCAGCAAATTCAATGAGACCTTACAGTTTAAAATGAAAATAAAATATTTTTAGAATGAAGCATCATAGGTTTAAGAATAGAATATTTTAAAAACGCAAAAAACAAGAAGTTCAATGTGTGTGTTACCTAAATGTTAATGGGTTTCCCTTTTCCTTATCTCCTAAGTCCTGCTGTCCAAGATCCCTTGATTCTTTGCCTAGAATCAATGATGTCATTCAAAGGGAATGTTTGGAGGCACTGTCCTAGCTCACCCCCAGCATTTCAGATGTCATTAGCATCACTAGGAAAACAGACTTGAAACCAGGTTCAAGGAGAATAATGATCTGCATTTTGTTTTTATACTTTGCTCTCTTCCCCTCTAGATTATCTAGTTTAAAAAGGAACTTTCATCATCCTTGAACTTCTATGTTGATCAGACATTTTGTCCCTATTATTTCCTCTTTCTTCACATTACATCAATGAGAGAGTCGAGAATAGGTGTGAAAGAAGTCAGGTTATGAGGTAACAGGATACTGGGGAGTGATACATTAACTCTAGAGGCGGTCAATTCTGTGGAAGATGCTATTGATGCTGAGTGCGTCTGCCTAGGTGGTCTCATCCAGAGCTTTCCATGCCACAAATATGCTGCTGACTCCTCAGTTGCTATTTCTTTTTATGCCTTAGATCTGTATATTCCAACCATTGCCTGACATCATGAGACTGCATGTCTAACAGTCAACCTCAAACTCTTTGTGGCTAAAAGAGGTTCTGTACTCACCTGACCCCATCTCTACCCTCCGCAGATTAGTAAATAGCACCACCATCCACTCAGCTATTTGCTGGAAATCCTTGGAGTCACCTGCATCCCTTCATCCCTTCATTTCATACCTCACCTGCAATCCATCAGCAGGTCCTGCAGCTGCACACGGTATCCCAAGCTGATGACTTCTCAGCACCTTCTGGCTGCAGCCCAGCCGAGGCATGTAGCATCATTCTCACTGGCCTCTCTGCTTCCCCCATAGCCAATCTTCGGACCACAGCTGGACACATTTTTTCAATGAGTGAAGATCAACCTACTCCCCTGCTCCAGCTCCTTTTATGTTTTCTTTTTCTCACTTAGAATGTAAGCTTCTTACCCAAGGCTACAAGGACACACAACTCAATCTTCCTCCCTTTCCCCACTCAGCCTCTATCTCTACTAACACTCTCTGTTCCTTGACCTTCCAAATGTACCCTGTCTCAGGGATTTTGCTCTTGCTGCTTGAAATGTTCTTTGAGAAGGTCCCTGCCTTTTTTCTCAGTATTCAGGTGCCAGCTCAAATATCAGATCCTCAGAGAGTCCTTCTCAGATTATCCTAGCAGGAGCAATAATATTGTCCCTCCTCCACTCTCTGTTTCTTGTTTGCTTTGTTTTGTTTTTTGGTTTTGGTTTTGTTTTTGAGATGGAGTCTCTCTCTGTCACCCAGACTGGACTGCAGTGGGGCGATCTTGGCTCACTGCAACCTCTGCCTCCAGGATTCAAGTGATTCTCCTGCCTCAGCCTCCTGAGTAGCTGGGATTACAGGTGCACACCACTGCTCCTGGCTAATTTTTGTATTTTTAGTAGAGACAGGGTTTCACCATGTTGGCCAGGCTGGTCTCAAACTCCTGACCTCAGGTGATCTGCCCACCTCGGCCTCCCAATGTGCTGGGATTACGGGTGTGAGCCACTGCACCTGGCGTCTGTCTGTTTTAATGATTATTTTCTTCTTCACACTAAAAATTCTTCAAAATACCTGCGTGTTTATTGTCTGTCTTCCCTACTAGAATGTAAACTTCTTGCAGACATGGATTTTTGTCTTGTTCATTGTGGTGTGCCTCGCAGCTAGACAGTGCTTAGTACAACACAGGTACTCAATAAATGTTTGCTGAATTAATGAAAAAACACTAATAAGGTAGGATTTACCTTGATTATCTGGTTTTTTAAAAGCCTGCAATAAGTGTTGAATTCCACCAGGTTCAGCTACCCTTCTTCCATTTCTAGCTCATGAGGCCCAGGCCCATGTTGCCGAGCCCTGGTTCCTTCTGGTCTGTACTCTCATCATCCCCTCTGGGTCAGCACTACCTCCACCAGATACTTGTCCAGCCCCTATTATATGACAGGCATTGTTCTGAGCCTCGGGAGACAGAACTGAATAAAATGCACACAAGCATCTGCTTTCACAGAGCTTATATTCTATGTTTCGGCCCAATTCTACCTTTGTGCCACACAAACATGATAGAATCAGCTCCTCATCAGGGTGGCCTTGATGGGAATTGGTTCAGACAGTTTACCAGTTTCTCCTATTTGTCAAAAATGTAAGGAATTCCTCAACTGGATTGCTAGGTTGTCCCATAAAAGAAAAGTGAATCAGAGACTGGCCTAAGATAATGCCAGGATGGCCTTAAGAATGGAGTACAAATAGCAAAGAAATGGAATCAACCTAGGTGCCCATCAACAGTGAATTAGATAAAGAAAATGTGGTATATATACGTGTCATAGAATACTACACAGCCATAAAAAAGAACGAAATCATGTTCTTTGCAGCAACATGGATGGAACTGGAAGCCATTATTCTAAGCCAATTAGTGCAAGAATAGAAAACCAAATAACGTGTTCTCATGTATACGAGGAAGCTAGACATTGAATACATATAGACATAAAGATGGGAACAGTAGACACTGGAGACTGCTAGATGAGGCGGGAGGGAAGAGGACATGGGCTGAAAAGTATTGTGTTGGGTACTATGCTCACTACATGGATGATGGCTCATTTGTACCCTAAACCTCAGCATCATGCAATATACCCATGTAATATACCCCTTAATCTATAATAAAAGTTGAAAACTTTTTTAAAAAAGAAAGTTTGGGGCACAAGCAGGAGAACAACAAGGTCTGCTTGGCACCCACTCAGGGCCTCGCCCTGCTAGCAGCTGAGTCAGTCCTGTTTAAGAGTTATGGGTGGACCTAATGCAGTGACCCAGGCATAGGCATTCCAGCATCTACTTCCTGACTGGAGAAGGAGGGCCTTGGCTGGCCCAGGCTGGTTAAAGCTGGCTGTCCTGGGTTTGTCTTGGCTGTCTGTGGGCAAAGCTACATTTTAAACTGGAAATAATGCTAAATTCACTAGTAACACTGTTAGAGACAATTTTTAATTCGAAAACTCCTGGGCAGTCCAACTAAATTAAATTATGAGGATAAAGTTTCCATCTCAAAGAACAACTAATTGTTAGGTTGGCTTCCAACTTAAAAAAAAAAAAAAGAAAAAAAAAGTACATTCACCATATTTAGTATAACTTCATTGTCTGAAAGAGTCAACTTTTTCCTACAAAACAAGACATTCACTTGACAATATCCTTTGAGACCACCAGTCTAGGGAACCTGAGTGATAGAGTGGCAGAGTCCTCGGAAGTCACCCCCTTTTCACCTGCACAGGCTGACTGTTCCATGGGCCCTACCCCATGACCACCCCCTCCTTGTAACTTCGCTGTCTGGCAAGTTAAGTGTGATCCTAAGGGCTGAGGGAAGTTCTGGAATTTAGGGTGAATGAGAAGTGTATTCCCAGATGAGCTGCTCCTTGTAAGTGATCAAGCTTCCTAATATTTTAAGTATTTGCCAGGCATGGTGGCTCAAGCCTGTAATCCCAACATTTTGGGAGGCCAAGACGGGAGGATCACTTGAGGTCAGGAGTTCGAGACCAGCCTGGCCAACATAGTAAAACACCATCTCTACTGAAAATACAAAAAATTAGCTGGGTGTGGTGGCACACGCCTGTAATTCCAGCTACTCAGGAGATTGAGGCAGGAGAATCACTTGAACTGGAGGCAAAGGTCAGACGAGCTTGCCACACTGCACTCCAGCCTGGGTGACACAGTGAGACTTTGTCTCAAAAAAAAAAAAAAAAAAATTAAATATTTGTCATCTCCCTTGAGACAGAGCAGATTAATAATGGAAAAGGGATTTTTTTTCTCTCTACTTCCTGCAGCTACAGTCAGAGCCCTTCCTCTGTATTTGCCATGTCACAGCCACTTGCACATAGAAGCCCCAGTTGTCCTGAATACCACTGTGCCCTTCTCAACCTTAGGTTTGAGATACTGGTGTCTACTGTAGGCTCTTTCACCTTTACTTTGGTAGGTTACCTCTGAATAGTCCATTATAAATATAACAAAAGGAACACTACCTGTGGTGGCTCTAGTTTTAGAAGGAGGGCAGATTCATGGCTTACACTTGGAGATGCTAGATTTCCTTAAGTTGGTTGTGCTTTTTAGTAATTGCTGAAATGTCTCACATGGAGGCTAAATTCAGTCACTATATTACTGAGTGCCTAAAAATTTGGCTTTATGCCTTATTTTTAAATCATAGCAATGTATAATTTTGGTTACATCATATCCATGTAAAAGTCTCCTTCTCCCTTTGTAGATGTCTTTTAAGGCCTCTTTCAGTTCTAAACATTTGGAGATTCCAAATAGTTTGCATTTGGGGTTTGTTTGGACTATCTTCAATCTGTGGAAATCCTGAGGAACAAGAATGGCTTGTTTCTTTGTTTACCTTTAAGGTGATTTGCCTCCTGGGTGCCTGTTTGCCTCCTGAGGAGGGAAAATTGGATTATCTCTATGTTATTTAAGGCTGCTCACCTTGAGGGTACTCCCTTAAATAGGTCATTATTCCACATCCGTCATCTGTACTAGAACAAAAGTAAATTCTCACACTGACTTCAGAGTAGGGGTTTGCTCAACTGCTTCTTATCAAAGTTTCTAAGAACTGAGTTTTTTCAGTTATTTCTTGAGTTTACACATTCCAGTTTTATTTAATCAAAGGAACTGTGTGGGAAAACAGCAGTGCAGAAAATATTCATTCACAGCAGTGATAGTGCAATTGAGTAATAGCAGCAGCTGCCCTGAGCACATGGCGGTGAGACAACAATTAAAATTTCAACACACTTTGTGAAAGACTTTTCTATACAGCTCAGCTTTCAAAGTCATGAGGGAATGTATACGGTGCTTATGTGTAAACTCCTACTTGGAGTCCTGTTGGTGGTTTAATGATGAAAAATATCTTTTCTTTGACTAATTCAAATATATTGATCCTATATGTATTTTGATAGCTGCTAAAACTCCTAGGGTTGTTCTCAAGGTAGACCTTCAGAATATAAATGCAAAGATTCTGAAAATTTCATGTGCATAAGAGACAACCAGTAAATTTGTTAAAAAGGCAGATTTGGATCAATTGTTGATAGACTTTTAGGTAGTACCAGGTTTTGGGCTATTTTGTGTCTTTTTGGTGAACATATGTGTTTCTGTTGGGCATCTAGGAGTAGAATTTCTGCATTTAAGGTAGCCATATATTCAGCACTGGTAAATACTGCCAAAAGTGTTCCAAGATTATTTTATCAACTTATAGTCCCACTGCACTGTTAGTGTTTAAGAGTTTCTGTGGATCCACATTCTTACCAACACTTGGTGTTTTCTGTTTTTATTTTAGCCATTCTATTGGTTATACAGAGGTACAGTCATGTGTCATCAAATGATGTTTTGGTCAAAAATGAACCATGCAGACAATAGTGGTCCCATAAGATTATGATGTATTTTTACTGTATCTTTTCTATATTTAAGTATATTTATATACACAAATACTTTCCATTGTGTTACAACTACCTACAATATTTAAGACAATAACGTGCTGTACAGGTTTGTAGCCTAGGAGCAATAGGCCATACCATATAGTCTAGGTGTGTAGGAGATTATACCATCTAGATTTGTGTAAATACACTCTGTGATGTTCACACAATGACAATATTGCCTAACGATGCATTTCTCAGAATATATCCCTATCGTTAAGTGATGCATGACTGTATTTCATTATAATTTAGATTTAAATTGAATGGATACATTTTGGTATAATCATACAATGGAATACCATTAAGCCAAAGAGAGTGACATACAACAATGTGGATGAGTCTCACAATCTGTGAAAAAAGTCAGACACAAAATAATGTAGACTGCACGATTCCATTTATAGACAGTACCAAAAAATCCAGGTGAAAGTAATCAATGGCATTAGCAATTAAGGTACGGGTTTGCCTTGGGGAGAGTGAGTAGACTGTGCCTGGAGAGAGCAGAGGGGCTTCTGGGATATCAGTGATATTCTTGTTCTTGATCTGAGTGCTGGCTTTGCAGATGGGTTTAGTTGTGAAACTCCAGCAAGCTGTCCACTTTATGCTACGTGCACTTTTCAGTATGTATATTATTATTTATTTAAAGAATTTTTTTAGAGTACAGATTTCTAGGCCTTTACTGTGAGATGTGGTCCTTTGATGGGACCTGGGACTTTACATGTTTGACAAGCACTCAGGTGATTGGGATATAGGTGGCCTTAAAGTGCACTTTGAGAAACATTGGTAATTACATTCAGTGCAGAGATTTTAAAAGCATTCATCAGCTCTTCAAAATAATTTAATCAGCTGCTTTGTATACTGCAGCTATTTTTGGTCATTTCAGAGCTGGTTTCATTCATCCCACCCCCATCCCACTTTCACCTTCCGAGAGTGAATCAATCCTGGAAAATGAAAACCCCAAGTGAGCCCCACGTTGGAAAAATCCACGGCTTATACTCAATGAGGAAAGGACAATCAAGTGAGAAACAAATCCATTAGGTGGGGAAAAACCCCATCAAGTGTGGGAATCATAGAAACCCTTTCTGGGAGGAAAACTGATCTTTTCTGATGAAAGCTCATTTCATTTACTTAGCTATGAGTGACAGAGTGTGTCTGGGTCTGAGGCATTTGGTGGAGGCTCTGTAAAAACTAGGTTAAGGAATGAATCAAAATCTCTTCCAATTACATGAAGGAGGAAGCTAAGAATGCAAATAACTGTAAAACTATTGCTTGTTGTGACTAAAAGTCCTCCACATAGTAAGGCCTAAATCAGCTTTCATTTTATTGCTATGGGAAAGGACAGAGCTACCTGGCACAGTTATACAGGCAAGTTTTTAAGGGAACAAAAACAGTGAAAAAAAAATCACTCAATGCTTGTTTAGAGCTTGCTCTATCTGCCCAAGTGCTGAGAAAGAAAGTGTTCTCAAAAGTCAAGAGGGAAAGAGTTCTTACTCGATAAAAAACTGTTGGCTTTTAAAGAATCAGTTATTCTCCTTGAAGACACAATAGGTATGTACGTGATTTACCTATAGGCAGGCTAGTCTTGATTTCCCTGGTATATCTACACCAATGATTAAAAAATCTAAAATAATTTTGTATTTGTTGGAAAATAGCCCCAGCCCAGGGCTCCTTGAGAGTCCCCCATTCATTGTCCACATTGCTTGACCCTCCTCTGGGGTTCCTTGGAACTCCCGACAGTACAGCAACTAAAGGGTTAATGTCCAGCAATTGAGAGACCTCCAACCCTGTCCAGCCACAAGCTGTCTTAGAGGTCGTTGCTCTGTGGTGATACCTGTGAAGGGGAGAAGTGGCTTTTTTGGGTCAGCTGCGGAACCCTATTCATGTTCTTCTCTTACTCGACAGCTTTTCACTACCCTCCCCCAAGAGTGCCCAATTCTACTGCTCTTGTAATTTCTCATTCTTTGGTAATTTCTCATTCAAGGCAATGAAATATCACTAATTAAATGTAGATGTTTTGTCATTAGATTAACCTTCTAGTCTGTCACTCCTAAACATCCAAGGGCTTCCAGAGGCTCTCTGATTCATCGGCTCTTTCACTCTGTCATTCAGCAAACATCTCTGGAATGCCCGCTACATGCCATCACTGTGCTTACTGGTAAGACTCCATCCCCCTCAGCATAAATGAGAGATCACAGTCTGGTGGGAATGACCAACCTGTAAATAGACAATTCTGGTGCAATCATGGAGCTACTGAAGAGTATAATGGGAACATAAAGGCTGGCAAAGGTAGATCATGGTGAGTCAGGGAAGACTTCCTGGAGGAAGTGGTTTGAGCCTAGCCTTTTTTCTTTCTTTTTTCCTTTTATAGATTTAGAGAGTACAAGTGCAGTTTTGTTACAGGGATATATTGTGTAGTGGTGAAGTCTGGGCTTTTAGTGTTCCCATCACCCAAAGAGTGAACAATGTACCCAACAGGTAAATTTTCAGCTTTCACCACCCCCGCTTTTTATCTCTCCTTTTTTGGAGCACCCATTGTCTGTTATTTCCCTCTCTGTGTTCATGTGTATCCATTGTTTAGCTCTCAATTATAAGTGAGAACATGTGGTATTTGATTTTCTGAGTTATTACACTTAGAATAATGGCCTCTAGCTCTATCCATGTTGCTGCAAAAGACATGATCTCATTCTTTTTTGTTTGTTTTTCTTTTCTTTTTAAAAATTTTTTTAAAATTATACTTTAAGTTCTGGGGTACATGTGCAGAACGTGCAGTTTTGTTACATAGGTATACATGTGCCTTAGTGGTTTGCTGCACCCATTACCCGTCACCTACATTAGATATTTCTCCTAATGTGATCCCTCCCCTAGCCTCCCACCCCCGACAGGCCCTGGTGTGTGATGTTCCCCTCCCTGTGTCCATGTGTTCTCCTTGTTCAACTCCCACTTATGAGTGAGAACATGTCATGTTTGGTTTTCTGTTCTTGTGATAGTTTGCTGAGAATGATAGTTTCGAGCTTCATCCGTGTCCCTGCAAAGGACATGAACTCATCCTTTTTAATGGCTGCAAAATATTCCACATTTTCTTTATCCAGTCTATCATTCATGGGCATTTGCGTTGGTTCCAAGTCTTTGCTATTGTGAATAGTGCCACAATAAACATATGTGTGCATGTGTCTATATAGTAGAATGATTTATAATCCTTTGGGTATATACCCAGTAATGGGATTGCTGGGTCAAATGATATTTCTAGTTTTAGATCCTTGATGAATCGCCACACTGTCTTCCACAATTGTTGAACTAATTTACATTCCCACCAGCAGTGTACAAGTGTTCCTATTTCTCCACATCCTCTCCAGCACCTGTTTCCTGACTTTTTAATGATCACCATTCTAACAGGTGTGAGATAGTGTCTTATTGTGGTTTTGATTTGCATTTCTCTAATGACCAGTGATGATGAGCATTTTTTCATATGTTTGTTGGCTGCATAAATGTCTTCTTTTGAAAAATGTCTGTTCATATCTTTTGTCCACTTTTTCATGGGGTTGTTTGTTTTTTTCTTGTAAATTTGTTTAAGTTCTTTGTAGATTCTGGATATTAGCCATTTGTCAGTTGGGTAGATTGCAAAAATTTTCTCCCATTCTGTAGGTTGCCTGTTCACTCTGATGATAGTCTATTTTGCTGTGCAGAAGCTCTTTAGTTTAATTAGATCTCATTTATCAATTTTGGTTTTTGTTGCCATTGCTTTTGGTGTTTTAGATATGAAGTCTTTGCCCATGCCTGTGTCCTGAATGGTATTGCTCAGGTTTTCTTCTAGCATTTTTATGGTTTTAGGTCTTACATTTAAGTCTTTAATCCATCTTGAGTTGGTTTTTGTATAAGGTGTAAGGAAGGGATCCAGTTTCAGTTTTCTGCATATGGCTAGCCAGTTAACCCCACATGATTTATTAAATAGGGAATCTTTCCCCCATTGCTTGTTTGTTTCAGGTTTGTCAAAAATCAGATGGTTTTAGATGTGTGGTGGTATTTCTGAGGGCTCTGTTCTGTTCCATTGGTCTATATATCTGTTTTGGTACCAGTACCATGCTGTTTTGGTTACTGTAGCCTTGCAGTATAGTTTGAAGTCAGGTAGCGTGATGCCTCCAGCTTTGTTCTTTTTGCTTAGGATTGTCTTGACTATGCAGGCTCTTTTTTGGTTCCATATGAAATTTAAAGTAGTTTTTTCTAGTTCTGTGAAGAAAGTTAGTGGTAACTTGATGGGGATAGCATCAAATCTATAAATTACTTTGGACATTATGGCCATTTTCACAAAATTCTTCCTATCCATGAGCATGGAATATTTTTCCATTTGTTTGCATCCTCTCTTATTTCCTTGAGCAGTGGTTTGTAGTTCTCCTTGAGGAGGTCCTTCACATCCCTTGTAAGTTTGATTCCTATTTTATTCTCTTTGTAGCAATTGTGAATGGGAGTTCACTCGTGATTTGGCTGTTTGTCTGTTATTGGTATATTGGGATTCTTGTGATTTTTGCACATTGATTTTGTATCATGAGACTTTGCTGAAGTTGCTTATCAGCTTAAGGAGATTTTGGATTGAGACGATGGGGTTTTCTAAATATACAATCATGTCATCTGCAAACAGAGACAATTTGACTTCCTCTGTTCCTATTTGAATTTTGAATATCCTTTATTTCTTTCTCTTGCCTGATTGCCCTGACCAGAACTTCCAATACTGTGTTGAATAGGAGTGGTGAGAGAGGGCATCCTTTTCTTGTGCTGGCTTTCAAAGGGAATGTTTCCAGTTTTGGCCCAGTCAGTATGATATTGGTTGTGGGTTTGTCATAAACAGCTCTTATTATTTTCATATATGTTCCATAGATACCTAGTTTATTGAGAGTTTTTAGCATGAAGGGGTGTTGAAGGCCTTTTTTGCATCTTTGAGATAATCATGTGGTTTTTGTCATTGGTTCTGTTTATGTGATGGATTACGTTTATTGATTTGTGTATGTTGAACCAGCCTTGCATCCCAGGTATGAAGCCAACTTGATCATGGTGGATAAGCTTTTCGATGTTCTGCTGGATTCAGTTTGCCAGTGTTTTATTGAGGATTTTCACACTGATGTTCATCTGGGATATTGGCCTGAAATATTCTTTTTTTGTTGTGTCTCTGCCAGGTTTTGGTATCAGGATGACACTAGCCTCATAGAATGAGTTAGGGAGGATTCCCTCTTTTTCTACTGTTTGGAATAGTTTCAGAAGGAATGGTACCAGCCTCTCTTTGTACCTCTGGTAGAATTCGGCTGTGAATCCATCTGGTCCTGGACTTTTTTGGTAGGCTATTAATTACTGCCTGAATTTCAGAACCTGTTATTGGTCTATTCAGGGATTCAACTTCTTCCTGGTTTGGACTTGGGATGCTGAATGTGTCCAGGAATTTATCCATTTCCTCAAGGTTTTCTAGTTTATTTGCATAGAGATGTTTATAGTATTCTCTGATGGTAGTTTGTATTTCTGTGGGATCAATGGTGATATACCCTATATCATTTTTTATTATGTCTATTTGATTCTTCTCTCTTTTCTTATTAGTCTGGCTAGTAGTCTATCTATTTTGTTGATCTTTTAAAAAAAAACAGCTCCTGGATTCAGTGATTTTTTGAAGGGATTTTCCTGTCTCTATCTCCATCAGTTCTGCTCTGTTCTTAGTTATTTCTTGTATTCTGCTAGCTTTTGAATTTGTTTGCTGTTGCTTCTCTAGTTCTTTTAATTTTGATGTTAGGGTGTCAATTTTAGATCTTTCCTGCTTTCTCTTGTGGGCATTTAGTGCTATAAATTTCCCTCTACACACTGCTTTAAATGTGTTCCAGAGATTCTGATATGTTGTATCTTTGTTCTCATTGGTTTCAAAGAACATCTTTATTTCTGCCTTCATTTCGTTATTTACCCAGTAGTGATTCAGGAGTAGGTTGTTCAGTTTCCATGTAGTTGTGCGGTTTTGAGTGAGTTTCTTAATCCTGAGTTCTAGTTTGATTTTACTGTGGTCTGAGACTGTTATGATTTCCATTCCTTTGCATTTGCTGAAGAGTATTGTACTTCCAATTATGTCAATTTAGAATAAGTGCAATGAGATGCTGAGAAGAATGTATATTCTGTTGATTTGGGGTGGAGAGTTCTGTAGATGTCTATTAGGTCCACTTGGTCCAGAGCTGAGTTCAAGTCCTGAATATCCTTGTTAATTTTCTGTCTTGCTGATCTGTCTAATATTGACAGTGGGGTGTTAAAGTCTCACACTATTATTGTGTGGGAGTCTAAGTCTCTTTGTAGGTCTCTAAGGACTTGCTTTATGAATCTGGGTGCTCCTGTATTGGGTGCGTATGTATTTAGGATAGTTAGCTCTTCTTGTTGCATTGATCCCTTTACCATTATGTAATGCCCTTCTTTGTCTCTTTTGATCTTTGTTGGTTTAAAGTCTGTTTTATCAGAGAGTAGGATTGCAACTCCTGCTTTGTTTTCCTTTCCATTTGCTTGGTAAATATTCCTCCATCCCTTTAGTTTGACCCTATGTGTGTCTTTGCACATGAGATGGGTCTCCTGAATACAGCAGACTGATGAGTCTTGACTCTTTATCCAATTTGACAGTCTGTCTTTTAATTGGGGCATTTAACCCATTTACATTTAAGATTAATATTGTTATGTGCGAATTTGATCCTGTCATTATGATGCTAGCTAGTTATTTTGCCCATTAGTTGATGCAGTTCCTTCATAGTGTCAATGGTCTTTATAATTTGGCATGTTTTTACAGTGGCTGGTACTGGTTGTTCCTTTCCATGTTTAGTGCTTCCTTCAGGAGCTCTTGTAAGGCAGGCCTGGTGGTGACAGAATCTCTTGGCATTGGCTTGTCTGTAAAGGATTTTATTTCTCCTTCACTTATGAAGCTTGGTTTGGTTGGATATGAAATTCTAGGTTGAAAATGCTTTTCTTTAAGAATGTTGAATATTGGTCCCCACTCTCTTCTGACTTGTAGGGTTTCTGCCGAGAGATCTGCTGTTAGTCTGATGGGCTTCCCTTGGTCTGTAACCCGACCTTTCACTCTGGCTGCCCTTAACATTTTTTCATCAATTCAACCTTGGTGAATCTGACGATTATGTGTCTTGGGGTTGCTCTTCTCGAGTAGTATCTATGTGGTTTTCTCTGTATTTCCTGAATTTGAATGTTGGCCTGTCTTACTAGGTTGGGGAAGTTCTCCTGGATAAGATCCTGACGAGTGTTTTCCAACTTGGTTTCATTCTCCCTGTCACTTTCAGGTACACCAATCAAACGTAGGTTTTGTCTTTTCACATAGTCCCATATTTCTTGAAGGCTTTGTTTGTTCCTTTTTACTCTTTTTTCTCTAATCTTGTCCTCTTGTTTTATTTCATTAAGTTGATCTTCAATCACTGATATCCTTTCTTCTGCTTGATGGATTCAGCTATTGATACTTCTGTATGCTTCACAAAGTTCTTGTGTTGGGATTTTCAGCTCCGTCAGGTCGTTTATGTTCTTCTCTAAACTGGTTATTCTAGTTAGCAATTCATCTAACCTTTTTTCAAGGTTCTTAGCTTCCTTGGGTTAGAACATGCTCCTTTAGCTCAGGGGAGTTTGTTATTACCCACCTTCTGAGGCCTACTTCTGTGAATTCGTCAAATTCATTCTTTGTCCAGATTTTTTCGCTTGCTAGCAAGGAGCGGTGATCCTTTGGAGGAGAAGAGACATTCTGGTTTTTGGAATTTTCAGCCTTTTTGCACTGGTTTCTCCCTACCTTTGTGAATTTATCCTTCTTTGGTCTCTGATGTTGGTGACCTTTGAATGGGGTCTTTGAGTGGATGTACTATTCCTTTCTGTTTGTTAGTTTTCCTTTTAACAGGCTCGTCTACTGCGGGTCTGCTGGAGTTTGCTGGAGGTCCACTCCTGACCCTGTTTGCCTGGGTATCACCAGCGGAGGCGGCAGAACGGCAAAGATTGCTGCCTGTTCTTTCCTTTGGAAGCTTCATCCCAGAGGGGCACCTGCCAGATGCCAGCCAGAGCTCTATATGAGGTGTCTGTTGGCCCCTACTGGGAGGTGTCTTCCAGTCAGGATACATAGGGGTCAGGGACTCACTTGAGGAGGCAGTCTGACTCTTCGCAGAGCTTGAACGCTGTGCTGGGAGATCTGCTGCTCTCTTCAGAGCCATCAGGCAGGGATGTTTAAGTCTGCTGAAGCTGCACCCATAGCTGCCCCTTCCCTCAGGAGCTCAGTCCCAGGAGATGGGGGTTTTATCTGTAAGTCCCTGACTGGAGCTGCTGCCTTTTTTTCAGAGATGCCCTGCCCAGAGAGGAGAAATCTGGCAGTCTGGCCTCAGCAGCCTTGCTGAGCTGCAGTGGGCTCTGCCCAGTTCAAACTTCCTGGCTGCTTTGTTTACACTGTGAGCAGAAAACTGCCTACTCAAGCATCAGCAATGGCAGACGTCCCTCCCCCCACCAAGCTCAAGCATCCCAGGTGGATCTCAGATTGCTGCTGTGCTGGCAGCGAGGATTTCAAGCCAGTGGATCTTAGTTTGCTAGGCTCTCTGGGAGTGGGACCCACCGAGCCAGAGCACTTGGCTCCCTGGCTTTAGCACCCCTTTCCAGGGGAGTGAACGGCTCTGTCTCGCTAGCATTTCAGGTGCCACTGGGGTATGGAAAAAAAAAAAAAAGCTCTTGCAGCTAGTTTAGTCTGCCCAAACGGCCACCAAGTTTTGTGCTTGAAACCCAGTGCCCTAGTGGGGTAGGCACCAGAGGGAATCTCCTGGTCTGTGGGTTGCGAAGACCATGGGACAAGCACAGTATCTGGGCTGGAGTGTGCATGGTCCTCAGGCTCAGTCCCTCACAGCTTCCCTTGGGTAGGGGAGAAAATTCCCCGACCCTTTGCGCTTCCTGGGTCAGGCAACTCCCCACCCTGCCTTGGTTCGCCCTCCATGGGCTACACCCACTGTCCAACCGGTCCCAATGAGATGAACTGGGTACCTCAGTTGGAAATGCAGAAATCACCTGCCTTCTGCGTGGATCTCGCTGGGAGCTACGGACCAGAGCTGTTCCTATTCGGCCATCTTGCCAGCAATGATCTCATTCTTTTTTATGGCTGCATAGTATTTCATGGTGTGTATATATACACACGCACTCATATATATTTTATACACACACCCCCCACCCCCACCCCATATTTTCTTTATCCAGTCGTTTGTTGATGGACTCTTAGGTAAGTTCCATGACTTTGCTATTGTGAATAGTGCTGTGATAAACATGCGAGTGCAGGTATCTTTTTAATATGATGACCTCTTTTCCTTTGGGTAGATGCCAAGGATGGCATCTACCTTTGGGATGAGCTTTGGGATGAGCTTAGTCTACTGGAAAAATAGAAGTTAGTCAGGTGGGGATGGCAAGTAGAAGAAATGTTGGGCAAAGGAGACTATGAAGGCAGTAAGAAACAGCATGATATGTGCAGGCACCAGAGGGTAAAGTGTGAGACCAAAGGTGGTAGAAAGTGAGGTGTGAGAGGAAAGCAGGGATGGGGAAGATAAGATGTGATTTTGTAAGGAAGAGGCTTTCAGCCTGGGAGTCCTAACTCACTGGGGTGCAGCCAAACAATGTGTTACTAATAATAAAGTGTTAGGTTTGTAATGGCTTTATTCCTTTAGAAACCTAAATTTGAGCAGATTCAAGGTTATCCCTAGAATATGGTGACTCTCCCCCACTGGCATTCCATATGCTTTCTTGAGAGAGAGAAAGGGTTGGAGCGAGGGCTGGAAGCCAGGGCTTGAGCATAATTCTCTGTTCACCTTATCCAAGCAGCAAGCTGGTGGCTACAGTATTAACAAACTGCTGCTGTGCTTTAGTTCCTTACTAGGGCTTTCAGGTTTCATGAAATCTAAGTATACCCAGAGGACAGTACACCTCTGTGCATGTACATCGCCCGTCTTGATGGTCACAGAGGATGGCAGCTGCATAAAATGGGGAGCCATGGAAGTGTTTCCATGCTATGGGCCGTGTGCATTTTGTGGTGGCTCCTCTGGCTCCAGCGATCGAACATCCTGTGGGTATGGAAATCTCCACTACACACTCACAGTGTACTTACATTTCAAATCAATTATATGTTGATTGCTCCACCAATATATTATATCCATTTAAAAACATAGTCCAAAATATAAACAGTAAAAGGATAAAATAGAAAAGGGATTAAAGCATTTAAAATAATTTTTATTTATTTATAATAGACAAACCTAATGATTGAATACACCTAATTATTTTGTTTAAGTTTTGGTTTAATTCTTGTGATACTGTGATTTGCAGGTCTTGTTCTCAGTGTATTTCAGTTCTTGCTTGTAGTGGCTGATGTAGCTGGAAAAGGCTTCATAAAGATATGGAGCTCCAAATGGAAGCGCACTTACTAATCATGAGACTCTGTGCTCAATTCTATTAGTAATGACGCACATGTCTTTGATGAAATTCAAGTTAGTAAATATGTTTTATCCCTGATATCAATCAGTTGTTCTTGCAGGCTAACTGGAAGAGATATGTACTTTTCGTCGTGTTAACAAATAGTTTCCGTTATCTGCTGAACCTCTTTTCTAAAAAACGTAAAATAGTTTAGTAAAGTCTGTATGCCAAGCTTCTAAAGTGTTCTGATACCCATGTGTGTACACATGACCCCCTTATGTTATTTTTGGCAATAAAATCACATGATATGGAAACATTTTTAAATGTCTATTTTTAAAGTTCTCTTCGATAGGGGTTTCTTTTGAGAAGTAGCTATTTTTTCATTCATTGTTAAAATGTTATCTTTACCTTGAAGAAACTGAGTAAGTGTATTTATTTTTTTAAAAAAACTGCAAGATAGCATACTGATAGGATTCATCAAAGAAAAGGGCAGCATATGTGGAAGAAAAAATATGCCTCTTACTTAAATTTGGCAATTTGAAAATTGGCCTGATCGGATTTTGGAACAAGTGAGAAAAGGGAGTCCAGGATAAATTCCTAGCTTTCTAGCTTGGACAACTGCTTGAATGGTGGTATCACCAAATGGAGTAGAGAGAGGAAGAAGACAGGAGCCAGCTTAGGAAGACGATGAAAAAACAAGCTGAATTGGTAGTTGATGAGTTTGAGTGCCCACAGGACTTCCTGCTGTTACTCCATGCCTGACATACTGAAAATCAAACTCATCCTTGGCTTTATATCCTGAATTTACGTTTTGTCTCTGTTCTCCTACCTCTGTCCATGGCACCACCCTCTCTAGGTACTTAAGGGTAAACACGTTGGAGCCATATATTAAAACGTGAAAGTTTCCCTTGTCCCCCTTGCAGGGCGTGCAATTCGGGTGTGGCTCGCTTCTTCAGTGCCCTGCTGCTCAGACCTCTAGGGGAGCATACAGACGGGCAGGCTGTGGGGCTCCAACCCCATGGCAGTGTCTAGGGGTAAATGTTTACAGCTCCTCAAGCCCCAGTGGGCGTGTGTTAAAGGGTGCTCTCTTAGTTTGTCATCTATAGGTGGCTTGTATTAACCAGCTCAATGAACCTTGTTGCAAGAACAGAGGGATTTCTGTATCCCAGGGTTTCTTGCCTTGATGTACCGGAAGAATCAGATCACACATGGGTTTGGAGTTTTATTGCGTGGAAGTAGCTCTTCGCCGATGGATGAGCCAGAAGGGAGATAGTTTCCCCTGGAGTTGGGCCGCTGGGTGCCCTTGCTCTCCTCAGAGTGCCCCGGCCAAACTCCGCCTCGACCCGCAAGTCGATGGCCTGTGAAGTCTGTCGGTGTACTCTTCTGCCAGCATGCTCCCCTCAACATCCTTTCACCATCCAGCTGCTTGTGTCTGCTTCCACTGACCTGTTCCTCTCCATGTCCAGCCACTTTTCTCTGCCTTGCTAGGGTGTCAGGTTTCTATAGGCCCAGGATGGGGGTGTGGTGGGCCAGGGTGATCTTGGGAAATGTAACATTTGGACACATAGGCAGAAGTGCCTGTCCTCACCTAGGTCTGTGGGGGTGAAGTCCTAGCCAGGGACCCGCCCTCCTCTACCCAGCACTTCCCTGTCCCTCTTCCATATTGTTTAAAGGGACCACGCTCTTCCCTTCCCAGCACTCCTGATTCATCCTTCTGTTTCCTTCTCTATCCAGTGAATAACTGAGGACTTTCCACTTTTATTTGTTCCTTCTACATATATTTATTGAGCACCTCCTGTGTGCCAGGTACTCATCTAGGCCCTGAGGATGTAAGTGGGCAGAAGACAGAGTGCTGGTTGTTATGGAGCTTATATTCCAGGTGGAGAAAATAGATGATAAATAAATATGTAAACATATAAACAAGAAACTCATGGGAGTTTGTTAAGTGCTCAGTACAGAATTGAAGCAAAGACATATAATGCTGCCTGGGTGGCTGCCATAGACGGGGTGGGCACAGAAAAGCTTTTGGAGGTGGTGCCATTGAACGTGAGCTCTGAGTCCATGTACTATCAGGGGAGAGATCTTTTCAAGCAGAAGGGCCCAAGCTCTCCATGAGCACAGAGAGTTGTAGGAACAGAGGGAAAGCCAGGATGGCCAAGGCTTGGTGGTGGGGAAGTGACCCTAAAGTCATGGCTTTTCTTTAATCGCTGCTACTCTGTTTCCATGCTCACCACTTCATGCCTGGCCTGTTTAAAATGTCCGTTAATTTCTCCCCACCTTAACTCTCTCCTTGAAATTATTTTGCATATGAGTACCTGGTTTGCCTTCACTATGCCACGATAAAAAGCCATCAGTAGCTGGAAGCTGTGGGTTGGCCCTTGGGGGGTCAGGAACACACATACACGGCTCTTCAACTGGGGCTCCTGTGAGGTTTCCAAGAGGCTTTGGGAGGAAATGAAGTCTCTTGTTACCCTCTCATGTTTACCCACCCTACATACTGGTTTTCAATTACTCCTGTAACAAATGACTACAAACTTCGTGGCTTAAAACAGCATGGATTTATTCCCTTACGGTTCTGGGGACACATGTCTGAAATGGGCCTTATTAGGCTTAGAAACAATGTCCTCAGGGCTGTGCTTCTTTCAGTAGGCTCTGTGGGAGGATCTGGTTCCTTACCTTTCCCAGCTCTAGAGGCTGCCTGCATTTCTTAGCCGTGGCCCCTTCCCGCATCTTTACAGCCAGCAGGGCAGCCTCTTCCAATCTCTCTCTGACTCTGACCCGCACTCTCTTGCTTCCCACTTTCACTTATAAGGACACTTGTGATCACATTGGGGCATCTGGATACTCCAGGACAGGAAAATCTCCCTGTCTCAAGGTTAACCACTGATTAGTAACAATATACTTCATACATATGAACAGAAATGTACATACATACACATTTCTATGTTATATTACCATATAAATATCATAGCTCATGTGCAAATAGAATGTATTCACAGGTTCTGAGGATTGGGATGTGGGCATCTATAGGGGTTCATTATTCTACCTAGCACACTCTGCTTCTTTGATGTATTGGGTTTTATCAGATATTTGTGGCTCATGGGGACTTCCTTCAAAAGGAAAGGTCACTACTAAGACTAAGAGGAGGCCTATCATGGAATCTCAGTAGGAGATTGCTTTAACTTTGTGAACATGGTAAAGCTCTGCCCATCAATGAGGCAGGATTGCTTGCTTTTCCTGCAAGGGCAGCTGAATGCGGGATGGTGGGAATAGCAGTAGCTATTCCCTTGTATATTCTCTCCAAGGCTATTGGCTATTCTATGCTTTGGGTAGAACTCAAACAGCAGAGAATATTTCTTTATCTCATTTATTTTCTATCCTGATGGAGAGTTGGATGAGTTGGCCTTTAAGGTCCCCCCGAGTCTTGAGAATATATTATCTTCCTGTCTGAAGAGATGGCCTCCAAGACAAAATGTGTGGCTGAATAGTGGGAATAGAGGGAATCACATTAGATAACATAAGTGCTAACCTCTTGAAAGAGATTATTACATTTAATTAGTAGACATACTCTGTCTGCTCCACACTTGAGAATTTATAGGAAAAGAGATACCAGAATGCTCTTTAGTGAGACATTCTTTTGTTGTCTTCAACCTCTAAGTGATGTCTACATGCCAGAAAAGCAATTCTTTGGCAGGAAATGCAAGTAAAATCCCATTATATTGATCTCCATTGGACAATGACCATATATACTGAATTTCTGGAATAGTTCTCATTTCGTGTACTTTATTCTTTTCAATAAGGAATTAATTAAATGTATAACTAAATGTAATTTAATTTTATATCTTGGTAAGACATTTTGTACAAATACTTTCACAAATCAGGAAAAGATTTTATGTCTTAATCCATCTTAATTTTTATTTTGGGCAAATGCAATTGAACATCTATTTTCCTGGTGGTGAAATTTTTTGCCTGGATAATTATACTGCTACAAAACATCCCTCATTTGTAGAGCTAAAGACAAACAAAACTTATTTCCAGTCTCTCTGTATAAGCAGCAGATTTGAACCTGGCAATAAATTTACTTTGAAAAAAGTAAAAGAAATGAAAAAAAAAAAAAAAAGAAATGCTAAGGATAATGACATCCAATATATACCAAACACTCAACATAATGTAGGCACTGTGGTAAGTACTTTAGATATATAGCTTTGTTTCAGTTTTAAAAATGAAAGCTCTGTGAAGTAAATATGTTCTCCCTGCCCTTATTGTAGAGGTGGAGGCTGATATGGCACTTGGAGCAATGTTGTCCTAACAATGTACAGAGTTAGAAAGGAGAGAATTGATATTTGGGTTAATTCACTGCATCAACCCCAAGCCTTTCTTCCTCTAAGCATCCTAGGGATAGATAGGTAGGTTTTGAGGGAGGAGGTACGGTTGGGGTGACTGAAGTGAAATTACAGTGATGGTCTATAAGAATTAGGGCCCTTGGACTACAGAGAGAACCAAGAGTTCCTCAGCAGATCAGGTTCCAAGAACCTTGATGTCTGGGGCTGCAGAGTTCTTGCTTTGACGTCTTCTGTGATAAAGGCCTGGTCAGTCATTCCAATCTGCCCTATTCCAGA
This sequence comes from Macaca fascicularis, assembly GCF_037993035.2. Classification (NCBI taxonomy): domain Eukaryota; kingdom Metazoa; phylum Chordata; class Mammalia; order Primates; family Cercopithecidae; genus Macaca; species Macaca fascicularis. The sequence goes on from NC_088379.1 coordinate 133,563,196, forward strand.
AAATGGCTCACCATCCATGCAGCCACTGAAACCTAAGCTAAGAGTCATCTGAAATTCTTCTTTTTTTTCCTCCTCAAATCCTATGCATCAGCAAGTTCTGGGCTGTCCTACTACAAAATACATCTAGAATCTGGTTCTTCAGTTGTCTTAGTTTGTGTGACTACAACAAAAGACTACAGTTTGAGCAACTTACAAACAACAGACGTTTATTTCTCATGGTTCTGGAGGCTGGAAGTCCTGCATCAAGGTGCCAGTAGATTTGGTTAGGGCCCATTTTCTGATTCATGGATGGCACGTTCTCGCTGCTTCCTCACCTGGTGGAATGGGCAAATGAGCTGCCTCAGGCTCTTTTATAACAGCACTAATCCCATTTATGAGAGCTCCCCACTCATGACCTAATCACCTCCTAAAGGCCTCACCTCTTAATATGATCACATTGGGGATTGGATTTCAATGTATGAATTTTGGGGGCCACAAACATTTGGACTGTAGCATCTGTCCATCCTAATGACTGCCACCCTCCCAAAGGTTCATCTGCTCTCTCTCCTGAACTACCACAACAGTTTCCTAAACAGCCTCCCTGCTTCCACACTATCCCACCCCAAAGTCATCTTTTAAATACATAAGTCAGATCAAGCTCTCCTCTGCTTGATCTTTATCGACATCTTCCTTGTGCCCTTAGAATAAAATCCCAGCCTCCTAGCATGGTGCACAGGCCCCGAGTGAACTGGATCCTGTCCATGTCTCTAAACTCATATTATATCCTCTAGGTTCTTTTCCACCTCAGGGCCCCCATCCCCTCTGCTGAAATCACCTTCTTCCTTAGGTATTTAACATTAGCTCTTCAAGAGGGCTCAGATAAGCATGCCTCCACGTGCATCCCTGTAATACTCTGTCACATAACCCCTTCCATTTTTTATGTGGCAGTTATTGCAATCTGTTATTATTTTGTTTGTAAGTTGGTTTATTCTTTTGTTTACCTCTCGCACTAGAGGGCTGGACTTCATCTGTCTGAATCCTCAGCACCTAGCACAGTGCATGACAAATTAGGTGTTCATTGATTATTTGTAAAATAAATGATAGAATGCATCATCATGATTTTTTAAAGTATTATTATGTTCTTAAGGACAGGTGCGTATATTGGATGCACTTTGGTATGTCTGTCCAGCTTGTAATAACACTCTTAATTGGGCTCCCAGAGTCAGAGGAAATGGCCCCTAGGAACATTTGGGTGCTTGTGCCCCTGACCTCTAGCTCCAGTGGATTGGCAGCTGATCCAGACGGAGTCAACTGAAATTGCAACTCCGGTAATTTGGATTTGGGACTGGAGAGAAGTATGGTTGGACTATGTGTCCTCAGGAGACCTGGGGCAGTCATGAACTCTGCTTTATGGGCTGGGACCAGAGAAGGCTAGTGAGCAGAGAAAGAGAGGAGACCGAGCAGATGTGCAAAGAGAAAGTGTGACGTGAGACCCAGGGAGACAGTGGGGATGGATTTCCAGTATCTTCTTGCTGCTCATCTGACCTCCTAGCCTTGGGTTGAGGAAAATGTCAGCTCCTTGCCCTCCAAATGCCATTCCGGGGTAAAGCCAGTGTGTTAAGGACACCTCAGTCCATTTGACACTTTGTGAAAACAAATTCACCATTTCCATGTTGGTTCTGCTTCAGCACACACTGCTCCGTGCCACCTTCACCTCATGCGATGATAGATGGCTTGCTCCTGAGCTAGAAACTGTGTGTAAGCGACAAGGTTTCTAGAAAAAGAAAATGGGGAAAAAAGTGAGGGGCGAACATCTTTGTGGCATCCCCTGTAAGGAGAGAGGACTGTGAGCTATGAAAAAAACAGGTGCAGTAAGCCAGGGAGCTGGGAATGGGAGACTCAGAGAATATAAAATGTCTGGTTACAAGATATGAGTTTCGAAGCAGCAGAGTGAATCTCCTCAGGTGATGGATCATTATGCTGAAATCAATCTTCACAATGGAAGACAATGTTCGTGAAAATGAAATATTCCCTCTGAACCAGGGGTCTAAAGTATAGTAGGCCACTCCACGGTAGTGACAATCAATATCAACTCAGTTGAAGACCATACAATCTTCTTTTAGCCTGACCTCATTAAACCTGATACTAATGAGCGACTAAAGCCAATGGCCATGCATGGGAGTTTAATATTGCTACAATCACAGCGATTCAAAAGTCCTTTATCAGCAAAGGTATGGCGAAAAATATGTTGGCTTCTCAGCAATGCAACCAGCTGTAAAGTATCTCTCAACGAGTCCACCAAGGTGTGAACATCAAAAGCCCAGCAGGAGCTATTTATATTTGAAGATTATTAGGCATTAGCTGCACAGGGGAATTGCCTCAGAAAATGCTGCGCCTGACTAGATACTTCCATGGTAAAACCCAGAAACCACTGAGCTCTCCAGAATAATTTTCATTCTTACAGGAACGTGCACCTCTGCTTGAAGTGTTGTCTCTCCTGCCATGTGTACCTGGACATGCTGGGGAGAGAAAGTGGACTTCAAGGACGTGGGGGAGTTGAATATCAGTTAGTTTTGTATACATCAACAGACCACCTTCTACTTCCACAACAAGGACTTTTAAAACGTGAAGTGAGGCTGGTATGTACAGTTTATGTGTGCTTATGAAGACATGCACCAGCATAGCCTGGAGAAGCGTGGCCCCAGGAAGAGCTAGGCATCTGTCCTGGCATCCTGGCCCTGCTGGAATAATAGCCCCAAGTTTTGGCTGGGGCGAGTCTCTTTGCCAAAAGAGAGGATTTAAGGCCTAGAGCAGTGTTTCCCAAACTGAACTTGACTGGGTGTTAGTATGTGTAAGGAGATAAAAGGATTACATGGGCAATGTCTGTGAGATACTGAGCTAAATAAGTTAAATTAAAAATTAAAATGAATGCATGTAATATTAATGCATACAAAAAATTTATACACACACACACACACACACACACACCCACTATAAAGAACAATAAAAACCCAGCTTAACAAATACACTGCCAATCCCGGAGAGTCCCCTGGTTGCCCCTTTCTGATTGTAGCCTCCTCCTTTCCCCAGAGTAATCAGTATTCTGAATTTTGTGTTTGAGTTTTGTTTTTCATAATGGTTCTACTATAGGTATATAAATATATATATCCTTAAATGATATCTTTTAAATTTATATATGCTTTTGGGCTGGGCCTGGTGCCTCACACCTGTAATCGCAGCAAGGTGGGAGGATTGCTTGAGGCCAGGAGTTCAAGACCAGCCTGAGCAACTTAGTGAGACCATATGTCTATAAAAAATTTTTGAAAAAATATTAGCCAGGCATGGTGGCACATGCCTGTAGTCCCAGCTACTCAGGAGGCTGAGGAAGGAAGATCAGTTGAGCCCAGGAGGTCAAGGCTGCATTGCGCCAAGATGGTACCACTGTACTCTAGCCTGGGTGACAGAGCAAACCTTGTCTAAAAAAAATTTTTTTTAAAAAGCTTTTGAATTAGCTTTATATGAAATCATGCAGTGGATATTCTTCTGAGACTTGTCCTTTATTCCATTCTGTGTTTCTGGACTTTATATGTGTTGATACACATAGCTGTGGTTCATTTTCTTTGCTGTTATTTATTTTGTTTATGAACAATTCATTTGCCATTTTCTTGTCTCATTAATATTAGTTTGGCTTTGGTGTTTTACCATCACAAACAATGGTGTTAGAAACTTCCTGGTACACGTTTTTTAGAGCACATGTGCAAGAATTTCTCTAGGTATATATCAGTGGGTGTGAGGGTAGGTACATCTTCACCTTTATAGGATTAACCAAATTGTGATCCAAAGTGACAATTCTAATTTTCATTCAGTCTAACAGGCTTTAAATGTCATTGCCCTGTATCCCCACCAACACCTGGTATTGTCAGACTTGAATTTTTTGCCATCTCATTGTGATTTTGGTTCTCATCTCCTTTATTACTAGTGAATTTGAGCATCTTTTCATATATTTGTTGGTTGTTTAAGCTTCCTCTTCCATAAATGCTACTATCCATGTTCTTGCCCAATTTCTAACTGGGTTATCTTTTCCTTATTGACTTTTAGGAGTTCTTTATGCTTTCTTCATTGTAATTCTTAAGTTACGTATTGCAAAATTTCTTCTCTCAATTTGTGATTCATGTTTTCATTACTTAATGATGTTCTCTCATGAAGAGAAGTTTTACATTTTAATATAGATGAATGTATCAATCTTTTATGTTATGGTTGTGCTTTTGGGGTCCAATTTAAGAAAGTTTCCCGCTCTCTTTTCCTTCTGCTCTGGCCATGTAAGACGTGTGTGCTTCCCCTTCACCTTCTGTCATGATTCCAAATTTCCTGACATCTCCCTGGAAGCAGAAGCTGCTATGCTTCCTGTACAACCTATGGAACCACGAGCCAATTAAATCTCTTTTCTTTATTAAAAAAAAAAAAAAAAAAAAAAAGAAAGTTTCCCTACAAGAGATTAAAGATATTGTCCTAAATGTTTTATAATCTTGCTTTTCCCACTAAGTCTCTAATCTCTGTTTTTGTGAATAGATTTCTTTACAAACTCAGGACTTCCCTCAGTTGCCAGTATGCATTGTGGACCCCGGCCCCTTGAAGGAAGACAGAGTACAGCACTTTTCTGTTGTATTTGGCCTTGGATTTCTTTCTCAGAGGCATTTCTAGGGATATCTTAGAACATACTCTAGGAACTACTGTTCTGTAGAGTAGAAAAAAATTAAAACTCACTTTCTACCTACATTCTTGACTGATTCTGGGATCCTGAATCAATTGCTGGGTCAATTCCTTGCTATTTGTTTTACTTATTTTGAAAATAAAGACCTTATTACCTAAACTAAAAACTAAAAGACAATATAATTATTAATATGCATAGAGAACAACAGCTAGGGTGAAAATATTAATGTGCAAAAAGGATTAAAATTATGTGTGTGTGTATGTGTGTGTGTTTTGTTTTTTTTTCAGACAGGTCTCACTCTGTTGCCCAGGCTAGAGTGCAATGGGATGATCTCAGCTCACTGCAACCTCTGCCTCCTGGGCTTAATCGATTCTTGTGCCTCAGCCTCCCACGTAGCTGGGATTACAGGCATGTGCTGCCATGCCCGGCTAATTTTTCTATTTTGGGTAGAGATGGGGTTTCACTATGTTGGCCAGGCTGGTCTCAAACCCTTGACCTCAGGTGATCTGCCTGCTCAGCCTCCCAAAGTGAAAAATATGAATGTACGCGTATTCTCCGTCTCTTCATTCCACACCACTTGCTTGGGGATAGGAGTGTTGCATGGAAGATTCTTGCCTGCTGGATTCCCCCCTAGGCTTTTCTGGTGGAGAATCTGGAGCATAGCTGTATGGAAGGCAGGCAGAAAGCCAAAATGATATATGCAATAAAGAGCTTGAGGAGAAGAGGTGGTACCCAGGGGATGGGGGAGAAGACAGTATAGACAAGGTTTGAGTCCTGAGTGTTGGAGAGGGGTTGGGTGGAGAGTTGAGAGGGAGGAGTTGATAAAGAAAGAGACTCCAAAGCAACCATATGTGAGAATGTGCGAGTGTGAGAGAACTTGAGAGGTACAGTAAGGGGGACTATCAGAAATGTGCTGTGAATTGGCCAAGCGCGGTGGCTCACACCTGTAATCCCAGCACTTTGGGAGGCTGAGGCAGGCAGATCACCTGAGGTCAGGAGTTCAATAGCAGCCTGGCCAACATGGTGAGACCCTATCTCTACTAAAAATACAAAAATTAGCTGGGCATGGTGGTGGGCACCTATAATCCCAGCTACTTGGGAGGCTGAGGCTGGAGAATTGCTTGAACCCAGGATGTAGAGGTTGCAGTGAGCTGAAGGTCACGCCATTGCACTCCAGCCTGGGTGACAAGAGCGAAACTCAGTCTCAAAAAAAAAAAAAAAGAAAGAAAAAAAGAAAAAAAAAGTGCTGTGAATTATAAATTCGATCTCTTTTAGTACTCTTTAAAGATGCAAATAAATTTCAGTTGCTGGGTTTCTTTTTGTTGTGTTTCTTTTAGTGCAACAAAACAGGATGACTAACCAGTTAGGGTCCCAGATTTTATAATAGTCTTTTATACACACGACTTTAGCTCGTCATAATGATACTCCAGCGAGGTACGTAGGGGAAATGTTATTTGCCTCTATTTAATATCTGAAAATACTGACTTAGAAAAGTAAAATTACTGACTAAAGACAGTGTGAGGGTGGTTAGGATTCAAATCCAGACTAATAAATGTAGTATCTGTTTTCTTTCCACTGCACCATGCAGCCTGCAGGGAAGACTCACATATGAATGCTCTTTGCAAAAACATTCACACAAAAATCAACCAACTCCAAATGAAATGGCAACTTTAAATTATTTGGACCTAATAATCACAATTTCTTAAGAAATGCTATTCAAAGATTCCTAGGGAAAAAAAAAAAAACCCTATCAGATATAATTTAGTGAGATAATTTTGTTTAACTCAGCACTTCTCAGTTTAGCTTACATAATACTGATCATACTTTTTAAGTGTAGGGGACATTTCCATAGATAAGAAGAGTAACTTATTCACAGGTTCATAGGCATATAGTTCAACCTTTTCTCTATATTCCTAAGAAATTGATGACATCATGGCCGTGGAAGAGGCAACTTGAAATCTGTATTCAAAAAAAAAAAAAAAAAAAATTAAAAAGTTAACTGTTCCTAACAGGTCAATGAAACAGGACCAGAAGTCTTCATTTTTTGAGAAAGGTACTTATTATTGTGGCTGACAGTGGGTCTCATTTTTCCATTTCACAAAATATATATGTACGCTAATGTGAACTCCCATTTCCATCTTAAAACTGGAAATGAACGTAACTTTATTTCCTGGTATCACAGGGCACTGACAAAATATTTCAAGAGCAGGAAATATTTGAAGTGATGATTATTGTTTTAGTAGCATAAGGTCTCTTCTACTTCTAACAATTGATTTTCATCACTTCCAGCTGAAGTTATCGCTTTGCCCCCATCCCCCTGCTTTTTTTTTTTTTTTTTTTTTTTTATTGCTGCAGGGTTTTTTTTGTCTTCAATAATGTGCTGGGGAGTCCATTTCTTATAGTAGCACCATCTCGGCTGTAGTGTGTTATTCTGCAAGCCCAGAGGGGTTCTTAAACTGAAACTTCCTTCTTGATAGCATTGCTGTCATGAGTTCTGTCATTTCCTCTAATGAAGGGAGTAAACCTGTGAGCATGCACACCAATGAAAAACATATAAAGTCAGATCTCTGGTCCCAATATAATAGCAACAAAGATGATTAATTGTTTGTTTTAATGCAGTAACTGGTATTTAATAAGTTATTGATTTTTCTTAGCATCTTACTAAAATGCTTTGGAATGTGAACAAATCCTCAACTCATATAAGGCAGTATATTGATTAGGTATGAATTCATACATTGGGATTCTAGGTGCTCTGTTATCTCAGGGCCAGTGCATATTAACTGATTAGTATTGATTGCACTGTGGCCATCAGTGAATTCTCAAGGCATCGTTTTTAGTTAAGGAAGAATGTTTGGTGTGACCCTGAAATCGCTTTGCAGCAGATCCAGAGAAAGTTAGGTTGTTGATGATTCAGAGCAAGGGGCCATGGCTTTAACTCATTGAACTGGATTTAATTTGTACCCATGGTTTCAATATTATTGTTATGCTCAGGAGATCTTGCTATTCTTTTACTTTGGTTTTCTTATACACTTTTCTCTGCCTGGTATAATTTTTCTCCTATTTTCTGCTTTGCAAACTCCTACTCACGTGCCAGGACCCAACTCAAAATTCATTACCTCTGTGCCCTTGTTCCTGATTCCCTTGGAAGATTTTGTCTCCTGGGTCTTCTCATCATCCTCAGTTGTAATAACACTTCAGTATAGAGTGATAAATGCCAGTAATTCAGTAATTATGTCTTTATATCTTCTCCCTACTAAACCTTTTGTATTCTTTTGGACAGGGCTGTAGATCATCTCTTACCATTGCTTGTTCCTATTGGAGTCCGCTATCCAAGAAGAAGGTTCACAGCTAGCCATGTGTAAATTCTTGCTGCTGTTACACATTTGGTGGATATTTCTTTTCAACACTCAGATTCTGAAACTTCTGGTCCCATAGGATGTAAATGGGTTTTCAAATCCTATGCGACCAGAAGTTTCAGAATCCGAGAAATACGGGCACTAAGCGCTTTGTGACTTATCCACCACCACGATTTCTGTGGCTTGTGTGGGTCACACTCTGCTAAACACTTGAAATACAAAATCTCATTAATTTCTCACCATGGAGCAAGATCATTATTATGTTCTCCATTTTACAGAGAAACAAAGTGAGACAATAAATAATTTTTTCAAGGTGACATCACTAGTAAATGGTGTGTCAGGGAGTCAAACCCTGGTCTGTCTGACTCCAAAGCTGTATCTACACAATGTACATGAGACACTCTGGAAAAGGCCCACCCAAACAAGGAACCTGAAATTTCACCTGAAGAGATTAACTTTGAGGGGTCTTGAAGGCTTGAAGAAGAAGCAGGGATAAGAGGGTAGAAGTCATTAATGAAACACACCCAAATGAAATAGAGTATTCTAATACGCCAGAAATAGTTGGTGAACCCTCATACTTTAAGTTCTTTCCAACTAATTTCTTAACACAGAGGTGACAATTAGAAAAAAAATCTTTCCTTTAGGAATCATTCATATGGGAAAGAGACACAGAGCAGAGAGCCAACAAGGTGCCACGAGAGAGTGGCGTAAAGAAAAGTTAAAAATTTTTTAAAAATAAAACAAAAACAAAATCAAAAAAGAAAAGTAGAAGACACTAAAGACCAATGATGGAGGTTAGTGGTAGGTGTGGACAGTGGGAGCAGATCATGCTGGAACGGATAATCAGAGGTGCACTGCCTGTGAGAATTTAAAAACAACAAAAGTCACTAAAAATCTGCTGTGGGACCCTTAACAACATCAGTGATAAAACACTCCTTCCCAAAAGGGTGGACCACTCCTGCCAAGCCCCACCTTGGTACACGCTGGTCCAACTCCAGGGTATGGTTCTCAGGATTGTACCTGCTCTCCATACCAGAGAGAACTGCAGAAGCATCTGAATTCTGTTGTTTTTGCTTTTATGAAGACTCTAACCAGCACTGAGGTAATGGACTACTTTGAGTAGATCAAAATGAGGTGGGGAAATGTGATCCCCAGCTAGTATACTGTAGTGATTTCCTCTTGGTACTGTAATAAACCATCACAAACTTAGTGGCTTAAAACAATGCAATGTATTCTCTTACAGTTCTAGAGATCAGAAGTCTGAAAGGGTCTCATAAGGCTGAAATCAAGGCATTGGCAGGATTACATATTTATGGAGGCTCTAAGACCAATTTCCTTACCTTTTCCTGCATTTAGAAGCTGCCTGCATTCCTTGGCTTGTGGCCCCTTCCTTCATCTTCAAAGCCAGTGGTATAGCATCTTCCAGTCTCTCTCTGACTCTGACCCTCACTCTCCTGCTCCCTCTCATACTTATCAGGACCCTTGTGATTCCCTTGGGCCACCTGGTAATCTCCCTATTTCAAAACCCTTAACTCAATCATATGTGCAAAGTCGCTTTTGCCATGTGAGGTGCTGTATGTACAGGTTCTGGGGATTAAGATGTAGACATCTTTGGGATGCATTTTTCTACCTACAATAAGTGTGTTAGAGTGGAAATTAGAGATAAGGAGACTGAGTTCCAATTTCCATGCTGCCATTGAGGAGGAACGTGCCTTGAGGTAAATCTCAACTCCCAGGCCATTGTTTCCTCCTAGTCCCTATGTAGACCCTGTTAGGATATTCTCTTTGAGAAGTAATGCCTTTACCTAAACAGAGGGAGATATGGCTCCTGCTAATTAAAAGCCAGACCTGTTTTACACACTTACAAACAATACCCTAACATTTATTTAAGGCCACTTCTGAACCATGCCATTAGTCCTTCTAATGGTGTTTCTGCAGGTTCTCAGCTGATTTCTGCTTACCATCCTACATTTACTTACACCTTGCCTACAGAGCGTGTAAGTTTTCAATTTCTCATTTTAAATAGAGGGCTCCAATTCTATAGCGTGGCTGATGCATTAAATATCCACAGCCAAATTGCTTAACGCCCAGGTTTTTATCCCCTTCAAATTAAAGCTTTTAAAACACCCAGACTCCATGCTGGCTGAATGACACACACAGACTTTCTGCCGGCTCTGGGGGGCAGGCGATACTGGTTCCTGTCAAGTTCTAAATCTGGATGCTTTTTTATAGTGGAACAACTAAAAGGAATTGCTGCCTTATGATATATAACTACTACTTATTATAGATTGATCCATTTTGCAGCAGGGAGGTGGAAGGCAGGGAGCTGTAGGAAGAACAAGAACCAATCTTAGACCTGAGAGAAAGTAACCTTCTAATTGCCTTTTCCATGACAGCATCATAAGCTTCTCTCTGGCAGCTTTATTTCACAGTGACCTGCCACACTGCTGTAATTTTCCTGGTGTCACTCATACAGGTTTAAAAAATGATCGGTTTTATGGCTTCTATTTGGGAATTTGTCAAGGTTTCACATTTGTAGAAGCCTTGAAGCAGTGGCCTAATAGTCCATAATTTGGTGTTTAAAGGGATATTGGTGGGTAACCTGCTTGGGCCCACAGGTGCCTATAGTGATCACATCCTTATGCCTGGCGGGGAAATCTCCATAATTTATGTTATGCTCCTGTAAACCTTTGCTGTCAGAAAACTCCATTCCAGGTTCCAGAGGACTCCAAGCATCCTGAGGTGGGAGAAAAGCCTTTCAAGCTTTGTGATCAGGTTGATATTTAAAGCTAATTCCCGTGAAATGTAGTTCAGGTGTTCGTAAACCCAGACTTGGGTCAGCGTATTCCGGCGATAGGGATTTACGTACTCCTTTTATGACTCACAGTCTGGAAATGAAACTGCTGGACTCTGAGCGCTCTCTCTCTCTCTCTCTCGCTCGCTCGTTCTCTCTCTCTCTCTGTCCTACGATCTCAAAGCTCCCAACAGATGTTTTTAAAAGCCTCACTTTTGAGGACTGTTTTGGCCTCCTGCCCCTGTGTGTACTCTTAGATTTAATGAAAATTGGTGCCTCCGGAGCTCTGCTCCCAGTGGGGAGAGCAGCTCCTCTCGCGGTACGGTTGCTCGTTCTCGCAGCCAGAACACACTGGGCCAGGGCTGTTGTGTGTAAACACACACACACGCACACACACCTGCTTCATCGCGGCTCCCTTCTCTCTGAGTTGCCTGGGTTGGCCTCCGTTTGGAGCCTACCTGCTGGTGTTTATCACAGTCGGCGTTACCCCCATCCATGTGCCTCAGCAGAGCCGGTGCTTATTTGAGCAGCGGGCGATTTTTCTGAAGTGACCTCCGCCGAGCGGGAGATTTATGGTGGCGTTTGCTTTCATTATGTGTGGAGGCTGCCTCGTGAGCTCGCTGCGTGGCTGTCGGAGGAAGAGCAGAACGCTTCCCAGAATAAGCCTCCGGTATTATCTTTGAACATATGTTCTTGATTAAATGAGAAGAGGAAAGTCTCTTCGTTTTTTCCCATTTGGAGGTTAAAGTGGAGGGTTTGTCTAAAAACAGATTGCAGTAAATTGTGGGTTTATTTGAACAGTATGTCAACATTATTTACTCATGGAAAAAAAATATCAAATTGATAGGTTTCTTTTAATTACCTCATCCTGAAAGCTGCTCTCAAGAAACAGCAAATATTTCAGAAGCCATTTGGATAAGTCTGGAAATGTTGAATTATTGGAAACCTGCCGAGAATAATACCTTTGAAAATGTTTCCATAGTTCCGAGTATAAGAAAACTTGATTAGGAAACAGCTTGTCTCTGGGCAAACTGGGTATTGCCTTCTGTGATCTTGCTGGCCTCGTAAAAGATGGCTTGCAAGATTCTTGTGTAATACTGATCACACCACCCTGAGAAACAGGTACCTTTCTGGGGCTCGTTATTATTGTCTGTCACTCAGACCAGAGTGACCTTGTTGAACCCCACTACAATCATATCTTCCTCTTGAGTTCTGTCCAAGAAACACAAAAGTTAAATGAAAGAAGATTCAGTAATTGAGTGAGTTCTCAGCAAGTCCAAAGAGCTCTTCTAGCAAATCCAGGCCAAAACATATTTGACCAAAGAATGTTCTTTGACTTCATTGCTCGGTCTCAACTAGATGGAAGATGGGCTGCTGGGCAGAACCATTCCTAGAGCCCAAACCCGTTTGAGGATGGGGTAATTTTCCTGGTGTCACTCATGCAGGTTTAAAAAATCTCAAAGCTCCTAACACATGTTTAGGTGAGGGAGGTAGCTGAGAGAAAGACACTCATATGTAAGCCAAGGACCTTTATACACATATACCCTTAGGCTCATGTTCTTCTGTAATTTCCTTTTCAGAATTGTTTGTGATGTTTGCCTTGTGTATGCATGCATGTGTGTGTGTGTGTGTGTGTGTGTGTGTGTGTGTGTGTTGAAGGGATGGATGAGTTGGCAGGGGTAGGGGGTATTGGGCCTATAAATGAGAGAATGGGGCAGGTGGATTGGGGGCCTACACACTGACTGACTATGGGCCCCAGGTTCCTGGGGCACATCCCATACTTTGGGTAACATTTCTTGCACCAGCATATAGAACTGAGTTTACTCCTTGGGATACTTCTAAACTGAGTATCTCATTAAGAGTATTTCATCTGAAATGGGCATATGCAGGTTTGATTTCAGGACTGCTATATAAGCTAGTAAAAATGTACTAGTTGTTAATTATTGAAATATCTATTAGTTGGTAAATCACTGCATGAGACCTGCTGAATACACCACCCCAAGTGTACCCTGGCCTGCACTTCTAGGACCTCCTCCCTGGCCTCCTCGAAATCCAGGAACTAAAGACTTAATGGCCAGCACTTTGGGGACCTCCAGGCCTGATTTGGTACTACAGCTGGCCGTCAAACCTCACAGGCGGACAAGAATTCTGAATGTAGGCCCTGGGTATATGAGCAATTGTCAGGAGCCTGAGCCTCAGTGCAGTTCTCCTGGTGCCTGCCCAGATGTGGACCCTCTGGGCAGCCAGAGCTCCTAGCTCCCTTGGCCATGGCTTGGGTTTATATAGAGGAGGTCAGACAACAGAGACTTGCCCGGGCAGTGTTCCCAGTCATGCCAACAAAAATCACTTTTTTTTTTTTTTTAAATCACTTTTTAAAAGAAGTTCTGAGCCATTGGGAGATCAACGCTTCTTTCTTTCTACACTTGCAAGTCATCTCCTCCACAAACCAGTGCGGAATCCAGCAGCCTTCACTGTGGAGACCAGTGCAGAAACAGAAGATGTAATTCTAGTCCCAGCTCCAGCACTTAATACCTCCATGTCCTTGGGCAAGGGACTTAACCTCCTCAAGCTGCAGTTTTCTCATCTGTAGAGTATTGATGTTTGACTCAATTCCTTCCAGCTGTAACAACAAATAATTTTGAGTCCTTAAATTTATGTTTAATAGCCCATTCACCCACCCTGTCAATGGATATGCCAGTAATGCTTCAAAAAGAAAGATATCATCTGCTAGCAAATAATGTTTTGAACAAAATTTAAGGTAAGAATGATGCCAACTGTCCAATGCAGTCTGAACAAGGGCACTGACATGCACAGGATGAAGCTGGCTTGACCCCTCCTGTTACCACATCAGTAAACACATGTGAGCTCTCCGGCTGCACTTGGCTGATGGAGCATCACACTAATGGGGCCATGACCATTGATTCAATTCCTACTCACTTAAAGATAATTTTAGCCATCTTTAAAAAGCATGTTGTGGCTTATAAAGGGCCCCTGAAAAGTAGGTTATTTTCCCTATTAATAATAACAGGTCAGTGCAAATCCATTATTATTATTAGGGGAAATAATCTCAACATGTAAACATCAATTACATAAACTTCAAAATTAAGGTGACATTACATTATTAATGGTATGTATTTGGAATGTTTTTCGTTTCTTGACTCATTTTGAGTATTGGTAGCTATAATTTATACATTATAACATTTCTTTAAGATTTTCTTTGGTTTCTCAAATTGTAAATTTTTTTATATCTTCAGGGTAGAGGAGGGGAAGGAAAGGTTCCACCTCTTATTTTAGAATAAATATCATTATTTCTCAAATTTCTTATAACTTGGGAGCTAGTATACATAAATGCATTTTGTAGATTTTTGTTATCAAGCTCTTCACTACATGGAAGTTATACTTCTTGATGTTACACTATAGGCATCAATGAAGATGACTGAGATTAAAATACAGTGATACTGTTGTTTGCTATTGGGAGGATTGTTGTTTTAGACTTGTTAAGGACAAAAGAATCAGTGATTTTCAGAGAAGTTTGAGTTCTCGCCTGGCCTGTATGTCTACATGATTCAATGACACAGTCTTGATAGACAAAACAGTTGTGATGGCTTTGGGGGTCACTCTTGCTGGTTTTTAAGAAAGTGAATTCTGAATGTGGATTCTCTTCTCATTCCCCTCTTTCATTTTGGCTTCCCTTCTTGTCCCATAAACAAAAATCCTACTGGACTCAAGCTCCCAGCTCAGTTTTAGGAATTGTGGCCATTTTTTTTTTTTTTCACAAGCAACACTGCAGACACTTTAATCAAATAATTTAAGCTGTGGAATTTAATACTCTTGATTTTGGAAATTGAGGATTTGTCCCTATTAAACATCCTATTTAAGCACCAACAAAATGATAAATGGTATTTCCAGATGATGTACTACATTCAAGTTCTACAAATAATTACCAAAGAGCAACATGAATAAATTACTATTCCTTTAGCAATTTAACCTCTATCAGGGTCTCATGAGAGTTTGTTAATTGTTGTTGTGATAACATTTTAGGTTTGGTCCAAACTTTCTTATGATGCCAAAGTTACTGACTCACGCCCTATTGTTCCTTACATGTGTAAAGGAGCTTGCAAGATGTGCTGGTAAAATTGAAGACTAATCCATTAAGGCTTAGCAATGAGGAAAGAATCTGCACCTTGGGAGGGACAGCGAGTATCACGGCCAACACTTGTTCTCGGAGTTCCTTTTTCCCTTGAGGGTTTCTTGCTTATGGTGCTGTTGTCTCCACACTAATCTCTGCAGAACACTCCTCCAATAATGTTTAGCCCAAAGGTAAACTCAACTGTCTCCTTAATTTTCCAAAACACACAGCATGGCTGTGACCAAACTGGAACTTTTTTTTTTTTTGAGGCAGGGTCTTGCTCTGTTGCCCAGGCTGGAGTACAGTGGCACAATTATAACTCACTACAGCTTTGAACTCCTAGGCGCAAGTAATCCTCCCACCTCAGCCTCCCGAGTGGCTGGGACTACAGGCATGTGCCACCGCATTCAGCTAATTTTTTGTGGAGAAGGGTTCTCACTCAGTTGGCCAGGCTGGCCTTGAACTTCTGGCCTCAAGCAATCCCCCCAACTTGGCCTCCCAAAGCCTGGGATTCCAGCCATGAGCCACTGTGCCTTGCAAACTGGAACTTTTAAGCAAAATTTTTAGGCACCAAAAAATTTGGGATAACAAAAGAAAACTATATACTAAGGGGAACATAAAAACAGACTATCTGGTTTGCAAGACTCAGCTCTTAACCGTGTTTCTGCCTCCACTGGAGGAAATCGTCAACCTCTACCACTTGGAAGTGGCCATAGGCCAGGTCCCAGAGAGTGATGAGTCTTCCCTTTCTATCTAAGGCTCTCTTTTTCCATCCAGGGACCCCTTTTCCCTGGATAAGAGATATGGGGAATGTCTACCCCTTCAGCAGACATTCAAGCCCTCCTTGGCAGAGCCTTATTCTATGACCTCTACAAGCTCAGGAGGCACCTGGATTGCTCAGCAGCCCCCAGAGACACACCAGAGGATAAGGGATGTTGATGTTTGGGACACTGTAGCAAAGTCAGGACCAAACCAAAAGTGCTTTCTTATAATGATGCTTCTTACCCTTCTTTGTGTTTATAACACATTTGCAAATATTAGGACTCTTATCAGTACATTTGAAGAAATTAAAAATGAATAAGCCAACAACAATTATAAAACAATCATTTTGGCTGGGTACCAGGGCTCAGGCCTGTAATCCCAGCACTTTGGGAGTCTGAGGCGGGAGGATCACTTGAGGCCAGGAGTTTAAGACCAGCCTGGGCAACATGGCACAACCCCGTCTCTACTAAAAATGCAAAAATTAGCCAGATGTGGTGATGCACACCTGTAGTCCCAGCTACTTGGGAGGCTGAGGCACGAGAATTGATTGACCCTGAGAGGCGGAGGGTGCAGTGAGCCAAGATTGCACCACTGCACTCTAGGCTGGATGATAGAGTGAAACTCTGTCTAAAAAAAAAAAAAAAAAATTTAGATAAAACAATCATTTCTATAATATAAAAGCTTTGCCACTTTTATCAATAAATTTTATCAATTTTATCAATACATTGTTCTATTCAACAGTAGCAAAGCTTATCACTTTGCTTATCACTTTGCTACTTTTGAATAAAACAATGTGTTGATCTGACTTATTTTCTCCAGACCTCTAAAGGCAACATTCCTCCTTGTTCCAGTAAATACCTTTTTGTTAGGTTTGATGTGGTCACCGCCTATGTCCCATTCCCAGAAGTTGCCCCCTTTGTTCTACATTGAAGTTGCCTCTGCTCATTGAGCTTTGTGGTCCATCTGATGGACATCATAAGAACAGGCTTCCTACCTAGATGTCACCAAAATAAATTTTGCATGTCGTTCAAAATTTGTTAGCACACTTACAGAGCTTTCTTAGACACACCAAAGTGCCCAGGACCTTATTTGACAATCATAGTACTACATTCTTAGGGTAACTTGAATAAGGTCAGAATTTTTATATTACATAATTGTGACTAATCTTGTTATATAAACTTGCTTTTAGTGTACATATATGGGTATATGAAAAAATATTTGCATTTAAATTTCCTCCGTGTGTGAATTTAGATAGATGGGTTTAGGGGTGTGTGTGTGTTTTATATAAACAATATGGCAAGGAATGCTGGCTGAAATACAAAGATCTACACATGACTCTCTCAGGGTGGGCCCTTGGGTGTTGTGGTGTGGTGACTACCTCAAAACAAAGGGAAATGTTTTGCTATGAATTTCCTGTTCTGGAAAACTATATGGTTGAAAAAAAAAAAAAATCTACTTTCCTCTTGAGAACTATCCGTGTGCCAAAGTAAGAAGCTCCTGAAAGGATTACTCAAGCTCCCCTCCCCCGCATCTTCTCCTCATCCCCAAAGCCTAATAATTCTTATAAAGATGAAATGGAAGGGCACTTGTCACTAAACTTCTTAGCAGTTTAAAATAGCCAGACGCGTTGCCTGAGACTATGGCAAGTTTGGACTCACACCAGCCGTGAAAATACTCTGTCTTTTTTTAGGAAGTAAATTGCATACACATCACAAAGAGTATTCTGAAAGTGGTTTTCTTTCTGCTTTGTCTGAACGACTCACACGTCAGCCTTAACCATGCTCTGAGCTCACAAACATGTTCTTCAGCTTGCCAAACTCCCCAGCCTCTGCTCAGTTGCCAGAGTGGCGGCATTGTATCACTCCGTTGCTAGGAGGGCAAGACAGCTGAATCCTAGGCCTAGAAAAGATGTTGAGATGGTATATGTAATGTCCTTGTTTTATAAATGAGGAGCTTAAAGCTCAGAGAGACTGCATAGCTTGCTGGAGGCCACAAGCTTGTCTGTAATAGTCTCGGAGCCGGCCGATTCTGCCTCCTCAGTTGATTCAAGGCTGTATCTCCTGCACCATTACTGAAGCCCTTTGAACACTGCCAGATACTATGTAAATGTAAGGTATCTGTGGAAGGCTGAAGCTGCCAGAAGTTTGTCTGTTGTAATGAAGGTTTCGGGTTAAGAAGAACTCTTGCCTTCAGCCAACTCCCTCTGTCTCTTCTAAAATGACTAAGAAAATACAAGAACCTTTTAGCCTCATTATGTGAAGCCTTAAGAATATAAAGTTTGTGAGCTGGACACAGTGGCTCATGCCTGTAATCCAGTCTGAGCTACTCCAGAGGCCAAGGAAGGAGGATCGCTTGAGCCCTATTCAAGACCAGCCTGAGCAACATAGCAAGACCCTATCTCTAAAAAATTAAAAAATAAATTAGCCAGACCTGGCAGCACATACCTGTAGTTCCAGCCACTCGGGAGGCTGAGGCAGGAGGATTGCTTGAGCCCAAGAGCTCTAGGCTGCAGTGAGCCATGATTATGCCACTGCACTCCAGCCTCGGCAACAGAGTGAAACCCCAACTTTTTTTAAAAAAAATGTAAAGTTTGTGGTAATTTAGATATGAGAACATATTCTTACAGAATAACTTCAAACTAAGCATTTATTTTCAGAATAGTAAGTACTTATAAGAGGAGTTATGTCTAAAATCAGTAGTTCAGAAATGATTTCATGAAAATAGCTTCATCTTCTAGGTTTAGCATCTAATTCTATAAAGAAAAGAAAATACTGTGCTTATGACATATTACTATGTAACATCCTGAGGCCCACTGACTTGTGATTGGTTTTATTCATTTCATTCACATTAATCTTAGTTTTTATCCTTCCTTTAAATATGGGCTGGATTGTTTGACATTGTGATCACACAGAAGTAACAACATAAAGGATTTGCTCCCCTAATTCTATGACTAGCTCTCACACAATTGTAGTGTTCCATTAAACCCCTCACTTGCCCCTTACCCCTTCTTTCAGTGCTTCCAAATTATTGAGGTTCAAATATGCATTATCTTATCAATAAAAACAAAAATCTACCAGAAATGAAGGAAATATAGCAGAGCCATTTTCTTTAGGACCAAAGGAAAAAAAAAAAAGGAATCATCTTTTGCTTTAAATGGGTTACATTAGACAACTTTTAAAGCATGTTTCCTGTGCGTCTGATTTGGATTGTGATATCTACAAGTATACGTAAACACAGACCATGAGATTTGCTTTCACTTTGTTTGGAGAAGAGATTTCCTGAGTTCCTTGTCCCAGGCTAATTTTTAGGGCATCTTCATGGAATCTCATCAAACTTTACACACAATCATGTGAAACAATTATATCTGAAGTAACTTATTTACTGATTGGCCAGAACTCAATGAAGTTTATTCTCCTGTCAATGCCTGCAATCATGCTCTTGGATCTCTCTTCCTCGTTCATGGCTTTGCAGTTGCTTTGAAGTGCGGTATTAAGGTCTGCCGGAGTTAAATCTCCCTGCTCCCATATCAGGCCTCACCCTGATATGGGAGCTTCAGTAATCTCAGTAGGGAAGGGCAGCATAGTCTTTCCTTTCTTGTTTTTGTTTTTTCTTTCCTTGTTCCTCATTTGTTGCCCCTGGTTCTCTCTTCATTCTCTATGTGGCACCAGGGAGGAGGGATTAGGAAATGCCTCTTATCTGTCAGTGTTGTTCTAATCTCCATCTCTGTATCCTTGGAGTTCTCCCAGGGCCCTAGGCTGTGGCTATTTACTGTGACCCTTGGTAGTATACCTACAGCCTGGGCTCCTTTTACCCTGCTCTATCTTGGAATCTAATCTACTCACCAGCCCCAAATCAATGCCTGGACCATCTTTAGCTTCAGAGACATTCTATCTTTCACCTGTGCACATTCACTTGCTGTGGTTTCAAATCAAGAGATTTGTTTTAGTTAGGCTTTGTTTTTCACCCTAGGTGCTTTCTCCTATTTCATTTGAGTCTAGCCATGTAATTTAAATTTTATTTTATTCAGGATCTAATTATTTTATAGTAGTAGGGTCCCCTGGAGTACCAAGTCTGTTCTACTGGCAAGTAGAGGTTAGACCTATGAGTGTGGGAAGCTTTGCAAAAACCGAGATAAGGAGTAAGATAACCAACTTTTTTTATTGCATGTTTGCCTGTCCCTATCTTGAGATAAAGTATCAAAGACTTCTCTGTACCTACATAGTTTCTTCAAATAATCTTATTTTGAAATTTCTAGTCTTACATAGTCGAGACAGAATGATAATGGTCGGACTGCTATTGCCATGTGTTATTAAGTCTTTTAGATTTTGTGTGAGTACTTAGTACTTATTGTCCCCAGCTTTGGGGCTTTTAGTCAAAATTCTGAGATAGTAGGGAACATCCCATCTTGTTCTGTGCATGGTTGAGACCTTGTGTTTTTAGATCATAGTTCTTAGCCTCATTGAGGAACTCTAAACATCACTTAAGCCAGTCAATCCCAGTCCTACTGAGGACCTGAATTCTACCATTATAGAGTGTCTGGTGAGAACTATAGTTGGGTAAAACTGGTTATATGTTTGACTTGAGATTTCTGGTGCCCTCTTTACAAGATCTAAGGATTTAGAATACACCACCATGGCATGTTTGGGATCTTCATTAAAATTTTGGAAAAGGAAAATCAGAGCAATACATCTTACAGTGTCTTCACCTTGGGCTTGGACTTCCTCCCAGGCAAGCTGTGTGTCACATGGACTTAGTAGTAAACTATTAAGGAAGGTGGTGTGAATGAGACAAGCTCCCGGGAAGTCAGGATAATGACCACCATAGCCATTAAGGGCAAAGCCACTGGTCTCTAGTGGTTTCACAAAATTCCCCATCCAGAGGTTTCCCAAAAGTGTTAGGGAAACCTTGGGGAGGCTTCAGCAGCTTCAAAGTACTTTGAGCTATATTGTAACTACCTGATTACCACTCAAGCATTATTAAGCTCTAGAAATGTTTGAGTTCTGATAAGATTTCTAAACACAGATATCTAAGGAGTAACAGTTTGGAGTGTCTGTCATCCTAATTTTCTGAGTACTCACTTCTACTCCACAGCTGTATTTTTGTGCAATGCAGTTCTCTAGCCATAAGTGATTAGCTTGGGGTGGACAACTTGACTTCTAGGCCCGATCTTTATTTCAAGAATTTTGAATTGGCACTGGGAATAGTTTGCGCTTGTGGTTGAAACTTGATACAAACTCAGGAACTTTGCATGGAGGAAACAAAAAAAAAAAGAGAGAGAGAAGAAAAGACAGATGCTTTCTTGTCCCCTGAGGGTTTTCCAGTCTCCAGAGCACTACATAGCTCTTGACATCTTTCTAATGAATTTCCCTTTTATGTAAAGATAGCTCAAGTTGATGTCTCTTATTTAAAACCAAGATAGCTTTGACTAAGACAAAGAACCCTCCTGTTTTTTTTTTTAATTATTATTTCCATGCTTACACTTTTGTTTATGTCGTGAGAGGAGGGGGGAACAGGGATAATGGAGAGAGGGTTGCTGCATTGGTCAGACTTCTGAGTTGCAGACAACAGGCTCCACTAGAGTCAGTCTAAGCAGAAAAGGATATATTAAATAGTATTAGATAGTTCACAGAATCTCTGAACACAAACATTCTTAAAAGCTCCATGACCAAGAACAGAGCAGCCAAGTACAACACACCCAGATGATTGCCCGACTAAACCATGGGATTGTTCTTAGCGGCACCTGTGATGTTAGAGACTGGATGGCAGACATGTTTCCACAGCTACCCCGGGAAACCCAAATGCTTCTTTCACTATGGTTGTTGGAAAAGCCTGTCTGACTGAGAATTCAGCCATTTCCTCAAGTTATTCACTTCCACCTCCAAGTGTCTCATTGGGGTGGGCTGGGAGTGGGTGTAGAGCTTGGGTCACATGCAGATTCCTAACCACAAGAAAGTATGGAAAATACAATTCTTTTATCTTCCAGCCTGTGGTAGATAGAAGGGCAAACTAGGAGATGGTTCGAATGAGTGTTGAGTGAACAAATGTACAGTATCTTCCTCAATGTCCATCACTGTGCTGTGGAGAAAGAAAAGTGGAATTCTTCAAATGTCTTTCAAACTATCAGAAAAATACGCATCATCATAGCTTTGCAGGGAGAATGGGGAGGGAAGGCACAGAGAGTGGGCTTGGGAAGCTCCTACAGATTTGCCATGGGAATAAAGTAGTTTTGAAATATATTAATATATGTTTCTTTTTTGAACTTCCTTTTGTGTGACCATCCTCATCCAGTTAGAGGTGTTTATTGTGTCAGGAATGATCAATATTGTTGAAGTGTAAAGGAAAACAAGGTGTCAGGTTTAGTTTTTGTCTTCCCAAGTAGCATTTAATCCAAAGAAAGACAATAATGTTGTCTCAGCTAGCCTTTGCTGAGAGAGAAAAGGAGTTCTTTTTTATTCTCAGACCTCCCTTTCACATACCAAAACCCAACTCGGATTAGAGTTTTACTATGAACACAGCATAGAGAGGACAGAAGATACAAGAAAGGAAGAAGCTGTAGAAAGGCTTCCTCTGCGAGAGAAAGCAGAGAGATTGGAGGGAATTCACTCAGGGTGGGGATGCTGTTAGGTCCCTGGAAAGGCACCTCCAACTCTCCAGACTTCAATCAAAGGGTGAGGAAGAGGAAGATGATAGAAACCACAGATAGTGTGGGTGTGAGAGAGTCTGAGAATGTCTAGGCTGATGGATGTTCAGATAGAGTGGCCTGAGATGCTGTCTGGTAATAAAGATTCTCTCTTTGACCAAACTTTGGTCAGGCTCTTCTGAGTCCTTTTCTTCACTAGACCTTGACCTTGGTCTCATCCTGACTTTGGGCTGCGTAGCCCAGTTTTAATCAAGGATCTTGCTAAATCATTCCCCACCCTAGACATTTGATCAAGTTCCTCGTCAACCCACTTTGATGTATAAGTCCTTAGCCTGCCTTTAGCAAGAGTGCTGTAAGGTCAGTTTAGCAAGAATGCCCCCTACCCTTAATGTCTCTTCTTAGTAATTTTTCATCCACCGACTCCTTCACTCTGCTCATTGACTATAAATCCTCAGCTGTCTCTACTGTATTCAGAGTTGAACCCAATTTCTTTCTCCTATTGCAATAGACGTCATCTCTACTACAGAGTCTTGAATAAAGCCTTCCTTACCATTTTTACAAGTGTCTGGATAATTTTTCTTTAATGCTGGTCCCCAGCATCTCCAAATGGTACGTAGGAGAACCCAGGGTTCCACATGAACCTGAAAGGGGTTCACAGAAGTTTTGATAAAACAGTGATTGTGCAGAGGCCTAGGGACAAGACAGTGTGATCACAAAGGGTAGAGGCTTCACATCTTGAGGCAATGGCGGGGACCCCAGAGTCCAGCAGTGGGCCAAGCAGGACTAGCCACACCTTGGCGGATACCAGCAGAGGGCATCAGAGACCAGCCCAGCCCAATGAAGACCTGCTCTCTGGAGAACTAATGTGCCCTCTCTCAACCACCCTCACTCCTGAGAGGCCGTCTTGGAAAGGAAGAGGGAAAAAAGGGCCCCCTTGAGAAATTTGAAAAAATTAGCACTGAGAAGGCACTTAACTTTGAATTGATTGAATTCAAAAGATTACCCCCAAAAGAATGAGTTAAACTGAAATAGACTCTCCTAAAAGCAGAAGAGACTGAGGTTTAGGTTTTTTTTTTTTTAATTTTCTCTGCTACTGACTGGGAATGGGGCCCCATAGCAAGTTGGGATAGATAATAGATAATAACAAAGAGCTACATATTTTTTTTTCACATCTGAGTTGTAATGTTTACATTTCAACCTCCCTGAGTGTAGACTGAGAAAACTGTACGCCCCTTTGGAGCAGCGTCTGATGTTGGTTTGGAAATGGCTTGGTAGCCTAATGAGAGTCCGGAGAGGATGATATGAGTTGGAAAGGATAAAGGTAGTCGTTTTCTTTTCCTGGGAGCCGAGGTTGGCTTTGCAAGGACTCCTAGGTTTCTGATGGGCCTAGAAAGAAGACCAAAGGCCTGCTCAGCCAGCTAAAGGTACTGAGTGCCAAAGCTGAGGGAGTGGATGGCTGGGATGAGGGTCCACAGGACCCTCAATGCCAGCAGAAGGGGACCTGCGGGGGTATGTCCAATGCCTGTGGAAGGGGGTCCTGATGGACAATTGTGACCACCCTTTCATAGCATGAGGCAGCCAGAGGCAGGATGCTGCCAAGGCCAGAGACCAGCCAGGGAAAGAGACCAACAGAGAACAAACCGCAGGGCTTCCCAGCAGTGGATGTCCACCCACTGCGCAGGGACCAGTACGGCCACCAGAAGCCCCTCTCCCGTAAGTGTGAGGACCTGACTGAGCATTTACTCAAAAGAAATTGATTTCATTTGAAAGTGTAAACCTGAGATGGGCAGATCATTTTAACTGGCAAGTTTAATTTTATTTCTCACAGTTTACTGTAGTGACAAAGAGCATAAAGTCTTGGGTGACCTGCTCTTGAATTGGCACTGTTTGCTAGCTCTGTGGCCTTGGGCAAATAGCTTAAATCTCTGTCACTGGCTGCTCATCTTCTAAATGGGGATCCTGATAGTACTTCCTCCTAGGAAGTGTGAGGACTAAATGGTTAATATATCTCAAGCACTGAAAAGAGTGCCGGGACACACAGCAGTCACTGTATAAAGGTTCACTGTAACAATTGCCCTACAGGATGTGGATTCACAAGGAAGCTGGAATCTGTTATAGAAACATTAAAAAAAAAAAAAAAAAAACTCCACATGTTTGCTCCATCTCATCTGTGGTGTGTAAATTTTGGACCCCATCACAGACAGATCCTTGGCTCCAATAGTATCACACCTAAGGCAGTGGCCCCAGGGGGTAGTATGTCAAAAGTCCTGCTTCATTCAGGAGGCTAAGCTCAGAAACCTCAGCTTCTGAAGTCTGTCAATATGCACCCACACACCGCTCTTTAGAGTGATTTCTTTTAGCATTCAGGATGGTTTTCAACCCAGAGACAACAGGCTGCCCCCCTGCCTTGGTCTGACTGCCTGTTTTAGTTGCTGTTCTTTTATCTCTCACAACTGGGTGAAGTTGCTCCCTGAATTTTTATAGCACTTCAGGAAGAGGCGGGCTATTGTTACAAGAAGAACATTTAAGTATATTGTTCACTTTTTTTGAACAGAGATTGTTGATGTTATTTTTAAATTCTAAACCTTTGGGGGCAGTAAGAGTTTTAGGAGAACAAACTCTTTAATGCATAATGAGACTGGATCTGTGCTATTATAAAATGGGAGAGCCCTGGTGTCAATTGCCTGTGGTAGAACGTGGCGTTAACCAAACTAAAGTCAGGCTTCTATCTTAGCATGGGCTGAGTCTAACTGTATCCCCTGCTCCCTGGAGTCAGACTCTCAGGTTGCTGCCTATGGATTTGTTCAGGCATTTACTCATTGAGGAGGTAGTGGGGATAGGTGGAGAACCCACTGTGCACCTACCATTTGCTGAGCACTTGTCACATGCCAACATCGTACCAGGCGCTCTGTATTAAATACTGCATTGGTTTCTTAGGGCTGCTAGAACAAATTATCACAAACATAGTGGCTTAAAACAATAGAAATTTATTATCTGATAGTTCTAGAATCTAGAAGTCTGAAAATAAGTTGTTAGCAGGGCCATGCTCCCTCCCAAGGCTCTAGAAGAAAAAGAAATCCCTTCTTTCCTCTTCCAGCTTCTGGTGGGTCCAGGTGTTCCTTGGCTTGTGGCTGCATTGCTCCAGTCTCTGCCTCTGTGACCCCATTCCCTTCTCCTCTTCTTTGTGTCTTCTTCTGTCTTAGACACTCATTATTGGCTTTAGGCCCTATCTAGAAAATCCAGGATGATCTCATCTCAGGATCCTTAATTATATCTGCAAAACCCCCTTTTCCCAAATAATGTCACATTCACAGGTTCTGAGTTTGGGACATAGATATATCTTTTGGAGGGTTCACCATTCAACCTACTGCCGATACCTCTGAAATTCTCACAATTTCTGAAATCATCCATCATTATCTCAAAATTGAACTTCAAAACATTTTCTTAAGTTATTCGGGGTTACACTTTTTGTAAGTGACAGAGCTGATTTAAATGCGGGATTGTCTCGTTTCAAAGCTGTTGTTCTTTCTAGTGTATGATACTAAAAACGACAGCAATAATCAATGATCTTAGCTGACATGTCCTGTATGCCTATGGATCAGGCACTATGCTAGTATAAGAAGTATTATTTCTAAAGTTCCTAATAATCCTACAGTAATGTCTTCTTATTCACAATATATAGATGAGGAAACAGAGAAACTCAGATGAGTTAAAAAGGCTCAAGGTCATACATATAGTAAGTGGTCAAGCAGGAATTTGAAATCAAAGGGAAACCAAGTCAAATGACTTTAGAGAAATCTTCAAAGCACTGAGGAAACTGACAGATAGTAGGTTAGCAGCATTACTTTCGGCAGATGAAGAATTGGCTGTGTCTCTTCCAAGGGCATTAAAAATTCCTGAAACATTTGGGATCAATTTAACCCTACCTGGTGCAGTGTGATATGGGGCGATTTCCACATTGTAAGAGAGGCAGAGATTTGGGGCATTTTCTTCTTTTTCCAGCCCTTCAAGCCAGTCTCTATTGTCAGATCCCGTCCAGTTGACTTTGCCCAGTTATACAAGACTGTCTTTGATGCTACAGAAAGCACAATCACTCTACTTTGAAAAGCATTTAAGCATTTTCAGAGCTCAGTCTCATTTCATTTCATTCTTAGAACAGTCCCTGAGGTTGGTAGGGTGAGTATCGTTATCCTCATTTACAGTCCAGGAGCCTGAGAGTTTCCAAGTGAGTTGTAACTATTTGCTTCACACAGAGGCAGAAGCAACTTGAAGCCTGACTATTTGAATGCAATTCTTATTCTTTTTCCAGAGCACCAAACCTGTTTTAGATTAAGGAAAAAATTCCAAGAAAAAAAGGAAAACTTTGGCTACCATTAGCTTTAGGTAGGTAAAACACACACATATTCTCTCTCTCTCTTTCTCTTTCTCTCTCTCTCTCTCTCTCTTTTTCTCTCTCTCTCTTTCTCTTTTTCTTTCTCTCTCTTTCTCTTTCTCTCTCTCTTTCTCTTTCTCTTTCTCTCTTTCTCTCTCTCTTTCTCTTTCTCTCTCTTTCTCTATCTCTTTCTCTATCTTACACACACACACACTCTCACACACACACACACACACACACACTCTCACACACAGAGTGGTAAAAAGGTCTCCTTTCTCTTTTCAGTCTTGAGAATAAATGATTGCATTTCCCCATTGGTACTCAGAAGTGATTTGCAATTGAGAATTCTTTCTTAAGGGCAGAGGGCTCTTCTGTATGACCTTATTTTCCTCGCAGTTCCAAACAAGTGGGCTCAGCATGCCCTATTATGTCCAGACTGGTGTTTACAGTCCCATTTTCAGATGATAGATGTTACTTTATAATGTTAAACCTGTATTACACAGTTCTCAACCCCTCTTCCAAAGACTGGGCTGCATATGCCAAAACTTTATGATGACAAATCATAGAATTGGAAGGAAAAAAATGTGATACTCAAACCCTACTAACTCAGATAATATACAGAAATATTGGTAAGCCAGTGGTACTCAGTCTTCATTGTTGAGAGGCAGGCGATTTTCTAAATAATGTTACAGAGAAAAGAATTTAACCCTAAGTGCATGATTGCCCACCAGAAGAATTCTTCTTTAACTGAAGTATGAAGGGTCCTTCTTTTCTCTTGAATCATTATCTCTACACAAATCTTCTGTGCCTCCTTAGACACCATGGCCACTGCCTCCTTCTAGGACCTTCAACTACTCAACCACCATACCTGCCCAACAGAGTTCAACTGGCTGGGACTGACCAGGGACTTATCTTAGAAGTTCCCTTAACTCTTCACCCCTCAACCCCCCCCCCCCACACACACACACACACGCATGCATGCACACTGCCAAGCCACCTAGTACTCACCTAGAGGTTCTGGCTCTTCCCATTGTTTCCAGACTTGAATGAAACAGGAACACCATACATACATCAGGTTTGCGGTTTGGCATCCCATGTAGTTGGAGCAGTCATATGATGTAAACTTGGAAATGTGAGGGAGTTAATTCTTAGTTTTGACCAATGAAAAACAGGCAATGGGAGGTAGGGGGGAAGATAAACTTCTCCTTTATTCTTCCCAGAGCATGCTAGAGGCATGGTCCCTCCCTGCATCCACTGCAAGATGTCCCACATGCCAAAGGAACAGACCTGCTGAGCCTCCCATGCCACATCATCCAACGACTCATCCCGAAGCAGAAGCCAGTTGTGCAAGGCATGACTTTGCATTGTTTCCTATACTCACTTCCCTTTTTTCCTTTTTCTGCAGCTTCCCTGGCTCGGGCTTGTGCTTCCCAAATAAAATATCAGCACTTTAGTCCTTGCTTCAGGCTTTCTTTTTCCCTAGAAAACCAAAGCCATATCTTATTAGACTGTTACAGAGCATGCCTGATGGGTTGGTGTCCTCACTTCCAGTCACCGCCCCCTTTCCAATGGAATCCAACACTGAAGCACAAGTCAAATGTGGCATTCCCTTTCAGCGGGCTCCCACCATCTGCAAAATAGAGCCCATACTCTATCGTCTGGTGTTAATAGCTCTCTAGATTTTGTCTCAAACTAATTTCCCTGTTTTAGTTTCAGTGATTTTTAAATTCATATACCCTGTTCTCTAACTAAACTGAACTACTTGAACCTTTTTTTATTACCCTGTATCTTCTGACCTCCGTGCCCTTAATTATGCTTTTCCCTGAATCTGAAATGTTTGCACTTACATCTCCTCTCTACGTTTTAAATTCTGTCCATCAATGGCAAGCTCAAATGTCATCTTCTCAGATTAATTACCAATTCCCTCCTCTCTGCTGCCAGCCCACAAAATTTAATAATCTATTTTTTTGGAACCCCCAAATCATCTTGTCTGTGCTTCTCTTGTGGTACTTCTTACTTTTTACCCTATGTTATAGTATTTTGCGATATTTCTTCTCCCCAGTTAGACCATAAGCTCCTTGAGAGTACATCTGACTGATTCATCTTTGTTTCCCAGAGGCCTGGCATGGTAACTTGCACATAATTAGTGTTTAAGAAAATTTTATGAAACAAATAAACAGTGACTGGGCATGGTACCCCATGTTTGTAATCCCAGCACTTTGGGAAGCTGAGGCGGACAGATTATTTGAGTCCATGAGTTCGAGACCAGCCTGGGCAACATGGCAAAATCCTGTCTTTACACAAAATACAACAATTAGCCAGGCATGGTGGCGCATGCCTGTAGTCCCTGCTGCTTGGGAAGTTGAGGCAGGAGGATCATTTGAGCCCAGGCTGCGGAGGTTACAGTGAGCCTAGATCAAACCATTGCGCACCAGCCTGAGCGACAGAGTGAGACCCTGTCTCAAAAGGAAAAAAGAAATAAACAGTGTACTTTTATATAAAAGCCCAGGATTGTGGTTAAAAACTGATTAAATTAAATATTTCTTATCTTACACCCTAGATCCTTAGTTTTTCAGGGATATACAGGAAAAAAAATGGCTGCAAGGATGCTTCTATTTGTAAGTTGAAAGGTCAGGAGATATTAATAGTTTGAATGCTGTGGCTTTCTGCCTGGGGCCATCAGACAGAACATGCATTTAGCAAAATAGCATTTTGCTGACCTTGGACAGTTGGCTAAGATGCAGTACTGAATGATCTAACTTCTTAAGAAGTGACTAATCTACAAGCCTTCTGAATCATTGTTCCTTCCTGAAAATGGAGGAAAAGTTTGATAAAGAAAAATTCCAGGCTGAGAGGATTGTTACAGTTTTTTTACAACATTGTAAAGCCTAACAAACAGCATAGCAAAAAACCAAACAAACAAAAAATGTATATTCTATTTAAACTTATATTATTTATAGTCATTCTACATTAATCACTTCTAAGATAAATGAGATCTTCATGGAAACAGCAGGCAAAAACACTGGCTGATTATTTATCTCGCATGAAATTCTAAACTATGAAATTCAAATACATTTGGAAAATTCAATCATATATTTTTTTCTTAATAACAACTAATTAACTTATAGAGAAACTCATGTAAAAATTCAATAGCATTTGAAAAGGAAATAAACAGCACTAATGAGCTTTATTATAATGCTTTCCCATGTATGATGTGCATTTGTGACTAACATCTGTTGGATAGTATTTGAGATTAGGAAAACTTGTTTTATTAAAAAACAGGGAAATTTTACTTAATAAGTTAATATGGATGGGAAATCTATTTTTAAGAAGTTCCATTTGTGAAAAGGTATAAATACATGGTCACACATAGTTACATTTTGTTGATAGAAATAGGTTTTATTAGATCAGTAGACTCTGGCAACACGGACGTGGTCAGCAAGACATTCTGAGGAGTAGCCATGATGAAGAGAAAGAAGTCATCAAGTTTTCCATTCTTACAACCACAAAAGAGAGAGAAGAAATGGGGTTCAGTTGGGACAACAACAGAGGTCATATAGAAATGGCTGGGCTGGAGTTCAAAGGACACGGTGAGCCTATGAACTCAGGAATTCCCTGGACAGATTTCCATCTGTGGTTTGTCCTGAGGGCACCATCATGGCCAACATAAGTAAACCAGGTGTTTGTGGATCCATGTTGCCTCACCCATCCTGTGTGTAATCATTCACTGGCGTGGAATACAGCAGGGCTATTCTTTACAGGGCTTTTGTGGGCTGGTTTCCATTGGGAATCACTGTGATAGCCGCTACCCAGTGGTTCTCCTTGCTCCTTATTTCTGCTAAAAGGGGATGTGTTTTCCCAGAGGAGTCAGCAGCTGACTAAACCAAGCGACCACAGTCTGGGGTAGGCTCACAAAGGCCCAGTTCTGATGAATGCCCCCATAAATAAAAGGGTTACACTTTTTGCTGGCATAATTCCAAGAACTTGTGCTTTATGGCTTCCTCTTAAACTAGTCAAAAGAAGCTGTTTCATGCTTTATACCTATGTATTAAGCTAGTTTCCCAGCCACTCTTTTGCTTTTGTTTTTTCCCAGAAAACTCGGAGGCCCCAGAGTATACGCAACAGTTTCAGTGCATCCTTGGAAGACCTTTTCTACCTTCTCGATTGTGATGTTTTTTCTTAGCTTCTCCGCAGTGCTTACCATACAACCAAATTAATTCACTGAATTAAGTATGCTCTGTGTGAGATGTGAACAAAGCAAAAGCTGCTGGGAACAGAGTAAGTACAAAATAAGATGTAAAATCCTTCCACCCTCACAAACAAACAAGACCAAAAACTAGGATCTTGGGTTTGACATTTTGTGGCTCTTTTAAAATTCCAAAATATTCCTTATGCATTAAATAGGGACAGTGTAATGCTCAAAATTGGGTTAAAGATCAAGGATTCCAAGTAAATCCAAAATAAAGATGATTGAAAAGAGCTAAAGAATTTTGGTGAATTTCCAAGAATTCCAACTTTTTGGTTGGGTTTGTTTTGTTAATAATATACCCCTTATAGCAGAAAAACTTAGGTCCAAACCTACAAACAAAACCTTCAGTGTAATGTTTTTATTATTCCCAGAGGAGCAAGATTGCTGAGAACCTATCCACTTGACCAATTAAAAACTAGTCACCATGCAGAAAGTGCATTCTTAGAATGCCTCATAGAGTGACTCTTCTGTCTATGAGGTGTTTTTATTTTGTATGGACTTTAGTTTGGGATTCCAGCAGTCAGGAATGTCTAAATCTACATTCTCCCCAGAGTCCATCTGGTCCCCTAGAAAACAGTGAGAATTAAATATTAAACCACGGTAATAATGCTAATCTCAATGACGAATATCTACAGTTTAATGTTTAATCCTTACTATGCTCTAGGGCATTTGACTCCAAATACCTGTGTGATAATGGTTAAGTGGGCAACCCCACAGTTACCTATTCCTTTACTTGTAATACCTTCCAATTTTATAGCTCTTAGAGTAACACTTTCATTGTAATAATCTCATTTAATCCCCATAACAACCCTGTGTGTTATGTGTTATTATCATTATATGTTCACAAATGAATTCTATGAGATTAGGTGACTTTCCTAAATCTTACAGCTAAGTTAAGTGTCAGAACTGATACTGGAATGATAACATACAGCTCCAAGTCCCAGCACTTGCTTACAGCCACAGTTACCTTCCAGGTAATTACTTTCTATACTTTCGAGATACATTCTCAAAGGAACACTTTAAGAAAAGTTTTTTCTATCATCACAAATTAAAGGGACTTTGGTACCTAAGACAGGTCAACCGTTGTTTGGTGCAGAATGACCTAGAATTTAATGACATATGATCTACCAGATTGTAAAGGAAACTGAAAATATGGAGGAGGAGCAGCATAATTAAAGAAAAACCAAGCAGTAGATTTTTACTGCTCAGCTTTATTTTTAAAAAGCTAAATATTTAAGGTTATTTAAAGTCATTTTGAAGCTGATACCATGGTTTCAAAACATTGTCTAAATGAGGCCTTTTAGGGCTATGCAAGTTGTTGGAACTATGGACCCTTTTTCACCAGCAGGGGGCAGTAGGCATTTCCCCATTGTTGTCCTCCTGTTGTACTAAGCGCCCCAGGCCTGGCTCCCCACCACCACCCTCGACCAGGAGTCTGAGGATAGCACAATAGAGTGTGCTGACTTGGTTTAATTCCTGAAAGTCTCGAGCTCTAACACTCTCTAGTAGAATGCATCATGGTATTGGGTTTCTCTACAAATTTTATATAAATTCCAGGAATTGGGAAGAAAAAGTTCAAGGATGTGCAATTAACTTTTGTTATTCAAGATCAAAATAAGCTACTAAAATATTTTTGTTAATTGTTGGAAGTCCAATTTGTACTTATCTTTAATGAACAAGGAATGCCAGAGCCTACCAGGGACATTGATGGTAATAGTCAGCTCTCTTTCGTTTTTTTTTTTTTGGAGGCTGAGTTTCATTCTTGTTGCCCAGGCTGGAGTGCAATGGTGCGATCTCGGCTCACCACAACCTCCGCCTCCTGGCCTCCTGGGTTCAAGCGATTCTCCTGAGTAGCTGGGATTACAGGCATGCGGCACCACCCTCAACTAATTTTGTATTTCTAGTAGAGACAGGGTTTCTCCATGTTAGTCAGGTTGGTCTCGAGCTCCTGACCTCAGGTTATCTGCCTGCCTCAGCCTCCCAAAGTGCTGAGATTACAGGCTTGAGCCACAGCGCCCAGCCTAGTCTGCTCACTTTCTAGAGCGAATCCTTTTCCCTCTACTCTGCGAAAAGAGCTGAATAAAGAAAATCACAAATTTATATCAACCTGGGCAGTTGAGTTACAAGTCAGTTATGTCCAGGCCAGCAAAATGGCTGAATGCCTAGATAGTAAGATTATTATGAATAGTGGTAAAGCCTAAGGAATGTAAGAAACAGAGATACCCCTAAAAGAGAAGCAAGGTGCACACAAAGTCCCCATAGTACCTGTGAGAATGACCTCTAGGGAATCTTGACCCTTCCTCTCATCTCCTGTGCCCAACCCTTTCCATTTTCTACCTCCCCAGACACAATCAGACAGGCCGTAAAACCAAATCTGTCAGAAAGCACTGATGTATTTTAAGCTTGTAGGGGAATTTCAAGGAGAAAAGACTCATAGCTCAGGGCCCCTGGGTCTCAGGCTATGAGCTGATCCTGAAGCCAGAACCTGGTAACCCACCTAGGTAAAATAAACCTTGTTACCTTCCTAGGTTCAGTAATTGGGTCTACAAAATAAACTGATAGGCTGGGTGCGGTGGCTCACGCCTGTAATCCCAGCACTTTGGGAGGCCGAGGCGGGCGGATCATGAGGTCAGGAGATCGAGACCATCCTGGCTAACATGGTGAAACCCCATCTCTAGTAAAAATACAAAAAATTAGCTGGGTGTGGTGGTGGACACCTGTAGTCCCAGATACTCAGGAAGCTGAGGCAGGAGAATGGCATGAACCCAGGAGGCAAAGCTTGCGGTGAACTGAGATCGCACCACTGCACTCCAGCCTGGGCGACAGAGTGAGACTCCATCTCAACAAAATATATAAAAATAAAATAAATAAATAAACTGATAACAGGGATATTAACAACACAAAAAAATACAAGTTTTTCATGGTGATTTGTAATATTTTAAAATATTCATGATCTAAAGTTTTAAATAATAAATTATTTTTAATGTATTTTGCAATATTACATGCACAGAGGCATCACAGGAAAAATGAGAATACACAAACAAGCAGGGATGTTTGAGAGCTTATATACACTGTCTTAAGAGGAGAAGCGGAGAGAGATGTAGACCGCCTAGGGAAGAGTCAGTGATTTTTAGGAAACATGAATGGACCCTTAGAAGAAGAGATGAGAGGGAGGCCGAGACAGGCGGATCACGAGGTCAGAAGATCGAGACCATCCTGGCTAACACGGTGAAACCCCGTCTCTACTAAAAAATAAAAAAAACTAGCCGGGCGAGGTGGCGGGCGCCTGTAGTCCCAGCTACTCGGGAGGCTGAGGCAGGAGAATGGCGTAAACCCGGGAGGTGGAGCTTGCAGTGAGCTGAGATCCGGCCACTGCACTCCAGCCCGGGCGACAGAGCGAGACTCCGTCTCAAAAAAATAAAAAAATAAAAATTAAAAAAAAGAAGAAGAAGAGATGAGAGATAAAATAGTTTGTGACAAAGTGTGTCTGGGTGTGGTGTCAACTTCTGGTCTCCTCTCTTGTGATTAAGAATCAATCTTTCCTGGTTGATGAAACTCCCGGGGAAGGAATTTATGACAATTGAGTTCCTCTTGGAGGATCTGTCTTTAGGCAGGTAATAAGAGCTTGGAGAAAGCTTCTTGCATTTGCTGTTTTTCAAGTGCCTTGAGCTCAAAATAATCAATATACCAAAGGGGCATATTTTGGGGTGCCATGTCCTGAACTTCTTCAACCTAATTCAAAAAGAAGTCTCAGCTACTGCCACAGTGGCATTCTAAATTGAAATGTGAACGTGCCTGAAGGTATGTCCCTTGTTAGTCAGCTGTGGGCTGCCGTAACAAAATACCACAGACTGCATGGCTTAAACAGCAGAAATGTATTTCTCACAGTGTCGGAGGCCAGGAAGTTTAAGATCAAGGTGCTAGAAAGATAGGTTTCATTCTCAGACCTCTTCTTTTGGCTTGTAGGTGGCCACCTTCTCACTTTGTGCTCACATGTCCTTTTTGTGCAAGGAGAGAGCAAGATCTCTGGCATCTCTTCTCATAGGGATGCTAATCCTGTCGTATCAGAGCCCCACCCTTGTCACCTCACATAACCTTTGTTACCTCCTTATAGGTCTTATCTTCAAATCACCTTAAGGCAGGGGTGCCCAATCTTTTGGCTTCCCTGGGTCACATTGAAAGAAGAAGAATTGTCTTGGCCCACTCATAAAATAAACTAACACTAATGATAGCTGATGAGCTAAAAATTTAAAAGTCGCCAAAGAAAATCTCATACTTTTTTTTGTTGTTGTTTGCTTTTTGTTTTTTGAGACAGGGTCTTGCTCTATAGCCCAGGCTGTAGTGCAGTGTCGCCATCTTGGCTCACTACAATCTCGGCCTTCCAGGTTCAAGCAATTCTCCTGCCTCAGCCTTCCAAGTAGCTGGGATTACAGGCATGTGCAGCAACATCTGGTTAATTTTTGTGTTTTTAGTAGAGACAGGGTTTCAGCATGTTGGCCTGGCTGGTCTTGAACCCCTGACCTCAAGTGATCCACCCGCCTCAGCCTCCCGAAGTGTTGGGATTACAAGCACGCGACACCATGCTGGCTTCATAATGTTTTACAAATTTGTGTTGGGCCCCACTCAAAGCCATCCTGGGCCGCATGCAGCCTGTGGGCCATGGGTTGGACAAGCTTGCCTTAACCCTTAGGCAGTCCTTAGTAGCATAGAAGTCCTCTTTCCCCATTCTTTGGGGTCAATATGCCCCAGTCTCAGATGTGACCAGACCTTTTAGCAGACTTATCTAAAAGCATGAGAAAAATAAAAAGTAGTGCTTCCTCATCTGAAAGGTTACAGGCCCTCTCAAGTGAATGCTGATGAGGAGGATGTATAGCCTTGGACTTCTGGACACTATAAAAGGCCAGAATTATTATAGAGTGGCAGTTTAAAAATGCATCTTAAAGAACAGCAAATGTGTTCCATGTGGGGGGTAATTTTAATATTTGGATAGGCATTAGTACTATGTATTGGAGGTAATTTAAAACAAAAACAGTTTCTTCAATGTGCCACATTTGATATTTAATATTATTCTGTCTCTGGGAACTGAATTCTCAGTTTTACAGATCTCTCTGCAAAGTCCATGCCCCCTAGCCACCCACAGCGTGACACTAACTCTCTACTGTCTAGCTATGTCAGCATCACAGTAAGAATGCCGTAGCATCCAAACCATTATGGGTAAAGGAGACTTTGGAAATCAACTAGCCACAGCAAGGGAAGCAATTGAAGTCATTAACTTGTTTTCTTCCAGCACAGAAAAGGGCATTTTCTTTGTCCTCAATTGACCAAAAAAAAAAATGCTTTTAAACACTCAAGGGGAAGTAGTTTGCAAATGGCCAGCATGTTAATGGTAGTTATCAATTTGACTCCCATTTCCCAGGCTGGAGAAGCCTGTGTGTGCAGTCCCTTAACACTGCCTTCTGAAGGCGCACCTCCTGCAGAGGTGTTGACGGGAAAGACGAGGAAGAGGGGATAATGTGACCTGCTTTCACCAGGAAGCTTCAGATCATTTCCCTTTGTCTCTGTGCCCCTTTGGGAGATTTTGATCCAATTTGCTGTGGTGAGAAGAAGCTCTCAACATTACAAGGGGGAAAAAAAACCCCAAAACTTTCATTTTCCTCCTAAGAAATGAAATTTTATTTCTGGATGACAAGGGCTTTGGAAGGCCATGGTGTGGTAAATGAGTGATCCTTTCATAGCTGTTGAACATCAGTAGACTACACATCCAAAGTATAGAGGCAGCTCTTAAAATACCAGCCAAAGGAAGAAATTTAGAGAGCAGAATGTCTTTAAGGAACTATGTGAATGTTTTTGATTCTTTGAAATAATGGTGTAACCTCTGTGATATGGCAACAATCTTCATGAGCTGTATTTATAAGGAACTGAGTTCATGAAGACAGCACAGGGGGTCTGGCGATGCAGGGCCCTTTGTTAGCCGTTGTTCTATTATTAGTATTGTTAGCATTGCCCTGCACAAGTTAGCCACTTTTTCTCCAGCCCCCTGGGTATTCAGCAGAGATGCTTTAAGAATACCTGTAACTGGCCTGGCGCGGTGGCTCACGCCTGTAATCCTAGCAATCTAGGAGGCTGAGGTGGGTGGATCACGAGGTCAGGAGATTGAGACCATCCTGGCTAACATGGTGAAACCCTGTCTGTACTAAAAATACCAAAAAAAAATTAGCCAGGTGTGGTGGCAGGTGCCTGTAGTCCCAGCTACTCAGGAGGCTGAGGCAGGAGAGTGGCATGAACCCTGGGAGGCTGAGCTTGCAGTGAGCCGAGATCGCGCCACTGCACTCCAGCCTGGGTGACAGAGCGAGACTCTGTCTCAAACAAACAAACAAACAAACCAACAAACAAACAAGAATGGCTGTAACTTACTCTCCTGCCTGGCATCACCCAGGAGTTCAGGAGTGCAGTGACAGGAGGTTAACTGAGCTCTTGAAGAAAGATGCTGTGGACAGAGAGGTACAAGTCAGAGGAGTGACACTTTCCTTGATGATAGGAAAGAAGAAAGCTGAAATCCCAAGGTGCTCTCTGACACTTGCCATCCACATAAATTGATGAGAGAGTTTGTTATTAAGGGCCTTTTTGTTTAATTAGAAATCAAACCAAAAGACTCTGGTGTCATAATTTATTCTCTTGCGAAATTATGTGATCAGAGGTTCCAGCCATAACCACAGAGGAAATGGAGGTTGGTAAATGATGCTCTGAATCAAAGCTTCAAAGACATAGGAGGGGCAGAGGGAAGGAAATGCATCATTAATAAACAGGGTGAGCAAGTGGGCCAACATTCACCTATGATGTCACCTGCTTCTATATGATGAAATATTACGCAGCCAGTTTCAGAACACTATGCATCCCATTTTTCATTACTTCAACAATGTGAGATACTAAATTAATGTCAAATTGTTTTTAATAGTTAAACTAAACAAAAGCCCAATTCGATCTATTGCAAGCCATAGATGAATGAACTACATGGTATGGATGTACCACGGTTTCCTCAACCTCTCCCCTATCATCGGGCACCAACACGGGTCCCTCTTCTAGAAACAATGCTGCAACAAACATCCTTGTTCATGGAATCTTACATATTATAACTTTTATTTCTTTTTTTAAAAAATATCAATATTTCAAAGATAGAGAAAAGATGGTAACTGAAAAACACAGAAGTATGAAACTTTTTTTTTTTTGAGATGGAGTTTCACTTTTGTTACCCAGGCTGGAGTGCAATGGCGCCATCTTGGCTCACCACAACCTCTGCCTCCTGGGTTCAAGCAATTCTCCTGCCTCAGCCTCCTAAGTAGCTGGGATTATAGGCATGCACCACCACGCCTGGCTAATTTTGTATTTTTAGTAGAGACGGGGTTTCTCCATGTTGGTCAGGCTGATCACGAACCCCCAACTTCAGTTGATCCACCTGCCTTGGCCTCCCAAAGTGCTGGGATTACAGGTGTGAGCCACCACGCCTGGCCTGAAACATTATTTTTTAAAACAATTGTTAACATTTTGCCATATTTACTTCAGGTTTTTTTTTTTAAAGGTTGGAATTGTAGTTAAAGATCTCCTTATTTTTCTTCCATTTCATCGCTTTCTCTCTCTAATTGTTATCTTAAACCATCTATATATTGTCTCCATTCACATTTTACTATGTATGTAAAGTCCTGTGTAATTTTAAAATGTATATAACTGAGCTCATACTCTAGGTATTTTCCTGCAATTTGTTTTTTATTCAACATTACATTTTTTAAAGACTTATCACAATGACATATGTAGAGTTAGGTCTTTAATTTTGACAGATATAAATCTATCTCATATTGATACTCACCTATAAAATACAATGTTATTCATATTGTGCCAATTGCTTTATAAATGATGCTTCATAAATCCTTCCTATACATGTCTCCTTGAGGTTCTCTTTGGTACATATACCCAGCAGTGAAGTAGGTGGGTGTGTTTATCATCAACTTCACATGGTATAGCCAAATTATACCTATAGGTACTTCTACAATATACAAGAATTCCCATTTCCTCACATTATTACCAATGCTCTTTAATCTTTGCCAGCCCTTATGATACGAAATGCTATCTCATTATAGCTTTTATTTTATTTCCCAGATTTCTAGTGAATTAAGCATGGTTCTCAAAGGTTTATTGGCCATTTGGTTTTCCTCATCTGTGAATTCCTATGCTTTGTCCATTTCTTTCTCTTGGGTTGTCTTTTTCTTATTGAATATGGAAAAATTCTGTGTATTAGGTTGAGTCACATGTCTTTTTTGGGGTCCAAAATTGTTGAATATTGGCAATGTCATTAGATAAAAACAAGTATTTCTGGATATTAATATTTTGATCATTTTATGAGTAGCAGTTATCTTCTGCCAGTTTATGACTTTCCTTTTAAAAGTGTTTATGACATATTTTGGCATACAGAAATAAATACTAATATAGCCAATTTATCAACATTTTCCTTTATGGTTCATGTTTTCTCCGTTTTCTTTAAGGAAACTTTTCCTACCCCTATACCATGAAGAGATGGCTCTCATATTTCTATGGTATTAATTTCTCAGAAGTAAGATTTCTAGATTATAGGATACATGTGTGTGCATTTCAATCTTACTTAAATTTCCAACACCAATGTGTGAGAGTATCCTTTTCAAAAAAACTGTCTACCTGATAAATGAGAATAAATATCATTAATTTATATTCCCTTGATAACTAGTGAAATAGAGCATCTTTTATTCATTTATCCCCATTTGGATTTGCTCATCTGTGAATTTTCTATTCATATTATTTACTATTATGTTTGTTGCAGTGTTTATCTATTTCTTACTAATTTGTGGGAGTTATTTGCATTTTACTGATAGTAACGCCTTATCTGACATATCCATGGCAATTTCCCCCTAATGTAGCATTTGCATATTACCTTGAACAATTGTACGTCTTTCCATACTAAAAAATTTACATTTTTATATATCAAATATGTCCACATTTTCTTCTATAGCTTTTAAGTTTCTTTTGCTTGTTTGTTTGTTTGCTTGGGGTTTTTGGCAGGGACAGGGTCTCATTCTTTTGCCCAGGCTGGAATGCAATGGCACAATCGTGACTCACTGCAGCCTCGACCTCCCAGACTCAAGTGATCCTCCCACCTAAGCCCCACAAGAAGCTGGGACTACAGGCGTGTGGCACCACGCCTGGCTAATTTTTTTATTTTTTGTAGAGACAGGGGACTTGCTATGTTGCCCAGGCTGGTCTTGAACTCCTGGACTCAAGTGATCCTCCGGCCTTAGCTTCTCAAAGCATTGAGATTACAGGTGTGAGCAACTGTGCCTGGACTAAGTTTCTTGCTTTGATACAATGTGTATAAAAGTCTCTCTGATCCATAACTTACACATATATTCTTCTAAAATTTCTTCTGAGGTTCTGTTTGCTTGCTTTGTTTACTTTTGAACATTTAATCTCTCAAATTTTTATATCTATTGTGAGACAGATGTGGAAATAGAAACAATTTTTGTATCATTGGATACATTGATGTGTAAATAAAATCCCATCACGTCCTATTGCATCACATATGTTGCATGTTTGATTTGTTCCACAGCTCATAGGTAAGAGAGTCATCACATGCTTTTATTTTTCTAAATTCATTTCAATAAGACTCTGTCCCCTCCATCAGGGTTGCTGGGAAATCTTATCTGTCATTTTCTCAGGGAGTTCCTCTCACCCATTTGGAATTATACAAGAACTCTAGGACCTAGAGGTCAAAGAGAATGGGGATGAAGTGCCTGGTTATCAGTTAGTTGGGTTTATCTCTGAGAACTTGGATTTCCTGACCATGTAATCCATTTGTCGTGAGCAACTGCTCTGGCAGTGTTTATGTTCTCCATGGCCAGGTTTTAGCAGTGTTATCTTCACTGAGAATCCTACTCGGGATGCTGAGTTCCTGGCCTGCCTGGGTTCAGGCAAAACCATGGCTATTGGCGCTCCTACCAGCTCCTGAGCTTTAGGTAAATGCATCAGTCCCACCCTACTGTCTTCTGGAAAGCAACTCTCCTCCTCCCTGTCCCAAAGGTTGGGTCCTTCTCCCTCTCCCTCTCTCTCTTTTTTTTTTTTTGAAACGGTGTCTCACCCTGTCACCCAAGCTGGAGTACAGTGGTGCGATCTTGGCTCACTGCAACCTCTGCCTCCCGGATTCAAGTGATTCTCCTGCCTCAGCATCCCAAGTAGCTGGGATTACAGGTGTGCACCACCTTGCCAGGCTAATTTTTGTATCTTTAGTAGAGACAGGGCTTCGCCATGTTGGCCAGCCTGGTCTGGAGCTCATGACCTCAGGTGATCCGCCCGCCTTGGCCTCCCAAAGTGCTAGGATTACAGGTGTGAGCCACCGTGCCCAGCTGGGTCCTTCTCTCTTATTCTCCAAGTACATAACCTTGATCCCAACTCCTCTAGGAGATCCAGCTTAAATTCTCATCTTTGGGGCTGAAAAACAAAAGAATATGTTAACAGTGGGTGCAACAGGGTGGTTAATGAAGGGTAGACTTCATTAACAAAGACTTCCTGGGTAAGAAATCTCACGCTTAGTAGATATTCAATAGCTCATCTCCCACCCACTAAGAATGAATAGCATGCTTCTTTTAAAGTAGCGAAAACTTAATAAATTGTTAACAACTCATATATCATATCATATGGGGGGGGGTGTGTGTAAAATCTTCATATACATAAACATTGGGAAGAATGTACATCTAATCTTTAATGTGGCTATCTCCAAAGGTTGAAAATTATGAGAACTTATATTTTTTATTTCTATATCATCTGAGTTTTTTTTATCTTAAAAATTAGAAAAATTAATATATGCAGAAAAATGTCACAAAATGATGGAAGGATGTTGGGAGCAAACGAAGACCTTCTAAACAAAATCTTCAGAGGCCCTCCAGATATTTACCCACCAAACACCCTTTTCAGACACTAGGGGGAAGAGGGATATAAAGACAGAGGAGTGAGCAAGGGAGAGCTGTCCTGTATGTTCTCAAACAGCTGTTAGGTATGATGAAAAGATCCCTGGATTAGCAATTAGGCCATTTGGGTTGTTGTCCTGGTTTTGCCATGAAATAGTTGTGTAATTTTCAACAAGTTGCTTAATCTCTGGGCTTCTGATTCTTTCCTAAAACTAGACAATCTCTAAAATCTCTTTCGGCTCTAGAATTTTATGATAAACATGATTTAGAGACTCTTAGTTGTTAGCTATGACTCTGGTTGCAAGTATCATAGTGTCTCTAGCCATAAAACATCCAACTTTCTTCCTTGAAAGGGTGGGTGTATCTTCCTTGAAAGGATGGATGTATCTACTTGCCTTTCTCTCAGCCCTTCCTGATACGCAAATAACCACTGAACCAAATGCATACAAGAGCTTTTGCCTGGAAAATGCCTCACTAACAGGAGAGCTGGGATTTTGCTCCCAGTATGGTCAGGTTAAATAGACTGCCACCAGACCTAACAGCTGGGCTGGCTCCTTCCAGGCAGCCTGCCAGCATGTGAGAACAGGGGCACATTTGCTGGCACCACGATCTCTACAGAACATGATCTCACCTCTGCTCACTTTGTCTCCTTAGGCCCTCGAGGCC
This sequence comes from Macaca fascicularis, assembly GCF_037993035.2. Classification (NCBI taxonomy): domain Eukaryota; kingdom Metazoa; phylum Chordata; class Mammalia; order Primates; family Cercopithecidae; genus Macaca; species Macaca fascicularis. The sequence continues at coordinate 133,605,836 of NC_088379.1, forward strand.
CGAGCAGCTGTGAGACTGTGTCCTGGTCACTGAGAGAAGTGGCCTCCTCTCCATGGAGATGGCTCTGAGACACTGCCCCCTAAAGCTAATTGAGGTTCCGTGATAGATTTGTTTTCTGTTTCTACCTTTAACAGCCTCACTGAGCTCGGCCCTGGATGGCACAAATGGTTTTTGTCTCCTATTCTACCGAATTGAGTAGTTCTCAACAAGGAAAGATCTATTTCCACCTTTCCAACACCAAATCTAACCCACTGTGCTGTTTGCCTTTTAGCTGGGGCTTCTTAAAAATAGCATTTTGGAGAACTAGACTGAGGATGGTGAAAGAGAACGCTGCTTCTCCACAAGAGAATCAATAGTCTTTTATCCCTAAAGATGAATCCACTGTTATGCTAGGTAGTTTGAACTAGAAATCATGGGATTTCAGGGTTGGGTAGGATGTCAATATTACATTATCCAAATAAATTTCCATATCTTAGTTCACATTAAGATATTAATATATAACCTGCCCCAGTTCCTGCCGACCAATCCAGTTTATAAACATAGTCCTTTAATCTATTAATCAATAAAAATGTACTGAACATCTGTGCCCCATTTAATATTGGATAACAAGATGGAATAGAATATGATTCTAGAGTAGTTTTTAGAGTTAGAAATGTGAGTTGGGCATGGTGGCTTATGCCTGTAATCCCAGCACTTTGGGAGGCCAAGGTGGGCAGACCACCTGAGGTTGAGAGTTCGAGACCAGCCTGACCAACATGGAAAAACCCCGTCTCTACTAAAAATACAGAAAATTAGCCAGGAGTGGTGGCACATGCCTGTAATCCCAGCTACTCGGAGGCTGAGGCAGGAGAATCGCTTGAACCCGGGAAGTGCAGGTTGCGGTGAGCTGAGAACGCACCATTGCACTCCAGCCTGGGTAACAGGAACAAAATTCCATCTCAAAAAAAAAAAAAAAAAAAAAAAAGAAAGAAAGAAACCCAAATGACAAAATATTCAGTCTCATTAAAACCCAGTCAAGCCTGTAATCCCAACACTTTGAGAGGCCAAGGTGGGAAGATTGCTTGCTTGAGCCTAGGAGTTTGACATTAGCCTGGGCAGCACGGTGAAATCCTGTCTCTATTAAAAAACTAAAATTAGCCACCAGGCATGGTGGCCCATGCCTGTAGTCCCAGCTACAGAGTGAGGTGGGTGCTGAGGTGGAAAGATTACCTGAGCCCAGGAGGCAGAGGTTGCAGTGAGCTGAGATTATGCCACTGCACTCCAGCCTGGGCGACAGAGTGAGAGCTTGTCTCAAAACAAAACAAACAAACAAACAAACAAAAAAACCACAAAGGGTGTTAAGCACAAAGTTAAGAAACAAAACTTCTCATTTCTTTTGTGCTTTTGGTGAGTTTGGATGGGTGTGAGTATTAGTGGATACATGCTATATATTTTGTGTATCCAAGCAAACTATTGTGTTCTCTGAGCTTAGTGTTATATGTGGCATAGGAATGTAGGATCAAAGAGGATAAGGAGATGATGTCCTATATGCATTTAAGCTATGAAAATTCAATGTATATTTCTCTCAGTACATAAGGAGAACTCATTTAATCGTGCTGGTGCTTCCGCCATTTCAGTCACTGAGGTTATAGTTGGGATATGTAGCAGGTTTACAACATACAGCACTATTTCATGAGTAGAAATGTGGTTTTTCTTTTTTTTCTTTTTTTTTTTTTTGAGACGGAGTCTCACTCTGTCGCCCAGGCTGGAGTGCAGTGGCCGGATCTCAGCTCACTGCAAGCTCCGCCTCCCGGGTCTACGCCATTCTCCTGCCTCAGCCTCCCGAGTAGTTGGGACTACAGGCGCCCGCCACCTCGCTCGGCTAGTTTTTTGTATTTTTTAGTAGAGACGGGGTTTCACCGTGTTAGCCAGGCTGGTCTCGATCTCCTGACCTCGTGATCTGCCCGTCTCGGCCTCCCAAAGTGCTGGGATTACAGGCTTGAGCCACCGCGCCCGGCCCAGTTTTGTTTTTCTATAACTGAACACAATGTAGCTCTCAAGCCCCCATTTCTGGTAGGCAATGTAAAAATATTGTTATTTCAAAATAACTTGGGCACTTCTAGTTTAATATTTAGTCTCTTTGGGTGCACATTTGGGCACTACAGGTTTCTTCCTACTCTCCTGCTTTTCTTCACAGGGGAGAATCAACATATCTGTTGAGCTCTACGTGCTCTCCTCTGGTCTGTGTTGACCTCAGTTGAGGTGGGACTTCTCCTTCCTAGTTTGTGGGCACTGTGACACCCTCCCACTGCTGATGGTTGGCCATTCAGGTTCCAAGTCCACACTCTACACATTGCCCTTGACCCAACCCAGGCCTCTTCTGGTCTAGTGGTCCCTTCAGGACGTCTGAATCCTCCTTGGGAAGCTCAGGAACCCTCAGCTACCTTTCTTCACTACAAGGAGAGAGTAGGAAGGCAGGTGGCAGCTTAAAGGCCCATCCTCATATGATGAAATGGATGCCTTTAATTCAGTGGTTCAGAGCTGCAGGGCCATTAGAATTACCAGGTGCAAACGTAATTCATCAGTTACTATTTCAGAATATTCTACACATCAGTCTGTTGTACTGTCATTCTGACCCAGTTTATTAGACACTGAATGCAATCCTAGCATTTTAAAGACATGTTTTTATTAACAATATTGTCTCTAAATGCAAGTCAACCGTTTAGTGCCTAACAAAAGCTAGAAGAAATGATGGCTGGGTTTGATTTACCTGGATATGGTGTGTGTTGGTTTCCAGCATGGTACCTGCATAAGGGAATTTCAAAACTACTTGTGCTTATTCATGATTTTCACCTTATATTCTGATTTTATAATCTAGGCCTTTCAAAGAATGATTCCATATAACTTTTTTCTGCTTTTTTTTCCCCCTGCTATGTGCTCAATGATTTGATTGTTAAAATAAGGTACAGTGCCTAAAAGAGAACTAATAAAAACAAATTTCTTACAGCATTGCCAGAATCAAGAGTTTTTCTGCTGGAGTTTTAAAAACCCCATTTAAGAAGCCCAAGATGTAGCATATACCTGTGGATGGACAAGGACCTTTTCTTCCTTTGAACCTCTAGGACATAGCATTGTACTTAGCACATATTATGTGTTCAACATATTTGTTGAAAAAAAATGAATAAGTGAATTGACAAACCTCCAAACAGCAATTTCTATCAATGAGACATAGAATGTACTGGTTATTGAAATGAAATAGTTCAATTTGAGCAAAGCTAGTGGGCTTCCATGGGAGCTGCTTATTGTAGAGTCTGAATATCAGAGATACTGACTTGTAGGCTAACCTGATTACGAAAGAAAAAAAAATATGGAAATAGCATATCTTGTAGATTCTGCAGATTGGACTGCCTCCTGTGAGTTTGCAAGGCGGGCAAACTCGCGTGACATTCAGCCATTCTATTTCACGTTAAGGAATTACACTTACTTTATACAGAGCATTTTGTGGTGCCCATTAGAATTTCAGCCAACTCAACCCACAGAAACACAGACACAGTTCTTAGAAATGGTCTCTCAAAAGCCCAAGGTTTGAGTGGTCCTCTTTAAGCTCTCGTTCTGTGCTTATATGCCGGGTGTTTTTTAAAGGCTTATGTATTTGGACTCGCGACTCGAGGCAGCAGACCCCGGAGGGCTGGGGAAGGCTGCTGAGGCGAGCACTCAGGCCATAGAAGAGGCGACGGCTTCTGGATGCTGCTGAAGGAAGAGGCAGCAAAACTCACACACACGGAACCACACCCCACGTGTGGTGGACAGTTGCCCTAGCCCAGCTTCCTTTCCTTTGGAGGCCACCTTGCTCCTTCTCCATGTGGCTCTGGTGTCATCACTCCAGGCATAATGCCCTCAAACCCAGCCACCATGGGAGTGAGCGGAGAAGTGGTGCGCAGCCTTCCTTGAAATGGGGGAGCAGGAGCTGGGAGGGCCTCCCAGATGTGACCAGACTGGAAGGGGGCATGTGTGGCTGCGGAAGGCTCTTCTCTAGCACATGGAGAGAGGCACATTTGGAGGTTCTTTTTTTTCTTAAAATGAAAATAATATACACGTAAGGTGTACTATGTGATGTTTTGATACACATACACATTGTGTAATGATTACTACGGTCAACTAACATCTCCATTACCTCAAAGTTACCATATCTGTGTGTGTGTGTGTGTGTGTGTGTGTGTGTGTGTGTGTATGAGAATACTTCGGATCTACTCTCTCAGCAAATTTCAAGTATACAATGCAGAATTATTAACTGCAGTCACCATGCTGTACATTAGATCTGCAGACCGTTTTCATCCTAACATAGATGAGATGTTTGACCCCATTTCTCCCAGTCCCTGACAAACACTGTTCTACACTCTGCTTCTGTAAGTTCAGCTTGCTTAGATTCCACATGTAAGAGCAGGCAGTATTGGAGGTTATTTGTGACAAGTGACAATGAGAGTTAGAAAAAGTGGCTGGTGTTGGCCGGACGCGGTGGCTCACGCCTATAATCCCAGCACTTTGGGAGGCCGAGGTGGGTGGATCACGAGGTCAGGAGATCGAGACCATCCTGGCTAACACGGTGAAACCCCGTCTCTACTAAAAAAATAAAAAAAAAATTAGCTGGGCGGAGTGGCGGGCGCCTGTAGTCCCAGCTACTCGGGAGGCTGAGGCAGAAGAATGGTGTGAACCCAGGAGGCGGAGCTTGCAGTGAGCTGAGATCTCATCACTGCACTCCAGCCTGGGCGACAGAGCGAGACTCTGTCTCAAAAAAAAAAAAAAAAAAAGAAGAAGTGTCAGTGTTACTAGGCTGGTGCCATCCTTTGGCCCTGGTTCCTGTTCATCAGCTGAAATAAAAACTGGGACTGCTTATGTTTTTCATCAGGCAGCTTGCAGTAGCTCTTGAGAGTTACACCTAATGACCTGTATGGCTCTGGCTTCAGGTCCCTGGGTAACCTGGTCCCCAGAGGTGCTGTGCCCACCCTGGGGGCGCCTGCCTCTCCTCTGACCTCCTCCTGACTCTGGTCATTCTCTGCTCTCTCTAAATCCCATACCTAGAACAACCTGCTTCCCCACTCCTTCTACCATGGCCTTCCTGCCCACCCAGCTTCCAGAATTTTCTCAGGATGCTCTCAGTCCTCCTCTGTTTCTTTCTCTAACTTCCTTTACCTCATGATTAGCAGCTTGTCATATAGCCCCTTCTTTCTCTGTCACTCCCTAACCTGTTACCCGTTCTGTTGTAACACTTAGCACGCCTTGACATACTACCTATGTGTATATGTGTGTATATACACGTACTCTTGTGCTTTTCTATGTATTGTCCTTTTGCCCACTAGAATGTCAGCTCCACAAGGGCAGGGACTTTTGTTCACTGCTATATCCCAGCACCTAGAAGTAACCTGGCAAATGATGATGCCCAGTAGATATTTGTGAAATCGATCAGTGCTGTGCTGCTCTCTAAAGTGTGTCTTGTTTGGTGTTTCATCTTTGGAGACTCCACAACAATGGGTTTGTGTTGTTTGGATAGCACATAAGTCAATCCACCTGTGTCTTAACTGTGCCCCTCAGCTAACTGATGATTTGAAAGCAGAGGTCAGTTCTTACTCATCTTTGCATCCTAGCAGCTCCTCATACATACAGTTCCTTCTTATATCAGACCCCATAATGAGTTTGCTCAATCTCCTGGGTGTTTGAAGTCTCTCCAACTGGCCTTCATGTAGGCTACAAACAGAGGATTGCCTTGTAATTCTTGTGTGTATTTAAAGGCATCATGCAAACAGAGAGTTGTTCAGAAAAGCATCCTGTAAATACACAAACCAAGGCATTACACACCATGCGAGGCTCAGTGCATGGCAATGGATTCAGATACACGAAGACCGTCAGAGAAAGGTGACTGGTTCCTCTTCCTCTGCAGCATAAGGCCTGAGATGTCATGAAGACCAGACACCTCAGCAGGTTTGAACTCAGCCACCGGAGTGCAGAGCCATTTCAGATTCATTTCTCTTACGTCTCCAACAATATAATACTAACAACCACCAACTGCTGTTGAGCACACACTATAGTGCCAGGAACTGATTTAGTGCTTTGCATACATTTTCTCAATTAATCCTTACTGCAGGCACGGACTATTATTATCTCCGTTTTACAAAAGTGGAAACACCGGCACAGAAAGATTAAGCAACTTGCCCAAGGTCACACAGTGAGTAATTGGTAGGGCTTGGGTTCATACCCTGGCCAACTGCTCTAGAGCCTGAACTCTTAATCTCTTTGCTCTGCTGCTGCCGTGTTATGTGGTTAACACTTCCAGTGACAAAGGCTGCAGTAGCTAGGTTAGCATCTGTTTAATGTATAACCCATAATGGTGATTGTATGATGTGATTAAAATTTTCTTAAAAATCAAGCCTGTAATTGAGTGCCTCTTTAGCTGCAGTGTGCAGAAAACACAGGCCGCAATGCTCTACCTGAGTCCCATGCTCTCATGATCCAAATTTCCAAAACAAGGTTAGGCCTATCGATATTGGAAATCTGCTTCTCAGTTCTGCATTTGTGATTTTACAATGACTTCCGCATTCATTAGCATCCCATTAATGGGCCAGTATATGGGAACAGTTGTACTATGAAGGGAGGGATTTTCTTTTTCTTTTCTTTTCCGTTAAAACCACAGGTCTACAGAATGAAAATGCTACATCTAATGAGTGTAGCCTGGAAAGTAATTTCATGGGCTGTAGTGCTTCGATGGCAATAATTCTTGGATGTCAGAAAGATAAGGACGCAGTTTTCTGCTTCTAATTTTATTCTTTAAAAATGATGGTACTGAGCTATCCATGGAGTGCTCCTGCAGATTAATTCCAGTTTTTCTTTTATAGAGGAGATTTAAGGGAAGTCTCAATCTGCTTTCTATTTAACTCTTATCTCCACACTGTGAATTAAAAATAGAATGCTGGACTGTAGCCTCACCTCCTGGACTCTCTGAGGGCTCAGGTTACTCCAGTGTAAGGCTGGGCTGCGAGCTGCCCCAGGTCTTTGGCTTGGTGCCCCTGCTGGACTTTCCAAACAGCTGCCTCTTTCTAAATTTTTATCCAAGAGCTACACATTAACCTGTCTAAAGTGAGCAGTGCTTGTTCTATGATTCTGGAATAACATTTAGCATTTTCCTCAGGTACTTTTCATTTTTCATGAAACTCAGTGAATTCTGAATCCTTCCAGAAGCTACAGTTTCAAAAACTGAGTCCTGTAGTCGTGTTCTCCTAAATCCATGCGTGAGGTGGAGTGAAACCTAAACAGCCTTTCCTCTTTTTTTCTCTTCATCTGGTAAAAATTTGCTCTGAAGTACGTCCCCTGATTTCCCCTCTCCCCTCTCCCACTCTTCTCCCTTCCTTTTGCCATCTCCACACCTTTTCCTAATCTTCTTTCCCATTCCCTCCGTGTATCTCTTCCTTCCCCAAGCCTGTGTCTGAGACAGCTGGGAAGGGTGAGAAGAGTTTGGGTGTGGGGAGGAGCCAGAGTCAGGGCAGCTCCTTCTCACTCACTCACCCCATTTCCAACCTGGAGCTTCAGAAATACAAGTCAAATTCAATAACTTATCATTGGGTCAGTCCAGACCAAAAGAGGTAAGAAATCCCTATGGAGATGTCTACTGTGGCTTCGGGTTTCTGGTTTTTCCAAATGATTCCAAAGGTTTCACATCTGGTGAATCTTACGTGTCTGGTCCAAGTGCAGGGAGAAAGGGAACCACACGGTAAGCACAGCAGCAGAGGCGCTCTGTGGATTCCGTTCTGCCCTCAGTGTAGACACGCGTCCTTCAGCTCTTTTTACTCCTTGCTCTTGCTCCACTAGCAAGTTTCTGTTCTAAAGTCTTAAACAACCAAAAGGAGGCTATCTTACATGCTGTTAATTGCAAAAAAAAAAAAAAAAAATGTCATTTCTGGGGAAACCTTTGTATTTTTCACCACCACAATCATGAGAGCAATGATGGTGACCACTTACTGAGTGGGCCGGACTGTGGGGGTGCTGAATATATATTCAAAGAAAACAGAGTCCCTCAAAAATGTGGGACCACCCACCCCATTGGCCAAATGGCAACATCCTCCAGGATGATGCTTTCCAAACTGTGACTTGTTGAGTTTCATTGAACATGAGATCAATTTAGTTGTGAAGACTGACGTTTTGAAAAATAAAGTAGAAAAGAATGGGGTGGAACAAAACAGAAAACTATCAGAGGATTTGGATATGATAGGAGTATTATTTTGTGAAACTTTGATCTTGGTTAAATACACACATCTCAGTCTATCTACAGTGGAGAGTCTGATGGTGTTTACCAGGACCTGTGGGCTCCTCGACCTCTCCCAGCCTCGACAACCAGCCATGTGACTGAGACCCAGCTGATACAGTGTGTCTGGAGAGATATCTGCCACTTTCAGATATGGCCCTTAAAACCTTCCCACACAGGCTCCTCCATGCTTTCTTCTTTCCATATGCCACTAGATGACACCAGGGCAATCTTGAAGCCACATGATCTCAGAGGCACATGTGGAAGCAGCCTGGACCCTGAGCCATCATTTGGAAGAGTGTCATCCAAATGGAGTCACCTGGCCAGGGACATCAGCTTTGGATTTTGTATAAATGAAAAATAAATGTGTATTTGGTTAAGCCAGATTGTTTTACCTGCCTTGTACACACGTTTGTGGTTGTAGGTGTGTGCATGCATATGTGTGGGTGTGTGCATGTGGCTTATGCCACAACATGTATTTCTTAATGCAGATTTTAGTCAAAAACATGTGAAAGCAAGTGTTTTGGACAGTGTGTTTCAAATCAATTGCAGTAGAATCGCTTGGGATACTCATTAGAAATGCAGGTTTCTGGACCCTACTGAGATCTACCGAATCAGGATCTTGGTCCTGGGGCCTAGGAATGTTTAAGATTTTTAGCAAACTCCATGAACCTTATGAGCATTAAAGTCTAAAAGCCACTTTGGTCCTGGCATTGGTAGAAATGTTTTCTTGGCAACCCTGGGACTGGTTAAATCTACCAAAGTGCGAGTCTCTCCTTATTCCCCACTCTACCTATATTATATATATACTCTATGTAATTTCATCACAACAATACGGTGTCGTGATTCACATAATCATTTTCTCAGAATACCTCCCAATTATCTTCCTCTTCCTAAGCTTTTACTGCCTTTGAAAAGGCCTATTGCGTAATTAACAAATGCCCCTATCCCTACAATCTTTTCCCTAACCATTTTCTTAAGCTTCTGACTCTCCCCAAGTTACCTGTTCTGCTCCTAACTCAAATGGGAGCTGCTCATTTTTCTTTTTTTTTCTTTTTCTTTTTTTTTTTTTTTTGAGACGGAGTCTCGCTCTGTGGCCCAGGCTGGAGTGCAGTGGCCGGATCTCAGCTTACTGCAAGCTCCGCCTCCCGGGTTCACGCCATTCTCCTGCCTCAGCCTCCCGAGTAGCTGGGACTACAGGCACCCGCCACCTCACCCGGCTAGTTTTTTGTATTTTTTAGTAAAGACGGAGTTTCACTGTGTTAGCCAGGATGGTCTCGATCTCCTGACCTCGTGATCCACCCATCTTGGCCTCCCAAAGTGCTGGGATTACAGACTTGAGCCACCGTGCCCGGCCTTCTCCCACCCTTTTGGATAGGCCTGTATCAATTAGAATGCTCGTGGCTGCAGGTAACAGAATATCCAACCAGAAGAGCCATAAACAATAAAGACATTTATTATCTTACATGATAAGAAGTCAAAAGGTTGAGTGATACGTGGCTAATTCAACAGGTCTTTCCATCTTTCCACTCTGTCTTCTCCAGGATATTGAATTTAATTTTATCCTCAGGTTTGTGTCCTCATGGTTTCAAGATAGCTGCTGCCACTCCAGTCATCACATCGCTCACTGCTACATCTGAATTAGTTTCCTATGGCTTCTGTAACAAATACCACAAATTTGGTTCTTAAAACAACAACAATTTATTCTCTCACTGGTCTAGAAGCCAGTGAGAGAGGTCTGGTGTGACCTAGAAGCCAGAGGTCTGATGTGTCACTGGGCTGACATCAAAGTGTCAGCAGGGCTATCCTCCCTCTGAAGGCTCTAGAGGATAATCTATTTCTTGCCTCTTCCAGATTCTGATAGCTGCCAACATTCTTTGGCTTGTGGCCACATCACTCCAATCTCTGACTCTACCTTCACATTACCTTCTCGTGTATGTGTGTGTGTGTGTGTGAGTGTGTGTGTGTGTGTTTTCTCTCTGTCTATATCAAATCTCCCTCTACCCCTCTTTTAAAATGTCACTTTGTGACTGCATTTAGGGCCCACCTGGACAATTCAGGATATTCTCCCCATCTCAGGATCCTAAACTTAATCATATCTGCAAAGACCCTTTTTCCATACAAGGTAACATTTACAGGTTCCAGGGATTAGCACCTGATATCTCTCAGGGGAATTATTCAACCTACTATAATGTCAAAGGTGTCAAAAGGTGGAAAGTGCAATTTCTCCTCACCTACAATTTCCTAACCAGGAGGAAAATCTTTCCCAGAAGCCCCCATCTTATTGCCCCCTAGTCCTGTTGGCTGGGGTTGGGTCATGAGCTCATACATGTGACCTAATGGGGAAGGGAGGCTCTATCAGCAAGAAAAATGATGAGAGGATGAGGTTAAAACTCACCAACATCTGCCTCAGGATTCCTGCTCCCTGAAGGCCCAGGTCATCAGGCCAAGACCCTGCTGCCCTTCCATGATGTTGTTCTCTTTTGGTTTTCTGCTCACTCCTCCTCAGTCATTGAAGCCTGGCATTTGTTTCATATTCTTTCTATCTGACCCATCTAACCATTGAGCACTCAGTTCTCTGACCTCCTCATCTTGCAGTGAGCTTCCATACCCCATCTCTGACTTCCATTCTCACAGCTTCACCCTAGACCTGGACATCCTCCCTGAGATAACAAGTACAGATGACTGCCCTCCAGCTACATCCCCCTCCCTCCAGCTTACTCTGTTATTCCCATCACTCCTCCTCTCTCCTTTCTGCCCATCCACCAGCCACTTTTGTCTTGAGTTTCCTCCTATCAGAACAGATTACTTATATTCTAAATTCCCTTGACCCTTGATCCTTTCACTGAAATTATCTAGCAAAACCCCAATTCTGGATGAACCCCACTATTTGCTCAAACTTTTTCATTGTTTGAATTCCCACTTCTCCCCTCAGGGCAGATAACTTTACTTCGTATTTCACAATTAAAGCAGAAGACATCTGATAGAAACTCCTCAACTTTCCACCACTAAATATATTTGCCCTTGTACTGGGACTTTTAACCTTTCATCCTTGTTACAACGAAGTGGAACTCTGTGTACTTCTACCTCGAATGGACGTCTGCTTCTATTGACACCTCCAGAAGATTCCCTTGTTCCACTTTCCTTTCCCAATTCCTGGCTTTCCTCTCCCAGGCAGAGGTGGCAGGAGTTTGGGGGCAGGTTGGTATGAAAAGGAGAAAAGGTACTCCGATTACCCAGACCTAATTCTACTTCATTTTTGATACTTTTTTTTTTTTTTTTGAGACGGAGTTCTGCTCTTGTCACCCAGGCTGGAATGCAATGGCACGATCTCTGCTCACTGCAACCTCCGCCTCCCAGGTTCAAGCGATTCTCCTGCCTCAGCCTCCCAAGTAGCTGAGATTACATGTGCGCACTACCACGCCCAGCTAATTTTTGTATTTTTGGTAGAGAAGGGGTTTCACCATGTTGGCCAGGCTGGTCTCGAACTCCTGACCTCAGGCGATCCCACCCGCCTTGGCCTCCCAAAGTGCTGGGATTACAGGCCTGAAACCCTGAGCCCAGCCTGGTACTATTCTTATCATCTTCTCTCCCCTTATTTTTCTCGCCTTTTCTTCTTTTGTGGTTTTGTTTCTATGCTTCTTTCATCTTGGTTCAAAGTTGATCCAGAGTAAAAAAGACACTCAAACTGTGTATCAACGTCATCAAGCTTTTTTCCCTCTCTCCCGTATTTTCTTTCTGGAAAAAAATATTAAAAATAAAGAGTACTTTGTTGTTTCATAGCCTTCCATAGGGGCACAGGAAACGTCTTGAGGGGAAATATAACCTGATCATTTGTCTCAGGGTCTGAGTTGAACAGAGAAGTGGTTCCTGTGGGTGGTGATTTACTTGCCCCCACCCACTCACCTTTCACCCTTGTTCCACTTTGCTGCCCAAGAGGCGTGTCTGATTGTTTATTCTCCTGCTGAAAACCTCTCAGTGGCTCCTTTCCAACTTTACCTTTCATCTTGGCTCTGCTGCGTACCCTGTGCTTCCAGGGACCTTGGATCACTTCCAGTTACCTGGGCTGTTGCATACTGCTGTGCTTTCTTCAGGTTGTTCTTTTCTGGACTGACCTCTCACCCTGTTCTAGCTAATACCTATCCACCTTCAAGGTTCAGCTCAAGAATCTCCTTATCTTTTAAGAAGCTTTTCCCCCCATCACCTTCCTTCTCCAAACTGACCTTTGCCTTCATTTTGTCCCCCTCTAAAAATACCTCATGTGTCATACTTTATTTTACATGTTTGTGTCCTTTTAAAATTATTTACATATTTGTATCCTTTTACTTGACTATAAGCTCACTGAAGGCAGGCATTGTGCTTATTCATTCTTTCACTGCCCGAGTAATTCACAGACACTTTCTTTTTGTAAAAGAATCAATTAGTACAGAAATAAAATATGAAAGTCTGTCTCTCCTCACCTATATGATTCGTATTTGAACCTTCAGTGTCTAATTTAGTGTCTGGAACACAGAAGCCCCTATAACTTGTTTCTTGAATGAATGAATGAATGAATGAATGAATGAATGAATATCCCGCTAAGGTGGTTGTCTTCCACTAGTGACACAGCTGATCATAAATCTGAGTTTAAATACCCATTCACTGCTTCTGTTTCCTCTGTGCAAGGTTACACCACATACATGCTCTGTTGTGATTTATTTTTGCAAACTCACTGTCTGGGTCTTCAGTCTCCTCTAGGTCCTGTTTACTTTGAGTATTCAAAGCTCTGCTCCTCTGTTGGAGCAGTTTACATTTGGAGGAAGTTTTCCCACTGCCTGTGCAGTGTAAATTGGTTTCTAAACAATCTTGCCCACAGTCTCCATTAATATTGTACTGGAGAGCAAGGCAGGATACAATATTCAAAGTAGCAGGAGTTACTTTTTAGGATGATTGAATATGATGAAGGAGCCAAGGACAAAGGGTAATTTATTCTAAAGAAAGTCAACACCTTTGCTTTGCACTAGCTCTTGCAGTTAAAAAATAGGGCTGGTAATTGGACTTGCTTTATGAAAATCTCATTAGCATTAGCATATAACTAAAATGCACAGCTCCATAGTTAATTGCAATCCTGCACTGCGGTTAACAACTACAGTGATGACATTTGCATATTGCACATAAAATTAAAAATGCATGTCAGATAGGTGCTCTTTCAGGAAAAAAAAAAATCCTTGAATAACATTGCATTCACTATAATAATTGGAAAGATTTTGAATTTGAATGGAAATTATATGTATAGTATGAGCTTTAGAAAGACAGAGGAGCCTGATCAAAGAGGAGGGGAAACTAAATCTGAAACACTGCATAGTCAAAACTCTAGCAGCTGGGATCTTCTTCAAGGGCAGGGACATGTAATACTGAACTGTGCGTGCTTTGTGTAAATGTAACCCTTTCATCCAAAAGTCTCATTTCACTGCACAGGCATCAGTCTCATGTTGGTTCTCTTCCTCTAGACTGTAAGCTCCTTGAGATCACGGACTTGATCTTTTTAAACTTTTTATCCCCCAATGCTCAGCAGGTAACAGACATTCAATTATTTGTAGATGTGAACCAACTCAAGCCCCCTGTAACTGAATCCAATAGACACAAGAGGCTGTGTGGTAAGGGGTTAAGAGTGGGATGTTCTCATGTTTCCCTGAACCCTGCCTCTACCACTGACCTTGAGCCAGTTACTTCAACTTCCCTAAGCCTCAGTTTCCTTCTGTGGAAATGGTTTCTGCTTTATAAGGTTTTGGAAAAGATTTGGAAAGATAATACATGTAAAGCACTTAGCCCAGCACAGTGCCTGGCATACTACAAGTGCTATTAGTCCAGCTATTACTGTTGCTTTGGGGTTAAAGATCGTGAGAAAGGGCATTTTGAAGTTGAGGTATAAATCAGTTCATATGTGAGTCCTAATGTCAGTCACTTACAAGACAAAACAATGTTACCATGAATAATATGACTTGTCACAAGGGCTGATCACTTTTATTCCATTTCACCAAGAAAGAAAACGAGGCACTGAAAAGAGAATGGAGGGGTGAAAGACAACAATACTCATCTTTAGATGGATAATACAAAGCCCCATTTCCAGGCTTTGGGGATGAGACTCCTCTAGGAAAATAATAATAAATTTTCTGTCTCTTGGAAGATAACAGGCCGGAAACCATGGTCAGGAAAGAAAGGCAGAAGTGACAAAGTGGGTTTCTGAAGGAGACTGGGATGTTTTATCTGTTCATTCGTTCACTCATCATTAAGCTTAATATTATTGTATTTTATATATATATATATATAAAATATTATTGTGTCCATATCTATGCAATGTACTGTGCTAGGAACCCTGAGAGACACAGATGACCATGAATGTGAACCTGACCAGTACATGATTAGAAATTCTGGACTGGAAATAAGGTGAAGGATCAGACCTAGAGAAAAAGACTTGGGTGTCATCAGCAGGGAGAAGAGCTGGTACTCTGGACGAAGGTGCGCTCCCTGCGGCTGTTCACTGGGGAACACCCCCACTTATGAGATGGGAAAGGGAATTGGTGCTAATGAAGAAAGCACAGGAGAACTGCGGGAAGAACAAGGGCAGACAGGCCTGGGAAGCTGAAAGAGGGGAGAGTTTTAGCTTGTAGTGTGATAGTTGCCAGTCAGCTCTCTGTATAATAACATCAATGAGGATCGCTGGATTTAGTGATGAGGAAATCACTGGTGGTTCTTCTTCAAGAGGGAGATTATGATAAAGCGGTACAGAGAGGAACTTGACATCAAGGGGTGGGTGAAAAACGAGAGGGTAGGGAGGAAATGTAGGAAAATGTATGCTATGCTTTAGCAGTAAAAGAAAAAGGCTCAGCCAGTAGCCTGAAGGCATAACAGAGCTGGAAACGAAGTGTATAGGATTGGAGAGACCTAGACTAGAAGGAGACAGTAAGAAAATAGAGGCGATGTAGGAGACAGCTGGAGATGGCCGTACCCTCCGACCCAGCTGCACCTGAGGAGGAGTCTTGTAAGCTGTTCTGTGGGACTGAGGATAGAACCTTTGTCTTTGGGGGAGGTGCCCCCTTTCCCTGGCCCTGCAGCCCTGGTTCCTACCTGCATCCCAAAACATACTGAATCAAAATGTTTAGTTTTCTCATCTGTCTCCTCCTTTGAGGAAATGCACTCCTCACCTCCTTTGATGGTGCACTCCTAAGGGCAGGAATCATGCCTTCTTGATCTCGACATCCCCAGTATTTAGTTCAGGGTCTGGCACAGTCAGTAGGAATTGTGAAACCTAACTACATAGGCCTACATAAGCATGTATTACATTGGCTGGAGTTCCCAGTAATTATACAACCCCTTATCAATCCTCCCACCTCTCTCCCCACCTCGCAGATACCTGATATTGAGATGACAACTGCAAGAAGTCCGGGTGTAGTTCACTTACCTCCCCACCCCCACAATTGGGGAGAACAGGCCAGAATGTGCGGGAGCCTCACCTTATGAATTGTGTGAGGCACTAACTGAAAATAAAGCCAAGAGGCCACAATCCTCTTCCTTCACAGCTTTCCTTAGAGAGTCTCTCCCCGTCTTTCTACTCTCTCTCTGCTCTTTTCATTCCAGCTCATCTGTTTTGTTTTGTTTTCCAACTCTCCACTTCCTGTGTCCTATTTCCACTTTTGGAAGCCTGTTTTTAGACCCAAGCCTTTCATTTGCCTTTACTCAAAGGTTTTCTGAAGACTCACTATCTCTAAGAAAATGACCTTGAACCATAATCCGACGATTGAGGTTGAGCCAACATTTGTCACCCCTCCCCATCTTACGTGGGTTCACTTCATACAAGACCTCAATACATAAGGGCTTCTGTAAAACAGCCAGTCCTGGGGCCCTCAATTTGGAGTGCTAGGCTTTTGAGGAAAGTGTCAGAAATCACCAGAAGTCAAAGCTGTGTACCCAATTGTCATTTTTCTCAATAAGTCAATAGCTTGCAAAGCTTTCCAATTAGAAACAAAGAAACTTTCTTTCTCCCTGCTCATGCTTAAAAAATAGTTATTTTTCTTTTTCTGGAAAATCTTACTAGTAATCTCTTTAGGTCGCATCCCCTATTATTCCATCTGAACACGCTGGCTTTCCACATGTTGCAGGATTGGGACAGGCCGGGCAGTGACCCAGGGACACAAAGGGGCAAGTAAAGTGGGGTGCAATTTTGTTACTGACCACTCTTCTCTAGGGGCCACTGCACACTTACCCTCCTCTGTGCTGCAGTTTGCAGAGCCTGAGGTCCAAGCAAAAGAAGCATTGTCTCACAGCTGTAAAGCATGAATTGTGTTTGTGGATTGCATTGCCCTGCTTCTCGCTCGTGCTTGTTCTTGTTTTCCTGGCACAAGGGCCTTTGCTCCTAGAATGGCCGCTTATCTCGGCTGACTGCTATTTGCCAACACTGGGCTCACTGGGTTGTTTTGAAAAGTCACACGAAGTTTATAATTCTTTCTGATGCTACCTTGGACGTATGTGTGCTAAATAAGCCTCAAACACCAAAACTGCCTTAAAACCTAAACCAAGCTCAATGCATGACGTCCTCTCAGGCATGCAGGCACCAGGAGGAACTCACACACCCTGCCCAGCTAATTCTACACCTTTTGTCTGTGTTGCTCTTCCACAGTACTGCTGGTTAGACCTTCCACTCTTCTCCAAGTTGAGGCATTTGGTTCCCTCCACTTGCCCAGTAGGGCTCAGAATTTCTTGTGGAGCAGCTTGGGTGGTGAGGGAGGGAGGCACAGACACTGCCCCCAATGTCTCTGCGGGACGGTGGGGAACTGAGGGGTCCCTGACCAGTTGCCTCTCACGGCTTGATGTGTCCCCTGATGGCTTCTCCCCTGGCTCACACTGTGGGCCCACACTGTTTGCCAATCTGCCTTTCTCCCTGACGGTGCCTTTCTTGGGGGAGAACCACAACCATCTCCCACGCTGTTTTACAGCCTCCCACCACTCCACAGAGCCTCTGCAGAGCATACCTGAAGCCTTGATTCTGTCCACCTGCTTCCTCTGAAGCTCACCAAAAAGGGAGCTGCTTGTTTATCCTGCTGTCAGCCATTTCCCATCAACGTCTGGCCCAGCCAGCTGCGTTGGGGCCAGCACTGCTTTAGTACCAACAGGCTGGCCCTCTTCCAGGCTCTCATTGCTGGCGAATTCATCTTGCTATTGAATGCGAAGTATGAGTCAGAGGTAATGCTGATGAAACCTCGGGCAGGTCGTAACAACAAGGGCAGACCCAAGCCACGGGGGGTGGGGTGGGGGAAGAGTGGGCCAGACCTCTGCTCTGCAGAGCTGTGGTTTGTCCTGAAGTCTGGTGCTGTGTTAGTGCAAACAACATCAAATGCAATTCAATTACAACTGTGTACTCATCACTGGGCCGGGCTGTCAGAGGCACAGAAGTATATGTTAGTTTCTGTAGGAGTTATGGCCAGCAGCCCAGCTTCTTAACTGGATTTAGTTTGAAAGGAAATGCCTCACTGGACAGTGACACTTCTCAACTCTTTCAGGGAAGAAAATTTTTGCTTCGGGTAGGCCGATGTGTGACTTTAATACTCTTATCATTAGTCCTGAGTCCAGTGCTAGTCATTCAAAGTTGTCTTTCATCTTTTGTGTGTATTGTTTTCATACAGTGGCAGCTGGAGAATGACTATATCAGGGACATTCAATGATGCCCATATTTTGAGAGGTTAAATTTCCTAGAAACCAGCTTCTAGTCTGTGTGTGTCCTGGCTTGTGCTCTTTAAAGAGACTGAAGAAAGAATGTTCTACAAAATCCTGTCTTGCTCCATGGTAATGAGGTCAGACAGACCTCCCCAGGAGCCTGACTAGAGCTACTATACAACTGTGGGGTGGCCTTGGAAACTTGGAGACATTTGGGGCATGCTGAGTCACTGCTGCAGCTCAGGCCCAGGGCTCCTGTCACCACTTTGGGGAGCTGGTGGTACAATAGAGATGTCACCGTGGTAGGGCCTGGAATGAGGGCCCGTCATGGGACTAGGCCCTGTGAAGAGAACAAAAAGTAGTTTCTAGTTATTTGTTATTAGAAAGAATTTCCTAATGGAAAATGCTCCTCCATTAAATAGGATTTTCTCTGTACAGAACTTTATTGCTTATGACTATTGGGGTCAATTCCCATTGGCATCCGAGAGCTGGAAAATGACAGCTGTCATCACAAGTTTTCTGAGAAAAAAGTATTTTTTTTCCTATGCTGGTCAGAAGCCAAGTCATTCATTGCCAACCAATAAAGGTACAGCCAAAGGGAAAAAGAATTATTAAGAGTTTTAATTGCCCCTGAAATTCCAGATAGAAAATTTTACATTCAGTTACACCTGATGTAGCAGAAAACTCCAAGGGACTATCTAAGTTCTCTGGCCAAACCAGATTTGGTTTATTTAACATTCCCTAGAATGGATCATTGGCTGGGACTTGTACATATGTTTGTTATATGGGGATTTTCTCAGTTAACCTCGGATGGATTATAGTAAGACGAAACATATATATGTGTGTATTTATGTCTATTTATATTTATATGAGTCTGGTGTATTAATCATAGGGTACTAAATTATTTTCAAAGACACAAACTATGTGAGGGTATATTTTAACTAGCATGTAAAATGCAAAAATATTTTCTAGGTACGCTGGCACTTTATACCAAAGGGATGCAAAATTTAGCGTAAGAAAATCATAAATTAGTAAACTAAGTGAGGTGAAAAATATTGGTCAGCTACAGAAAAAGGTCAGCAGTTCAAATTGTGGAATCTGGGTTATTTCTTTTTCACTGCCCAAGACTGTTATATACTCAGGGTTTTCCCCACATTATAAAGCATTGATAACGTTTTCAATTTGTTACTACCCACTGGAGTATAATGTGAATTCTTGCGTGTGTTTTAATAATTCTTTGGAAACCATCCCTTGAATTGCTATTCATAGAATAAGAAGGAATTTCTTGCTATGCTCCACATGTTTTTCATTAGGACTATGATCAAGAAAATACGTACATGTGTATGTGTGCGTGTGTGTGTGTGTGTGTATGTGCACACGCACACCAAGGACTGGAAGATTTCTGGATCAGTTCAGATTTTGATAAGAGGAGACAGAAGAAGAGTAGAGAAATGTAGGATGAAGTCCGGGCATAGTGGCTCACGCCTGTAATCCCAACACTTTGGGAGGCCAAGGTGGGCAGATCACTTGAGGCCAGGAGTTTGAGACCAGCCTGACCAACATGGTAAAACCCCATCTCTACTAAAAATCCAAAAATTAGCCAGGTGTGGTGGCATGGGCATGGTGGCATAGTCCCAGCTACTCGGGAAGCTGAGGCAGGAGAGTTGCTTGAACCCAGGAGGCGGAGGCTGCAGTGAGCCAAAAGCACACCACTGCACTCCATTCTGGGTGACAGAATCTTAAAAAAAAAAAAAAAAAAATTAGATTGACAGTGTTTGTGGTGGTAGAAGCCACACCTGATATCACAATAGCAGATTGCTTCATGGGATGGCATTCAGAGGTTTTCTTTGATTTTAATTTATATCTGAAAGAAGAATTTTACACGATTTCAAATAGAAGGCAGCATTCGCCAATCCAGCACTGTGGTTACCGAAAAGAGATCTGATCCTTTGGCTTTTCCATCTAAGACTATAAGTTGATTCATTCATTCTTTCAACAAATATTTATTGAGTACCCATTGTGCCATAATAGTCTTAGAAATAGCTGAGCATGGTGGCTCACACTTGTAATCCCAACACTTGTAATCCTAACACAGACCAGGCAGGAGGATGGCTTGAGCCCAGGAGTTTGAGGCCAGATCAGGCAACATGGCGGTGCACACCTGTAGTCCTAACTACTCAGGAAGCTGAGACAGGAGGATTGCTTGAGCCTAGGACTTCAAGGCAGAGGTGAGCTATGATTGTACCACTGCATTCCAGCCTGGGCAACAGAACAAGACCCTGTCTGGAAAAAAAAAATGTTGGAAATAGTCTTTTATAAGTTGTAATATGTAACAGATTAGTCTTAATTGTTGAATTAACAAGGGAATCTAAAGTCAAGTGTAGCTTAGAGCTCTCCCTGAGGCATAATACCATGTAAGCTGACTGTACAGAAATTAAAGTGGACATGCATTTTGCTATCCTGGGCAGGTTGCTACTAATCAAATTACCACTATGTGTCTTGGAGGATGAATAGGTAAAGAAGTTGATCAGCAAAGTACGAGTCTTCAAAACTAGAGTGATTTTCTTTTGGGACATAGGGAATAAAAAGACTTGTTTGTAGAGGGCTAGGAGCAGAAAGGAGCTTGAGGTAGAGACCAGAGGGTCATGGGTTTACATAATTAAGGAGGTGCACATAGGATTTAGAAGTTCAGAGTCAGGACAATCTAAGTAAACCTGGTCCTAGAGCAGCAGCTATTATTCGATGATTCTTTTAAAATGCCTTACAAAATCTGAAACTCTAGAACTAAAGCTCAAAGATATAGGAAACTTAACTACAGAGGAGGAAAATATAGCAGAGTCCTCATAGGGAGGTTTACCTAGAAAGAAGTTTGCTTTTTGGTTTTGTCTAGATTATATTTCTATTAAAATATGAACATAGTATTTCTATAAAATACTTTGCAAAACTAAGGCAGTTTCTAAAATGGGGAGGTTTTCAGGGTTATGTTCTCATGAATCACTGATGTTGTGCTTATCATAACTAGATAAGGTGGGGGAGGAAGTTCTAAGAATGACGGGCATTTACTGCAAAACCCAAGTTGATATAAACCATCATCACAAAAAAAATGCCATAAGTGAATGCCCCAGGGCTAAAGTATGATTTGAATCAGTGAAAGGCAGGTGCTTCTAACTGGGAAATGATCTGATAGGCTGTTCTGTTGCAGAATAGACATGGACTAGACTTTTTGCACTCCTCCACACACCTACAGGTAGTAGAGTGAAAACCAAAAACCTTGGAGATATTAATGGCAATAATCATAATTATAGGGAAAACACTTTTTCTCCTGTGTTAAAGCTACTATAAAATAATAACATTCTTTCATTGCTGAATGCGCCTAAATCATTCAGCTATTTCTGTTATGAATGATCTAGATACTATTCTATTGCATTATAGGAAATAGCCCAGATAAACTTTGGAATATCTCCAAGTTCTATGATTCCCTTGTCAAGAGTACATATAATATGCAACATATATATAATAAATACACCTGGCAAACACATATATGTATATATGTTTGCATTTTGCCTAAGACTGTCCCCTTTCAGTAAGTCCATTTTCTACTCTAAATATTGGATCAGTTTCTGAGATACCGAACCACCAAATATATAACAGAAACAAACTGGAGAGCATGGTGGGGAGGTTGGGGTAATGGAGCAAATGAGTGTTTCCACTACAAACATTGTTTATATTGCAAATATATTTGTATTCTTATTTTTAAGAATACGTAAGTACGTGCTGATTAATGGCTATAAGTTTCAGAACATTCCTGGGTTTATAGAAGCTTTTATCATTATGTGTTTTCTCATTTAACTGAATACTGAAAGTACAATTACTATAAATGGGAGAGTCCTTAAAAATTGTTGATATTAGTAAGGAATTCTCAAACTTGTTACTGAAAAAATGGAAGTGTTAAATGTGGAAGGACCTTTTTGAATTTTATCTATTTTTTTCTGAGCAGGAATATTTTACAATGTTCTAGATCATGTTGTATCTGTTTCCACAAAAACTACATGCCTATGTTTAATTATGTAACCCTTAAATGGGGGAAATTATAATTCTATCAATTTGAGAATATATAATCTTTTAAAAACACATTTAAGATATAAGCCATATGTTAAATTGAGTAAATCAGGTGTTGAAATAATGTGCTTTACTTTCAAATATAGTATCCCAGTATTTTTTTTAAGTTACAAAAAATTGGTAGCAGCAAAAGTATATCAGAATAAATTATCAGGCTCATAGCTCTGCTGGAGGAGGATATTGTTTTGACAGTTGAAATCTGACTAATGATAACCTGATGGAACGTGAATAATAAGATGATGCTTATAGTTGGAGGACAAGGAGCTTGCCTTTGGCCTGTGAGTCAGTATTAACGGTCCTTGCACCCACTGGCACCAATGCTGGCCAAGTGGTCCTGGAATTAGGTTGCTCAACTGACTCGTTAGTGGCACCCCTAACTCCAGTAGTGCAGTCATTCTTCTTTGATCATGAGGATTGTCCACTGAAGATTCTTCACAGCTATTTTAATCTGCATCCCCTCCTCTTGCTCTCACAATGTCCATCCATTCATTCATTTATTGAAAAATATTTATGGTATGTCAGGAACTGTGATGGATGCTGGGATACAATGGTAAGCAATCAGACACAGTCAAACAATCCCACAATGAGTATATAATCACGAACTAAGATAGGTGCTGTGAAGGCAAGGATAAAGCCATGGCAATATAACAGAGGACCCTGAAATCACATGGGGAGTTAGGGAAGGCTGTCCTAAGGAAGGTCAGTTTGAGTGAGAGCAAAAGCCGCACTGACAAAAATAGCAGCCACTGTATGTAGTTATTTAGATTAATTAAAATTAAATAAAACTAAAATTCAGGCCGGGCACGGTGGCTCACACCTGTAATCCTAGCACTTTGGGAGGCTGAGGCGGGTGGATCACGAGGTCAGGAGATCGAGACCATCCTGGCCAACATGGTGACACCCCGTCTCTACTAAAAATACAAAAATTAGCCGGGTATGATGGCACACACCTGTAATCCCAGCTACTTGGGAAGCTGAGGCAGGGGAATCGCTTGAACCTAGGAGGAGGTTGCAGATCGCGCCACTTCACTTCAGCCCAGGCAACAGAGTGAGACTCTGTCTCAAAAACAAACAAAAAAACAAAAAACAAAAAACAAAACCCTAAAATTCAGTTTCTAATTCAGTTTCTCAGTCACACTAGCCACATCAAATGCTCGATAGTCACATGTGGCTAGTGCCTACAGAATTGGACAGCACAGGTATATAACATTTGCATCACTGCTGAAGTTCTACTGACCAGCATTGGTCTAAATAATGAATAGGAATTAACCAGGAAAGTGATGAACAAAACCATTATAGGTTGAGAGACTGCCATGGGCAAAGACTCTGTGGTGGGGGAGACAGTGTACAAACTGTTACGGAAACTATAGCACATGGAATTTTAGCTGGATAAGGGACAAAGGGATAAAAGAAGAGACCTGATGAATTGGTAGAAAGTAGAAGGGGTCACTGGGCTAAAAATCTAAATTTGGACACAAAATAGTCATGGTGGGTGGAATGGCAAAGGAGAAACAGGTGTGGTCAAAAAGCAGGATGCTTGAATTGGTGGTTTTGGCAATAGATCTGTTGTAGATGATGACAAGGTCCAAATGTGACCCTGATAGTGGGTAGCTAGGATGGAGAGAAGCTAAAGGTCATTGGAGATAAGAAAGTTGGGATTTAGAGGCCAGATTATCATGTATGTCAACTTTGCATTTTGAAATTACTGCAGCGATTGGCTGAGTTTGGATTTGAGGGGAGCAGTCCGAAAGAGTAAATGGGAGGCCCAGAGATGACAGCTACCAGCAGGGGGAAAGGAGGCCTTATCAGATAGCTCCACACTGACTCAGATGAGAGAGTGCAAAGACAAGGGACCTGGAAATGACAATGGGGAAAAATGAGACACCAAAGCCCTTCTCCACCCGATGTGAGAGAGCAGACAGTCACCATGTTAGAGGACTACAGGAGAAGCAATGTCCTCAGGAAAAACTCAGGTTCATGTTGGAGCAAAAAGGTGAAGGGATGGTTGAGAGAGCAGAGTGATGACATAAGGGAGTTTGCTGAATACAAAGCAATGGTTCCAGAAGGCATGTGGAAGCCTTGGGCAAGAGAGGGGGAACAGAGGGCTCATCCAGGAGCTGTGGGGAAAATCATGCAAAGAGATTGATGACTGAGGTGGACTTATGTTTAAGCATTAACTGATTAAAAAAAATAACTCAATAGGAATGGGTGTGATTACTGGCCCTCCTGCTGCAAGGACTTGGCTCACTAGACCTGAGGAAGGGGTGTTCCTGCAGGAGTTTCTGCACAGGCCACTGCTTAGGTTGTTCTTGAGCCAGGGGTTGTAGTTTCAGTTCCTGTACAGCTTAGCATAACATTGGCTTCAGAGGCTTAGGCTTCAACACCTGACACAATGTTGACTGTCTCAGAGGTGAGGTGTTAAGAATACCACAGATTGAATACATGAGGTGTTAAGAACCTCAGAGGTTGGGTATTAGTTAGTTTGGTCCCAGAGAGTAGGGCAATTGGCACTTCTAGAAGATGCATCTCTATACCTGAGTGGTATAGAGTACGCTGGTCCCAGGAGTCTGCAAGTGATACATGCAATTTTCCAATCTTTTTGAATCAACAGCATGTTCTCATCAGTCTGTAATTGTAGATCAGAGGATATTTTATCAAATATAATCATTGAGCTCTATAATTAATGAACTCTGCTTGCAACACATCTTCAATTTTTAAATTGTGAAAACTTGCAAGAGCTGCAAGTTATGTGCTGTTTTTAATTTAGTTCTAACAAAATATAGCTGGAGGTTCTGTCATAAGACTAATAAACATACATTATTTGGGAGGTTATTTATCATTTTAATTACGTGACATTATTTTTCCCCTCTGACAAAAGCAATCAAAATGACTAAAATTGAATTGCTGAAAATGAACTGATCCCCAAAGGTTATAAATGTTGTTGAAAAATGTCAGGCATTTATTACATTTCCTACATGTTAACTAAAAAAGGTTAGTAAGGTAGATACACAGTGGTGACTTCATATCAGTGAAGAGTCTGGCTGGCTAGAAGTAGACAGAATTCTAGAGATGAATTCGTCAAACCCTCTACTCTGTAGATCAGGAAATTGACACTTAGGTTAGGTGCAGTGACCATTTCCAGTGACTTTGACCTTTACTGACAAAATGTCAGGGAAGACTTAGTACCAGCAGGCCAGGTGCAGTGGCTCATGCCTATAATCCCAGCACTTTGGGAGGCCGAGGTGAGTGGATTACCTGAGCTCAGAAGTTCGCGACCAGCTTGGGCAACATGGTGAAACCCCGTTTCTACAAAAAATACAAAAATTAAACAGGCATGGTGGCATATGGATGTAGTCCCAGCTACTTGGGGTGTTGATGTGGGAGGACTGCTTGAGCCTGGGAGGTTGAGGCTGCAGTGAGCCAAGATCATGCCACTGCATTCCAGCCTAGGTGACAGAGTGAGACCCTGTCTCCAAAAGAAAAACAAACAAACAAAAAGCAAAGACTTAGTACTAGAAACCAGATGGAATGAGAATAATATTGTAAACATTAAATCTCCAATATCACATAATTATAGGGTCTTAAACTTTGACTTACTATAGGATTGTCTTGTCCAGTGTTGAAATCCTCTTGCAGATGGTTACCTACTCTTCCTTGACTACTTGCCTTGATTGGATGTTGTATTCTCCCATAGCAGCTCATTCTGTCATGCAGTAGCTGTTTATGTTGGAAATTCTTTACATTGAGCTGGTGTTATCCCTATAATTTCACCTATGGCTTCTGACTTCTTGAGCTGTGATCTGCAAGAGTTAGCCCATGACAATTATATTTGCTCTAATTATCTTCTTTTCCAGGTAAGACACCTCTAATTCTCACAGTTGTATGTAATATATGAGGCAAAGGTGAAATAAAAAAAGAGGAGAAAAAATAATGTGTTGTGGGCAATTACTGGAACTCAGGAAGTTAGGTTTTACTCAGCATCATCAAATGCAAGCTTCTCAACCTTTTGAGTCAGCAGCATGTCCTTATCAGTCCCTAACTGAGCTCTGCAAATCAAGAATTCTGGTTGCAGTATATACTTGATTTTTACATTTTACATTGTAGAAAGAACTAGCTAGCCCGGGCATGGTGGCTTATAATTTCCTTATAATTCCAGCACTTCGGGAGGCTTAGGTGGAAGGATTGTTTGAGCTCAGGAATCTAAGACAAGCCTGGGGAACATAGCAAGACACCATCTCTACAAAAATATAAAAAATTAGGCAGGTGTGGTGGCACATGCCTGTAGTCCCAGCTACTGAGGAAGCTGAAGCAGGAAGATGGCTTGAGCATGGGAGATCAAGGCTGCAGTGAGCTGTGATTGTGATACTGCGCTCCAGCCTGAGCAACAGAGCAATACCCTGTCTTACACATACACAAAAAATAACTAACTCTACTGAAAAAAATAGAACAATTGGCCAAGCACGGTGGCTCACCTCTGTAATCCCAGCACTTTGAGAGGCTGAGGCAGGCGGATCACCTGAGGTTGGGAGTTCGAGACCAGCCTAACCAACATGCAGAAACCCCATCTCTACTAAAAATACAAAATTAGCCGGGTGTGGTGGCGCATGCCTGTAATCCCAGCTACTCGGGAGGCTGAGGCAGGAGACTCGCTTGAACCCAGGAGGCGGAGGTTGTGGTGAGCCAAGTGCGGCTGCACTCCAGCCTGGGCAACAAGAGCGACACTCCGTGTCAAAAAAAAAAAAAAAAAAAAAAAAAAAGAACAATTATAACACAAAGGGGAGTATTAGAATCCAATGGAATAAAACTTTATACTTTCATTTGTAAAAAGTCTGAGATCACTAAGTTAATATAAGAATCTGTAGACTTCACATTGCGCTAAAACATAATAGTACTCAAAACATTGCAGCTTTGTTATAAAAAATAAAATTCTTAATTGTTATTTAACTCTACCCTTAAATAAAGAAAGAAAACATTTCTTTCCACCTCTTCAAATATTAAAATTCCAGGAAACAACTGATATGCTAGAATATTCTTAGCTAAGATTTAAATTAGATTTGGGAAAGTTGTGCATGTGTCATTTTCAATGGTTCGTAGAGCATGAAAGCACAAATTGACTTTGATTTTTGATTCTAATTTAAATCCTAGAAGGAATTGTTTTATTTTCTAGAAAATCTAGTACACAATAGTGTTTGTTTAAATCTGTACAAATATAATTGTCCTCATGAGTTCAAAGTATAAAATTACGTATTTTTTAAACCAAAAGGCAGATGAACACACACACTGTGATGGTTAATACTCAGTGTCAACGTGATCGAATTGAAGGATACAAAGTATTGATACTGGATGTGTCTCTGAGAATGTTGCCAAAGGACATTAACATTTGAGTCAGTGGGCTGGGAAAGAGAGACCTAACCCTAATCTGGGTGAGCGCAATCGAATCAGCTGCCAGTGCAGCTAAAATAAAAAGCAGGTAGAAAAAATGTGAAGTGAGACTGGCCTAGCCTCGCAGCCAACATCTTTCTCCTGTGTTGGACGATTCCATGCCTCAAACTCCAAGTTCTTCAGTTTTGGAACTCAGACTGGCTCTCCTTGCTCCTCAGCCTGCACACGGCCTATTGTGGGACCTTGTGACCGTGTGAGTTAACTCCCCTTTGTACAGATAGATCTATTCCATTAGTTCTGTCCCTCTAGATAACTGTAATACACACACTCATCTGACAAACCTAGCCATAACAAAGGTACAGAGATACTGATGTTTGTTCAGAGACTGTATAGACAAAAGTTTTTTTTTTTTTTTTTTTTGAGACGGAGTCTCGCTGTGTCGCCCAGGCTGGAGTGCAGTGGCGCGATCTCGGCTCACTGCAAGCTCCGCCTCCTGGGTTCACGCCATTCTCCTGCCTCAGGCTCCGAGTAGCTGGGACTACAGGCGCCCGCCACCACGCCCAGCTAGTTTTTTGTATTTTTAGTAGAGACGGGGTTTCACGGTGTTAGCCAGGATGGTCTCGATCTCCTGACCTCGTGATCCACCCGCCTCGGCCTCCCAAAGTGCTGGGATTATAGGCTTGAGCCACCGCGCCCGGCCTGCAATTTGAATGGAATTTTGTTACTTACAAATTGCTTTGAGTCTGGTGGGATTTTCAAATTCTGACCCTAACTAGATTTGGCTCTATGTAAATTTGTAGTTAAAAGGTTTCACTCTGTATAAATGATTATAGACTGTACTGCAGTCTATAATCATTTATTTACCCATATATTACACGTCTTTTTGCCTGAGAAGGACTGGAAAAAAGTGGACTCTATTTATTAGACTGCCCACGAGACGAATAAATCCAGTGAAAACATTTTTGTTAAGCATTTCCCATTTGTTTGCTAGGATAATAGTGATGTTAAACTTGAGAGTTGTATGTACATGCAAGTTTAAATCACATTTGGTAATTAGGTTGTTTTATATAATGATCATTGAATTTGCTTAGCGCCCACTACATGCTAGGCATTTGCAAAGTGTTGGAAGAGATTTAAAGATAAATCAGATTTTTCTTATTCCACGTTGTGATTGGTGAAACTGATACCTGAAGAAATAATTATGATACAGCATGGTATCTTATAAGATATACAAATTTTTGTTGTAATATAAAATAATTTATTAGGCTGGGCACGGTGGCTCACACCTGTAATCCTAGCACTTTGGGAGGCCAAGGTAGGTGGATCACAAGGTCAAGAGATCAAGACCATCCTGGCCAATATGGTGAAACCCCGTTTCTACTAAAAATACAAAAATTAACTGGGCATGGTGGCGCACGTCTGTAGTCCCAGCTACTTGGGAGGCTGAGGCAGGAGAATCGCTTGAACGCGGGAGGTGGAGGTTGCAGTGAGCCGAG
Source organism: Macaca fascicularis (assembly GCF_037993035.2). NCBI lineage: Eukaryota > Metazoa > Chordata > Mammalia > Primates > Cercopithecidae > Macaca > Macaca fascicularis. Next base: position 133,634,792 of record NC_088379.1, read on the forward strand.
ATTGCACCACTGCACTCTAGTCTGGCAACAGAGTGAGACTCCGTCTCAAATAATAATAATAATAACTTACTGTAGGTTGGTTATGGTGGCTCATGCCTATAATCCCAGCACTGTGGGAGGCCAAGACGGGTAGATCACCTGAGGTCAGGTATTCGAAACCAGCCTGGCCAACATGGCAAAACCCCGTCCCTACTAAAAATACAAAAATTAGAGGAGTATGGTGGCAGGTGCCTGTAATCCCAGCTACTCTGGAGCCTGAGGCAGGAGAATTGCTTGAACTCAGGAGGTGGAGATTGCAGTGAGCCAAGATCGAACCACTGCACTCCAGCCTGGGCAACAGAGTGGGACTCTGTCTCAAAAAAATAAATAAATAAAATAAAATAACTTACTATAATATAGTAGAAAGATTCAAATAGAAGTTCCATGTAGAATGAAGATTTTGAAACTGTACTGAATGATGCAGGACTTTTTAAAAGTTAAAACACAGTTGTAAGATGAAATTACCCAATTCTTTCCAGACCTTTTATTTTGCACATTTCTGATAAAACAAAGCATATTGTGTTTCTCTCTCTAGTTTTCTGAGCACCTCAACTTTGCTTAAAACTTTCTAAAAGATTTTTCAGAGAACTTCAAGGAAGAGATCATTTTGAGCTGAGCCTTCAGGAAATGAGGATTTGCTGAGCAGGAAGGAAGCTGAACACCATTCCAGATGTAAGAAACTAGAGGTGCAAAGGCAGAGAGGTGTACTCTGGGGAATGGGAAGCGTTGGGTTGCTTATTGGAGAGTGAGAAAGGAAATGGTAGCAGGTGCAGCCAGAAAGGAGCCAGAGCCAGGCTATGAAGGGTCTAATAAACATCCTCAGGCAACAGAGAAAGGATGAAACATGTTTTGTTTTTTACTTTTATTTGTAAATAATTTCCAGTTTACAGAAAAGTCAAAAGTGTGAATAGTATAAGGAATGCCTGTATATCCTTTATCCAGATTCACCTATTGTTAATACTTTATCCTACTTGCTTTTTTGTTTGATCTCTTTCTCCTTTTTATTATAAATACATATGTGTATGTGTATGCACATATATATGTATATACACACACACAGAATTTTTTTCTATACCATTTGAAAATAAATTGGATGAATCATTATGCCCTTCTAAATATCTCTTTTTTCCTAAAAATAGGGCTATTCTCTTCTTAACCACAGAATAGTTATCAACTTTAGTAAATTTAACCCTAATAAAATACTTTGTATCTACTCTGGAATTCATATGCAAATTTTGTCAATTAAAGCAGTATCTGTTATGACATTTTTCCCCCTTCAAGAACAGGATCAAGTCTAACCTAAAGTATTGTACTTAGTTGTCATGTCCATTTACTATTTTAATATAGAACAGTCCTGCAGCCTGTCTGTGACTTTTATGGAACCGACATTTTTTAAATAACATAGTCCCCCTCCCCCCCACTTTTTTTTTTAGTAGAACAATTCTTCAGCAAGGCCCTGGGGAAGAGGAAAAGTTTTTCTGGCAATTGATGTCAGCAACCCACCAAGGAACCAGTGGAAGAAATCTAAGATAGTTGACTAAATGCAGCTAGTACACACCTCTTCTGTGGAGAGGACAAAAAATGACAAGTAGATATTCACACTTCAAATAGATCATCTAAGAGAAAACACTAGAATTCAACGGGAAAGTGGTAGGAAGCATCAAAAGCAAAGAAGGAGAGGGAAGCGGGGCAACCTACTGGTCCAAGATCAGCTGGAAGCTGAGAAAACCTCCCATAAACAGGGAAAGGGTAAGTGAATGACCCCCAGGGCTCCACATTCCCACCATGGACTTCTACGTTCCTAGCCACAGGAAAGCGCCTTGACCCTCTTGGGCCTCCAGACTAACATACAGAGCTACTTAGAGATTGTGTAGAGGCACTACTTTAGAAAGAACACTCACACTGAGTCCCACAGGCTTCTGAGCCCCAAGCAACTGCCACATGGCACCATTCGGAGCACTCAGCCCCCAGAGGATTGTCAAAGAAGAGAAGAGGATGGCACTTTTACACACACCAAGGATAAATCTTACTTCCTCCTCTGCCACAGTCTGTTGTTGGACCAAAAGGTGACAGAACTGGACATCCCATAGCTGCCTTCCTAAACTGGTCTCACTGAGAGTGGCCCCAACCTCCTCAGAGACAGGCCTACAGCACAGCCACCACTGCCCCTACCTGAGCATTCTGCCAGCAGCCTAGGGACCACCTGCCTTTACCTATTACAACCAGTGCTTGAACACACTACCAGAGGGCCTGAAGTCCACTATCCTGGTCCTGTCCCCCAGTTCTCAAGCATGCTGTCCAATGGGCTAGAGATCACCCTGTCCAGCCACTGTTGGCAGCTGAACACTGTTGGCAGCTGAACACTTCTCAGATGCCATTCAAAACTTCATATATCAGTAATAACCTTAATGTAAGTTCTCCACTTAAAATGTATAAACTAGCTGAATGGATAAAGAAACAATATCCAATTATATGCTGCCTACAAGAAATACACTTTATCTGCCAAGACACATATAAACTTAAAGAAATGGAAAAATATATTACACAAATGAAAACCAAAAGCAAGCAGGAGTAGCTATACTTATATCAGATAAAACAAACTTTAAGTTAAAAACAGTAAACAAACAAACAAACAAAACCAAAGAAAGTCACTATACAGTCATAAAGGGACCAATCCAAAAAAAGGAAATAACAATTCTAAAAACATATGCACTCAGCACTGGAGCACCCAGATTTGAAAAGCAAATATTACTAGATCTAAAGAGAGGAAAAACATTCCAATGAAACAATAGTGGGGGAGTTCAACACCCCACTCTCAGCATGAGATAGATCATCTAGATGGAAAAATCAACAAAGAAGCAGTGGATTTAATCTGCACTTTAAACCAAATGAACCTAACAGATATTTACAGAACATTTCATCCAACAACTACAGAATATACATCCTTCTCATCAGCACATGGAATGTTTTTCAGGATAGACCATATATTAGGCCACAAAACAAGGCTCAACATTTTTAAAAATCAAAATTTTATCAACTCTCTTCTCAGACTACAGTGGAATAAGACTAGAAATCAATACCAAGGGGAACTTTGGAAACTATAAAAATACATGGAAATTAAACAACACAGTCCTGAACAACCATTAACTCAACAAAGAAAGTAAGATGGAAATAAAAAATATTCTTGAAACAAATGAAAATAGAAACACACCATATTAAAATCTTTGGGATACAGCAAAAGCAATGCTAAGTAGGAAGTTTATAGCAAAAATCACCTAAATCAAAAAAATTGAGGCTGGACTCAGTGGCTCATGTCTGTAATCCCAGCACTTTGGGAGGCTGAGATGGGCAGATTGCATGAGCCTAAGAGTTTGAGACCAGCATGGGCAACAGGGTGAAACCATGTCTCTACAAAACACACAAAAAATTAGCTGGGTGTGGTGGTGCACACTTGAGTCCCAGCTATCCAAGAGGCTGGGGTGGGAGTATTGCTTGAGCTCAGGAGGCAGAGGTTGCAGTGACCTGAGATCATGCCACTGCACTGTACTTCAGCCTGCACAGGAGAGTGAGACCCTGCTTAAAAAAAAAAAAAAAAAAAAATCAGGTGCAGTGGCTCATGCCTGTAATCCCAGCACTTTGGAAGGCTGAGGTGGGTGGATCACCTGAGCTCAGGAGTTCGAGACCCGGGCAGTGTAGTGAAACCCCATCTCTACCAAAATATACAAAAATTAGCCAGGCATGGTGTCATCTGGAGGCTGAGGTGGGAGGATTGCTTGATCCTGGGAGACAGAGGTTGCAGTGAGCCAAGGTTGCACTACTGCACTCCAGCCTGGGTGACAGAGTGAGACCCCATCTCAAAGAAAAAAAAAAAAAAAAAGAAAGATTTCAAATAAACAACCTAAAGAGACATCTCAAGTAACTAGAAAAGCAAGAACATATGAAACTCAAAATTAGCAAAAGAATAATAAAGATCAGAGCAGAACTAAACAAAATATAGTCTAAACGAAAAAAACACAAGGCCGGGTGCAGTGACTCACGCCTGTAATCCCAGAACTTTGGGAGGCCGAGGTGGGCAGATCATGAGGTCAGGAGATTGAGACCATCCTGCCTAACATGGTGAAACCCCGTCTCTACTAAAAATACAAAAAAACAAAAAACAACAAAAAAACAATTAGCCGGGCGTGGTGGTGGGTGCCTGTAGTCCTAGCTACTCGGGAGGCTGAGGCAGGAGAATGGCATGAACCTGGGAGGCGGAGTTTGCAGTGAGCCTAGATCACACCACTGCACTCCAGCCTGGGCGACAGAGCGAGACTCTGTCTCAAAAAAAAAAATAAAATAAAATAAAAAATAAAAAAATAAAGAAAGAAAAAAATACAAAGGATCAATGAAACAGAAAGTTGTTTTTTAAAAAAAGGTAAACAAAATTGATAAACCGCTAGCTGAAAACCCAAATAAACAAATTTAGAAATAAAGGAGACATTACAACTCTACAACTGATACCATAGAAATACAAAAGATCATCAGAGACTTTTATCAACAACCATACATGAACAAACTGGAAAGCCTAGAGGAAATGGATAAATTTCTGAAAACATACACCCCACCAAAATTGAGTCAGGAGGAAACAGGAAACTTGAATAGACCAATTATGAATAGCAAAGTTGAATCAGTAATAAAAAGTCTCCCAGTAAAGAAAAGCTCAGGACTGGTTGGATTCATAGCTATTCCTACCAAATGTATAAAGAAGAGCTAATACCAGTCCTCCTGAAACTATTCCAAAAAATTAAAGACAAAGGAACTCTCCCTAACTCATTCTATGAGGCCAGTGTTACCCTGATACCAAAACCAGACAACACGACAGAAAAAGAAAACTATCATCCAATATCCTTGATTAACATAGACACAAAAATCCTCAACAAAATACTAGCAAACAGAATCCAACAACAGATCAAAAGGTAATGCAACATGATTAAGTGGGAGTTATACCAGAGACACAAGGATAGTTCAACATTAATAAACATCACACATCACATCAAAATAATGAAGGACAAAAACCATATGATTATCTCAACAGATGCAGAAAAGGCATTTGATAAAATTCAACATCCTTTCATAATAAAACTCAACTAGGCATAGAAAGAACATACCTCAAGGCCGGGCACAGTGGTTCACGCCTGTAATCCCAGCACTTTTGGAGGCTGAGGTGGGCAGAGCATGAGGTCAAGAGACCAAGACCATCTGGCTAACATGGTGAAACCCCATCTCTACTAAAAATACAAAAAAAAAAAAAAAAAAGTAGCTGGGCGTGGTGGCATGTACCTGTAGTCCCAGCTACTCAGGAGGCTGAGGCGGGAGAACCCTTTGAACCTGGGAGGGGGAGGTTGCAGTGAACCGAGATTGTACCACTGCACTCCACACTCCAGCCTGGTGACAGAGCAAGACTCTGTCTCAAAAAAAAAAAAAAAAAAGAAAGAAAGAACACATCTCAAAATAATAAAGACCACATATGACAAACCCACAGCTAACATCGTACTGAGTGGGGAAAAGCTGAAAGTCTTTCCTCTAAGATCTGGAACAAGACAAGGATGCTCACTTTCACCACTCCTATTCAAGATAGTTGCCAGAACAATCAGGCAAGAGAAAGAAATAAAAGGGATCCAAATTGGAAAAGAGGAAGTCAAATTGTCCTTCTTTGCCAATGATATGATCTTATATCTAGAAAAACCTAAAGATTTCACCAAAAGAACTCCTAGATTTGATCAACACATACAGTCAAATTGCAGGATACAGAACTCAGTAGCATTTCTGTACACTAATAATGAACCAGGGGAGAAGGAAATCAAGAAAGCAATCTCATTTACAATAGCTACAAAAAAAAAAAAATAATAATTCTAGGAATAAATTTAACCAAGGTGAAAGATCTCTACAAGGAAAACTACAAAACACTGATGAAAGAACTTGAAGAGGACACAAACAAATAAAAAGCCATCCCATGCTCATAAATCAGAATAATTAATATCATTGAAATGACCATACTTCCCAAAGCAAACTACAGATTCGATGAAATCTCTACCAAAATACAAATGTTGTTTTACACAGAATTAGAAAAAACAATCTTAAAATATTCATGGAACCAATAAAGAACCAGAATAGCCAAAGCAACCCTGAGCAAAAAGAACAAAGCTGGGGTCGGGCGCGGTGGCTCATACCTGTAATCACAACACTTTGGGAAGCTGAGGCGGGTGGATCATGAGGTCAGGAGTTCAAGACAAGCCTGACCAACAGGTGAAACCCCATCTCTACTAAAAATACAAAAATTAGCCAGGTGGGGTAGCACGTATCTGTAATCCCAGCTACTCAGGAGACTGAGGCAGGAGAATTGCTTGAGCCCGGGAGGCAGAGGTTACAGTGAGCCAAGATTGTGCCACTGCACTCCAGCCTGTGCAACAGAGCAAGACTCCATCTCGGAAAAAAAAAAAAAAAAAAGAACAAAGCTAGAAATATCACATTATTTGACTTCAAAATATATCACAAGGCTGTAGTAACCCAAACAGCATGGTTTTGGTATAAAAACAGACCCATAGGCAAATGGAACAGAATAGAGTCCAGAAATAAGTCTATATATTTACAGCCAACTAATTTTCAATAAAGGCACAGAGAACATACACTGGAGAAAGGACACTCTATTAAATAAATAGTGCTGGGAAAATTGATATCTATATGCAGAAGAATGATACTGGACCTCTGTCTCTCCCCAAATTCAAAGATCAACTCAAGATAGATTAAAGATTTACATGTAAGACTGAAAACCAAACAACTGCTAGGAGAAAACATAGGAAAAACACTTGAAGACATCAGTCTAGGCAAAGATTTCATGGCTAAGACCTCAAAAACATAGACAACTATGACAAAAATAGACAAATGGGCTATCTTAAACTAAAAAATCTTCTGCATGGCAAAGGAAACAATTGACAGATTGAAGAGATAGCCTGTTGCAAATTATTCATCTGACAAGGGACTAATATCCAAAATATACAAGCAATTTAAACTACTAAACAAATAATCCCATTAAAAAGTAGGCAGGCCAGGCACAGTGGCTCATGCCTGTAATCCCAGTACTTTGGGAGGCTGAGGTGGGTGGAGGTCAGGAGTTCAAGACCTCCTGGCCAATATGGTGAAACTCTGTCTCTACTAAAAATACAAAATTAGCCAGGCATAGTGGCACATTCCGGTAATCCCAGATACTTGGGAGGCTGAGACAGGAGAATTGCTTGAACTCGGGAGGCAGAGGTTGAAGTGAGCCAAGATCATGCCATTGCACTCCAGCCTCGGCAACAACAGCAAAACTCCATCTCAAAAAAAAAAAAAGGGAGCAAAAGCTATGAATAGACATTTATCAAAAGAAGACATACAAATGGCCAACAGGAATATGAAAAACGGCTCAAAATGACTAATCATCAGGGAAATGCAAATCAAAATCACAATGAAATACTGTATTACCCTGGTTAGAATGGTTATTACTAAAAAGACAAAAAATAACAAATGCTGGCAAGGATGTGGAGTAAAGGGAACTCTGACACACTTTTGATGGGAATGTAAATTAGTACAACCAATGTGGAAAACAGTATGGACATTTCTCAAAAAACTAAAGATAGAACTACCATATGCTCCAGCAATCCCACTGCTGGGTGCTTATGAAGCAGTGAAAAGAAGTCTCTACATCAAAGGGATATCTGCATTGTCATGTTTATCATGGCACTATTCACAATAGCAAAGCTATGGAATCAACCTCATTGTCCATCAAAAGATGAATGTTTAAAGAAAATGTGCTATACTCTGTAAAAATGCTCCAATCAGTGCTCTGTGTCTAACTAAAGGTTTGTAAATGCACCAATCAGCACTCTGTAAAAACGCACCAGTCAGGGCTCTGTGTCTAGTTAAAGGTTTCTAAACGCACCAATCAATACTCTGTAAAAATGGACCAATCAGCACTCTGTAAAATGAACCAGTCAGCACTCTGTAAAATGGACCAATCAGCAGGACATGGGTGGGGCCAAATAAGGGAATAAAAGCTGGCCACCCCCCAACCAGCAGGGGCAACCCGCTCAGTCGGGTTCCATGTGTGGAAAGGGTTGTTCTTTCGATCTTCACAATAAATCTTGCTGCTGCTCAAAAAAAAAAAAAAAAAAAAAAAAAAAAAGAAAGAAAGAAAATGTGCTATATATACACAATGGGATACAATTAAGCTATAAAAAAGGATTAAATCATGTTATTTGCAACAACATGGCTGGTACTAGAGGTCATTATGTTGAGTGAGATAAACCAGGCCCAGAAAGACAGATACTGCATTTTCTCACTTATATGTGAAAGCTGAAAAAAAAAGTTGATCTCATGGACATGAAGAATAGAATGGGGGTGCAGTGAATAGGCTGGGGGTGCGGTGGCTCATGCCTGTAATCCCAGCACTCTGGGAGGCTGAGGCAGGTGGATCACCTAAGGTCGGGAGTTCAAGACCAGCCTCATCGACATGGAGAAATCCGGTCTCTACTAAAAAATACAAAATTAGCCTAGGTGGTGGCGTAGGCCTGTAATCCCAGCTACTGGGGAGGCTGAGGCAGGAGAATCGCTTGAACCCGGGAGACGGCGTTTGCAATGAGCCAAGATTGTGGCGCTGCACTACAGCCTGGGCAACAAGAGTGAAACTCCGTCTAAAAAAAAAAAAAAGAGTAGATACCAGAAGCTGGGAAGGGTGTATGGGTGAGAAGAGGGGATAGAGAGAGGTTGATTAATGGGCAAAAAGATAACGGCTGATTAGAAGAAATAACCCCCAATGTTCAGTGGCAAAGCAGGATGATCAGAGTTACCAACAATGTATTGTATATTTCAAAGTAACTAGAACAGAGAACGTGATTTTTTTTTTTTTTTTTTTTTTTGAGACAGTGTCTCCTTCTGTCACTCAGACTGAGGTACAGTGTTGTGATCTTGGCTTACTGCAACCTCCGCCTGCCAGGTTCAACCGATTCTCCTGCCTCAGCCTCCCGAGTAGCTGGGATTACAGGCATGCACCACCATGCCCAGCTAATTATTTGTATTTTTAGTAGAGACTGGGTTTCACCATATTAGCCAGGCTGGTCTCGAATTCCTGACCTTAGGTGATCCGTCTGCCTCGGCCTCCCAAAGTGCTGGGATTACAAGCACAAGCCACCGTGTCTGGCCGAGAACTTGAAATCTTACCAACACATAGAAATGATAAATATGCTTGGGAGGCCAAGGCGGGCAGATCATTTGAGGTCAGGAGTTCGAGACCAGCCTGACCAACATGGTAAAACGGTGTCTCTACTAAAAATACAAAAAAAAAATTAGTTGAGCATTTTGGCGCATGCCTGTAGTTCCAGCTACTTGGGAGCCTGGGAGGCATAGATTGCAGTGAGCTACAAAAAAAAAAAGAAGAAAATGGCTAGAATCCTAGAGGATTTACCCTGTAAGTAGTTGGTTTAATGCTACTGGTGGGAGATATCAGTGTTGGACGGATGGATTTGGGAGCATCTGAAAGGCAATTGGAGCCATGGGAGTGACTGTGCTCTTCCAGTGAGAGATTATATAGGGAAGAAAAAAGAGGAGCAAAAATAAAGTCACAGTAAATATCTACAATTAGGGATTCAAACTAGAAGGAAGATGGTTCCCAAAGAAGTCAGGTAAGGATCAAACAGACGTGAGGAGTCCTCGTGCAGTGGTTACAGGCACTTTGTGGGGTTGAGGTGGGTGGATCACTTGAGGCCAGAAATTTGAAACCAGCTTTGGCAACATGGTGAAACCCTGTCTCTACTAAGAATACAACAGCTGGGTGTGGTGGTGCACATCTGTAATCCCAGCTACTTGGGAGGCTGAGGCAGGAAAATCACTTGAACCCAGGAGGCAGAGGTTACAGTGAGCCAGGATCATGCCACTGCACTCTAGCTTGGGCAACACAGCAAGACTCTGTCTCAAAACAAGAAAACAAATGAAAAAGCAGAAGTGAGGAGAACTCAGAGGTGGCCAGAGTCAGATCCTGTGGCATGTTCCCTTATGATGAGTTCTGGGTTTTGTTATTTGTTTTGCACAAAACCGAGTATCCTACAGCATTTTACTGTGAACATCACTGTATACTCATCATGGTTTTTCTCTGCCAATACTTTGATGTTCCATGTCAGTTTTTTCCTTATGCATGGTCCTTTGATCATTAATGTTCAATAATATAATGAGTTAACATGAACAAATGTTTGTTTGAAACACTGACAATAATCTACCTATGTACTACTCTCCCTCCCCCTTTCCCTGCCTTCCCACCCCCAATGTAAGTACTACTCTTAGGATTTTTATGTAGTTTTATCACTGTAGGTACACCTACTAAATAATTTTTTAAGGTCCCTTTTTTTTTTTCAAATGGAGTTTCACTCTGTTGCCCAGGCTGGAGTGCAGTGGCACGATCCCGGCTCACTGCAACCTCTGCCTCCCAGGTTCAAGCAATTCTCCTGCCTCAGCCTCTTGAGTAGCTGAGATTACAGGCCTGCAACACTACACATGGCTAATTTTTGTGTTTTTAGTAGAGACGGGATTTCACAATGTTGGCCAGGCTGGTCTCAAACTCCTGACCTCAGGTGATTCACCCACCTCGGTCTTCCAAGTGCTGGGATTACAGGCGTGAGCCACCGGGCCTGGCCTTAAGTTACTCTTTTATGTAGAGGGGTTTTATGTTATCAGTAATCTTTGAAACTTATGTTTTCATGCATTATGTTTTTAAGATTATCTGTATTGTATGTAGCTATAGTCCGTTCATTTTTGCTGCCTTATAGAATCCCATGTTTGAATGCCACACTTTATTTTCCCGTCAGTCGCCATTTAGGTAGATTTGAATAGTGCACCTTGAGCCTACTTGGACGTGTCTGCTTGTGTATATCGCAATGATTTCTACTGGGTGTATATCTATTTACACTGATCTTAAACTCTTTCTGTGAAGCATAACACATTAGAAAGACATTAAGTGAATTTTCTGATTGTGGAAATTTGAGTCTAAAAGAATCAACAACTTTCCCTAAGGTGAATAGATTCAAATACCACCCTAGGAGCCTTGCATAGTGTGTATTCTAGATAAGGGTTATTTACCAAATGTTTTCTTGGGGGCCAAAATTATAAGCAACAGTTGGTGACTGATTTTTTTCCACTGACCCAATTTAATGTCAATGTTATTTTCAGGATACAAAAGGAAAACTGAAGGCTAGGGGCAAGGAAAGAGGTAACAGATTAACTGAAGCATTAGAATTGCTCTGCAGCTATTCCAAAAAAATTTACCTTCATCTCCTTTGAGAGTCCTCTTACTCTACCTAGCAGTCCTCCTTGCTGTGAGAGGGTGAACAATATGAACAAAAAGAAGCAAGGAAAAGGGCTCTGTCAGATTTGTTCACTCAGAACCAGTTGATAGTCTGCCAAGAAAAGTTTCTCACCCTCAAGAGGTTCTGAGCTTAAAAGTCTCTTTGTGAACACGTGAGAAAGGATCCTTCCGTGCTCAGGAATCCTGCATGTATTTATGTGTGTGTGCGTGGGCACGAAGGTTTGGAGCAAAGTGGACACTGGACCGATAACTATTTTTTTAGAAGTGTTACGAATATCTTTTCAGTTACATTAAAATTGTTCTATACCCTGAATTACAATAACCCTCTTGTTGAAACATCACTCATTTTTACTTGCAATAATCACACTTAGAAATTACACATATTTCTCAGCCAAACTACCTAATTTCCTGCTTTAACTGAGCATCTTAGCCTTGCACCCAGTGATAAACCTCTCTACCCATTTCGGGTCCACGTCACAGAGTGGAAGGAAGGCAATGAAAATCTTATTATTTATGGATATAGAAATTGAGAGCCATACAAAGGGGCCAATGAATCAGAGGTGCCATACTGCCTTACAGTGGGGTCTTCTTTGTCGGGACCTCAGGCATGATTCCTGTGATCTCTGTCTTCTACTCATTTGCTGTATTCCCATTCTTCTTTTTTTTTCCTTAGAAAATTGGTTTTTGAGAAAACATTAAAAGGCCAGGCGCAGTGTCTCACGCCTATAATCCCAACACTTTGGGAGGCTGAGGTGGGTGAATCACCTGAGTTCAGGCGTTCAAGACCAGCCTGGCCAACATGGTGAAACCCCATCTCTAAAAAAAAAAAAAAAAAAGAAAATTAGCCAGGCGTGGTGGCAGGCACCTATAATCCCAGTTACTCAGGAGGGTGAGGCAGGAGAATCGCTTGAACCTGGGAGGCAGAGGTTGCAGTGAGCCGAGATCACACCACTGCACTCCAGTCTGGACAACAGACTGAGACTCCATGTCAAAAACAACAACAACAACAAAACATTAAATAGTATAGAAATGCCATGCATTTAGGTGGAACACAGTGCCAACACATTACCAATTATTCCAAGCACACACGTGAAATATACATATGGGAAGTATTGTTTCCAAATTGGAATGTGCATTCTACAAGGAAATATTTCAATTAAAATAGAAACGGTGGGGCTTCGTCCTTCTTTGGACAGTGCTTTAGAGCAGAGCAAGGAACCATAGCTCTTTTTCCTCACTGTATCAAGTGAGGATGCATTTCCCAATTTGTTTACTCTCCCCCTCAAAGACTGCCGGATCTAAGTTGTGCCCAATTAAGGTCTGTGCTTACAAGTACATGCCTCTAGCGTCAATGTTATTTGAAAATTCTTTATGTAACCTTATTCAGCATTTATCCAAACATAATATTAATATTTAAGGTTTTTATATTTAGCCCTATAAAGTATTATTATCATTGTATGTTTACCCATCTTCAGTTTCCCAAAACAAAATATTCAAATTTGTCTGTAAATATGTAGAGCGTAGAATAGGTGAATTCTTCTTGTAGAAACAGCATTAACCGGAGCATTGCACTTCTTGTTGAGAATTAGTGCAGCAATTTTTCTGTAGATAAAAGAACCTCTTATCTTATGAAGAGCTGCATTAATTACAGCCTGAAATTCTGTTTCACGCATCCTCTTTCAGAGCCAAGGAGAGAGCAGAGAAAATGTGTGCTGTTGGAAATTTGTACTTCCATTTTCTTTTTCTTCTTGGAAAATAGCTTTTCTGAAAGGTAAATAGTACACAAATGCCATGAGTTTAGGTGGAACACAGTGCCAAAGCAATACTAATTGTTCCAACAACAGCAGCAGCTATAACTTTAAAACCAGAAAACAAATTCCAATGTTATGAGTAACTTTGCTGATCACAATAAAAGAAGATGAAATTTAATGTCAATAGCAGTGTGAGTGTAGGAGGTAATTCTATTTCATTTTCTTTTCAAACAAAACAGAAATAGAACATGGTTATACAAGCGAATAAAAAAACCCAGGTAGTAAATGGTAGAGAGATATCTTCAATCTCTATTGAAGCCTAAAGCTTTGGTTTTAGAGCTATAAAAAGCAGTTTTCACTTTCTAGAATCTATATTAAGAGCTATAGTTCTTATTTGTTCCCATTATCTTTATTGGGTTTTGGTGTCCAACAAAATAAATGGATATGTAGGAGGAAAGTGAGAATAATCTATTGAGAAGACATTCACTATGACAGAAATACTATTGTACATGCAAAATTTACCAACACTTACTTCTTCTTTTCTTTGCACCTCTTCATGAACTTTGTTCTCTTTCCTATTCACCATAACCTTGCCCAATCTTTGTTCAATTATTGCTTTCCAAGTTTGCAAGCATGCAAGCCTGCTGTATAGTGGTACTGCCTATATACTCAGGGTTGAGGAAAAGATTCTTTATTTATTTATGGACCTATAAAGAAAGTCAGGATATTCTTTTTTTTTTTTTTTTTTTTTTTTTTTGAGATAGAGTCTTGCCCTATTGCCCAGGCTAGAGTACAGTGGCATGATCTCTGCTCACTGCAAGCTCTGCCTCCCAGGTTCAAGCGATTCTCCTGCCTCAGCCTCCTGAGTAGCTGGGACTACCGAGCGCGCCACCATGGCCAGCTAATTTTTGTATTTTTTATAGAGATGGGGTTTCACAATGTTGGCCAAGATGGTCTCGATCTCTTGACCTCGTGATCTGCCCGCCTCGGCCTCCCAAAGTGTTGGGATTACAGGCGTGAGCCACCGGTGCTGGACCAGGATATTCTTATACATTGTTTCTATAGACCACATTCTCCAGACCACATCAAGGAAAAGGATCAGGTCAAATGGAATACTTAGAAGGTGTTAAGGAATTAAAAATACTTGCAGGCAAGCCTAATTCTACCAGGGAAATAACAATTGCTATTCTGTAAAAGTTCTGAGATAATTAAACATGTTGAGTCTGTTAAAATAACTGAAACCAATATGGAATTGAGTGTCTTCAAAGTAAAGTCAATTGTCCTTTGATGCTCAGAATGAGTTCACATTTACAAATGGTGTTGCCTGGTGTAGTAGAAAGAGCCCAACAAACCTAGGTTTGAATTTCCTCTCTGCCACTGAATGACTGGTGACCTTGGCCCAGTACCCTCCTGAGATTCAGTACTTCCCCACAATGGGAAAAATGATACTTACCTTGCAGGGCTATCAGTAAGGATACAGCTATTGTATAAAGTGTCTAGAACAGGGCCTTTCACAGGCTCAAACATAAATTGCTTTTGTTGTTGTTGTCACTAATCACCTTGGCACACTACTTTTCCATCAAATGCCTCTAATACTATGATGAATAGGAAGACCCTTTTGAACTACAAATAACACATAAAATAATAAAAATGCCTTAATTTCAGAGACCACTTTTGATTCAAAGTCCTCAGAACACTTTTCTATTTCTTGTCTGGTGAGCTCTGTTAAGGGAAAGGAATAATATTTCAGAGAACATGAGAACGTACCCATCCAGGTACAGGAGTTTAACAGGACATCACTGTCTGGCAACAGTTGGCTGTGCCACTTTGACCAGCCAGTTCAGACTGAGTGAAGACAAAACAAAATGGCACTATGAGGAAAGTGGACAAAAGGAAAAAGGGGGCAAACCCTTCACAGTTTAGGCCACCAGGGATGTCTCAAATAATCTTGTCCAGGCTGGGCGCTGTGGCTAACACCTGTAATCCCAACACTTTGGGAGGCTGAGGCAGGTGGATCACCTGAGGTCAGGAGTTCGAGACCAGCCTGGCCAACATGGTGAAATCCCATCTCTACTAAAAATACAAAAATTAGCTGGTTGTGATGGCGGGCACCTGTAATCCCAGCTACTCAGGAGGCTGAGGCAGGAGAATAGCTTGAACCCGGGAGGCAGAGGTTGCAGTGAGTTGAGATCACACCACCGCACTCCAGTATGGGTGACAAGAGTGAAACTCCATCTCAAAAATAAAATAATAAAATAAAATAAAATCTTGTCCAGTACACCAAAGGCAAATCAATTCACATCACCTACAAGAATTACTCACAGAAATTTGGAAAAATGAGCAATTTAGACAAAAGCAAAGAATTGAGGCAAAGATCTGGGTTCCTCTGACAAAAATCATTTTAAAAAATTTTGTCCAGAATTAGCCCAGTCATTGCTTCCGTTCTCAGCTTTTCACAAGCTGTAGAAATAGAGCCAAACTTAGTTCCTTCAGGTTTCTTGTTGGCTGCAAAATGATATGAGGCCTTTCATCTCCTCCCTGGTGTTGCAATCCTTTCTCTTTGCGACTGCCTCATCCACCACCTGCCTCACGCCAACACTTTGCCTACTATTTTCTGCTGTGTCCCTCCTTCCCGTGTGGCCATTTGGCCCGCTGGCCGGGCAGCAGGCGGGCTATCACGTGACCAAATCCCAGCGGCTTTGAAGCACCCACGTCCGAGTTTTCCGTGACGCACCTGCTGCCGTCACGTTGGCTCCCATGTAAATAAATGGTCAAATCTTTTCCAAAAGTGGTTTTGACAAAGAACAGCTTAAACCGCCAAAGATGTTGACAAATGGGCTGTTATCTAGGAGAGTGAGTAAAGCAACCCATTTGAACGACAAGAACAGATAAGGCCCAACTCTTTGTCTCCTTTCCTCTTTTACATTGATATTCCCGGGGAGACAAAGGGGAAGAAGAAAAGGAAAGAAAGGCAGATCTTTAGCACTGGCTGTCCCAGGGTTGATTAGGATGCTGATCTGTGTGGCAGGTTTCTAGGTTCTCACCCAACTTCTTGGCTGCTATTCAAAGGATTTAACAGTGCTCTTTGTAAATAGTGGTGTACAAAGCCCAACTAAAAATAGTACATTTCCAGGGTCTGAATCGGGTGAGTGGAATGAGTGGCAATGGCTGTATTGTACAAGACAGATTACAAGCAAGTTACTTGATGGTACTTTATATGCAGGGTTATTCACATGCTTCATCTGGTTTGGTTAAATAATGCAAACACATTTACCAACGTACATGATCGTTTTGTTTATTTATGCTCTGGAGAGCTTGTGTGTGTTTATGACAGACAAATGTACATGTTCTATTTTCTGACAATCAAACAAAGCTCTCCCCGATGAGGTAAATAGCTGAGTTAAATAGTGGAGTGAGGGCTCCTGAGAATCGCTGATGTGACACCGTGGTGGTTGTTAATGACAGGTTTCCTGCTGCGCTTGCTGCCCTAAAGGATTTTTGCTGAAGGTGGGAATCAACAAGAGGCTCTGACAACTAGTGAGACTGCTAGTTCTGGCTGAAATCTCTCTGTGAACCATGTGTGTGAAAGCTTCTGCCTCACTAGGAGTTTTTCAGGATGAGAGCAACTGTGTGTGTGCTTCCTTCCCCTCACCCCTGAGGCTGAGCTGTGTTGGGTCGGGAGGTGAGGTGCTCATCCTTGGGCCACAGCAGATGTTGCCTGCGCAGGCTGTGGAAACAAGGAGTCACTGGGACCTCTCAAAGAAGATTCAGACTCAGGGAGAAGCCTAAAGAAACGAAGACCATTATTTTCCCAGACGAAGATACTAGGAAAGTGTTTTGCAGTTTTTTGAAAGCCAAAGCTACCCCCTCCTAATGTTTTCAACCACAGGTAGTGGTTATTCCTCTATATTTTGAGGCAAGAGATTGTCTCATACCAAAATATAATATAGTTATTTTCTATGTCACTAATTGTCTCTCAGGCAGTTTGGAGACTCTCTTATTTAATACAATGTGGAAACTCTTGGGTGAAGCCCTTGGTCATTCTGGGAGGTCCATTTCCTCTTCGAAGATGGGGACTGAAAACAGGGACAGCTCTGGAAGGAGTTGGGCCAGGAAAAACATTATAGAGGATTCAAGAAACCCACCTGTGAATTTGGCAAACATTTATCCTGCCCAAATTTCGTGGCTTTAAATGGATGCATCTTGGGTGAATTGGGTCTGACAGCCTAGACACTGTACACATTGGCACTTGTCGCTCTTCTGCATATGCACAGAAACTCTTTGACCCCCCAGTTTCCTCATCTGTAAAACATGGAGAACAATACCTATCTCATTAAGCAGATTGTTGTGAGGACTCAACTGGGCAATGTAAGTAAGGCGCTTGTCACATGGTCATAAATAGAGCCATTATAATGACAATGAGAGACTATTAGACAGCATTCCTGGGGACAGCCTCTCACCTGCTTAATGACATCCTGGTGTCTTTCAAAATTGGTATCATCTCACATGTTGAACACTATGCAAATGTCTGACTCCTTTTGAGAATTACCACCATCATCGTTCTTATTATCTCTAATGTTGAAGAATGAACAGTCCAGAAAGCATTTAATGACAATTCCCATGACCTGTCATTACCTTCTTTATCACCAAGGATGTCATAATTAGGGTTAATTTCTCTTTGAAGCTGTCTTAGAAGATAACATAAGCCATTATTTTGACCATTCTGAAATTTCCTGGCTTTTATTTCTTATGTTAAGGAATTAAAATTTTTCTTCACTAAGGCAGATTTTTGCTTACATCCCTAAAGAGCCAGGAGAGGAACAAATTTCACCTCTTGTTTGAAACTGAATTTTCGAGCCAGTGAGAGACTATAACTGAATAGATTTCTCTTTGAGCACATCTTCAGGCATGAGTAAAGTGAGTTCTGAAAGACCTGATGTAGTTTGGATATGTGAAGAGCCAAATGGCTTTTTCAAATCCATGGGCATGGCACAAAACCCCACCATGTTTGTAAAGACAGCAAGGGCATGTGAGAGATGAGGTAGTCCTATGAATGGAAAAATCAAACCATGCAACACAAATGTAGATGGTAACCCTGCTTGAATCATTTGCAAGATTTGCTTTCAGTACCTGTGCTACAGCGTTCTAATCTTATTCTACAGAGAAGGATCACTGTGACTACTACTACTACTCCTACTTTTAGTGGTTATCATCCAAAGTTAACTAAGTTCCTATAAACAATATCTTCTCGGCCAAATATATGAAAATATTGGAATTGACACGTTTACAAAATTTTCACATCGCTATGCTTAAAAATCATATTGGAAAGGCAAAGGATTTTGAAAATTGTCCAGGTTTCACTTTCACTGGCCAAACTGAATGAATTCCTTTGCTTTTTCTTCAGAAGGGCACAATCTTGCCTCTATGGAGCTTCCGTTCCCAGAGGGAGAAAATGTATACACGCAACAACTTAAAAAATGACACTTTCTCTTCCAGTTCATTAGAGATTTGCTTGTTTTGCTTTTTTGTTTCACTGTAAGCCTATCTACTAATGTTTCAATCATGTTCTAGACGTCAAGAGGGATTAAAAACTACCCCTGTGCTCATGGATCTTGTTGGGGAAAGAAATAACTTTCATCTAAAAACTACTCAAGACAGTACCCATAAGTGCCAATTAAATTTAATCAGCCATTAAAATAGTGGCAGAGATCACCAAAGCTAGGGAAAATCAACATCAGGGTAGGATGGGTGGCAAAGAAGTGCTATTTGGTAAAGGTACGTGAAAGTGGCTGTTATGGGCTGAATTGTATTTCCCCAAAATTCATGTGTTAAAGTCCCAACTCACCCCCAGTACTTCAGAAAGGGACTATATTTGTAAACAGGATCTTTAAGGAGATAATTAAGTTAAAATGGGCTTAATTAGAATAGGTTCTAACCCATTGTGACTGATGTGCTCATAAGAACAGGAGATTTGGACAGATGCAGGTACAGAGAGAAGAGCTCGTGAAGACTCAGGGAGAAGGCAGCCGTCTCCAAGCCAAGCAGAGAAGCTTCAGAAGAAACCAACCCTGCTGACACTTTGGTCTCAACTTTCAGCATCCAGAATGCGGAGAAAATATTTTTCTGTTGATGAAGCCACCCAGTCTAGGAACTTTTGTTATGGCAGTCCTAGCAAACAGTGGTCTTGAGATTTGTTTAGGTAGAAAAAAAGGGTGAAATGTGTGCTATGCTTCTTCCTCTTCTGTTATTAAATATCTAACTCTTATTTGCATTTTCTTTTCCTTGTTTATGTCCTTGGCCCTACTGTTAGATATAGAGGCTTGGGAGGTGATGAGGAGAAGGGAGGTGAGAAGGGAATTCAGGAAGGGAGAAGTGGGCGCAGAGAAAAGAAAGAGATGCCATCCTAGTGTTTTACTAGAGATCATCAGATATGGAAGAAGCAACAAAAAGCAGCAATTATGAAAGCAGTGAGCAGTTTTGAAACTCAGGCATGGTATTAAGAATAAGGGACTATGGAGAATTTAACAAGATTATCGAAAATCTCAAATTTATCTGTACTCTATAAGGAAGACTTTATTGCTCACTTGTGGCCTTTTGATAAGTTCAACCTTTATCTTCTGAAGATAAATTCCAATATTATCATTATAGTTATGACTTATTTGATATTTATAACCCTCCAGGGTTGCCTTCCTGCCACATTATTTTTGCACTGTTGAAATACTATTTTTTCCATAGTGGATATAAGAGATGTAAATGTAATATGAAAGCATTTATATCAATTGTAAAGACATGGCAGGGCTATTTAGTCAAACAGTACTTGTCACTCAAGTGATTCTCATTACTCATTAAATATTTCTCAGTGATTCAGTGGTTTTCAATTGGTTGAGAAACATAGTGGAGACAAATGCCAATATATGAAGACAAGTGCTGCCTTAAACCTAAGCTGCCAATCTAGGAAAACCCTGAAACTAGTCCAACGTATTTTACCACCCAGACATAATTTGTTTTTAATGGTGATGTAAAGAAATCTGTGGTTAAGTGACCACATTCACATTGTTGTTTCTTAAAGAAAGCGCTTGTGTTTGGTCTAAGCCTCTGGGAGTACTGTAGTCTCAGTAGTGAATTTAGAGAAATATAAGTTTCTTCCGCCTGCTATTTTGCAAGTTGTGCTGGTAGAGAGCAGGAAATAGAATTCTCGAGGAAGACTTTTATGCCCTGATCTTTGCAACTAGAAAAGTATTTGGTGTGGGGCACATTGATTCTTTCAGAATCTACTTTTTGTCCTCCCTAGCTCCGAAAGGACTGTTGCCTTCAGGAATCCCTCCTGGGCCAAGGCTTGTGGACTTTCCCCAAGGGCTTCCTGGCCTGGCTGGTTGGTGGCTTCTGAGGAGCCGGCCAGGCCCTGCCTTAGCCTGCTGCTGTGGCATTGCATGTTCACTGCTCTTCATCCTTTGGTTCAGATTCATGCTCTTTACTCTTCCCTCAGACTGGATGCTTTCACCTTCCTCAAATTCTGGGCTGCCCTCACCCAGTGTCACTCTGATCACCTTCCTAAAATCAAGGGACAGTCATCTCTGCTGTCATGCTGAGCCCTAGTTCCTGACATCCCAGCCTGGGTCTTCTGCTTTTCCAGGAGAAAAAGATTAACACGTAAAACATCTTGAGCACTACTCTGTAGCTCTGTGAATAGTATAATGTTTGGCTTAATAAACACTTATTGCATGAGAGAAAATAAAGGAAGAAAAAAGAAAGAGACAGAAGGAAAGAAAAGAGAAGGTGGGGGGAGAAAGAAAGAAGGATGGAAAGAGAGAAAGAAAGAAGGCGGGCAAGAAAGAAGGAAGGAAAGAAAGCTGGCTTTACACACAATTGCTACATTTGGCAATGTGGTCTACAGCTATAAGAAAAAGCCAGCCACTTGCCGGTAGGGATTCTATTCTTTGAGTTCCTAAGTATTTTCTTTGACTCTTAGCCTCAACCATGGCTTTCTAACCCACCTACTTCCAAAGAGTGCTTTTCTTCATAGCAGGGTTGTTTCTGACATTATATCACCAGGAGCAGGGAATTTTCCAAGGGTGGTCAGATATATCTCAAAGAACATAGCAAGAAGCCAAATTTAGGAAGAGCAAGGAAGTTATTAAAGTACACAGTCCACCTTATTTATCCCAGTGGTGGTGGTGTCAGATACCTCAATAATCCTGGTGATTTCCATTGCACTTATCCTGAGGCCCTGGATGCCCCCAGAAAAATCTAGGTAGTTGTCCCCAACTCTGCTCTTACATCAATCATATCTGGTCTGAAGGAAAGAAGAAGGAAAGAAAAAGGAAAGTGACACCTACTAAGCCCCCTTTGTGTGACAGATACTGCCCTAGGTACCTATAGAAAACACATTCTGGAGCATCTACCCAGCCCACAACAATCCCTGCAGTCACCCTTCTCACACAAGGGTGAGTTTTTCAGCCCTGTGTGCTGCTTGAGCCTAGTGCACCCTCCCACGGTTCCAGCCCCATCCACTCATGACCACAATGAACCTATGTTATAAGGGGAAGAATCAAATTCTTGTGAGACTTTGGACTTGGGATTATGAGATTCCGGTTGCCCCGTGTTAGTATCTTAGAAAGGGAAGATGTAAATTCAAGAGCTCTAGGTGGCTAAATTCTGTCAGCTCTGTTTGTTTGGAGGAGAGAAAGCCAAACCTTACAAGGAGAGGAAAAAACCCCAGATGTACAAAGTAAAGCTACAATGACTCCTGATGACCTTTTATTTTTTGATTCCAGCCTCATTATAAGGCTTAGCTGAATTACTAATGTTAAGAATGATGAGACATCACTGTAACCTTACAATTAATTCTGTCTCTCAATCTCTCTTGCTTTTTATTTCTTAAGCTGGCTCAGGTGGGTTTCTGTTACCTGGAATGAAAGGAATCCTAATGGGCCAGGTGGGCTGGCTCATGCCTGTAAACCCAGCACTTTGGGAGGCCAAGGCAGGTGGATCTCTTGAGGTCAGGAGTTTGAGACCAGCCTGGCCAACATGGTGAAACCCGTTTCTACGAAAAATACAAAAAATTAGCTGGCATCGTGGTGTGTGCCTGTAATCCTGGCTGCTCCGAGGCTGAGGCAGGAGAATCGCTTGAACCTGGGAGCTGGAGGTTTCAGTGAACCGAGATCGTGCCACTGCACTCCAACCTGAGCAGCAGAATGAGACTCCATCTCAAAAAAAAAAAAAAAAAAAAAAAGGAATCCTAACGATAAAATAGGCACATGCTTTACCTCGATTTTCACAGCACGTCTGTGAGGGATTTTTTATCTCTATTTTACAGATGAGGGAACTGGTATTAGGTAAGTTGCCTTATGCTTCATAAATTTTAGGGAATGGCATTTGAACCCGAGTTTTTTCATTACAAAAACCTGGACTTTTTCCATTGAGCCCTTATCCCTTTGGAGTTTCTCTGACAGCTGGGTGGATCTTCCCCCATGGCTTCACAGAGCCACTGAAGTTATATACTCACTGAGGTGACAAAGACTCCGGGTACCACAACCACCCCCTGATTACTGATCCCCCTGGCAAAATGCCAGTTTCTGTCTGTTATGCCCGCTGCTTCCCTTTGGGAACACAGACTGTACCATTTTTCTGAGGCTGGAAGGCTCCACAAGGGAGCAGAGACTTCCCTAAAAGGAACAAAATCAAGTCCAAAAGAATGTATGTTCTTTAGATGTGTTTGCCAACCTCTGCCAGTCAGCAGGGTCCTATGGTACCCAGGCTTATTACACTGCAAAATCCTCCCCCACCCCCGCCACATAACACTCAGAATACACTTGCCACTGGAAAATTTGACTGGGATGGGTTGGTCTGTTCTTTCCAGGAACTAGTGTCCCTTATCTTTGCACTGAAAGTAGGCTCCCAGCTCTGTTCTCATTCCTTTAGTGATTATTTGGAATCTGTCATTCAGATCCTGCTGGAGAGGTAAGGATACTGCCAGTGTGGGACCTGTATCCTGTGCCAGACCAGGGAAGTGCTCCCAGGCTCCCTGACTTGTCCAGGGACTTTGGTCCTTTCCTATTTAGGTAAGAATCTATTATACGTTAAAGATACAAGCATATTTCCCCAGGTCTTCCTAGTGCCTTGGGTGATCATTAAAAGACTCATTTTGTGCTTAACATAGAAACACAAATTGTGATTCTCTTTCCATCGATCTTGGGAGGCTGAGTTTTTGGTGTTGAGATTCCCTGCCCTCTGAGTCAGATCCAGCATGGTTCCACAGAGATGGCCACCTGATGATTGCTGTAATCACAGTAGCCTGACCAACGTTTATAAAAAGGGAATAATAATTACAATTTGGAGGCCTTTCTCCACTCCCATCTTCATCTTCAATTTCTTCTATCAGCTAACAAACTTTGAAGCTAAGTAGTTACCAGTTCAAGAATTTGGATGAGTTGTCCGCGTTCCCACTGACACTGGTTTCTTAAGTATTTGCAGGGAAATGTAAGGGAAACTGAGACTAACATTAGGTTAATCTCACTTCAATTCCTGGCACAGACAAGCCTGAATAAACATTTCAAAATAATGAATTACAAAACAGATGATAAAACATTTAATGAAAAAGAATCTATGATATGTCATGATACTCAATGTGAGGGGAGAGCAAAAGAAAAGCTCTACTTTACAGAAGAATAACAGCTAAAAAAGAAGCAGGGATGATAGAATTAGAAAAACCACTATCTTGCAATACCCAGTGTAGTATTTTGTTCAGGCAAGGATTATCAGTAAATGGGAAAGCCATTAGGTGAAAAATTGATGGGAACCAAGTTATTCATAATTCTCAAAACATCAACTGTTAGATCACTTGTTAATTGCCAAGGGGAAAAGATACTTTTATTTTATTTTATTTTATTTTTGAGATGGGGTCTGACTCTGTTGCCTAGGCTAGAGTGCAGTGGTGTGATCATGGCTTAGAGCAGCCTCGACTTCCCTAGGCTCAGGTGATCCTCCCTGAGGATCCTCAGTTTTGGCATTTTCTGTAAGATGGGGTTTGGCCATGTTACCTAGACTGGTCTCAAACTTCTGGGCCCAAGCAATCTGCTGCCTTGGCCTCCCATAGTGTTAGGATTGTAGGCGTCTACCACTGCACCTGGCGCCACTTTTATAACAGAGAAATACAGCAAATAACATTTTAACCCAGCTGTTACCCAAAACACCACCAATAATGACACAAAGTGACATGACATGTCCCTGTTATGGTGCAATGTGAAGAACACAAAAATACCACGTATTAATATTCTGCCAAAAATATGTGAACTAAATATAATTATGAGGAAACAATCATACAGTCATAAAATTAAAAATCTTAGACTTTCTATGAAATAAATGACCTGTGCTTTTCAAAATAAATACATAAATGAATAAATGTCGTGAGGCCAGGCGTGGAGGCTTACGCCTGTAATCCCAGCACTTTGGGAGGCCAAGGTGGGCAGATCATGACGTCAGGAGATCGAGACCATCCTGGCTAACACGGTGAAACCTCATCTCTACTAAAAGTACAACAAATTAGCCGAGTGTGGTGGCAGGCGCCTGTAGTTCCAGCTACTTGGGAGGCTGAGGCAGGAGAATGGCGTGAACTTGGGAGGCGGAGGTTGCAATGAGCCCAGATTGCGCCACTGCACTCCAGCCTGGGCAACAAAGCAAGACTTGGTCTCAACAAATAAATAAATAAATACAAATAAATGTATGTCATGAAAGATGATCAAGTTAGGGAGACGGTTCTAGATTAAAGAAACTAAAGTGAGATAACTAAATCTGATGTATGAATACTACATGGACCCTACATTTTTTTAAAAAGAGATTTTAGGGTCAATTGGGGAAATTTAAACACAGAGTATAAATTAGATGATATTAATCAATGTTAAATTTCTCAGATGCAGTAGTGGTTTTGAGGTTACATAGGAAATTTTCCTTGTTCTTAGAACATACATTTTTAAGTATTTAATGATAAAGTGTCATGATGTCTGAAATTTATTTTCAAGTAGTTCATCAATAAAACTATACATAGAATATATATATAATGTATACGTGTGTGTCTAGGCACATGGGTAGAGACAGAAAGCAACTGAGGCAATATGTTAACAACTGTTGAATTTAAGCAAAGACTGTATACTTATTGTACTATTCTTCCAACTTTTCTGAGGGCTTAAAGTTTTTGAAAATAAAAAATTTGCCGGGCGCTCAAGCCTGTAATCCCAGCACTTTGGGAGGCCGAGAGGGGCGGATCACGAGGTCAGGAGATCGAGACCATCCTGGCTAACACGGTGAAACCCCGTCTCTACTAAAAATACAAAAAACTAGCCTGGCGAGGTGGCGGGCGTCTGTGGTCCCAGCTACTCGGGAGGCTGAGGCAGAAGAATGGCGTAAACCCAGGAGGCGGAGCTTGCAGTGAGCTGAGATCCGGCCACTGCACTCCAGCCTGAACAACAAAGCGAGACTCCGTCTCAAAAAAAAAAAAAAAAAAGGAAAGAAAAAATTTGCAGGAGAAAAAAAGAATAAAGGATGAAAGAAATGAGGAACAAACTAAACTTCACCTTCTGAATGAATTCAAAAGTCAAAGTAGGTCTTTTCCTGAAATAGATGAGAGAAATTGGAAAGATAAGCAGAATAAAAAGGCAATAGAATCATACACTGTCATAAGTTAAAGAGTCTTTAAAGTCCAGTGTGTGGACTGGTTCTGAGAACTGTTTTACAAGAAAAGGCTTTTGGTAAAATAAATAAGGGAAATGCATACTCTGCCTCCCTCTTGGAGCATCGCAATGAATATTATTAGCACACTAAATTTCTGAGTAAAGAAATGTTTAATTTTGTTTAATGTCACAATTCCTAAACTTATTTGACCATGGAATGCCTTTTTAAAAATATTACTCCCTGAATACACATGTCCATACATACATACACAGTGGAATAACAAACACTGGAAACTCCAAAAAGTGGGAAGGCAGGAGGGGGTAAGGGCTCAAAATGTACATATTGGGTACTACATTCACTATTCGGGTGATGGTTACACTAAAAGCTCAGACTCCAACAGTATCCTGCCTGCCAATATAGCATATTCACGTTCGGTCTACCCTCCAAACATAACAGAGCAAGACTCCATCTGGAGTCTGGAGTGCTGTGGCACGATCTCAGGTCACTGCTACCTCCGCCTTCCGGGTTCATGAGATTCTCCTGCCTCAGCCTCCTGAGTAGCTGAGACTACAGGTGTGTCCGGAATTGGTGGGTTTTTGGTCTCTCTGACTTCCAGAACAATGCCGCAGCCCCTCGTGGTGAGTGTTACAGTTCTTAAAGACCGGTGTTTCCAGAGTTTATTCCTTCAGACGTGTCTGCAGTTTCTTCCTACTGGCGGGTTCATGGTCTCGCTGACTTCAGGAGTAAAGCAGGAGACCTTTGAGGTGAGTATTACAGCTCTTAAAGATGGTGCATCTGGAGTTGTTCCTTCCTTCCGTGGATTCATGGTCTCACTGGCCTCACAAGTGAAGCTGCAAACCTTGGCAGTGAGTGTTACAGTTCACAAAGGTGGCATGTCTGGAGTTGTTCATCCCTCCCAGCGGGTTCCTCGTTTCACTGGCTTCAGGAGTGAAGCTGCAGACTTCCACCGTGAGTGTTACAGTGTTACAGCTCATAAAGATGATGCCCAACCACAGTGAGCAGCAGCAAGACTTATTGTGAAGAAAAAAAGAACAAGCCTTCTACAGCATAGAGGGTGACCTCAGTGGTGGTTGCTGCTGGTGTTGGTGCTGGTGGCCTGCTTTTATTCCCTTATCTGGCCCCACCCACTTCCTGCTGATTGGTCCATTTTACAAAGATCTGATTGGTCCGTTTTACAGAAAGTTGATTGGTCCATTTACAATCCTTCAGCTAGACACAAAAGTTCTCCAAGTCCCTGCCCCGTTAGCTAGACACAGCCCTGAATGGTGCATTTACAACCTTTAGCTAGACACAGAGTGCTGATTGGTGCATTTACAATCCTTTAGGTAGTCAGAAAAGTTCTCCAAGTCCCCAACCATCCCAGAAGCCCCCCCCCCCCGCCCCCCCCGCTTCACCTCTCACTGGCACTCCCTGCAGGAGGGCACCTAGCCCGGGCACTTGGACAGCCCAGAGGAGCTCGTCCCAGACAACCAAGAAGAAAAGAGGGAAAGTGAGAAAGAGATGGAGATCCTCCATCCTGGCCAAGGACCCCGTGAAGAGGGAATGGGGGTCCACGCATGGGACCTAGCCTCCGATCAAGCCCAGCAGGCGGGGGCAGGCCGTGCTGAGTGCTAGGCCCACTGAGCCCGTGCCCACCCAGAACCCTGGCCGGCCCACAAGCGCAGCACGCAGCCCCGGCTACCGCCCGCGCCTCCCTCTCCACACCTCCCCGCGAGCAAAGGGAGCCGGCTCCAGCCTCGGCCAGCCCCAGAGAGGTGTCCCCACAGTGCAGCAGCGGGCTGAAGGGCTCCTCCAGCATGGCCAGAGCAGATGCCGAGGCCGAGGAGGTGCCGAGAGCAAAGGAGGGCTGCTAGCACATTGACACCTCTCACAGGCACCCACCACCATGCCCAGCTAATTTTTGTATTTTTAGTAGAGACTGGGGTGGGATTTTGCCATGTTGGCCAGGCTGGTCTAGAGCTCCTGACCTCAGGAGATCCACCCGCTTTGGCTTCCCAAAGTGCTTGGATTAGAGGCATGAGCCACTGTGTCCGGCCAAAAATAATTTTTAAAAATTACTCCTATTAATTTCGTGAGAAATAACGTTCCTCACAATACACCTAAAGAAACCTTGATCTAG
Organism: Macaca fascicularis; assembly: GCF_037993035.2. Lineage (NCBI taxonomy): Eukaryota > Metazoa > Chordata > Mammalia > Primates > Cercopithecidae > Macaca > Macaca fascicularis. The sequence goes on from NC_088379.1 coordinate 133,662,756, forward strand.
CCCAGCATCCTTATTCTGGCAGGTGAAGAAACATGCTCAGATCAGTTGATTTTTTCAAGATCACAGAGAAAGAGCTCTTGTTGCCCAGACTGGAGTGCAGTGGAGCGACCTCAGCTCACTGCAACCTCTGCCTCCTGGGTTCAAGGGATTCTCCTGTCTCAGCCTCCTGAGTAGCTGGAATTACAGGCAGGCACCACCATGCCCAGCTAGTTTTCTGTATTTTTAGTAGAGACGGGGTTTCACTATGTTGGTGAGGCTGGTCTCTTAACTCCTGACCTCAGGTGATCCGCCCACCTCAGCCTCCCAAAGTGCTGGGATTACAGGCTGAGCCAGCACATCCAGCCTGGCAAGGACAATTCTTACTGGTATTCACAGAGAAGGAGAAAATGTTTCTTATAAAGATCATGCGACTTGAAATATTTCACATCATTTTAACCAACAAAAGCCCCATATTTTCTCCCATTTACAGACGTTCTACATATAGGATCTGTTTTGCAAACATGACGCTGTTGTTTATAACCATGGAGACATATGTTGTTTGCGCTTAATATTGTACTGTACGTGAGAAAATGAAATGCCTTCTATATGTGATGCTAATTTAAATTTTATCTTGTTATATGGACTAAATATTACACGGTATTGTGATAGAATTGCCCTGTCTTAAGTTACACTGTTTATTCTACAGTTGTGATAGGCTAAGGGGGATAAACCCACGTTTTATTGCTTTACAAGCCAACCAAGTTAAGAGCATACATCTGCTTTAAAACTATACAATTTCTTTTCTAGTGCCCAAGTAGATTTGCTCTGGGCTCAAGCAGTTATTAAACCCCAGCGCTGTCTCTGATAGCTGCAGTTTGCATTCCAAGCATGAGCACAGCGCTGGGGCAGGACAGGCTCGGCTCAGTCAACAGATGTCAGCTCCCCTTGTAAACGCTGCCGCTCTGTCTCACAACTGGTAAAGAGAACTGAAGGAGTTCCCTTCCCTTTATGGCTTTTATCTCTCTGGCTAATAGGGGATGATGCTTAAAGAAGGTAATTCTTGAGCAATAAATCCAGACTGAAAATAAAACAAGGGAAGAGGGAGGAAAATCACAATGTAAGAAGTTTTCTTTGTTTACTGTGCTTAATTGGGATTCCACACATGAATGAAGAAGAGAAGACTTCTCTCCCAGGGTGACTGGGAAAGGAAAAAAAAGGTGGGTTTCCTCTGTCTGTGTGCTTTTTAATGTGTAAATTACTCAGAGCCTTTTCCAACCCAGGAATGCTTATAGTTCTGAGTACAGGGTCAGTGTCTTAGTAGTGCTCAGTAAATATTAATTGAAGGGGACGATGGCTTTGAGGGGTGGGATTCATTCCATTCTCTCAGGCACAGCCCTCCAGCCAAGTACCTAAAGGTCACTCTGCCTCTTGCCTCAAGCATTATCTCAGTGACCTCTTTGGTTAATGAGAAAGCTCTCAGTTCTCTTGTTTGTCTTCCAACTCATCTTCACTTCTTGCCAATTCATTCTGCCTTCTGCACTTAGAGGCCGATGAGAGCAAAGCAAGGATGAATGGAAACAACAGCTGCTGCAGCCCCACTTCTTGAGCACACTCCTTCACCATGGAGCTCTCCAAACTACCCTCCTTGAGCTGGCATTGCAGAGGAGGGGCTTGAAGGAATAGGCTGGAGAACTGGGTAGGGGCTGCAGCAAGGAACACAGATTGTGTTTTGTTCCCAGCAACTCACTCTCCATTCTGACAGATTACACAGACTTGTGTTACCAGTGAAGTGTATCCAGGTTCTTGGCATTTTGAACAAAGAATTGGGCAAAAATGCACAAACAAAGCAATAAAAGAAAAGCACAGATTTATTGAAATGAAAGTACACTCCACAGAGTGGGAGCAGACTCAAACAAGCAACTCAAGAGCTCCGGTTACAGAATTTTCTGGGATTTTCATTGGTTTCATTTTTCACTGGTTATTTGGTATACATCCTATGTAAATGAAGTAGTGGCCCACGATCAGCCCAAATGGTTGTGGAAAATGACCAATCAGAGGCTGAAGTGAAGTTACAAAGTTGCAACCTATGCAAACGTCTGATTGGTTTTGGAAAGTGACCTATCACAGGCTGAAATGAGGTTATAAAGTTATTCTCCTATGCAAATGAAGACTTGGCCCATGACCAGTCTGATTGGTTGTGAGGGGGGACCAATCAGAGGTACTTTCAATTTTTCATTTGCCACACACAAAAGGTGGGGAAGGAGGTTGCAAAGGCAGTAGCCTCTGGTCCTTTTGTTACTTGGGTATGGAAAGTCAAGGTTTTCCTTTAGATTTAGTTCTAGGAAGTCAGGGTAAATCAGCATTAGATTCCCTGCCTCCAGACCCTATTCTCCTACTTCACTTGGAGTACCTCCTATGGGAGAGTCTACAATTTCTGCACCTTTGACATCAGACTGGGGCACGTGAGTGACTAGGCCTTGTGGGTGACCTTGACTATGCCTCATCTGTGCCAAATCTTTAAGAATGATTGTATTCCACCAGCTCTCTTGCTATTTTCTCTCTGTCATAGGAATGGTGAGAGGTGACAATGTGCTAGCAGCCCTTGCTTGCTCTGGGCACCTCCTTGGCCTCAACATCCACTCTGGCCACCCTTGAGGAGCCCTTCAGCCTGCCGTTGCACTGTGGGAGCCCCTCTCTGGGCTGGCTGAGGCCAGAACTGACTCCCTCTGCTTGTGGGGAGGTGTGGAGGGAGAGGCATAGGCAGGAACCCGGGCCGCCTGCAGTGCTGGTGGGCCAGCATGAGTTCTGGGTGGGTGCAGACTTGCTGGGCCCTGCACTTGGAGCGGCCAGCTGGTGACACTGGCCCTGAGCAGTGAGGGGCTTAGCACCCAGGCCAGCAGCTCTGGAGGGTGTGCCAGTTCCCCCAGCACTGCTGGCCCACCCACGCCATGCTCAAATTCTCCCCGTGCCTCAGCCACCTCCCCGCAGGGCAGGGCTCAGGACCTGCAGCCCGCCATGCCCCAGCCCCGCTACCGGTGGGCTCCTGTGCGGCCAGAGCCTCGCCAACGGTCGCCACCCCCTGCTCTGTGGCAACCAGTCCCATTGACTGCCCAAGGGCTGAGGAGTGTGGGAGCGCAATGTGGGACTGGCAGGCAGCTCCGCCCACTGCCCCAGGGAGGGATCCACTATGCCAAGCCAGCTGGGTTCCTAAGTCAGGTGGGGACTTGGAGAGCTTTTATGTCTAGCTAAAGGATTGTAAATGCACCAATCTGCACCCTGTGTCTAGCTCAAGGTTTGTAAATGCACCAATCAGTGCTCTGTGTCTAGCTAATCTAGTGGGAACTTGAAGAACTTTTGTGTCTAGCTAAAGGATTGTAAATGCACCAATGAGCACTGTGTCTAGCTCAAGGTTTGTAAATGCACCAATTAGCACCCTGTCAAAATGGACCAATCAGCTCTCTGTAAAATGGACCAATCGGCAGGATGTGGGTGGGGTCAGATAAGGGAATAAAAGCAGGCTTCCTGATTCAGCAGTGGTAACCCACTTGGGTTGCCTTCCACACTGTGAAAGCTTTATTCTTTCACTCTTTGCAATAAATCTTGCTGTTGCTCACTCTTTGGATTCGTGTTGCTTTTAAGAGCTGTAACACTCACTGTGAAGGTCTGCAGCTTCATTCCTAAAGTCAGTGAGACCACAAACCCACCAGAAGGAGGAAACTCTGGACACATCTGAACATCTGAAAGAACAAACTGCAGACACATCATCTTTAAGAACTGTAACACCGCAAGGGTCCACGGCTTCATTCTTGAAGTCAGTGAGACCAAGAACCCACCAATTCCGGAGACAGTGGCATGTCCCAAAATGGACTGCTCTTTCAGCCTGGATCTGGGATGAAGAAGACATAAAGGCAGTGTTGATGGCCTGTTTTCTTTATTGCAGATTCATAAGCAGTATTTGTAGTTGTAACAGATTTTGGGGTTGCCTGTTACAGCAGCAGAGCTGACTAATGCATACCATGCAAGTGCAGTGGGCAAAAAAAGTTTGTGACCTGAGTATCCCACCAATATTGGTCTTGACTCATCAGACTGCCAAACTGTGATGAATAATAAGAGCTTCTGTAGTTCTTGTACCTGTTGTTTGACACTCCCTGAACAGTCTCCTTGACTAAATAAAGCAAGTATGCTGTATAATATGACATGCCAGCTGCCCACACAGCAAGCAAGGGGCTTCCAGAAAGGGAGTCCCTTCCAAGGTTGGAGAAATCTTAGCTTTCTCCAAGGCTTTCATGTAAAACATTGGATCATAATTCACTTCTCTGAGCAGAAATTCAGATTAACCTAGTGCCTCCTCCAACCCTGGAGGTACCAAGCACCCTTTTAAGAGGAGCAAAAGGGCCTGTGGTAGAGTGTCATGATGATATGGGTAACTTTGACTCATTTATACTTTGCTTTTTATCTATGGTCTTCCCCCAAAGCACATGCTTAGTGTAAATTGTAACTAAATACTGATTTAGACGAATGTTCTGAATGGAAAATAACTACCTAAAAATAAAACATTCATGAATTTGAGTTCAATTACAGCTTTATGTTGTTGTTATTAGGGACCATTCTTTGTTGGTTTAAGTCAGCTCTGTGCCTTTATGAAGATGGTTTTATGAAAATATTGAATTACATAGCTTCCTTTAGGAACTCTTTGACTGTAAAATTTTCACACACTTGTGAAATTTAAGCAGATTACATTATACCAATAGATTTTTGATAGCTATCTTAAAATAATGAGTTCAAACCAAGAGATGATTATAACTGACAACAGAAATGTAACTGTGAACTTTAAAAATATGCTAATGCTTGTCCCTATATAGAAATATTAGCTTAAGTTCTTTCTGTGACGTATGTGTAAGTGTTTATAATCTATTTTTGTAATATGATAAAAAAATTAGCTCCAAAAATATCACTCTCCCCTTTGACATTTATCAGTGATAGCAATAATGCCAGCGAGCATTAGTACACTGAAGAAGTACAGAAATGCCTCCTAAGGCTTATGTTTAGGTTTCATCTTTATTATTATTATTATTTAGGTTTTATCTTTAAATGATCTCCTTATCCCTGACTTAATTTGAATGATGTTTTAGATAAAATTCCTACATAATGAATGGTGACTATTTTGATCTGGTCGTGTTCATTTTTACAAGTTTGGGGTCTTACAGAATATGTAAAGCTCATAAGGGGGACTTAAAATGATTTTGGGAGACAGACAGATAGACATATGGATAGATAGATAGGTATATGAAAAGCCAGATGAAAGAATGGGTAGATAGGTTGCTTCTCTACTCCAAAAATAAAGTAAGAAAAGAAAAATATTATGCAATCGTTTCTGTATTGATATTAATTTAATCTATTTCAGAAAGAACGTCATATTTTCTTTTAAATAAGACAAATACAAATAAATATAAATTAAATTGTGGCTGGACATGGCGGCTCACGCCTGTAATCCTAGCACTTTGGGAGGCTGAGGTGGGCGGATCACGAGGTCTGAGATCGAGACCATTCTGGCTAACACGGCGAAACCTCGTCTCTACTGAAAATGCAAAAAAAATTAGTCAGGCATGGTGGCGGGCACCTGTAGTCCCAGCTACTTGGGAGGCTAGGGCAGGAGAATGGCGTGAACCCCGGAGGCGGAGGTTGCAGTGAGCTGAGATCCCACCACTGCACTCCAGCCTGGGTGACAGAGCAAGACTTCCGTCTCAAAAAATAATAATAATAATTGTGATAACCATTGTTATGGCAAGAAATTAAAATGCTTATCTTGAGGCATCTTTTGCCTGTGTTACTTTTACTCTTGGAGGCTTAATGGTGATTAATCATATTCTTCACACTCTCGAAGGCTTTCTTTAGGAACCCTTTCCCAGTGACTCCCCAAGAAGACAAGGCTTCACCAGCTAGGGAGGACATATGGTTTAAAGATCGTCAATTATTCTAAGGTAGTCACAGGCTGTGAACAAAAGTTTCTGTCATATTCCTGTAATGCCTTTTATAGGGAGAAGTAAGGAAATCCAGATTAGAATATAGTTTTCCTGATAAGATTTGATGAGGTTTATAATTGAGCGTTTGGTTCCTATAGCTCCTAGACCCCTAAGGTTTTAACTATCAAATATTTGACTCAACCTTGAAAATAAGAACCTTTCAAAGAAAAGCAACACTTCCCTCTTTAAAGCTTATATTGGCCTTGCACCTCTATCTAGCAGCTGCCCTAGTACTGTAGCAGTTGACCCTAGTCACCACCATCCTTCTTGAACTTGACTCCTCCCCTAGCTTGTATGACTTCACTCTCTTCTTGTTCACCTCTCTAACCACTCCTTCTCAGAGTCCACTGCTGGGTTCCATCCATAGTCCACCCTTAAACGTTGACTTTCCTCAGCTCTCCTCAATTCTCACTCTATACCCACTCCCCTGGTTTTAATTCTCACTGCTACATTGGTAACTCCTGACTCTATATATCTAGTCTTGATCTTGCCTCGGCTCCAGACCCATAGATTCAAGTGACTACAGGGTATCTACATTGGAGTGCCCATATGTAAACTCCTACTGTGCATCCTGTATCTTGGGTATTAGACACTTTCCACTGTACTCTATGCCTGGAATTTGAAAGTCATCCTCTCTCTGAGCTCAGTAACCAGTAGACATTAAACATCTCAGCACTTATCTTATGGCAGCCATTGTGCTCGACTGGGAGATACAGAAATGAAAAAGACATTTTCTACCATGAAGAAACTTGTACTGTAAGGAGAGAAGAGGAAAAGCGAACAAAAAAAAGGCAAACAAAGGCAGAGCAGGAGTGATATTGAAGAAGGAAAACCCTGTAAGTAGAAGGAGGAGAAGAGAGTAATCCTGAGTGAGGAGGACTGAAGAAGAGACAGCAGCAAGCTGGGCCTTGAAAGATGAGTAGAAACTTCTCCTTAAAAATGGGGTAGTGGGAAGGGAGATAGTCCAAAAGGCAGAGAAAAGATGACCAGAAGAGCAGGGCGTGATTGAACAGCTCATTTCATTCATTCATTCCCCTTATTGGAGCTCAAAAACTATTCTAAGCTCAGAGGAAAGAGAAAAATACGATGTGCTAACAGCAGTGTGTGTGTGTGCTGTGTGGTGGTGGTGGGGTGTGTGTGTGCGTATGTGTGTGTGTGTGTTGGGGAAGTCAAGGGGCGTATGGTAGAAGAAACTAGAAAAGTAAGTTGGGGCCAGCCCTGAAAGCAGATGTTTGTTTCATTCACTTGAATGAAATGTACTTTCTACTTCCTGTGAGAAGGATAGGCCACTAAATTTCAGGGCTGATACTCACTTATGTATTTACAAAATAATACAAGTTGACATCAAGTTAAAAATATACTACCACGTGACTTCCTGCCATACACCAGAGAAATTCATAGCGGTAAAGTAAGTATTTAGTGAGCCAACATGTTGTGGATCTTTTTCCAAGCCTCATTGCTTTCCTGGCCAGCTCTGGACAAAAAGGCAAGTCAGGTTAAGAAGAAAAAATAGAACAGGGAGAAGGAAAGGGGGGAGGGGGAGAAGGGAGAAGGAGGGGAGGAAGGAGAAGAGAAGGGGGAAGAAGAGGAGTGGGGGAGGAAGAGGAGGAAGAGAAGAGCCAAAACAAGAACAAAAAGAACAAGAACAAGAAGACCAGGCTGGGTGCTGTGGCTTATGCCTGTAATCCCAGCACTTTGGGAGGCCGAGGTGGGCGGATCACCTGAGGCCAGGAGTTCGAGACCAGCCTGACCAACATAGAGAAACCCTATCTCCAAAATACAAAATTTAGCTGGCCTTGGTGGTGTGCACCTGTAATTGCAGCTACCGGATGCGGGGTGGGGAGCGGGGGTGGTGGTGAGCGCTGAGGCAGGAGAATCGCCTGAACCTGGGAGGTGGAGGCTGCAGTGAGCTGAGATCACGCCACTGCACTCCAGCCTGGGCAACAGAGTGAGACTCCTTCTCAAAAAAATAAATAAATAAAAAGGACAAGAAGACCAACAACACTATTGATCATGTAGAATGCACCTGGCAGGGCATGGTGGCTCACACCTGTAATCCCAGCACTTTGGGAGGTTGCATTGAGCTGAGATCCTGCCACTGCATTCCAGTCTGGTGACAGAGTGAGACTGTCTCAAAAAAAAAAAAAAAAAGAAAAGAGAGAGAGAGAGAATGCTCCCATATTGAGACATTCTTAGCAGGAAAAGGAATGCGGATTGAAAAAACTGATTTTAATGGGCCTTATGTACATTCAAGTCTCACAACAGCTTATAAAGAGACAACATGGACATTTGAAAACATTTTTAAACCCGGACTATGTTACTAGTTCTGAATCAGAAGCTATGTTTTACAAAGAGAGGTGATATATGACGTCTAAAGGGATCCGGCTTAAGAAGGGAACAGGCTAATGCAGACAGTGGTTGGCTTCCATGAGGAATGGGAAAACCATGGTGATAGAGCTCTGTGTTTGGTTAATGTCATCTGAAGAGCAAGAAGAAAATGAACCAGAGTTTGGGCTTCCAGGGGTTGTTGCTCAAAAAGATAGGAGCCACATCTGTGTGAAATGGCAGCTGGTGGCAAAGCAATTTTCCTTTGTTATGATAAGTAGTTGTATAACACACAGGAGTGTACACCTTCCATCCATAGTATTAGAATTGGTTTATCTGGGTCTGGTGCGGTGGCTTACACCTGTACTCCCAGCACTTTGGAGGGCCAAGGCAGGAGGATAGCTGGAGATCAGAAGTTTGAAACTAGCCTGGGGCACACAGTGAGACCTTGTCTGTACTAAAAATAAAAAATATATATAGCCAGATTTGGTGATGCGTGCCTGTAGTCCCAACTACTTAAGAGGCTGAGCCAGGAAGATTGTTTGAGCTCAGGAGGTGAAGGCTGCAGTGAGTCATGATCGTGCCACTGTACTCCAGTCTAGGTGACAGAGTAAGACCCTATCTCAAAAAGCAAAAGGATTGGTTTATCTGAACAACCTGTTAATGTGCTTGAATTGAAAAAGAAATTGTACTTATAGGCTTTATAAATGAATAAACTTGCACCTCAAAGGGTTTGTGGGGATTTATAAGGAAGGCTTGGGAATTCAAGGAAGAATCAGTGATATTAACATGGTGTACTTAAAGGATATGAAATCCAAGGGAAGTTGCCAGATTCAGGAGGAACTACTCTGTGTTCTATCCAAGCCGAACATTCCATTTTTACAAGGGCTCCTTTGTTGTCATGTTTATACACAGACTAATAAATGCTTGACCTTTTTTAGTGATGAAGGAACAGTCTGTGCCTCAGGAGCATATTATTTCAAGAAGCACAAATGAAGAGAAAGTCCAAACCCTCTGGGACAGATGGACTAAATATTTTGGTATTGGAACCACATGGGGAAAGGCAGCAGTTGGGAAACAGAAACAGAGGCCTGATAAGGGAACCTGGAAATAGCATCAGTCTTCTCAGATGTTTCCAAGGACTCCAGATATGCAGGGAACTGGACACCAAGCTCACGTGAGGAGGGAATCAAAGTGAATGAAACATTGATCTTGAAGTGTAGTAAAATGCAGTTAGTGAGGAAAATATCTGTGTTCTTGTGAAAGTGTTGATTTCTCAACTTTGGGGTTCTGTATAAAAATGACTAATATTCATCAAGCACTGGCTTTCTACTTAGAACAGTGTTTTATACGAATTAACTTATGTAATCATCACATCAATCCTATGATGTAGGCACTGTTCTTACTGCACCTACCTTTTTTCTTATATAGACAGAGAGGTAAGTAACCTCCCAGAGTCACAGAATGTTAGAGTGACTTTGACCACATTTATGTAGTCTAATGCCTGAACTCACACCCTTCTGCTTCCCATAGACTTTAGCAATCACCTGACTCTGATTTGCTTCCCTCCCCTCCTTACCCCAGCTGTCTGTCTCTCTCCCTGTTCTAAACAATTAAGAGTGAACTCAAGAGCATCCAAGGACCTGTGTAGTTGCCTTGAAATACCCCAAACATTTGTGTGTCTTAGGAATGACAAATCCCTGGCAATCATTACAATAATGATGTGGTATTATTATAAAGTATTTCATTATTACTTATTCAATGGTGTTTCTAACATTGTACGGTTAAGTATCACCCCAAGAGTGAAGAATAATAATTGATGATAATGATCATGGGAAGCTGATATTTTAACCTTTGGTTCAAAAAGCCTTTATTTTGGAGAACCAGAGATCAATGATGAAATGTGATGTTCCAATTACAGAGCTGAAACCACAGGTATCTGAAATGCAGTGGAAAAAAAGCAATGAGAATGTGAGGGCCCTAGGTAACATGAAGCGATTGGTCTCGCTGTTGGGCATAATGAACTCCTACCTGCACTCAGTGCCACACGATGCAGAGTTTATGGCGCCTCTGAGACTGTTCATAAAGAGAGGTGTAGTGTGGGACTGATAACAGCTCTGCTCAACGACAGCAATGGTGTCTGCCACATCCTTGGAGTCGGGAATTACCTGGCCTCTTTACCTCCTCCCCACTCCTCCCCACTCCAGGAGTGGGGATGCTCAAGGCTTGACTATTTCCTTGAGCATAGTCAAGGAATTTGACTTGCTGTTCTTCCATTCTCCCCTCACTCAAGCCCTGTGTTCAGAAGCAATCAGATATTCATTCATTCTGAAAAGTTTAATGTGTGACTTCCAAGGAGAGTTTGTTTTAACAGAAAATCAAGTTTCAGAACAAATGTCCAACAGGTCCCAAATTTAACTCACTATACTCAAGAGTGTGAAAATCAAAAAAGTACATTTTTGTTTCCCATGAAAGATCTAATCTTAACTCTCTGGCCTTCCCCACACTGGGTGCTATGAAGAAAAACTCCTAAAATTGCTATTTAAAGCCATCTCAGTCTTTTCCATCTTAAGATAGTCTGATTTGCAGCAATCATCTAATCACAACTTACCTCTTTTAGTTTTCTGTTGTTGTTGTAAAAAATCAAAAATAAAAACAAAAAAGCACACACACTTAGTGGCTTGAAATAACATGAATTTATTACCTTATCTTTCTATAGTTCAGGAGTCCAAAATGAGTATCTTTAGGCTAAAATCAGATGTCAGCAGGGCTGTCTCTTTCTGGAGGCTCTAGGGGATAATCCATTTCCGTGCACTGTCCAGATTCCAGAGGCCCCTCATATTCCTTGGTTTATGGTCCTTTCCTCCATCTTTAAAACCAGCAACAGTGCATAGAGTCCTCACATTTCTCCCCTCTGACCTGACTCTTCCATATTTAAGGACTCTTGTGATTACATTGAGTCCACCCAGACAATCCAGGTTAATCTCCTTATTTTAAAGTCACCTGAGGCCGGGCGCGGTGGCTCAAGCCTGTAATCCCAGCACTTTGGGAGGTGAGGCGGGCAGATCACGAGGTCAGGAGATCGAGACCATCCTGGCTAACATGGTGAAACCCCGTCTCTACTAAAAAATACGAAAAACTAGCCGGGCGAGGTGGTGGGCGCCTGTAGTCCCAGCTACTTGGGAGGCTGAGGCAGGAGAATGGCGTGAACCCAGGAGGCGGAGCTTGCAGTGAGCTGAGATCCGGCCACTGCACTCCGGCCTGGGCGACAGAGCGAGACTCCGTCTCAAAAAAAAAAAAAAAAAAAAGTCACCTGATTAGCAATCTTAACTCCATCAATTACTTTTTTTTTTTTTTTTTTTTTTTTTTTTTTTTGAGACAGGGTCTTACTCTGTCGCCCAGGCTGGAGTACAGTGGCACCTGGCTAATTTTTTGTAGAGATAGGATTTCACCATGTTGCCCAGGCTAGTCCTAAACTCCTGGGCTTAAGAGATCCTCCCACGTCAGCCTCCCACAGTAGGATTACAGGCAAGAGTCACTGTGCTTGGTTTTCCATCAGCAATTTTAATTGCCTTTATGGTATGGTATGGTAATTTTTCACGGGTTATAGGTATTAGGATGTGGACATATTTGGAGGCCATGACTCTGCCTACCACACCAGCTTTACTAACTTCTTTCTTCCCCTCCTGCTGCTCCTTCCCAAAATAGTGCATGGGTACATGAAGGTAGAGGAGAGAGGGCCTCAGACCCAAGGGTCGTTTGTTCTCTGGATCCTCGCTGGTTTCTACTACTGATGTGGGCTTGTTTCTGGTTGGGCTGGATCCCACAGATTAAATCTGTGACAGATACATTTTTGTTTATTATAATTACCTTACGCTACATAACTAACCACCTCAAAACCTAGTGGGTTAAACTAACATTTTGACCATGAAAACAATTATATCTCATGATTTTGTGGATTGACTGGGCTCTGCTGGGAAAATTTTCTGTTCCACAAGATGTAGTGGATGTCACTCATAGGGGTGTATTCAGCTGGGAGCTTGCCTGGCGTTAGAACATTCAAGCTGGCCTTTTATCCTCCAGGGTCTTTTTCCTCACATCCTCTTACCATTCAGGAGTGTAACCTGTTTCTTTACATCATAGTAACTGGCTTCCAAGAGAACAAAAGCAAAAGCTGCCAGGCTATGTCCTCAAACCAGCGTAACATCACTTCTGCCACAATCTTTTGGTCAAAACAAAAGATTTTGGCAGTGTCAGCCAGATTCAAGGGGAAGGAAAACAGACTCCTTGTCTTCATACATCTAGGTAGAAGAGGAAAGGTAGCAGCTATATTTGCAGGCAAACTGCCAGGTAACCTGTTTCGATCTTAGCTTGGTCAGGGCCTGAGGCACTGGCTCTGCGACACCTGAGTATCAGTCACTTCCCTAGCCTAGGTGGCGTGCCCTGCAGCCCTATGCCCAAGTCTCTTTTCTTCTCTCATGGTAATCCCCTGGCAAACTCGGGTCAGCTTCATTATCTACATTCTGCAGCCCCAGAGCTGGCAGGAACTCCTGGGCACTTTGGGTGTTCGGGCTGCTGAAGGAAGCTTAGGAATGCCAACTTAGCCTTCTCCAGTTGGAGACTGTGCTGTGCCACCATTTTTATTGTGCTCATGAGGCTTCTTGATCCAGTGGACCCACCATGTGTGGTGGTCTCCTCCAGCAGTTACAGAGGGAGATACAGCTTGCCTTCTAATGAGCTACAGGAATCATGGATTTACTAGTTAGAAGAGTGGAGTATAAATTCTCCCTGCTTTTGGATTTCTCCTCAACCCATCTCATTGCTCTTTCCTCCAGATTTTGCCCCAGAAGGTCAGATCAGAACATTCATGCTGCTAACTGCTTAATTTTCATAGTTTTCCAGGACAAAAGGACCCTTTTCCCCTGCTCCTTTCTACCTGATGGAAGCTTTTCTCAGGTTATAACTCCTTTTTAAAAGGTAGCATTTGTCTGGTCCATTAAGCTGCTGAGGATGATAGTGGGTGACGAGGGAGATTACAAATAAAATAATGTTTTCAAAATATACCATCCTCATAAAGAAGCAAATCTCTATTTAGGACATTTAAATATCAGTCTTTCAGGTGGGTGGACTGGAGGATCTGCCTCGGGTCTCACTGCACTGGGGCTGCAGCAGCCACTTCTTTTTGAAGGTGGCTATTGCCAGTTAAGAGCTTCCAGGAAGCCAAGGCATGAAAGGAAGCATAGAGCCCTCCCATGTGCCCCAACTTCATGTTCTGCTCACCACCAAGCACACCCATGCCCAACCCGCATGCTCTGGAAGTCCCTATCACCTGGGCCTTCCAGAGACCAGTCACCTCTCCTGCTCACAGTCCCCGGGTCTTCCCTCCCTTTCAGACAACAGAGGCCCCAGCTCTATTGATGCTGTCCAGGAAGCTGGGATCAAGCATATGTTGTCAGGACCTCAAAGTAGAGATACAACTTACATGTGACTTACATAAGGGATACTTTCCCAATGATTCTACCCCTTTACCTTTGTTAGAGTGGTTGAAAAACACATGATTTTAGATTTGAAGTGTATTCAACTATGGTTATACCCATTGTACAGTGATATGTATTTCTCATGACAATCCTGCCTCATTTGGAAATAATAAGACAAAATCACTGATGTGAAATATCATTTGCCACAGCACATTTGTCATTCTAGGGGGTTCTAGACTTTATGACATGAAACACTAAGAACAAGCTGGGCACAGTGGCTCACACCTGTAATCCCAGCACTTTGGAAGACTGAGGTGGGTGAATCATCTGAAGTCAGGAGTTTGAGACCAGCATGGCCAACGTAGTGAAACCCTGTCCCTACTAAAACTACAAAAATTAGCCAGGCGTGGTGGTGGGCACCTGTAATCCCAGCTACTCGAGAGGCTGAGGCAGGAGAATCACTTGAACTCGGCAGGCGGAGGTTGCAGTGAGCCGAGATTGTGCCATTATACTCCAGCCTGGGTGACAAGAGTGAAACTCCACTTCAAAAAAAGAAAAGAAAAGACTAAAAAAAAAGAAGAAGAAGAAGAAGAAGACAACTCCACAGAGCTTAGACCTAGAAAATACACTGATGTTATAAAATTCCTGGACTGTTATAACTGACCCTACATGCATTACACAAAACTTATACAGCCTTACTTCCAACAAGATCGTTTTGAGTTAGAAGACTCAAGAATCATATTTTATGATACTTCAGTTCTCCTGGGGCCTGCAGACAGGTTGGGGATACCTAGATGTGTAGTGCATACTGTTTTCACACTCAGGTGGGATAAGAGGACCAGAAGCTAGTAATAACTGGATCCACATCAAACACAGAATGGAAACCTAGGAGACAGCCAGAACCCAAGGTGAGAGGCCAGATAATTTTTTCCACCAGCACATACCTGCTTTGAATTCTATTTAGCCAAGAAGAGGCAACATAGCGGCCGAGCAAGAATTCTGGACCAGGAGTCAGAGTACCTGGATATGTTCCAAGCCCTGGTTCTGATACTGACTACTCATGCGAGTATGGGTGACTCAATATCTTCTAAGCAGCATTCTCCTTGGGGGAGAATGAGGGAAGTTGGACTGCAGGTACTTCATGGTTAAAGTCCTCCTCTAATAATATGCCCACAATAACTATATACTAGGGAGAAGGAATAGAAGAGATGAGGTCATACTAAATCCTATTCACACTAGTTGAGATCTCTGAGGTGTTGAGATCTCTGAGGTGCCAAATGAGAAGTAGTCACAAGAGTCCACTGAGATCCAAATATCTGCTTTCCTGCTGAAAAATGCTGAACTGGAGAATAGTTCTATGGCTGAAAGCACGGCCTTTCTCCTTTGCCTGAAGTCGATTAATTGAGACCCATAGAAAGAGTCACACTGGATCTGCCAAGCATACACTCAGACAGCTGAATGGAGGTGGGTATTCTGCTTCTCACTGTGTGACCCACCAGACCATATGGGATACCACATGGAAGCTGGAGCTGAGGGGCAGCTTGTCTTGTAGGCAGGCAGCCCTAGAGAGAAAGCCTAGAGGAGCTGAGCTAGTTCAGTACTTTTCTATATCACCAATCAGATTAGTCTCTCCTTATCTTGTGGTGTCTTAGCCTGCTCAGGCTGCTGTAATAAAATACCATTAAATTGGGTGGCTTATAAGCAACGGAAATCCATTTCACACTGTTCTGGAGACTGGGAAGTCCAAGATCAAGGCACTAGCAGATTCCGTGTTTGGAAAAGGCCCATTCGCTGGTCTACAGATGGTGACTTCTGGCTGAGCCATCACATGGTGGAAGGGGAGAAAAAAAGAAGTCCCATGAGCCTATTCTAATAAGGGCATTAATCTCATTCATATGGGCTTTGCCCTCATGACCTAATCACCTTCCCAAAGGTCCCATCTCCTAATATCATTGCCTTAGGCCAGAACTTTAACAGGGGTTAGAGTTTTAGACTCATTTGAACCATAGCATTTGGGAAAAAATGAAGAAGGGGATTATAAGAAAGGGCATAGGTAAGCTTTACAATAGTTCTGGAGGGCAGAAACTCTCATTTTGGAAGCCGAAACTTTCCAATGTTGGAGGTAAGAGAAAATGATTTTCCTGACAAGTGCTTCTTCCATTCATGAATCCTAGGGGTGTGTAAAGGAACAGAGTACATGACAGGCAGAAAGTATGGGATATAAAATGGAAGTTGGGAAATGTGCTCTCAAATACCAGCCCCAAACTAATTAAAGAGCAGTTTCTAGATTTCCCAGCCCTCCCCATGCTCATATACTTGGTGAGAAGTGGAAAGTTCATAAACATTATTGAAAAAGTTTTGGCTGGGCATGGTGGCTCATGCCTGTAATCCCAGCACTTTGGGAGGCGGAGGCAGGCTGATTGCTTGAGGTCAGAAGTTCAAGACCAGCCTGGCCAATATGGCGAGACCGGTCTCCACTAAAGATGCAAAAATTAGCCATGCGTGGTAGTGTGTGCCTGTAGTCCCAGCTACTCCGGAGGCTGAGGCAGGAGAATCACTTGAACCCGGGAGGTGGAAGTTGCAGTGAGCCGAGATTGCGCCACTGCACTCCAGCTTGGGCAACAGAGTGAGACTTTGTCTCAATAAATAAATAAATAATAAAGAATTAAAACTTATTGGAAAAGTTTTGTTGTACATGGCCTTAGTTAAAAGCAACCAATATCCAAAGGATAATATCCCAAATGAGACAGATTATGAAGAAGGGAGAAAATGAAAATGGTCAATACTTATTAGTATCTTCCCTGTATTAGGAACTACACTGGGTGCTTTACATACATGAATTAACGCTTACAATGAGTTAACCCTTTCAGTGACATTAACCCTAATGTAATGCTTGCAGTGACTTCCTTATAGAGATAAATGCTAAAGCTCAGCGAGATTAAGCAAATTTCAAAGATCATGTAGTTATCATGAGACAGAAACAGGACTGGAACTTAAGTCTTACACCAAAGTCAGTACTTTTTAAAAAATAATCCATGTTGCATCTAGAAATACTTTTATCCAATGCAAAAATCCCATATAGTACAGAGCTGGTATTTGGAGAGTGTTAGACTATGTTAGATAACTGATAGAAACATTTTGAAACTTAATAAAAGCACCAAGAAAATATTACAGTACACAGGTCTGTCACTCAGTTCTATGATCCTTGAATTAGAGAGCAGGGTGCTGGGTGCCTGTAACCTGGGATGCAACTAAACTAGACCTGTTGGATGATGCACTAGACAAGGTGGCATACAGGGCTGAAGAACCACTAATTGTGTTCTACACAGAAACCAGTATGCTAGCCTTTCATGAATTAAAAATATTAGATGTGATAAGCTGGATGACAATACTTATGCCACGTGGGGAGGACAATGATAAGAATGGAGGAGGATTAGGAGTTCAAGACGTAGGCTCGCTAAAGAGGGACCCTCTATGGAGGCTGATCTAAAGCCTGAAACTGCTGAACAAAGAGAACAAAAGGCCAATCCTGTACTTCTGTACTTGCTGAGTAGAGGAGCAAAGTGGTTAATGATAATATCTGGCCCTAGGCAAATGTGAACTAAAAGCACAGGAGGTCACAGAATGCTGACAGATGTTTAAACAAAATCAAAAAACAAAAACCACCATGAAGTCACATCAATGTCTATTTCCTAATTTGAACAAAGTACTGTCCTACTCTCCATTTGCTGAACAATGCTTCTTTTCTGTCTCTGGAAATAACTGTTGTGTTGTAGTCTTGGTATACATTATAATGCCAAATGAATATGTCTAAATTAATACCTCACCAATCTGTATCGTCAGAAAGCAAGGAGTCACAAGGCAGTGAGTTTTCCAGTGAACTGAAGCTTAGACAATATAAGCACCAAACTTTTATAAACTTTAGCCATTTTCATGGAAATTGTAATAAAATGAATTCCATTCTTCTCAGCCTTATTAAACAGCGTATACTGAACATCATTTAACGGGTTCTTGATGGCTCTGAATCCTTGCTGTGAATGTCAGCTATAGTATTAGGTAGTGGTTCAAGATGCCCTCTGGGGCTGGTGAAATAGACAGCGCTTGTGTGTGTGTCCACTGCAATCTTTCCTGGACCCAGAGGTGGGAATGGGCTTCCCTGCTGGTACCATCTGGTAGCTTCTGCTCTCAGCCCCAGGTCCATGTGTGTGCTGGTTTCTAGTCTTTCTGCTTTAATCAAAAGCACCCCTAATATATTATCTGTAACTTTTATATGAAATAAGATCTGCTGTGAAAATCAAATCACTAGACTTTTTTTTTTTTTTTTTTTTTTGTAGGACAGGAGCTGACTCTGTCACCCAGGCTGGAATGCAGTAGTGCCATCATGGCTCACTGCAGTCTCAAACTCCTGGGCTCAAAAATTCCTCCTGCCTCACCCTCCTGAGTAGCTGGGACTGCAGGCACACACCATCATGCCCCACTCATTTTTGTTGTTTTTGTAGAGATGGGGTCTCACTATGTTGTCCAGGCTGGTCTCAAACTCCTGGCCTCAGCAATCCTCCCACCTCAGCCTCCCAATGTGCTGAGATTACAGGTGTGAGCCACCATGCCTAGCCCCAAACTTTAAAAAACTGTCACCATGTTCATATAGAATTCTCTATCAGCAGATTATAATGTGAACACAGAGAAATGACCCTGTGCTTGTGCCATAAATAAATTACGGGGACTTTTTGACAGGAAACTCCTTGATGTTGAAACTTTTTGACATTGGTACTTATCTACAATCACAGCTGCATTCTGAATACTTATTATTTTTAGGGTCTGACTACAGGATAGATAGGATATTATTGGTATTTGCAATTTTTGTTGTCCTTCGTTTTCTAAGGTGACGTCATCACTTTGGTTTTTTTTTTTGAGATGGAGTCTCACTCTGTCACCCAGGCTGGAGTGCAGTGGTGCGATCTCAGCTCACTGCAAAATCTGCCTCCCAGGTTCTGGCCATTCTCCTGCCTCAGCCTCCCCATAGCTGGGACTACAGGTGCCCGCCACCACACCAGGCTAATTTTTTGTATTTTTAGTAGAGACGGGGTTTCACCGTGTTAGCCAGGATGGTCTCAATCTCCTGACCTTGTGATCTGCCCACCTCAGCCTCCCAATGTGCTGGGATTACAGGCATGAGCCACCTTGCCTGGCCACTCAGCACTCTTTTCTCATACCATTACTTCAGAAGTGTGTCCAGAGAATAGGCACAAGAGAAAGAAATCTCATTGTATCACATCTTTTGTTGTGTAACAAACTACCCTAAAAAGGTAGTGGCTTACAATAACAAACATTTATTGCTTGTTTCTCACCATTCTGTGACTCGCTGGACAATTTTCCTAATCTGAGTAGGTTCGACTGGGGCTCAACTCATTCACATGTCTGGGGTCTTAGCTGGAAGAGCTGAGGCTTCTTCCCATGCTCCCCAGGCCATCTCTCTGCAGCAGACAAGCCTAAATTTGTTCACAAAGTGGACAAGAGAAGGTGAACACCATTATGCAAGCACTTTTTAAGCCTCTACTGCGTTATGTTTGTTAATGTCCCAGCAGCCAAAGCAAGTCATGTGACCAAATCTAAGTTCAAGGGAGAAATAGACTCCATATCTTGATGGGAAGGGGCTACAAAGTCACAGTGCAAAGGAACATAAACACACGGAAGGATTTTGCACTCATTTTGCAATTTACCACATTCATAGTACTTACGTCATGGCTCAGCGTGGGCCCAACATGGGAACTCCTGGCTCCGCCACCCATCTGAGACACTGAACTAATGCTCTTTTTCCTACCACCATCAGATCTCTTGAAAGAGTTGCTTTTCTCATCCCCTCCACTTCCTTGCCCTAGATTCATTTCTTAATTCTTGCAAGCTGGTTTCGGCAGCAACTATTCTAGTAACTAGGTTAACTAGCAACTTCCCGATCATCAATTACATTTTCTCAGTCTTTATCTACCTTGAATGTTTTGTAGTTGTTAACGCAACCTTTATTGAAATTCACTTCTTACAGTTTCTATTATAAGTAAATAAGAAAATACAAGTAGTTTTCTTCCTAGTTCATTGACTGATTTTTCTATTTTCTTTTCAGGGCTCTCTCTTCCTCCTTCCACAATTAAATGTAGGGTTCTATCCTCACCCTGTTCTTTCTTACATGATCTCCATAAACTCATTCACTTTACAGCTTCATCACAAACTTCCAGGTAGATGATTTCACAATCTGTATCCTCAGTTCTTAAATTTCTTCTCAAATTTTGGCTGCATTTTTGAAATGGCCCGCTCACTATTTCTACCCAAATGTTTTATGTATAGTTTCTCTGAAACCTATTTTGGCTGGAAACAAAGATAGTACTGGTCAGTGTATAATGCTCTTTCAGCCTCTAAGTCATTTGATTCTACATTTTCCTATAGCTAAAAGAGGCTGGAGGTAGTGAAGGGAGGCAGTGCGGGGCTAATGAATATTTGCTGAATGCCTACTGTGTGCAAGTCACTGTGGTATCTCTTAATTGACAGAGGACACCTTCTAGACTACTTTGAAATAGTAGATAAAAGGGCCAATCAGATGCTGATATGCAATCTACAAGGATAGCATTGCAGACAGCCACCGATATCCCAGTGACAATTGCAATAACACCAAAGGAAATGAGGCTGTAGACATCTCTGTTGTAATAAGAGGTATCTGACAGCCTCAAACGACTTTCAAAGAGTTTCTGCTAAGGGTATCTTAGGGTTTGCAAAAAAGAAACATTCTTCCCTTAAGAACAGTCTGGTTTCTGAGGAGAATAGATCACAAAATACAATTGCAGTTCTCCTTTTCTCTCCCTGGCAAAAGAGCTTAGAGACTTCTAGGACCCAGACTAAGCTACTGATAACATTCTGTCTATTCTATGAGTAGATTCTCACAATGAAAGTCAAATTTCTGTTGATCATAAGATGGATATCCTTACATTTATTGACTGTGCCAAATTCTTTGATTGAACTATACTGATAGACTATACTGATTATAGTCTATTCTTTGATTGAACCAGACTATACTGATTATAGTCTATTCTTTGATTGAACTATACTGATAGTAGCAGAGCTGTATATGTTTGTAGCCGTACCTCCCATCCTGGTATCCTGGTGCCACTCTTCTGAGGGAACTCTGATAAGCGTAATTAATCAAGTCATTAAGCTTGATGTGGATCAGATTCTGAAGTTAATAAGAAAGAACATTGATGATCCGAGAATAGGTTCTAAAACTATGATTTCCAGGATAATTTATTAAAGTGTAGCTGTGTCTTCCTTTAAAAATATAAAATCGACCAGGTGCAATGGCTCAAGCCTGTAATCCCAGCACTTTGGGAGGCTAAGGCGGGCAGATCACATAGTCAGGAGTTCGAGACCAGTCTAACTAACATGGTGAAACCCCATCTCTACTAAAAAAAACAACAATTAGTCAGGCGTGGTGGTGCGCACCTATAATACCAGCTACTCAGGAGGCTAAGGCATGATTATTGCTTGAACCCGGGAGGCAGAGGTTGCAGTGAGCCAAGATCATGCCGTTGCACTCTAGCCTGAGTGATAGAGTGAGACTCCATCTCAAAATATATATATATATAATATGCATATATATATATAAAATAAAACTATACTTTTTCTCTGTTTTATTTTCATATCAATAATGGACATAGAAGTTTCCCAATCCCAGGCCGGGCACGGTGGCTCATGCCTGTAATCCCAGCACTTTGGGAGGCCAAGGTGGGTGGATCAAGAGGTCAGGAGTTCGAGACCAGCCTGGCCAGTATGGTGAAACCCCGTTTCTACTAAAAATACAAAAAAATCAACCGGGCATGGTGGCACGCACCTGTAGTCCCAGCTACTCTGAAGGCTGAGGCAGCAGAAATGCTTGAACCCAGGAGGCAGAGGTTGCAGTGAGCAAAGATCGCGCCACTGCACTCCAGCCTGGGCGACAGGGTGAGACTCGATCTCAAAAAAAAAAAAAAAAAAAAAAAAAAAAAGAAAGAAGTTTCCCAATCCCAAAATGGAACATGGTGTGATAGAATGCAGGCTAGTAAGAATGAATGAAACACCACTCTCTAAGAAGAAGCAACCTACTACTAGGTTTCCATATGGCTTAAATTATATTAGTTAAACTCTTTTTGTCTTAAATGGGTTGGATAAGAATTTGTGAATGCTCCTGATTCTTTTTTCCCTCCTTTTTGGTTTGTTTGTATTACTATAAATTTTCTTTTCTTTTCTTTTCTTTTTTTGAGATGGAGTTTTGCTCTTATTGCCCAGGCTGGGGTGCAATAGCGCAATCTCGGCTCAGTGCAGGCTCCACCTCCTAGGTTCAAGCGATTCTCCAGCCTCAGCCTCCCGAGTAGCTGGGATTACAGGTGCCTGCTACCATGCCTGGTAAATTTTTTGTATTTTTAGTAGAGACCGGGTTTCACCATGTTGACCAGGCTGGTCACGAACTCCTGACCTCAGGTGATCCACCCGCCTTGGCCTCCCAAAGTGCTGGGATTACAAGCGTGAGCCACTGTGTCCAGCCACCATAAATATTCCTGTAGAGCAATTGTGACTTTTCTCATTGACCATGTTCTCTGGGGATTCATTCTAGAAAACTGCTGTTTAAGTATTGTGTATTGGGTATGAATTATCCTGTATTGTTCATGACTCTGACTACATTGTCTTTCTTATTGTCAATGACTGTAAGCACCATTGTTAGTGAATTTGGCTAACAGCATTTGAAGCAGATGAGATTTTAGCTCACGCCTTGATAGCTGCATTGGCTCAGTCTAAGCTAAAGCCTTATTTTCATTAAAGGGAGCAGACATGCTGAGGAAGAAGGTGCTATTTTTACATAAGGACTTTTTCTACTGAAACCACATGATAACACTATGCTGTTAAAATGATCTCAAGCATGCTGAGTTAGCTGAAGAAACAATATGCATGTTGCCAAAATCAAAGCAGTACTATTCTGAGCCTCCTCTCTAAGGTCCTCTAGCTCTCCTTGGTGGTCACGAAGAAGGGAGTAGGAGAGGAGCTGGTGAGAATGTGTAAATTACAGGTAAGTGAAGGTCACTTCCAGTTACCTAGAAGAGATTATTCAGATTCTTGGTTATTTGGTTATTGACATCAACCACTGAGATATAAGAAGTTTCATTAATTACATATTTGCATGTCACTGACATTTGTTAAGTAATTGCTTTTATTCTAGATATATATTTAAAGTAAAACCAGCATAAAACAGTATTAAGACTAACTTTAAAATGTTAGAAACAGGCCAGGCGCAGTTGCTCACACCTGTAATCCTAGTACTTTGGGAGGCCAAGTTAGGGCAATCACTCCCACCCAGGAATTTCAGGCCAGCATGGGCAACAGAACAAGACCGTGTCTATTTTAAAAATAAAATATATTTTATAAAAACAAAGAGACAACAACAAAAAAGTTAGAAACAGAAAATTTTGGCAAAAGCCCTCCAACTCCAGTTAAAAAAAAAAAAAAAAAAAAAAGCTATTAGTCTTTCTCTTTTTCTTTCTCTTTTAGAGACAGAGTCTCACTCTGTCACCCAGGCTAGAGTACAGTGGTGTGATTGTAGCTCACTGCAGCCTCGAACTCCTGGACTCAAATGATCCTCCTGCCTCAGCCTAGGACTACAGGCACACGCCAGTACACCCGACTAAGTTTTCGATTATTTGTTTGTTTGTTTGTTTGTAGGAACACGGCCTTGTTATGTTGCCCAGGCTGGTCTTGAACTAGTCTCAAGCAGTCCTCCCTCCTTGGCCTCCCAAAGTGCTGGGATTACAGGCATAAACCACCATGCCCATCCTAAATGCTATTATTATCAGAACTTGTCATGATTGCAGACTACCATGATTAAATATTATTATTAAGTATTTAATAATAAATGTAATATAATAAATATTAAATATTATTATGTGACAGGTACTATTTTAAGCATTTTACAAAATTATTTCACTAGTCCTCACAATAATATTGCAAAACGGTTCTTATCTTCATTTACAGAAGACAATGCTTCCTTTGTGCTCCTGATAATAACTGTCATGCTGTAAATTATACTCAGGTGGAAAGTAACCGAGATGGGATTCAAGCTTCAGTACAAATATATGAATATCTAGCTCCAAAGCCTGTGTTCTTTCACCAGGTCACGCAGCATCTCTGAGGATGACACATACAGTTAATAAGGAAACTGCACATATAGATTCCTCTAACATGGAGCTTTTTGTTCTTCACTCTCCTCCTCCCAACCCATCTTCAAAACAGTATAAATGAAAACAAGTTAAAACGCACCAAAAACAGAAAAATAAAAGTCTTCTGTTTTGGTAATCTTCAATTGCTACATACAAATCACCATAAAATTTGGCTTCTCTTGTCCTCAAATACTGGAAGATTCTCTCCTCACACACCAGAATTTGAATCAACTCCTTGGTCACAGACAGATTTATACTTAACAGAAAAAAGTAGTTGGAGAAGCTCTTGAACAGATAGAGATGGTAATATGTAGGGGCTCGCATCACCTCTCCTCTTCTGTCTATAAGATGGAATTCCTTCTGTGGCCAAAGTTATTTCCCAGACTCTAGGGCGGATTCATGGATTTGGGCAAGGAGAACACCATAGCTGCTTGACTGGGAAAGCCAGAGGTTACAGTCACACAGAAGTGAATAGCTTTGGAATATGACAAAAGACGGGAAGATATTACCAAAGTTAGTATGCCCTGGATTTGGGGAGAAACGGGGGGAGTTTGGAGAAAGAGGAAATGAAAGATTTAGGGAGCAGCTGGAACATATATGGGAAATGGAGAGTTACGGAAAGAAAATTTTAAAACAGGCCAGGAGCAGTGGCTCACGCCTGTTTCAGTGCTTTGGGAGGCCGAGGCAGATGGATCACAAGGTCAGCAGATCGAGACCATCCTGGCTAACATGGTGAAACCCTGTCTTTACTAAAAAATACAAAAAAATTAGCCGGGCGTGGTGGCGGGCGCCTGTAATCCCAGCTACTCCGGAGGCTGAGGCAGGAGAATGGCGTGAACCCGGGAGGCGGAGCTTGCAGTGAGCTGAGATGGCACCACTGCACTCCAGCCTGGGTGACAGAGCAAGACTTCCGTCTCAAAAAAAAAAAATAAAGAAAGAAAGAAAATTTTAAAACATTTACTGAGTGTTATTAATGTAACCCCAACTCCTGAGTCATTTTCCTTAAAAAGCTACAAAAAAGGATCGGGTGTGGTGGCTGACACCTGTAATCCCAACATTTTGGGAGGCTAAGGCAGGCAGATCACCTGAGGTCGTGAGTCCGAGACCAGCCTGACCAACATGGAGAAACCCTATCTCTACTAAAAACACAAAATTAGCCGGTCGTGGTGATGCATGCCTGTAATCCCAGCTACTCTGAGGCTGAGGCAGGAGAATCACTTGAACCCAGGAGGCAGAGGTGGTGGTGAGCTAAGATCGTGCCATCGCACTCCAGCCTGGGCAATAGGAGCAAAACTCCATCTCAAAAAAAATAAGAATAATAAAAGATCTACAAAAAGGTGTTAACTAATGTTCAGCAACTTTTGGAAATTGGACTAGTGTTTTTTTGCTAAGATGGGGCCACAAGGTGGATGAAATTTACATGGGTTGTACTCTCAAGAACCACAAGATTTTGAAAATGTTTGCAAAGACATCAGTGTTGGGGCTCAGAAAGTGATACCCCAACGTATGGTGCTTTGACATGCCGAGTACTTTGAACCAAAGAATCAGCTTCAGAACCAAGATCTCTTTGATATTCCCTCGTCTCCCTGTCTCTCAATCTCTATATCTCCTAAAATTCAGGGAGGGAAGTTCTTCCAGAAGGAACATAATTGTGTGGACCCTTCTCCCTGAAATCCACATTAACCAGAGATTAACTAGCAGGAAAAGAAACTAAAAGTCTCCAAACCTAGATGGACTTTTTACCTATTCTTCTGAAGGTTGCTATCCTAGAGACTTTATCTGCATCACAAAACAACTGTTTTTCACAGTGAAGTTCTTCCCCTTACCCTGCTTCCATTGCTTGAGTCACCACCTCCCTTCCAAAAGCCCCAGTTCCTATTTCTTTCTGCAGCTCAAATTCAGATTTAAGTTGCAACCAGGCCGGGTGCAGTGGCTCACTCCTGTAATTCCAGCACTTTGGGAGGCAGAGGCAGCAGAATCACCTGAGGTCAGGAGTTCAAGACCAGACTGACCAACGTAGTGAAACCCCATCTCTACTAAAAATACAAAAATTAGCTGGGCGTGGTAGCCTGCACCTGTAATCCCAGCAACTCAGGAGGCTGAGGCAGGAGTATTGCTTGAACCAGGGAGATGAAGGTGATGAAGGTGATGAAGCAGTGAGCTGAGATCATGCCACTGCACCTCAGCCTGGGTGACAGAGCAAGACTCTATCTCAAGAAAAAAAAAGTTTCAACCATCTGGCCCTTCTTTGAGTCTTTTACTCTGTGGGACTCCCTTGTATATGCATGTCTTACTTTGTATGCCTTTTTTCCTGTTAATCTGTCTACTGTCAAATTTATTGCACACACTCAAATTATCAAACTTCAGAGGGTGAAAGGAAAGGTCCCCTTGCCCCTATCTGGGGGAAAAAAAAAAAAGGGAAAGTGATGGATATAATGTCAGAGCCTGGAGTAAGACTTAGTGAATTCTGGCCTTTTAGCAAAGACGGAAGCCCCATGGCATTTGGCAAGCTCTGCACCTGCGCAGAAAGGAGTGGATTCCCTTACCAGATGAGTAAACATTTGCCCCAGCAAATCCTTGTGACAGTGGGCCTGGTGGAAGGTGAGGGAAAGCCTTCTGCTTTCTAGGAGGACCTTCTCTCTGGGCCTTCCTTTGT
Source organism: Macaca fascicularis (assembly GCF_037993035.2). Lineage (NCBI taxonomy): Eukaryota > Metazoa > Chordata > Mammalia > Primates > Cercopithecidae > Macaca > Macaca fascicularis. Next base: position 133,689,442 of record NC_088379.1, read on the forward strand.
GGCAAGAGAAAGAAAATAACTGTTTTCAACATTTCTCTGGGACATACCAATCTGTGATAAAAATAAAGTCATGATAACATTGACAAAACAATATTTCACTGGCCCATTCTTCACCACTGTGCAGAAAACCCACCCCCTCCCAAATTCTCACTTGGTTGAGCTAGATGTCTTTATTTATTTATTTAATTTATTTTTTTTGGAGATGGAGTCTCACTGTGTCTCTCAGGCTGGAGTGCAGTGGTGCAATCTCGGATCACTGCAACCTCCACCTCCCAGATTCAAGTGATTGATTCTTCAGCCTCAGCCTCCCGAGTAGCTGGGACCATTGCACCACACCCAGCTAATTTTTGTATTTTTAGTAGAGACGAGGTTTCACCACGTTTGTCAGGCTGGTCTTGAACTCCTGACCTTGTGATCCACCCGCCTCAGCCTCCCAAAGTGCTGGGATTACAGGGGTGAGCCACCACACCAAGACTAGATATCTTTAAAGAGATATCTCAGACTGAGTGTGGTGGTGGCTCACGCCTGTAATCCCAGCATTTTGGGAAGCTGAGGCATATGGATCACTTGAGGTCAGGAGTTCGAGACCAGGCTACGCAACATGGTGAAATCCTGTCTCTACTAAAAATACAAAAATCAGCTGGGTGTAGTGCCAGGTGACTGTAATCCCAGCTACTTGGGAGGCTGAGGTAGGAGAATTGCTTGATCCTGGGAGGCAAAGGCTGCAGTGAGCCAAGATTGCACCATTGCAGTCCAGCCTGGAGCAAAACTTTGTCTCAAAAAAATAAATTAAATAAATAAATAAAGTATTGTTTTCTCTAAGGTCTTGAGGAATCCCTTTTAGCCTCCACTGCCACCACCATTCTACTCCTCTCCAGCTCTGGGTCCCTGTGAAAGGACACAAAGATAGATGTGTACCCGCCCCCCGCCCCCCGCCGCTACACCCTTTGTTCTGCTCTCTAATCTTTGCACATACCAGAGATTTCGTAAGTTCTGTGAGTACCTGTTTTTCTGCACGTACCAGAGATTTTGTTTTGCACATACCAGAGATTTCGTAAGTTCTATGAGTACCTGTTTTTCTGCATGTACCAGAGATTTTGTAAGTTCTGAGGCAAGGTCACAAGACGTGTTTAAGTAAGATAAACTCTTGCTGCCATAAACCTGCTCTCCCGCCTCAAAGGTTGAACCGAAATATCAGAAATGGCGGGAACCAATCATAGTTAGCCAAATCGCCTTGTTCAAACACTAGCCAATCATATATCTGATTTGTATAATAACTCTATGCCCACTTTTCTTAGACTATATAACACTGCTCGGAGCTCAGTGGGGGAGCTCTCCTGCCCGTCTCGTTTCGCGAGCGAGTGAGAGTTCCAGGTTCGAACCGGTAATAAAGATCCTTGCTGCTTAGCTTTGACTCTGGACTCTGGTGGTCTTCTTCGGGGAATAAACGGTCTGGGCATAACACCTGTGGTGGGATTTACTGCTAAAGTCACCTAACGTGTAAATGATTTTATGAAAACTGATCTGCTTTGCAAACTCATGCTTAACAGGTATTTAAAACAGATTTCTCAATCTATCTCCATTCATAGTTAATCAAAGAACACTTTTGATTGATTTTAATTTCATATGAAGTAACAAATATAGTTAGGGAAAGTCTTAAAAATAAGGATGAGTTTAGCAAAGATTTATAAAAAATGTCATTTAACAGTAAATGCCAGAAATTGCAATAAATTATATGTCTTAGTTTCTCTGGGATTGATTCTAATGGCTTTCAAGCATCTCCACAGTCACATATTTCCCACTAAAAGATCTCCAGAAAATTTGGCCAGGCACGGTGGCTCATGCCTATAATCCCAGCACTTTGGGAGGCCAAGGCGGGCGGATCATGAGGTCAGAAGATCAAGACCATCCTGGCTAACACGGTGAAACCCCATCTCTACTAAAAATACAAAAATTAGCTGGGCGTGGTGGCACATGCCTGTAGTCCCAGCTACTCTAGAGGCTGAGGTAAGAGAATCAGTTGAACCTGGGAGGCAGAGGTTGCAGTGAGCCGAGATCGTGCCATTGCACTCCAACCTGGGCAGCAAAGTGAGACTTTGTCTCAAAATAAAACAAAACAAAACAAAACAGAAAATTCATCATAGATTTCATTCATATTTGGCGAAAAAAAAATTTTTTTTTTTTGAGACAGGGTCTTGCTCTGTCTCCAAGGCTAACGTGCGGTGGCGTGATCTCAGCTCACTGCAACCACTACAACCTCAGTCCCCTTGGCTCAAGAAATCCTCTTGCCTCAGCCTCCTAAGAAACTGGGACTACAGGCACATGCCACCATGCCTGCTTAATTTTTGTATTTTTTGTTGATATGACATTTCACAATGTTGTCCAGGCTGGTCTTGAACTCCTGGGCTCAAGTGATCCACCAGCCTCAGCCTCTCAAAGTGCTAGGATTACAGGCATGAGCCACCGTGCCTGGCGTGAAAATTTTTAAAGTTTTTCTTCTTGGCAAATATTCAAGAAAATGGCTGAATTGTCACAAATATTGGCATCCTCTGATCCACTGCTTAGAGTGAGCATCGAGATCTTGGTGAAAATGATGGGGCTTCCAGCATTCCCCTTTTCATTTCTCTGGCAACACAGGAACAACATTTTTGTTCATTTTGAAAGTTTATATCTACCTAATAGTTTGAACTTTCATCTGTTGGTTATAGTCTAATAATATGTAAAAATTTTCTAGTAACTAATGAGTAAATTTTAATAAAACCACAAGTTCAGTAAAAGGTATTTAGGTAACTACTAAATTGTGTCACTGACATAATATTTTATTTTCTCGTTTTATTTTTATTTTTATTTATTTATTCATTTTTGTTGTTGTTTTTGAGATAGAGTTTCGCTCTTGTTGCCCAGGCTGGAGTGCAATGGCACAATCTCGGCTCACTGCAGTCTACACCACCGGGTTCAAGTGATTCTCCTGCCTCAGCCTCCTGAGTAGCTGGGATTACAAGCATGTGCCACCACGCCCAGCTAATTTTGTATTTTTTTTTTTTTCATAGAGTCGGGGTTTCTCCATGTTGGTCAGGCTGGTCTCAAACTCCTGACCTCAGGGGGTCTGCCCGCCTTGGCCTCTCAAAGTACTGGGATTACAGGTGTGAGCCACCACACTCAGTCTATTTTTAGTTTTAAAGCAATGAACAATTGAAAAAGAACAAATGTCTACTTTAGAAATGGTATTCAAATTCAATAAAATATTTCACATATGAACCAAAATTTCCAGTTAACAAAAATACTGCACAAATAAAAACAAAGTGGTGGCCGGGCGCGGTGGCTCAAGCCTGTAATCCCAGCACTTTGGGAGGCCGAGACGGGCGAATCACGAGGTCAGGAGATCGAGACCATCCTGGTTAATACGGTGAAACCCCGTCTCTACTGAAAAGTACAAAAAACTAGCCGGGCGAGGTGGCGGGCGCCTGTAGTCCCAGCTACTTGGGAGGCTGAGGCAGGAGAATGGCGTGAACCCGGGAGGCGGAGCTTGCAGTGAGCTGAGATCTGGCCACTGCACTCCGGCCTGGGCGACAGAGCGAGACTCCGTCTCAAAAAATAAAAACAAAACAAAAAAACAAAACAAAAAAAAAAAACAAAGTGGTTGCATCAAGTGGCAGAATTGAAGTAACTTAAGTCCTGTTTCTTTATCTTTAAAATTGCTGTGCTATCATTATTTACTACTCATCACAATTTTAAATGCAGAAATGTGAAGAACCACAGGCATCAGAGGTTTTACTATTAAAACAGACTTGTGACACTGAGCCCATGTGTGTCAAAGGCTAATTGGATAAATGGGAGTTCTTCAAATTCATTTCTAGTAGAATACAATGTTTATGAAAGGAAATGTAATAAAAATGTGCTAATTTGAAGCTTATTTATGTATTAAAACTCAACAGAAACTGCAGCAATTGTTTAGAGTTGAGACCAACAAAACATTTTTTTCAGGGAGGACACTTTTATCAGTGACACTCTTTAGAATTGCAGAGAATGGTAATAATGAAAAGCAGACCAACTCTTCGTTGGCTTTATTATAGTTTTTAATTTCTCTTGACAAGGTTCTCCCTTATTGCCCACCCTGGGGGGCAGACGGCTCCCTGGTTGGCCCTTGATAAGCCACTGGTAAGCCGCATCCTTCAGCGTGTTTGCCTCAAGGATTTCTGCAACAAGGAAATGGCGGATAATTTTGAAATTAAAAGTTAAAATAAATATTTAAGGGTATGTAAAATCATTTTTTTAAAGGTGGGGGCTAAGAGAGTAATTTAGTGATAAAAAATCGAAAGAGAATATTATTTTCTCCATTTATAACATTTTAATTATGAGCCAAGTTTTTGTGAGGAGTCTTTAAATATGTATTATAAGCACCCTGTGGAAGGCAAATGCTCCCTTTGACTGTCTAAGCAGCATTCTCCAGTGTAAAATTGAATGGGTTGGTGTAGAATTATCTTTAAGGCCCTTTCAGATCTAGTACAGTCTGTGATATCTATTATGTTTCTTGTGAATGAAAGCATAAACTATCTCCCCCTCCCTTGCCCTCCACAGTTTTCCTCTCTTTCCCGACCTCAGGGGTTTGCTTGGAGAGGAGATTAAACCCTCACATCTTTCTGCATCCCTGTAATCTCTACACTGGAAAGATGTGGGGGCCTGGACAAAGTAGCAAAGGAAACAGAAAACAAACCTTAAATACTAATGTATTTTCCGGGTCTTTGTGAGCCTAAAGGAGTCCATGGAGAGGAGGATGGCTCTGGAATGGACCCCATTTCTTATACAGTGGAAGATCTTAGGAACAGTCTGAGGACAAAGGGAACTGACATCGTTCTGCATAAAAATGACAATTGAGAGCTATCTCTTTTGTGAGAAGCAGCAGCTCTGAAACGATTTTGCACATGGAAAAACAAATTTTGACTCTACTATTTCTGAAAATTAGTTTCTGTCCTTGGAAAATGTATGTGTGTGTGTGTATGTTTGTGTGCCTGCATGTGTTATTGTGCTATGTGAAAGACACACACAGGAGGATACCCTGAGGGGATGTGAAAGTGTGCCTTCACCTCACATTGGCAAGGAAAACCTGAGGTGGTTCAAACTCAGGGTGGCAAAGCCTACTTGCAGCTCTCCGACTGCAGGTGTCATGATGCTGCTCTTGACATAGTAACTTACACTTTAGAAAATGTCCTGCGGGAGATTGCTGGGTTCTACTGATTGTGCGGATGCCAGGAAGAGAGATGACTCCCAGGTTAAGACGAGAATCTAGTGTAGTTTTCTTTTCTTTCTCTTCCTCTTTTTAAATCTTCCTCCTCCTAATCTTAAAAAATTATGACATACACAAAACAAAACAAAATAGATCAATAAACCTCTGTGTTCTCATCACCACTTCACAAACTTTGGGCAAACTTACATCCCCCCACCAACCCATCCCCCACCCACATCACTTTAAGGAAAATTCTAGGCATCATATGATTTCACTTTTGACTAAAAAATGACTTTTACATGACCACAACATTCTTACCTCACCTAAAAAAATTAATAGTAATTCCTCAACACCATTGTAGGAGACAAGATATGCCACTCCAAAATATGCCTTTTTGGCATAAGGATTATTTTGAGAAATAGCAGGCACAAGTGGAGCTCTAAAAAGAAAGTAGAAATTTCCATTTTGTTAAGAGAAATTTACATTTATAAAGCAAATCTCCATTTGTAAGAGTGTCTCCTTCTCTGTATCAGGAAGAATAGGATGACAAAATTACAAAAAAAACTCTTGTCAATGGGAAAGTGACTTAAATCTTCATAATAAAACTTACTCTTGTTTATCATGCTTTTCCCAGTTACCTCCCCATAACTGGTCCCAAGAGACTTCTTTCTTTGTTTCAGCAAAGGATAATAGTTAAGCCTGAATTCAAAGACACTTAAATTGTTTTTGTAGAGACAGGAAGGTATACACATTACTAAACTGATGTGTGTTTTTCCCTTGTCAGGGGTGCATTCCAATTAAGAACTCAGAAGAGTAGAAAGTTACTTTTCCTCCTCTACACCATCAAGTATCTTGTCAATGTTTGCATTTTCAATTAGCTTATAACTGTCTTTTTTTCTTAGACAGGATCTCACTCTGTTGCCCAGATTGGAGTGCATTTACACCATCTCAGCTCCCTCCAGCCTCAAACTCATGGGCTTAAATGATCCTCCTGCCTCAGCCTCCCCAGCAGTTGGGACTACAGGCATGCATCACCATGCCCAGCTAATTTTTAAATTTTTTTTTTTGCAGAGACAGGGGTCTTCCTACTTTGATGAGGCTAGTTTTGAACTCCTAGCCTCGAACTGTCCTTCTGTCTTGGCCTCCCAAAATGCTAGGATTACCGCAGGGGGCTACTGTGCCTGGCCTCTTTTTATTTATTTATTCATTTTTTTAAAACACATTTTGTTGTTGTTTGAATCAGGATCCAAATAAGGGTCATACAATGTGAATGATTGATCTTTCTTATGTCTCTTTTAATTTATAGGTTCCCTTTTCATCTCTTCTCCCCCATTGTGGTGAGTTTTCTTAAAGGAGGCTTGCACTGAGGAAGTATACATAAAAACAGCACTATCTAATAATTATAAATGTAGTAATAACTACTTGATACAACATAAACTTTTTATCAGTGCTAATATGAAGTAATTTACATGTATTAACTCTTTCATCCTCACAACAACTCTGTGAGTTAGATTCTAGTCTTTCCCAATTTTGAAGTTGAGGAACTGGGGGTGTTACTGATGACAAATCCTTATGGGTCTACAGCAACCTCAGTTCTTGCCTCCTCCGAAGAAAGAATTCAACTGAGGGGCATAGGCCAGAAGAAGAGACCAAGGCAAGTTTTAGAGTGGGAGTGGAAGTTCATTAAAAAGCTTTAGGCCAGGCGCGGTGGCTCAACTATAATCCCAGCACTTTAGGAGGCCAAGGCGGGTGGATCACCTGAGGTTGGGAGTTTGAGACCAGCCTGACCAATATGGAGAAAGCCCGTCTCTACTAAAAATACAAAAATTAGCTGGGTGTGATGGCTTGAACCCAGGAGTCAGAGGTTACAGTGAGCCGAGATCACACCGTTGCACTCTAGCCTGAGCAACAAGAGCAAAACTTCATCTAAAAAAAAAGAAAAAAACACTTTAGAGCAAGAGTGAAAAGAAAGTAAAGTACACTTGGAAGAGGGCCAAACAGGTGACTTGAGAAATCAAGCTCATGGTTTGACCTTTTGACTTGGGGTTTTATAGGTTGACATACTTCGAGATCTTGTGTTTCTCTCCCCTGATTCTTCCCTTGGGGTGGGCTGTCCGCATGTGCAGTGGCCTGCTAGTACTTAGGAGGGGAGCATGCACAGTGTGTTTACTGGAGTTGTATGCATGCTCACTTGAGGCATTCTTCCCTTACCGGTCAAATGTCCCTTGGAGGTCATATACCAGTTAAACTCTACCATTTTGCCTCTTAGTGTACCTGTGTGAGCCCACTCACCCAATTCCTGAGATCTTATTGTTGCAGTTTTGTTGTCCAAGATATACCCGAAGTTCTTTGTCCCACAACCAAGAAAGTTAAGGAACACAGACACCAAGGGTGAGGTTGGAGCGAGAGTTTAATGAGTGAAAGAAGACAACTCTCCACCACGGAGAGGGAGCCCAAAAGAGGAATTCCATTTCACAGTTGAACACAGAGGCTTTTATAAGAAACTAAAGAGGGCTGGGCATCTCATTTGCATAAGGCATGAATTTCTGGTAGCTCCACCCCATCCTCCTAGTGGACATGTGGGCCCTTAGCTTGAATTACTCCATATTGCTTTGTTCTCCTTACTGTGCGTGTGTCAGAGGATGGAATTTTCCAATGCAAGCATGTCTGGTCAAGTCTGCTGTGTAGCCTTTCTTATCTATGTGGCTGTGGACATGTCTTAGGCAAGCTCCCCTGTGCAGGTTCCCTTATCTGTGCCCGCAGCTTGCCTTTACAGGCTGTTCTTTTGTTTGAAAGAATTTTGCCGAGGACTCACCCTGCCTGCCTGCCTGACCAGTTTCTTCCTTCATCCTCTCTCATTTTCGGGAAGCTACTGATCACCAGTTTCAGGTTTTTCCTAACTATTGGGAGACTGCCTTTCCCTGGCACCAGCTATGACCAGTTGCTCACTGCAAGCTCCATCTCCTGGGTTCTAGCAATTCTGCCTCAGCCTCCCGAGTAGCTGGGATTACAGGTGTCCACCACCACGCCTCGCTGATTTTTGTATTTTTAGGAGAGATGAGGTTTCACCATGTTGGCCCGGCTGGTCTTGAACTCCTGACCTCAAGTGATCCGTCTACCTCGGCCTCCCAAAGTGCTGGGATTACCGGCCATCGTGCCCGGCTGCAATTATTATTGTTTTAGACAGTTAACAACTGCCTTACCATCACCTAATGGCTGCCTGACATTCATGGTTGGGGAGTGTGGGGCCTTCTCATACCCTGTTCATGCCTGCCTAGCTACCTACTGTAACAGGGTCACAGAGTTCAGTAACTTGCCATATGACACATAGTTTCTAAGTGGTGTGTCATGATTTGAATCTAGCTCTCAGTCACACATTGCTTCTTAACAGTTAACGTTTATCTAGCACTTACTAGTGCCAGGCACTACTCTGTGTTTTATTTAACTCATTTAAATTTCACAACATCCTTGTGAAGTCAGTAGGATCATGGTCCCCATTTTATAGATGGAAGAGTCCATACACAGAATTGAAGCCTCCTCTCCACCCCCCGAGATTACAGTACAACTAACAAATAGTGGAGCTGAGATTTAAAATCCATATGGTTTCCTGCCACAACCTGGGCTCTTAACGTACTTTGCTTTCTTTGAGAGTGGCATGTTCTCAAAGAGCTGGAAAACTAGGTTAGGATCTGGAGAATGTCTAAAGAGACTTAATATGAAGTTTAATTTTGGAGCTTTTCCTAGGATTATGGGGATAGTCATCTTTAGCAAACAGCTTACAAACTTTCCCTCCTACATTGCAGTTTTTTTCAGTTGAGTCTGACCAACATGGTCTGGAGCCTGGACTCCTTAGTGAGTCCCTACTGAGACTCAAGAGAAGTTAGTAACACCATGTGGACAGATCTATATAGATTTTGGGTCAGTTAGGATGTACTGGGCAGCTGTGGTGGCTCATGCCTGAAATCCCAGCACTTTGGGAGGCCAAGGCAGGAGGATCCCTTGAGCCCAAGAGTTGGAGACCAGCCTGTGCCACATAGGGAAACCCTGTCTCTTAAAAAAAAAAAAAAAAAAAAAAAAAATGGCTGGGCACGGTGGCTCACGCCTGCAATCCCAGCACTTTGGGAGGCTGAGGTGGGTGGACACCTGAGGTAGGGTGTTCGAGACCAGTCTGACCAACATGGAGAAACCCCATCTCTACTAAAAATACAAAAAATTAGCCAGGCGTGGTGGTGCATGCCTATAATCCCAGCTACCTGGGAAGGCTGAGGCAGGAGAATCGCTTGAACCTGGGAGGCGAAGGTTGTGGTGAGCCGAGAACGCACCATTGCACTCCAGCCTGGGCAACAAGAGTGAAACTCCATCTCAAAAAAAAAAAAAAAAAAAAGAATGTAATAAGAAGGGTCTGTGGAAACACAGCTCCAAGACTTGGGAGACTCACCTTTGTCCCAAAACTACAGAAGGAAGCCCTTACAGGGAAATGGGGCAGGGGCTGACATTTATATTACACTTTTTGTGCCCTCTTAGTTCACCTTTGGATCTCATTACTTGCTTCTGTAGTGTACAAGAGGAAAAATAATTTTTTTTGCTACCCTCTAAGGTTATTAACTGGGACTCCCTGTAACAAAAGATAGATTAACAAAAGAAAAACCAACAAAAGTTTAATAACATGTATGCCTCCTGTATATATGGGAGATACTGAGGAAACTCTCAAAGATCAAATCTCCAAGAATAAATCTCTAGAGTAGATCTCAAAGGAGTAGTTGAAACTTCAGGCTTAAATATTATCATTTATTGAAACAAAGAAAGGGTGTAGGGAAAAGGCCAGTTATAGTTAGGGTGAGATGGTCAGGAAAAGTATGATAAACAAGGGTAAGGTGTGTTAAGCAGATTTAGGTGAGTGCCTTCTCCATCTAGGAGAGCCTCTAATGATTTAGTCATCCTTTTTCTCTTCCTGATATAGATTGGGAGACACCCTTACGAATGGAGATTTCCTTTGTAAATATAAATTTGTCTTACAAAAGGGTAACTTCTACTCTTGTTTTCAGAGCTAGCTTCTCCTGTGTCTGTGGTTTCTCAAAATAACCAGCTCAAAATAATCCTTATGCCAAAGAGGCATATTTAGGGGTGGCATATTCTGGTCTCCTACAGTTATGTGTTGAATTGGCATGCTCTGAACCCCTTCAGCAGACATTTCACCATTTAGAGCCAAACTTTGGAAACCATGCCGTCATTCTCAACCTTATTCTCTTCTTAAGTCCATGCTAAACATGAGTTCAAGACATTTAGAAATGACTTAACTCTCTTCAGCACTGGAAAACCAGTTAGTGCTCAGCTGCAAGGCTCTCTACAAGAGATAACACTGCTTCAAACAAGACCAACTCAAAACATCTTTTTCTTGGTGTGAAAGGGAGGAACTGTCAAGTCTATAATTTTATTGCTATCCCATCATTGCATTTTCCATTCTTTCATTGTTTTTATTCATTTGTCTCTTGCAGTTTGAGCACTTGTAAGGATTTTTATGGGCAAGCAATGACTGGATTCATGTCCTTAGAAATTCTGCATAGTCAGGCGTAGTCTAGGCAAACCTCAGTCATGGTTTTATATTATAGCAGAGTAGCTGAGAGGGAGATCTGCCTACTTTGGAGGCTTGTTTGAGTCCTGGAACCTGGTCTCCTTTTACAGATATTAGAAAAATCTGGAGCCTCCCAGGCAAAAAATAAAAATAAAAATCATTAATGTTTTTTGGAAGGAATTAATATATATTTACTTGAGCTTGGAATTGTTAAAAGATAATTATTTCAAGGGCCCAGCAAGGTGGATCACTTTGGGAGGCTGAGGCAGGTGAACTGTTTGAGCCCAGTAGTTTGAGAACATCCAGGGCAACATGACGAAACCCCATCTCTACTAAAAATACAAAACATTAGCTGGGCATGGTGGTGCATGCCTGTAGTTCCAGCTACTAGGGATGCAGGGGATTGCTTGAGCCTGGGAGGTCAAGGCTGAAGTGAGCCATGAGAGTGTCACTGCACTCCAGCCTGGGCAAAAGAGAAAGACTCTGGCTCAAAAAATAAAATAATTCTTTTTATTAAAATCATGACTCTCCTACAAACATAAAATGAACAAGTGCCAAAGATTTTATATAACTCCTTTATTAACGAGAAAACCAGTAAGATGTCACAAGTTTAAAGAAAAAATTTGAAGAGCAGACACACATATATATAGGCAATCACAAAGGATGAAATAAAATTTTTGATAGCTGCAAAACTTGTTAATAGGCCAATAAAATGTAATGGCTGGAATCATCTTTTCTACAAGGGAAAAATCAAATGGATCTCTATTGGACAAAATTCATTTGCATCTCTATGGATAAGGATCATTTGCATCACTATCCGTTTTCTACAACTTACAGAGTTGTAAAGTAGCCTAGTCAAAGGCAGTGAAAGGCACAGACCTTTATAAAATCAGAAAAGCCCCAAGGGTCTTCTAGACAGGCCTGTCTTTTCACTGAAAGGATATTCAGTAATCTTTTGACCATTCCAAAGTCTTTCACAATCTTTCTGAGAGATTTATACTTGTTTTTCAAGTATAGCAGCCAGGCAGGACAATTTTGTCAACAGATTCCTTAAAACAGTAATGATGTTTACAGAAGATCTCCATTAAGCAGTTACCACTTTCCTACCCTATCTCCTTTTTTTTTCCCTAATATGTCTGTTTGTTTCAAATTATCATCACGGAAGATTTGGTACTGGAGTAATGCAGAAAATATTAATATTACATCCAACAAAGCTTGACTTAAGAAGAGCTAATAAATTGTTGCCGTATCCCTGTTAACAGGTGGTTTATTCCTAATACTTTCAAACTTGACCAACTACTCTGCCCCACTTGTTGCCTGCAAAGTAGTCTCAAAACCAGGCAAACCAGGGGTTTCTCAGCATACTTTATTTTCATTGAATAATGTTGACATTTGCTATACCCAACTTTAAGATAAAGATATTAGCCAATAGATAGTTTATAGGTTGGAAAACTCACTTTCTTTCTCCCTATTTTAATGACAAAGAACATAATTGGGATGTAAAACTTAACCCCTGAAGTTTTACATGTTAACCCTGATATCTCTTCCCAGACTCCAGGCTCCAGTCACAACTTGTTTTTTCCATGTCTGGCTCCTGACATGCTTGGGGCAGTGTTCTAGCTTGCTGGCTCAAAAGTTCAACTGCGCCAGCCAATACCTGTTCCTTCTCATTCATCTGGATCTTCTTTTTCATATCAGGAGCCAGAAAATTTCAGGATCACAGTGTTAGAGCCTCTAGGAATTTCCCTTGGCTTAGGGGCAAGGGATCATGACCACCAGCAGTCAAATATTAAAATCCATGCCCAGTAGGAAAGATTATCCAAACAAAACTGAGCATGAGATATTGAAATTTCAAATAGCAGCATAGGAACAGACTACTGCAAATAATTCTCAAATTAAATTATGACAAGACACTATTTCCCACACAAAAGTGGAAAATACTAAAATAAAATAAAAATACCCAATGCCAATTAGGGTGTGATTATGTATATTGGTAAAGCTGTTTGGCAAATGTCATGGCTCCATAATCAAGAGCCTTAGAATTTTATACCCCCTTGATCCAACAAGCCCTCTTCTGGGGAATAATTCAGAATACAGTAAGCCAGTGATGAGCTATCTGAAAAGAAAACCAAGAAAAAAAAATGCAATTTATAACAGCATCACAAAGAATAAAATACTTAGGAAAAACTTAATCAAGGAGGGGAAAGATCTGTACACTGAACACCGTAAAACACTGATGAAATAAAGAAGAAACAAATGAATGTAAAGATATCCCATGTTTGTGCATTATAAGAGCTAACATTGTTTTGTTGTTGTTGTTTTGAGACGGTGTTTCGCTCTTGTTGCCCAGGCTGGACCAACAAGGAGAAACCCCATCCTCTACTAAAAATACAAAATTAGCCAGCATGGTGGTGGGCACCTGTAGTCCCAGCTACTCAGGAGGCAGAGGCAGAAGAATCGCTTGAATCTCGGAGACGGAGGTTGCCGTGAGCTGAGATCGTGCCATTGCACTCCAGCCTAGGCAACAAGAGGGAAACTCCGTCTCAAAAACAAAAACAAACAAACAAAAAACCCATCAGATCTCGTGAGAACTCACTATCATGAGAACAGAATGGGGGAAACTGCCCCCATGATCCAATCACCTCCTTACCTCAACATGTGGGGATTGCAATTCAAGATGAGATTTGGGTGGGGACACAAAGTCAAACCATATCAACTATAGTAATCATTTCACTATGTATATGTGTACCAAAACACTATTTTGTATACGTTAAATGTATACAATAAAATAAGCCAAAATATAGAGAAAAGTTTATGCATAAAAAGGTTTATTCCATCATTACTTATAAAAATTAAAAACAACCTGAATTCAAGAAAAAGATTGATAAGGAAATAGTAGTTTGAGCATATTTTGAAATAAGATGTGTATTTAATGGTATAAAAAGCTTAGAAAACACAGGAAATTCTGTGAAGAGATTTTTAAAAGTTTTTTTTTTTTTTTTTTTTTTTTTTTTTTGAGACAGTCTTGCTCTGTTGCCCAGGCTGGAGTGCAGTGGCAGGATCTTGGCTCACTGCAAACTCCGCCTCCCAGGTTCACACCATTCTCCTGCCTCAGCCTCCAGAGTAGCTGGGACTACAGGCGCCCGCCACCATGCCCGGCTAATTTTTTGTATTTTTAGTAGACACGGGGGTTTCACTGTGTTAGCCAGGATGGTCTCGATCTCCTGACCTCGTGATCCACCCGCCTCAGCCTCCCAAAGTGCTGGGATTACAGAAATGAGGCACTGTGCCCGGCCTAAAATAGTTTTTATCATAGAAAAATTTTGAACAGGCCAGGCGCGGTGGCTCACACATGTAATCCCAGCACTGTGGGAGGCCGAGGTGGGTGGATCACTTCAGGTCAGGAGTTCGAGACCAGCTTGGCCAACATGGTGAAACCCCATCTCTACTAAAAGTACAAAAAATAGTTGCGGGTGGTGGCGCTTGCCTGTAATCCCAGCTACTCTGGAGACTGAGCAGGAGAATCGCTTAAACCCAGGAGGCAGAGATTGAAAGATCATGCCACAGCACTCGAGCCTGAGCAACAGAGTGGGACTCTGTCTAAAAAAAAAAAAAAAAAGAAAAGAAAAGAAAAATTTTGAACGATACAGAAGTAGAGAAATTACCATGATGAACCCTCATATACCTGTCAGCCTGCTTAACATTTGTCAACACAGAGTAAATTCATTTAATCTCCCCCATTCACTCTTCCACCCAGATTATTTTGAAGTCAATCCCAGACATTGTATCATTTTCTGTAAAAATGTTTCAGCACATATCACTAAGAGATAATAATTACTTTTTTAAAAAAAAAGGCAATATCATTTGCCACCAAAAAAATTGATAACATACCCATCAGAAAATAAGGCATCAAATACATATATATGTATATTATATATACATATACATACACACACACACATATATATATTTCAAACAAATAATCACAATTACATTTCTCTCATCAGTTTCTTTGGTCCTATATAATTGATTCTTGTTCTGCTGAGTCTTGGGTCAGCAATCTGATTTCACAAAGTTATCAGCTTACAAACCAAAACAACGAATCCTGGAAATCCTGACTTAGTTCCCTGGTACAGTCTCAAAGTTGTCTAAGGGATGTCAGCTCAGAAGCTTGTATTCAGGAGTCCATTCTTTGAAGTATCAATAGTTAAGAGTACCCAGTACAGTCCTTTCTGTGAGGCTCTAAGACTTTTTTGTTGAAGATCTGATCTCTGGCTTGTAACGTATAGCACAGCCTTCAGGCAAGCATGAGAGAGAAGCAGAAAGAACCTGGAAGACTGCATGGCTGTGGTTCCTTTATTACAGTAACCAGCAATATCAGAATGGAAGGGAACAAAGTTGTCTGACACGTGAGTGTCTTGTAAGGGTTTGATCAATGTTTCCCTTGTGGGTAAGGACATATTATGGATAAAGACATTGCAAAATCATTAGGACCTTTCTGTAAAGTGTAGGCTCTCTGAACTTTTTATGTCAATTGCATTGTACCTATAAAACTTAACTGAGGGAAGGCGGGGCATCCCTTCCGATTAGACAACTTTTCCCAAGCTACTCTTATAATGTGTTGAGCTCTTTAAAAAATATCAAGCCACTCAATAAACCTAATTATTTCTATCACTTGCTTTTTCCTAAGTAGAAGGAGCAGCACATCTTCGTGATTTCTCAGAGGTTCTCTGGGAGTCGCCATGGTAGTCAAGTGTAAAAATATGCTGAGAATTCCATTTTTTTCTGAATTTAAGGTGCAATCTTAAGAAGCCAAAAGCCACAGACTTAACAAGAGATTTGGTCCACAATTAAGATAGTGTCACGAGTGCCTGAGAAAAAAAGAGTGTAGTTATCTATTCATTAAAGCATCAATATAATATTTTTAAATAAGCATAGAAGTAGATAAAACAATTTTAAGGAATCTCAGCTCTTTCAGATGTGAGAAGACTTTGTTCTTTACAACAAAGTAATGGACATGATAAAATCAACACAAAGCACAGAAAATTATTCTGGTGCAGTATAAATCTCTTCTACCTGGATGCATTATATAAAAGGTAATAATAACTGTTTATTGCTCCCTTGAGAAGCACTGTAAGACCAGTTTATCATTTTAATAGAGAGAAAGCCAAATTCTATTTTTGCATCAATTCAATATTTGGCAATAACGGATTCCAAGTTCCTTTTTAAAAAAATTATCTTTTGAATAAGTCCATCAAAGCTAAGGAAATGTTGCCAAATGTTAACATATTTTATTGCTTCTTTTCAGATGAGCAAGACAAATATGGTTTACTTTTTGCAAACCTTCTACAATTTTCTACATCTATCATTTATGTTTTGTCTTTCCCTATCTTATTTCATGTTCTAGAACAGACACTTTGCCTTTAGACCAAAACTACTCACTTTTTCCTTGAGAAATGAGAAAAATTACTTCACTTTAGAAACATTGTTGTACTTCTTTACACTATTGCTTGCCCTACTGCCACTAATGCTCCTGGTATAGTCTTAATTATCCATGTTAACTATAACTGTAAATCAATAACTAGCCTGTTTCACAGAGAAAAGTGGGAAATGAGTAATTGGTAATTGAGTTTTAAATACAGTAAAAGCAAAACTGAACACATTCATTAATATGATCCAAAGGTATGCTACCTGTAGTATAGTAAAATAAGAAACAAAGATGTATATATCTTTTTAAACTATGCTTAGTAATTAATGTTTTTGTATTCTATTATAGAAATTATCTAGGCATGCAAAAATTATCCATTAATTAACTTGATTTAATATTATTCCAAGATTTTGAAGTTAACTTGAGGATATTAGAAATTATGTTTGAGCTAACATACTATAGAATATGATTGATTCCTAAAAAATTGCCAATATTGTAATTCAATTTGGTTACACACATAATTTTACATTTTTCATAATCCATGGTGTTAAACTATTTTATCAATAAACTAGTATATAAAGTTCAGAAAGCAAACCTAGGTCTTCTAAAAAATGAAATGTACAAATATATTTAATGCAACAAAATCGAATAAAAATACATTAATTTTTTTCTAAATCAAAATTATAAACTAGTCTGATTTAGCTAAAGATTTATTATATGCTACCTTATGTATCATCCATGTGTTATACATATATATACACATGTATTATATACATATATTATGGATACATAACATGTCTCCATATATACATGTGGTTTATATTATATATAATATTACACATATAATTACATACTTAGATTATTATATAAAATGTTTCTAAGTTGGCACTTTCTGAAAGATTTTTATTAAAAAGCTATTTACGGTATTAAAATTTTAGTTTATTTTTTAGGAATTCTGGAAATATTGTATTTATGTAAGTACTTATTACTCCCTATAAGTCAATTAGAGCAGAGTTCTTTTAATTTAATAGACCTTGTAATCTAATTTATTAACACCCTCCAGAGGTAAGAAAGCATTTCACACATACAATGAGAGATAAAAGCTTTTCTCAATTACAGAGTTGGCTGGCTTCAGCTCTATAACCTCAGCTACAGGTCAGGAGTAAACAAAGAAACAAAACTCACCATTCCAGTTTTCAAAGGACTGTTTTTCTTTCTAGTAGGCACAAAATATTTTCTTAATTGAGTTCACAAGTAGATAAATAGACAAAAAAGACTGACAACCCAGATTAGCTATCATCTCTTCCCTGATAGAAAATAGGTCCCATTGTCCATCTCACAGTGGTCACCAAATGATCTAATCATAAAACCAAATTATCCTTAATAATCAGCTATGTGCATATCAGAATTATATATACACAAGGCCATTTTTTTTTTTTTTTTTTTTGAGATGGACTCTCACTCTGTTGCCCAGGTTGGAGTGCTGTGGTGCGATCTCGGCTCACTGTAAGCTCTGCCTGCCGGGTTCATGCCATACTCCTGCCTCAGCCTCCCAAGTAGCTGGGACTACAGGCACCCACCACCACACCTGGCTAATTTGGGTTTGTTTGTTTGTTTTTTTGACACAAGGCCATTTCTTAACCATGGAATCAAGACTGGCCTAGGAGTCTTGGGTCTAGCTCTACAGGGGGACATGGTCATGGCCACAAATTGCACAAGGGTGCTCTTTAGATTATGCAGTTGAGACTGATCTAGTGATTTGAGACATGATGTGGACTCACTGCGCCTGCTCCCAGTTGTGAAAAGAGACATATGGGAGCAGATAGACCAGCTCTCAAAAGTAAGTCTTAATGCAAACTTGTCCAACCTGCAGCCCACGGGCCACATTGAGCTCAGGATGGCTTTGAATGTGGCGCAACACAAATTCATAAACTTTCTTAAAACATGAGATTTTTTTGTGATTTTTTTGTTTGTTTTTTAGCTCATCAGCTATCATTGTATTGGTGTGTTTTATGTGTGGCCCAAGACAATTCTTCTTCTTCCAATGTGACCCATGGAACTCAAAAGATTGAACACCCCTGTATGTATAGCATTTGCTTATTTTTGTGGTGTGAATTCCCCCATTATGGCTATTTTCAAGCTACTGCAGAAATGGGAAGAGATACATGTATTTGGTCTTCACCAGCCACTGTGATCTGACTCAGGACACAACTGTGCTTGACCATAAAAAGTGAGTCAAAACACAGACAGACTAGCAGACTTGGCCAAGAAACAGAAATAGAAATAAAACCACAAAACATGAAAAAGGAAGGAAAATCTGAAAAAATGCAGAGTTAGCCATTTGGGATTCACTCTAGAAAACAAGTAAAGATGTGCCTGGGTTTAATTAGACCTCGAGGTCCACTTTTCAGGGTGTGCAGTTTAGTGGCACCAGCGTGGTAAGTCCACTTGAGTATCTCAATGGGTCCTCCTAAATGGTACCAGCACTCAGTACTTCACATGACAGCTTGTTATATTTGTGAACAATTTTCCTAGTTAGAAAGCTTTTCTTCACACTCAGTCAAAAATCTATTTTCCTATAACTTCTAACCAGAGGGGCTTAGTCATGCTCTTAGGAAATGCACAAAATAAGTCTAATCCTTCTTTTATTCAATAAACTTTCAATATTGAGTACAATTATCTTAACATTTTAAAGCTAGTCCAACTCATTCATTTTACAGATTAAAAAACTGAGACCCAGAGAAGTTAATGACTTTCCTCAGTTCATACAGCCTTGTGATTTGTCACATTTAATGAAATCAGAGATAACACTTTAAAACTGCCATAACACATACTTTCTGTTGAATCATTGTTCCTTAATTCCATTAATACTTCATGTAACATTTTTTTTTCTTTTCTCGGAGTCTCGCTCTGTTGCCCAGGCTGGAGTGCAGTGGTGCGTCTGTTGCCCGGGGGGAGTGCAGCAGTGTGATCTCAGCTCACTGCAACCTCCACCTCCCTGGTTCAAGCAATTCTCCTGCCTCAGCCTCCCAAGTAGCTGGGACTACAAGTGCATGCCACCACACCTGGCTAATTTTTTGTACTTTAGTGGAGAAGGGGTTTCACCACGTTGCCCAGGCTGGTCCCGAACTCCTGAGCTCAGGCAATCCACCCACCTTGGCCTCCCAAAGTGCTGGAATTACAGGCGTGAGCCACTGTGCCCAGCCCCATCTGACATGTTTTTAAGACCTCCCATTTAGTTGCCCTCTTCTTATAGGTCTCTGTTTGGATAACATAATGTTAAAGTGAAATGCTCGGAACCTAATCAAATGCCACAGGTGTCAACTGATTAGTGAAAGGTACAATGTATGTTCCAAATTCTGAATTAACATGTGTTCTGAATGAATGTTCTGAATTCTGAATTTTATTAGCCATTTGGATGACCATCTCACTTTTTAAACTCATGTCTTTGTCAAATACAATTTTCAAAAGTTAAAAACATGACTTTTGATGAACACAAGTCAAAACTTTATTCAACTCATTAATTGATAAAAAATAATTAGACAATAAAGCTGGTTTTTAAAAATGTTTGAGGAGCTGGGACTCATATAGTCCATGAAAAAAGGCACATTGCGATAAGATTTTTTTTTTTTTTTTTTTTTTTTTTTTTTTTTTTTTGAGACGGAGTCTCGCTCTGTCACCCAGGCTGGAGTGCAGTGGTCGAATCTCGGCTCACTGCAAGCTCCGCCTCCCGGGTTTATGCCATTCTCCTGCCTCAGCCTCCCGAGTAGCTGGGACAACAGGCGCCCGCCACCTCGCCCGGCTAGTTTTTTTGTATTTTTTAGTAGAGACGGGGTTTCACCGTGTTAGCCAAGATGGTCTCGATCTCCTGACCTCGTGATCCGCCCGTCTCGGCCTCCCAAAGTGCTGGGATTACAGGCTTGAGCCACCGCGCCCGGCCGCTATAAGATTTTTTAAGTTAGAGAAAAATCTGAATGGTCTATAGGGCAATAAAGTATAACTTTTGAGGTTATCTCTTCCACTAGAGAGAAATGCTTTGCATTTCTCTATCAGGTGAAAACCTGCAAGTTAACATGTGCCTTGACAATGACTGGGCTCTAATCAATAGTTAATAACAAAGTAAAACAAAACACACTCTTCTTTCTTTTTCTTGAGACTGAGTCTTGCTCTGTTGCCCAGGCTGGAGTGCAGTGGCACAATCTGGCTCACTGCAAGCTCCGCCTGCTGGGTTCACGCCATTCTCCTGCCTCAGCCTCCCGAGTAGCTGGGACTACAGGCGCCTGTCACCACACCTAGCTAATTTTTTTGTATTTTTAGTAGAGACGGGGTTTCACCGTGTTGGCCAGGATGGTCTCGATCTCCTGACCTTGTGATCCGCCTGCCTCAGCCTCCCAAAGTGTTGGGATTACAGGCATGAGCCACCGCGCCCGGCCCAAAGCACACTCTTCTAAAAAATTTTTTTTAAAAAATCTCTCAGCAGGCCTATTATACAATGCTTTCGATGAAATTGAAAACATACAGCTCTCTCTTTTGCTTTATCTTCAAATATCATAGAACATTTCTTAACATCTTATTTTGTATTTTTTATAATCATGATTAACATATATTTAAAATATTTCAGATCAAATCTGTAAGTGAAGAATGTAAATTTGGATGGCATACAAATCTAGGCAACATCAAATGTCATCCTAAACAGTATTTACAGAATCAATATATTTTTTATTACCTTTGAAATTTGTAATTTTTTTTTTTTTTTTTTTTTTTTTTTGAGATAGAGTCTCGCTCTGTTGCCTAGGCTGGAGTGCAGTGGCAGGATCTCAGCTCACTGTAACTTCTGCCTCCTGGGTTCAAGTGATTCTCGTGCCTCAGCCTCCTGAGTAGCTGGGATTACAGGCATGTGCCACCACGTCCTGCTAATTTTTATATTTCTAGTAGAGACAGGGTTTCACCATGTTGGCCAGGCTGGTCTCGAACGCCTGGCCTCAAGTGATCCACCCGCCTAGGCCTCCCAAAGTGCTGGGATTGTAGGCATGAGCCACCGCACCCAGCCTTGTACTTTTTTCTTTTTTTTTAATCTTTTGTTCTAGGTTCAGGGATTCATTTGCAGGTTTGTTATACAGGTAAACTCATGTCATGGGGGTTTAACAGATCATTTGGTCACCCAGGTACTAAGCCTAGTACTCAATAGGTATTTTTTTTCTGATCCTCTCCCTTATCCCACCCTCCACTCTCAATTAGGCCCCAGTGTCTGTTGTTCCCCTCTTTGTGTCCATGTGTTCTAATCATTTAGCTCCCACTTATAAGTGACAACATGTGGTATTTGGTTTTCTCTTCCTCCATTAGTTTGCTAAGGATGATGACCTCCAGCTCCATCCACGTTCTTGCAAAGGACATGGTCTCCTTCTTTTATGAGACTGCATAGTGTTCCATGGTCTATATGTACCACACTTCCTTTATCCAGTCAGCCATCGATGGGCATTTAAGTTGATTCCATGTCTTTGCTATTGTGAATAGTGCTGGAATATACATACGTGTATATGTGTTTATTCTAGAATGATTTATATTCCTTTGGGTATATACCCAGTAATGGGATTGATGAGTCAAATGATTGTTCTATTTTTAGCTCTTTATGGAATTGCCAAACTGTTTTCCACAATGGTTTTAAGGGAGGAGACCACCCCTCATATTGTCTTATGCCCAATTTCTGCCTCCAAGGAAAGAAGTAAAAACTGAAAGGCAGAAATGAAATCCACAGGCAGACAGCCCGGCGCCGTGCCCTGCACCTGGTAGTTTAAGAGCGACCCCTGACCTACCCGGTTATGTTATCTGTAGATTCCAGACACTGTACGGAAAAATATTGTGAAAATCCCTGTCCTGTTCCGTTCTGATTACTGGTGCATGCAGCCCCTAGTCACGTACCCCCTGCTTGCTCAATCAATCACGACCCTCTCACACAGACCCCTTTAGAGTTGTAAGCCCTATAAAAGGAACAGTAATTGCTCACTCAGGGAGCTCGGTTTTTGGAGATGTGAGTCTTGCCGAAGTTCCCGGCCGAATAAAGCCCTTCCTTCTTTAACTTGGTGTCTTAGGGGTTTTGTCTGCGGTTTGTCCTGCTACAGTTGAACTAATTTACACTCCCACCAACAGTGTATAAATGCTCCTTTTACTCTAACCTCACCAGCATCTGTTATTTTTTGACTTTTAATAATAGCCATTGTGACTGGTGTGAGACGGTATCTCATTGTGGTTTTGATTTGTATTTCTCTAATGATCATACTCTGATGATCTCTAATGATTTATCTATTGAGCTTTTGTCATATGCTTGTTGGCTACATGTATGTCTTCTTTTGAAAAGTGTCTGTTCATGTCCTTTGCCCAGTTTTTTCTTTTTTTTTTTTTTTTTTTTGAGACAGAGTCTCTGTTTGCCATCCAGTCTGGAGTGCAGTGGCACCATCTAGGCTCACTGCAACCTCCGCCTCCTGGGTTCAAGCAATTTTCCTGCCTCAACCTCCTGAGTAGCTAGGATGACTGGTGTGCACCACCATACCAGCTAATTTTTGTATTTATAGTAGAGAGGGGGTTTCATCATGTTGGTCAGGCTGGTCTCGAACTCCTGACCTCATGATCCACCCACCTTGGACTCCCAAAGTGCTGGGATTACAGGTGTGAGCCACCAGGCTTGGCCCGCATTTTTTTTTTTTTTTTTTTTTTTTTTTGAGACAGAGTCTCACTCTGTTGCCCAGGCTAGAATGCAGTGATGCAATCTCAGCTCACTGCAATCTCTGCCTCCTGGGTTCAAGCAATTCTTGAGCCTCAACCTCCCCAGTAGCTGGGATTACAGACATGCATTACCATGCCTGGCTAATTTTTGTATTTTTAGTAGACAGGGTTTCACATGTTGACCAGGCTAGTCTTAAACTCCTGACCTCAAGTGATCTGCCCACCTCAGCCTCCCAAAGTGCTGGGATTGCAGGGTGAGCCACCACAGCCGGCCCTTTGCCTACTTTTTAATGGGGCTGTTTTAACATCTTGTTTATTATAAAACCATTGTTTGGCTAGTCTTCTGTAAACTGTTAACATCTCAGAAAACTGAACTTTACATTTATTTATATGAAGCTATTTCTATATATTATTCCAGTTTGTCTTCCTTCACAGTACAGAATTCTTTTCTGTAATATCCATAAGTAGGCCAGTGCCTTCTTGGCCTCAGCGTCTGCTCTGGCTGCGCTGGAGGAGCCCTTCAGCCTGCCGCTGCACTGTGAGGGCCTCTCTATGGGGCTGGCCGAGGCCGGAGCCGGCTCCCTCTGCTTGTGGTCAGTTGTGGAGGGAGAGGCGCGGGCGGGAGCCAGGGCTGCAGGCAGTGCTCACAGGCCAGCTCGGGTTCAGGGTGGGTGCCGGCTGGGCGGGCCCCACACTGGGCACAGCTGACCTGCACCTGCTGGGCTTGATAGGCGGACAAGCTCCCTCTGGGCTACCAGAGTGCCTGGGCTAGGTGCTGCAAAGTCCCCGGGCTAGTGCCATTAAGAGGTCAAGCTGCCTGGGCTTCTGAGTTCTGTGGGGACCTGGAGAACTTTTCTGTTTAAAGGTTTGTAAATGCACCAATCAGCACTCTGTGTCTAGCTAAAAGTTTGTAAATGCACCAATCAGCGCTCTGTGTCTAGCTAATGGTTTGTAAACGCACCATCAGCACTCTGTCAAAACGGACCAATCAGCTCTCTGTAAAATGGACCAATCAGCAAGATGTGGGTGGGGCCAGATAAGGGAATAAAAGCAGGCCACCGATGCCGGGAGCAGCAACACATAGGGTGCTGTTTGGTGGTGTGGATGCTTTGATCTTTCATTCTTGGTAATAAGTCTTGCCTCTCCTTACTGTTTGGGTCCGTGCGGCCTGTAAGTAACACTGTGGCTTCACTCCTGAAGTCAGCAAGATCACAAACCCACCAGAAGGAAGAAACTCTGGACACATCTGAACATGTGAAGGAACAAACTCCACACACCATCTTTAAAAATTGTAATACTCACCGTGAGGGTCTGTGGCTTCATTCTTGAAGTTAGCAAGACGAAGAACCCACCAATTACAGACATGACGTGGTCAGGAGTTAGAGACCAGCCTGGCCAAGATAGTGAAAACTCGTCTACTAAAAATACAAAAATTAGCTGGGTGTGGGAGCGGGAACGCCTGTAATCCCAGCTACTTGGGAGGCTGAGGCAGGAGAACCGCTTGAACCCGGGAGCTGGAGTTTGGGGTGAGCCGAGATCACTGCCACTGCACTCCAGCCTGGGTGACAGCAAGACTCAGTAACATTTCAAGGTTGAAGAACCTTCGACTTCCCAAGGAGCTCAATTTATTAGTGGAAGCTCTAGTTCTTAATGAGGTCTTTCTTTTACTGGCAGAAATCTATACAGCTCCCCTCTAACTTTTACCCACTGGAGATCTACATTAAGAAATAGACAAGGCCAGGCGCGGTGGCTCAAGCCTGTAATCCCAGCACTTTGGGAGGCCAAGACGGGCGGATCACGAGATCGAGACCATCCTGGCTAACCCGGTGAAACCCCGTCTCTACTAAAAAATACAAAAAACTAGCCGGGCGAGGTGGCGGGCGCCTGTAGTCCCAGCTACTCGGGAGGCTGAGGCAGGAGAATGGCGTGAACCCGAAAGGCGAAGCTTGCAGTGAGCTGAGATCAGGCCACTGCACTCCAGCCTGGGTGACAGAGTGAGACTCCGTCTCAAAAAAAAAAAAAAAAAAAAAGAAATAGACAAACCAGGCAGCAGTGTGAGCATTTATCAAAAAGGGGCGTGGAAAAATTACTAAAATCAATTTTTAAATGGTGCCAGTTAATACATCTCCACACATCACACCTCACATAACAGAGAATCATGAGAATTTGTCTTGCTGCATGGAAATAGTGTTTTTAAGGAAAATGTAAAAACATATATTCCTCATCTACACTAAGCTGTCTCTGTTGAGTATTTCTGAGAGGCAGTTGTGTAAGTAGCACAAAGCAACAAAGAGCTAGTCCCCCAATTTCAACACCAGTGTGAAGATGTGGTCATCTGATATTCCAAAGCCCAATAATGCAGTGCTGTTTACTAGGAATGGGTAGTTTATTTTATTATCTAAACTGTAAACCCTTTATTAGGCCATACTTTTTCCATTTAGACAATTGTTAAATAATCTAAGATGAATATACAGTAAGCATTAGATAAAAGAAAGAAGTGTGTGACTCTATAAAAGTCAGATGAAGGAATTTTAAGTATATCTAGACAGGATTTTTAATGATATCCATGTAAGTTACCTCTACTGTTAGTGTTGCGTGACATAAAAAGTGGAAGTTTTTTATGTTTTGTTTTGTTTTTTTTGAGATGGAGTCTGTCTGTTGCCCGGGCTGGAGTGCAGTGGCACAGTCTTGGCTCACTGCAACCTCAGCCTCCCGAGTAGCTGGGATTACAGGCGCCCACGACTATGCCTGGCTAATTTTTTGTATTTTTAGCAGAGACAAGGTTTCACCATGTTGGCCAGGCTGGTCTCGAACTCCTGACCTCATGATTTGCCCGCCTCGCGAAGTGCTGGGATTAGAGCCGTGAGCCACCACGCCAGGCTTAAAATTTTAACTTTATTTATGTATTTATTTATTTATTTTATTGTTTTGAGACGGAGCCTCTATCACCCAGGCTCCAGTGCAGTGGCACAATATTGCCTCATTGCAACCTCTGCCGCCCAGGTTCAACCGATTCTCCTGCCTCAGCCTCCCAAGTAGCTGGGATTACAGGCACCTGCCACCGCGCCTGGCTACTTTTGTATTTGTAGTAGAGACGGGGTTTCACCATCTTGGCCAGGCTGGTCTTGACCTCCTGACCTCATGATCCGTCCACCTCGGCCTCCCAAAGTGCTGAGATTACAGGCGTAAGCCACAGCTCCCAGCCCTAAAATTTTAACTTTTAAAAAATTTTTCACGGTGGCTCACGCCTGTAATCCCAGCACTTTGGGAGGCTGAGGCAGGCAAATCACGAGGTCAGGAGTTCAAGACCAGTCTGACCAACATGGTGAAACCCCATCTCTACTAAAAATACAAAAATTAGCCAGGCATGGTGGCACACTCCTGTAATCTCAGCTACTTGGGAGACTGAGGCAGGAGAATTGCTTGAACCTGGGAGACGGAGGTTGCAGTGAGCCGAGATCACACCACTGCACTCCAGCCTGGGCAACAGAGCAAGACTCCGTCTCAAAAAAAAAAAAGTTAAAATTTTAATGTTATGTTCTCACATGTAATAAAGTCTTTATTTTGGGCATAAAAAGCTGCATACATTTTATTAGCAGAAAAGAAATTCTTCTCACTCTCGCCAGAGACATGTTTAACAAATATTGAAGAGATACAGGCTTGCATGGCTGCCAAATTATGAGCCCACATGCCTTACTCTGGCTCTGCTGATTGGTTCCAGTTCTAACATCTGGAGCCATGCAAAATAAGTTTAATCCAGTTTCCATATGACTGACCTTCAAATACTTGAAAACAGCCACCCCATCCTCCCGGAGTCTTTCTTCTCTTCTCAAGATTAAATAAGCACACCCCTTGTTGGGAATCGCTTCGAGATTTGTCATTTTCATGATTACCTTCCTGCGGAGGCGTTCTGGTTTGCCAATGTGTCCAAGTGTGACTCTCAGTATCGAACACAACATAACAAATGTCTGATGCCACATTTATAACAGGCAGTCATCTTGCTCAACCTGTTTTGCCAACTCTGTGGTAAAATAACAAGGGAATTTAAGGGAAAATAACATCCCACATCCCTTTAATGGAATGGCTTAGTGTCTTAAATTTCCTGGAACAATTTAAAGCTTTTGCCAGCCTCAGGGGTACCCAGTCAGAGTCCAGTCAAAAGACAGAAACCACAACAGTTATTTGAAGAGAGTGGATTTAATATAAAGAATTGTTAGCAAGGTATTAAGTTGTTTACTAGGTAACTGAGAGGGTAAAGAGGAATATGAAAGCTTCAGAGAAGCAACTGTAAGAAGTTGGTAGCACCTTGTAGCAACCTTGCATAGCTTACCCTGTGTAGACATGAAGACAGATTAGACCTATGAGGATTCCATTAGGGAAAATACCTGTGTGGAAGGAAACAGGGAGGGAGACTGGAAGAGCTGACACAGACTGAGATGCAAGTATAACATAGGGAAGGAAAAAGGGGCTATAAAATCTAAGAAAGTTTCAGTAAAGCCATAGGAAATTCGTTGAGCCAAAGTTGTTGGTCAAAGGAGTGTCAGGTCTCCCAGGAATCTGCCTTAGTACTCCCGTGTTCTCAGTTAGTGGGAGCAGGCCCTGGGGAGTGTGGCCTCAGAGCGAGGTCTGCAGTGGAGGGGTTTCAAAGAGCAGTATTTGGGGCCCTTGGTCAGTTACGCTTAGGGTTACCAGATAGAATGTAGGACACTCAGTTAAATTTAAATTTCAGATAAACAATGAAGAAATTTCTAGTATAAGTTTGTTCCAAATATTGCATACTATATATTTACAATAAAAAAGTATTTGTTGTTCAAATTTAACTGTAATTTAATTCAGTATTTTTATCTGCTAAATCCAGCAACCCTAATTATAATCCTTATAGTTGAAGTTCTATGAGGGACATTCACTTGGCTACCATACACTTCTAGGGCTGGAAAGAGACAGGGGAAGAGATTGGAATCATTAAAACGTTAAAACTTAGAGAAAGCTGAAACTCAGGCATGTAAGGAAAAGCCCCCACCAGCTGGGTGCTAGTGGGTGGTGAGGGGGTGAAGCTGGTTCTGCAGGTGTTGGAAAATTACAAGGTGGATTCAGCTGCTGCTATGGGAAGGAACTGCTGCTTCAGGGAGGAAGAGGTGTTGCTGGAACAAAGCTCACAGGATCCACAAGAAGACAGGAAGCCAAACAAGAAGCAAGGAGAAAACAAACAGGAAGGATCAAGTCCCTTCTCACTCCTGCAGCCTTGCAGTCTCTCTGCACCCACTGTTGACATAGCCTAAAGGGAAGCCACTGGCAAAGCAGAATATCAAAGACTGGGATTTAAAGTTGAGAGTAGAAATTTAGTAACTGGAGGGCCGGGCGGGCGCAGTGGCTCACGCCTGTAATCCCAGCACTTTCGGAGGCCGAGGCGGGTGGATCACCTGAGGTTAAGAGTTCGAGATCAACCTGACCAACATGGAGAAACCCTGTCTCTACTGAAAATACAAAATTAGCCAGACGTGGTGGCGCATGCCTGTAATTCCAGCTACTCGGGAGCCTGAGACAGGAGAATTGCTTGAACCCGGGAGGCAGAGGTTGCAGTGAGCCGAGAACGCGCCATGGCACCCCCGGCCTGGGCAACAAGAGCGAAACTCTGCCTAAAAACAAACAAACAAACAAAACCAACAACAACAAAAAAACTTGGTAACTGGCACAGATTCAAAAAATTACCAAAGATCCCACCCAGTTAATGAAATGCTGAAAAATAATTGGCCTTATATAATTTCAGCTTGACCCAAAACTTACAAAATTCATGGTTTGATTCCTTGCAGAAAGATGCTATTCACCAACTTCCATCCACCATTGCAAATAGATTACATTAACAGCCAACTTCATGGGAGTTGAGCTTGCCTTTGCTTTCGAAATTCTCTTGAAACAAAAAGTGAGTAAAGATTTCCAAGTCCATCATTAAAATTGGCAAAAGGAGGCCAGGTGCAGTGGCTCATGCGTATAATCCCAGCACTTTGGGAGGCCGAGGCAGGTGGATCACCTGAGGTCAGAAGATCGAGACCAGCCTGGCCAACATAGTGAAACCCCATCTATACCAAAATAGATAAATTAGCCGAGTGCAGTGGCGCATGCCTGTAATCCCAGCTACTTAGGAGGCTGAGGCAGGAGAATCGCTTGAACTCAGGAGGTGGAGGTTGCAGTGACCCAAGATTGCACCACTGCACTCCAGCCTGGGTGACAGAAGCAAGACTCCATCTCAAAACAAACAAACAAACAAAAAAGATTGGCAAAGGAATAGGAAAATATAGTGGTTTTGTGCTATGTAGGAAAGAGCAGTTAATTCAAAAGACTCCAGTAAACCTTATCACCAAAAAGAAAGATACTACTAAACCCAGACTGCCAGCGGATTCTAATCGCCTAGGAAATGGGAGACTTTATGAGGTATTACAGAGTGTTAAGGAGAAGGATGCCTCACACTCGTCTATGCCTTACAGCTTATAAAGCATTCTCCCAGACATGTCTGTTTTGAGCTCTGTACACAACCATATATGTGGGGCAGGCATTGGCGTGGGTGTTATGGGGGAATGACAGACCTCAATCCAGCATACAATAAGTAACTTTTGAAAATTTTTACGTGAAAAGGTGATACAGTCAGATCTGTGTCATAGAAGACAATTTTGTCAGAGGGCAAAAGATGAGGACTTACCAGAAATTCATTCAAGGAGCAAGAGGCCCTACAGTAAGCTAGGACCTTGAGCTACAGCAATTGGCATGCTTGGAAGCTTTTTCTTCAAGACAAAGAAGTATTTCAGAAAAGATAAAAGGTATAAAATATTTAAAGAGAATAGGGGGCTTGTACCTCTTGTATCTCACTTTCAGTTTTCTTCCTTTCTTTTTATTTTTTATTTTTTTGGTGTTCCTATTTCATTCACGTCCGTGCATTCACATGCAAGTTATACATATCAACCTTTCAAATGTGTACAGATGCAAGGAAAAGTAGAGATTCTGAGCATTTTTGGTGGAATTTCTGTGATTCAAATGGATGAGAATAAAATGTAAATAGCTGGGAAAAAATAATTATCTGATTGTACAATAATTGTTATTTTCATTTAGAGGGTTTCAAGAATAGAACAGTATCCTCTGCTAATTGCTGCCTGTATTTGTTATCTATTATTGCATAACAAATTTCCCCAAAACTTAGTGGCCTAAAACAACAATAAACATTTATTATCTCTGACAGTTTCATGAATCAGGAGTTCTGGAGCAGCTTAAGTGGGTGCCTGGGGTCTCTCATGGGACTAGAATCAAGCTATTGGCTGAGGCTGCAGTCATCTGAAGGTTTGATCCCTTTTCAAGACAGCTAACACACATGACTTGGATTTGGGGGCAGGGCTCATATTTTCTCCACATAGACTCTTTCAGGGCTACTTGACTGCTCTCATGACCTAGCAACTGACTTTCCCTGGAGCAAGTGATCTAATAGAGTGACAGCCAGGCAGAAACAATTCTTTTTATAACCTAGCATTGGCGATAACATGACATTACTTCTACCACGTTCTATTCATTAGAAGCAGTTCACTAAGTCCAGCCCAGATTCATTCAAAGGCAGAGGAATTAGTCTACAGCTTTTGAAGGAGGTGTATGTATTAGTCTCTTCCAGCTGCTATAATAAAATACCTGAGATTGGGTAATTTATAAAGAATGGAAATTTATTTCTCACAGTTCTGGAGGCTGGAAATCTAAGGTCAAGGCACTGGCAGGTTGGATGTTTGATGAGGGCCCAATCTCTTCTAAGATAGTGCCTTGTTGCTGAGCACTTTGGAGGGGATGAATGCTGTGTCCTCACATAGCAGAAGAAATGGAAAGGCAAAAAGGGACCAACCCATTCCCTCAAGCTCTATAAAGGACTTAATCCCATCCATGAAAGTGAAGCCCTCATGGCCTAATCATCTCTGAAGAGCCCCACCTCTGAATACTACTGTTACATTGGGAAGTAAGTTTCAACATAAATTTCAGAGAGGACACAAACATTCAAATCATAGAAGTGGGTCTAAGATTTTGTGAATTTATTTTTTAAAAAACCACACTTTTGGCCAGGCGCGGTGGCTCAAGCCTGTAATCCCAGTACTTTGGGAGGCCGAGGCGGGTGGATCACGAAGTCAGGAGATCGAGACCATCCTGGCTAACATGGTGAAACCCCGTCTCTACTAAAAATACAAAAAACTAGCCGGGCGTGGTGGCGGGCGCCTGTAGTCCCAGCTACTCGGAGGCTGAGGCAGGAGAATGGCGTAAACCCGGGAGGCAGAGCTTGCAGTGAGCCGAGATCGCACCACTGCACTCCAGCCTGGGTGACACAGTGAGACTCCGTCTCAAACAAAACAAAACAAAACAAAACAAAACAAAAAGAAAAAACCACACTTTCTTAACTTAAGAAACAGGTTTGGTTACTTTGTGCTCCAGTTAAAATTCCCAACTTACTGAACAGCTTCACAGAATCAGGTGTACTAGGGAACTCCTATTCTTTGGCCAACAAAAGCTTGTCAACTTACTCTGAGATGCCTCAGAGTTGTGAAGGCCCACAATAGTCATAGTTTTGTGGGGTTTTTTTTTTTTTTTAGATGGAGTCTCACTCTGTTGCCCGGACTGGAGTGCAGTGGTGTGATCTCAGCTCACTGCAACCTCTGCCTCCTGGGTTCAAGCGATTCTGCTGTCTCAGCCTCCCGAGTAGCTGGGATTACAGGCACACACCACCACGCCCGGCTAATTTTTGTATTTTTAGTAGAGACATGGTTTTGCCATGTTGGCCAGGCTGGTCTCAAACTCCTGACCTCAGGTGATCTGCCCACCTCGGCCTCCCAAAATGCTGGTATTACAGGAGTGAGCCACCAGGTCTGGCCCATAGATTTTTTTAAGTGTCAACCTTGTAATTCAAAGAGAAAAAGGAACCTGAAAGTCCAAATCACTGTAGCATCATCATTCAAATTATTTTCCTTGGATATCCAAAGAACAATTTTTGAAATTTTAGTTTCAGTGTCAGAGGAAGGATGAAGCCCTAACTAGTTCTGAGGAGCATAAACTGTAAATAATGTAATTACAACAATTTGATAATTATTAGAAATCAGGAAAAACATCTCCTACCCAGAAAACTGAAACATTATTACAGCCAAACAAGAAACATTTCTGCATTTAGCTAAGTGAAGAACAAAATAGTCCTCAAGATTTTGAGAATGCTGCCTGGTAGAACAAAAGATCAGTACCTTAATTACTTTGGTAACTTTCCATCATAATCAGTGTGGCAGTTTGTTTTGCTGCTGCTACTCCTTTCCCTTTTAAATGATCTGCAACTTGTCTGTCTTTTAGATCTAAAAGATAGGCAACCATTTTCTTCTGTCTCTTGGTTTGATTCTTGGCTTATCAGAATTTCTCTGTATCTGAGCTGAACTCAGGAGTCAGCTTCAGAGAACAAATCTCAGGAAGTAAACAAATCTGCTAAAAAGCAAAATAATAATTTGCAAACAGCAGCACTATTAACAAGGACCCTCAAACTGGTATCCTCTTAGGAGCAGAGTGTCTTAGTCCATTTTCTTTTGGTATGACAGAATACCACAAATTGGTAATTTATATATAAAGAAAAGAAGTTTATTTAACTTATGGTTCTGGAGGCTTCGAATCCCAGAACATGGTGCTGGCATCTGGTGAGGGCCTTCTTGCTGTATCATGGTATGGTGGAGAGCATCACATGACAAGAAGGCAGGAGCATGCCAGCTCAGGTCACTCTTCTCCTTATAAAGCCACAAGTCCCGCCATGGAGGCCCCACCCCAATGACTTCATCTAATTCTTTTTTTTTTTTTTTTTAAACAGAGTTTTGCTGTTGTTGCTGAGGCTGGAGTGCCGTGGCGTGATCTCAGTTTACTGCAACCTCTGCCTCCCAGGGTCAAGTATTTCTCCTGCTTCGGCCTCCTGAGTAGCTGGGATTACAGGCATGTGCCACCACTCCTGGCTAATTTTGTATTTTTAGTAGAGACAGGATTTCTCCATGTTGGTCAGGCAGGTCTCAAACTCCTGACCTCAGGTGATCCACCCACCTCAGCCTCCCAAAGTGCTGGGATTACAGGCATGAGCCACTGCATCTGGCCAGCTTCATCTAATTCTAATTACCTCCCAAAGGCAGCCCTATCTCTAATCAACATAAGAATTTGGGAATTTAATGTCCAACACATAAAATCTGGAGGACACATTCAAAGCATCGCAAAGGAGAAACATAATATCCAATGGCTATTTTTTTTTAAGAAAAAGGAGATAAATTGTATAGTATAATTATGGGGGGAAATTTAGTATCTTTTGGGCCTTAAAAAGAAAAATAAAATGTACTTAGAGAAATGCAACCAAGATTGCCTAGTATTGGCACAAAACCGAAATATCTACTTTTAAATCATGGAACTTGGTAACAAAGGCACTATGGTGTTTGGTACAAACATAAAGGACAAAATCAAGCAATGAGAAAACTGAATATTAAGAGTGTAAGAACTAACAAGTGCTGAGGGATCCCAGAGGCATCCTATCCCACTTGGCCTCTACACCTTAGTTTGTTCTAGAAGAATAAAGGTAGCAATGATCCAAGTCAAACTGATCTTCTATCTCTCCAGACAAGACTGATTTATGAGTTTACACCATCTGTTGGGGTTAGTGATGTTATTCTCTCTAATACCAACTAATACCTCATAAAGGGCTCTATGTTTAGCTGAGACAAACAGTAACTTCAAGGACCTAGTCATGAATTTTTTGCAGTTTTCACTATGAAGAAATTCAGATTTCATCTTGATCTAAACCAGTGTGCTTTCATTTGTCCCCAGACCCTCAGAGATCTGTCTTCTCACTTATGAGATATTCATTCCCCATCTCCAACACACACACACACACACACACACACACACACACACACACACTCTCACACTTTTTTTTGAGATAGGGTCTCATTCTGTCACCCAGTCTGGAGTGCAGAGGCAACATCACAGCTCACTGCAGCCTCAACCTCCCAAGCTCAAGCGATCCTCCCACTTCAGCCTCCAGAGTAGCTGAGACCACAAGCATGAACCACCACGCTGAGCTAATTTTTTGCAATTTTTGGTAGAGACGGGGTTTCGCTATTTTGCCCAGGCTCATCTTGAGCTCCTGGGCCCAAGTGATCCACCTGCCTCCACCTCCCAAAGTGCTGGGATTATAGGCATGAGCCACCATGCCTGGCCTTTTCTCCCCGTTTTAAGTCACACCCCCTGTCTCCCAACTATCATAATTCTATTAAATACTTCAAGGCTCTGTGTCCCTGAGCCAAACTTTTAGAAGAGGTGCTTTTCCCTGTGCTAACTTCAGTTAAGAGAGTCTTTTCTTTGTTAGGTCCCTTCACACACTGGAAGGGAAGTTTGATAGCGTTTTAAAAGAGTGAGAAATTCAGTGTGGAAAGAAAAAAAATAAAAAATAAAAACAAGAAATGTTAGCTTTCAGAAAAGCTATTTCACAATACAGTGCAATAACCACAAAAATCGAGACTTTTGCCTTACAACCCTAGGTTTACCACTGAAGTATGTATGACCTCAAGAAAGTCAATTAACTTTCTGATTCTTAGTTTCCTCATCTCTCAAATGAGAAACTTGAACCAGTTACCCTAAGGTATATTATAATTCTAAAATGACACGATTTTATATCAACATGCCCCAAAAGTTATTGACCATGTGATATTTGACACTATTATTAAGGCCTGCCAAATTATATTCTATGTGTGGACATGATTCCTTCTAAAACCAGAGTAAAAACCATTCCAAAAAGGTACTTGAGAAATAATCGGGCAATTGGGGGGCACCCGCATAACGTTTGGTTGTTCAGTTTCATAATACTACCACTCTTTCCCTCCTACAACCACCACTGCTGTCCCTTTCTACTTCCCTCAATGCTTCTTCACCCTAGATTCTTAATACCTCTCCAGGGCTAGAAGTCACCATTTTCTTCAGAGAAGTCCCAATAGTATCACCTGTGTACTCTGCCTATTAGATGGTGAAGGTAGCAAAATATCTTACATGATAAAAGTAAGGATCATCTGGTGGGAGAGGTAGAGATTGGTTTTGGACGTATTTAGTTAGTCCCTTTTGCTTCTCAAAATAAACATCTTTGTGCTCAGTTAAAAGCTTTCCAAGATGTTCACAAGGGAAGAGGGAATTCTTGCCAAAAACTTAAGCCCAGCCAGACAGGGATACTAAAATTTTGCTGCCTGTGGAAACACGTGGCCACGCAGGACTTTGGCATAAAAACAGTCATCTGTGCTTAAATGATGGCAGTGTAGACTTCTGATGGTTCAGAGGCTATGTTCAGGGCACCCAGGCACAGTGTACAGGGTCTGACAACTCCATTGGCAGTTCCCATTCAATTACAGTTCACAGCACACTCTTGTCTATTTACAGAACTTACAACTCGGCAAACCTTGGTCCTTATGGTTGGAGGGGTAAAGAGAAACACTTCTCTCACTCTTTTCACAGTTTTAGTTCTGCTTCCAAATCTTAACAGTTGCAAAATGCTTTAGAAGATCTAGGCCCAAGAGCCCATCTGCAATTTTAGTGTTGTGACCTTGGGCAAGACACAACCATCTCTGAGCTGCAACTTTCTTGTCAATAAAATGGTGATAATGATCCTCGTTCTACTTTCCTTACAAGAATGCTGTGAAGATCAATAAAATAACATAAATAAAAATACTTTGTACATTAAAAAGTGCTATGTAAATACAAGATTTTTAAATTATCAGGTGCCTCCTCTTCTTCTCTGCTCTTTCCTTTACCTCATCTGTTTCTGTGCCCTTTAAGCATCTTCATGGTCTTTTCTTATTTCAAAATTATCCATGTGGTTAATGCTCAGCTTCTTAAACGTGGGCTTTTTATCAACCAGGTAAATTAATACCTATATATGATCTACCTACCTCCCATTCATAGCCAATCTATTACCTTTAGTATAGTCTCATTTATTTCCAGTTGCATGAATTGAGGACTTAATGTCTATGTGTCCTGTGCTAGGGATGCAAAACTGAACAAGCAGATTCAGCCCTCAAGGAACACACCATTAGCTCTAAGCATCTTAGAGCAGTCAAATAGGTTCATGAGGTCTACAAAAGCTGCAGTTGAACCTTCTCTCCCTGGAAGAAAACTCTGCTTCTGTGAATTTAGGTATATCTGGACATTTTGGGGCAGAAGTTGAACTTTGAAGTCCCTTAATCCCACTGTTCTGGAGAAGGCAGGCAACTATCCAAGTCTCCTCAAAATTATTTTGCACATTCCTTTGTTGACTGGCCCAATACCTCCCTCTCTTTTTGTCCTAATTCAATATCTGATTTAATGTTGAGGTTTTGCTAGTGTTCAAGTCCATATTAGACAATGAGAATTTATTCCATTTGCATATATATAGCTTACTATCAGGTCAGAGAACTGAGACCACCTGTAGCATCATGACTTACTGTTTGCTCTAGTAAATTCTTGCCCAGGAAGATAAACTTGTAGAGCAATAAATAATTTCACTGTTTGTGTCAGGAAATTCCTGAAAACCAATTTATCTGGACAGGGAGTTGCTCATGTGGGCAAATGGCCCTCTTCTCAGGACAATAAATTCACTTACCTGGGCAAATAGTTCTCTTATCAAACAACCATGCACTTATCAAGACTTGCTTTAGGACCCTCTCATTGCTGTATCCATCAATTCTAAACTATTATAAACTTTTCCCAATCTTGACCTGATCCCCACTTTAAAAGATCCCCCACCTGCTGGGCACAGTGGCTCACATCTGTAATCCCAGCAATTTGGGCGGCTGAGGAGGGCAGATCAACTGAGGTCAGGAGTTCAAGACCAGCCTGGCCAATATGGTGAAACCCCGTCTCTACTAAAAATACAAAAATTAGCCCGGCATGGTGGTGCATGCCTGTAATCCCAGCTACTTGGGAGGCTGAGGCAGGAGAGAATAGCTTGAACCTGGGAGTTGGAGGTTGCAGTGAGCCTAGATCGCACCACTGCACTCCAGCCTGGGTGACAGAGCAAGACTCTCTCAAAAAAAAGAAAAAAAAAAAATCACCCTATACCCTATGTATTTCTGCTTCTGTTTTCCCTTTCTGGTATATTCCTAGAACTCTGTCAAGGTGATGTTCTCCCTCATTGCAGGAAGTTTAACAAACTCAGCCACACTTGATCAACAGATTATTCTGGTGGCTTCTTGGGGAGTTGGCAGTTGACAACTTGGTGCATCATTC
This sequence comes from Macaca fascicularis, assembly GCF_037993035.2. NCBI lineage: Eukaryota > Metazoa > Chordata > Mammalia > Primates > Cercopithecidae > Macaca > Macaca fascicularis. The sequence continues at coordinate 133,726,651 of NC_088379.1, forward strand.
AGTAAAGCGAGGGAAACAGAGGGAAAAAATGTCTTAAATTTAACATTTGCCATTTCTTTAAAAAGACCTCTATAGTCATCATCATGTGAAAAATCAGAATTTTGTTAGAGTTCCTTATTCTTTTTATATGATTTGGAATAGTCTTTATTTTGAATTACATATGAGGTGGTACACCATAATTGTTTTGTTACTTGGAGCTTCTAGAAGGCTCCATTCACTCCTGGGTACCTCCAAAGATCTTTCTGTTACAAATAACTCCCTTTTCTATCCATTACACTTTTTATATATGTTGAAAAGTGATTATCTAGTTGTGTTCACACTAAAGTAATTGGCTAATATTCGAGGAATTTCACTGAAAGTCTGAGAGGGGCTATATTGGAGCTAGTTCACTGTTCACACTAAGCAAATTTGGCTTGTAATCTGGCTCTCTTAACCAGTTTAAAACCTGGAAGTTTATCAAAAATGTCACACATGGAAATGAGCACTTGTGGCACTTGTTTAAATTCATGAAATAGCAGTCATTTTAGAGACAAGAGCTTGGTGAGTCAGAAGCCAATCTTACCAGCTCAGTCTGAGCCCTGCTGAACCTAGCCTATTTTTATAAACCTAGAAAATTGATGCCTACATAGCAATCATGATAGTTATCATGATATCATGATACCATGACTTGTATATTTTCTAAAAATTTTCAAGCCCCAGAAGAAACATTTGAGTTCAGTATTTGGCTTTTGCTGACTTCTAAAGACTAAGGCTGGGTACAGTGGCTACGTCTATAATCCCAGCAATTTGAGGGGCTGAGGAGGGAGGATCACTTGAGCCCAGGCGTTTAAGACCAGGATGGGTAACAAAGCAAGACCCCAGCTCTACAAAAAATGCAAAAATAAATAAATTCATAAGTAAAAATAAACACTTATAACCTTCTTTATAAGTATGCATCCCATGGTAAATTGAGTCTTAATTTTTCCCTCATGGATGCCTTTCATTTTAGGTTTATTTCAGAAAATCCAAAGGTGGTTACTATTTTAAATTTGAGTATTTTGCATGCAGAAATTCAGCACAAGCTTGTTTCCTAAGCAGGTAAGCTGCGAACATTATCATATCATTTCTTGAGTTCTGGTGTACTTAGCAGAGACCAAGATGTTTTCAAATACATTGTGCTAATTTTGACAATTGTGTGAGGCGGTATTAATGTCCCCGTTTTAACGGTGGTGAAGCCAAAGCTCAGAATTTAAGTATATATATATATTTATATATATATATATATTTTTTTTTTTTTTGAGACGGAGTCTCGCTGTGTCACCCAGGCTGGAGTGCAGTGGCGCGATCTCGGCTCACTGCAAGCTCGGCCTCCCGGGTTCACGCCATTCTCCTGCCTCAGCCTCCGAGTAGCTGGGACTACAGGCGCCCGCCACCACACCCGGCTAGTTTTTTGTATTTTTAGTAGAGACGGGGTTTCACCATGTTAGCCAGGATGGTCTCGATCTCCTGACTTCGTGATCCACCCGCCTCGGCCTCCCAAAGTACTGGGATTACAGGCTTGAGCCACCGCGCCCGGCCTTAAGTATATTATTAAACACTTTAGAAAAAAATGGTAGAGTCAAAATATAACCTAGATCTACCTGATTTCAAAGTCTGATCTTATTTTTACCTTACCACATTGTCACAGACTTTAATTAACTCCTAGTCATTTTTGAATTGTTTTTATCTTTTAATTCTATCATTAATAAGCATTAGTGAGCGGTATCATTTTCAAGGAATGTATAAAAGTCTTTTAAAGCAGGAATCAAAGCTCAAATAATATCTTTATACACTCACATGTTATCAAGGTCCGGGATATTATTTAAGTAAACAAATAGCTATCCTAAGATGTAACTATTAATGAAACTCTAATTCATGAATTTGCTCAGTGTCTTCATTTGAAGACATTACTGTTTCTGATATACACGTATCCATCAATGTTACAGGGTAAAAAGAGATATCTCTTCCCCATCCATCACTAGGTTCCTGGCTGAGGCCCCTATAACAAAAGACATTAACAAGAGAAAAACACACGAATGTATTTAATATGTTATACGTGGGCCGGGCGCGGTGGCTCAAGCCTGTAATCCCAGCACTTTGGGAGGCCGAGACGGGCGGATCACGAGGTCAGGAGATTGAGACCATCCTGGTTAACACGGTGAAACCCCGTCTCTACTAAAAAATACAAAAAACTAGCCGGCCGAGGTGGCGGACGCCTGTAGTCCCAGCTACTCGGGAGGCTGAGGCAGGAGAATGGCGTGAACCCGGGAGGCGGAGCTTGCAGTGAGCTGAGATCCGGCCACTGCACTCCAGCCTGGGTGACAGCGCGAGACTCCGTCTCAAAAAAAAAAAAAAAAAAAAAAAAATATGTTATACGTGACATGGGAGGCTTCATTCATAAGGAAATGAAGACATAATAAAGAAACGTGTATTTTTATGCTTAGGTTTGATGGAGAGTAGACAATTGTGGAGAAATATCATTAGAGGACAAAAAAATATGATCTAATAGTAATAAACTGGGGGATCTTAGTAAGGTCTATTTGTTCAGATTCTCTTATCTGTGTCCCTGTGTCTTCAAAGATAAAGATGTTCCTTCCCTCCCGCTATCAGGAGGGCACTTCTCACATGAGGTTCTTATGACCTGCTTCAGGGCAGAAAGGCCATGGAAGGTCAAAAAGTGACCTTCTTAGGTTTTATGAGCGCCTTCAGGGAGGCGGAGGGGCTCAGGGAAGGTGAGAGTAACCTGCCTGCTTCTGCTGTTTCCAAATTCCTTTATCTTAAACATATTTAATATGCCAAGGCGCTATATTTTGGAATAGCATGTCTTAAACCCAATCAGTGTATTTATTTATTTATTTATTTATTTATTTATTTATTTATTTATTTATTTATTTTGAGATAGAGTCTCACTGTGTCGCCTAGGCTGGAGTGCAGTGGCACCAATCTCGGCTCACTGCAACCTCTGTCTCCTGAGTTCAAGCAATTCTCCTACCTCAGCCTCCGGAGTAGCTGGGATTAGAGGCACCTGACACTACTTCCAGCTAATATTTGCATTTTTAGTAGAGATAGGGTTTTACCATATTGGCCAGGCTGGTCTCGAACTCCTGACCTCTGATGATCCACCTCCCCCGCTCCCCCATCTCCCAAAGTGCTGGGATTACGGGCATGAGCCACCATGCCTGGTAAATCAATGTATTTTTAAGTATTTCACCTATGGACTTATTACATGTGTTCTTTGTTAATCTTATTTAAAAGTTGCTTTTCTAACCTAGAAATTTATTTTGTATCCTATTACATCTTATAAAATGGTCAAATGGCAAAAACATTATTTTTCAAAAATTCATTAATATAATATGAACCTGTAGCATTTTTATTTAGAAGAAACATCCCTGGTATTACATATTTAGTATATCTGTACTTTTTTTTTTTTTTTTTGATGGAGTCTCACACTGTCGCCTGGGCTGGAGTGCAGTGGTGCGATCTCAGCTCGCTGCAACCTCTGCCTGCCGGGTTCAAGCAATTCTCCTGCCTCAGCCTGCCCAGTAGCTGGGATTACAGGCACGTGCCACCACGCCCGGCTAATTTTTATATTTTTAGTAGAGGCAGGATTTCACTATGTTGGCTAGGCTGGTCTCAAACTCCTCACCTCGTGATCCCCCTCCTTGGCCTCCCAAAGTGCTGGGATTACTGGCATGAGTCGCCGTGCCCGGCCTGCACTTTTTTCACTGAGGTTTCAAGACACTGAAGACATGAAGTTGTATTCGACCATTTCTGTTTTTAAAATGTTATTTAACAAGTTATCTGAGTGATCAGAAGGGCTTCTTTTCTGCTGTTTATTTTCATCTTATGCTTTTCCCTTTTGCTCTGCCTTCTATCTCATTTCATTTTTACGCCTTCTTACTTTTAAGGACATTTATCACACCCTGCAAATGCTGCTTGCGCATCTCTATTCTGTTTATGAGCAGGATAATGTCATTGGCATTTTAATATTTCACAGCAGCAGCAGCAGTCATGACCAAACGTTCCCCTCATTGGTTTTCCTTTTTCCTTTCTACCTCTTCCTCTTTATTTTTTTGTTTTTCTTAAGCCTGAACAGGGTACCTATATGAAATCAAAAGAAAGCTATCTTTTAAAAAGGGATGACCCTAGCCACTAAGGCCTAGCATTCAGGAAAAAACCAAATACGTTCCCTGACTGCTCCACAAGGAGCAAGCCAGCATGGATCCTGGAGTGTGAGACCAGTGAAACAGACACAGCAGCTGGGATGGAAGAGGAGTTTCTGATTGGCCTGACTACTTGAGAAAGGTTACAGGGAGTGGGAAAAACCTGACCTTTCTCAAAATGAGGAATGTCTCTGGAGGATTCCACACACGAAAAAAGAATGGTTCACCCATCACCTGTGTGTTTCCATTCTATATTCAGTGCAAAGCAGTGATCTCTTGGTTATTCTGTGATAGGTTTCATCTACTGTGGCAAAAAGCCTGAACTGATGGCCTTCCAGATGTGTATTAAAACGATGTTTCTGAATGGGCAAAATAACACAACTGCTGTTTTAACTCAGGCGTAGCATAACAGCTAAGAAACCTCCACCAGGTTCTTCATTTAAACACGGGCACTTCAGTCTTTCTCTCTTATCTTCTTCTTACCTTGTAAACTTTAAAAGTCTCCATGGTAAATGTGACATGTGGCATAAAGGAAACCAAAGCTCTTGATGAGAGTAACATAGGATTTACAAATTACCCTAAATTACTACTAATACTAGTACTTGGTATGTGTGAAATTTTAAAAAATATTTCATAGTGCTATCAAACCTATCCATTAATTTGTCAACAAACATTTACTGAAAACTATGTGCCAGGACCTCTGGGTAATAGGGGAGAGAGCAATGTTCAAGGCAAATAAGGCAAATACTCTCATGTGTCTCATATTCTAGAATGGTGTGGGATGGAGGGAGACAAACAATAAACAAGTAAACAATAAATGAACAGAATATATCCAGATAATGGCCTGATATACGAAGATAATAGAATGATATAATAAAGGATGGCTCTGGAGGGGTGACTGTTTTAGATTGAGTGGTCACAGAGTCTCTGTAAAGAGAAAATAGGACAGAATTTCTTAGACCTTGTGGAGAACCTAAACCTGTCTATGCCAGTGTCCTTAGCTTAGGTAAGAAAACATAGGTCCTGGGAACTTACGAGTGAGAAAACTAAGATCAGTAGAGGTAAAAGTCTTATTGTCACAAACAAGCATACAACTATTCTACGCAGTGCCTGGGCAGACATAGAACTGCAAGCAATTGCTTGGTCATCAGACAGCTCCTTTGTGCATATTAGAAGACAAGTGCTCCTTTCTCAGGGCAAATGCCCTTGTGCAATGCACAACCTACACGGTCAATAATGTATTGCCATTTTACAATAGCTAAAAGGGAGGAATTTTTTTTTTTTTTTTTTTTTTTTTTTTTTTTTTTGAGACGGAGTCTTGTTTTGCCGCCCAGGCTGTAGTGCAGTGGCATGATCTCTGCTCACTGCAAGCTCCGCTTACTGGGTTCAAGCAATTCTCCTGCCTCAGCCTCCTGAGTAGCTGGGATTACAGGTGCGCACCACCACGTCCAGCTGATTTTTGTATTTTTAGTAGAGACGGGGTTTCACCATGGTGGTCAGGCTGGTCTCGAACCCCTGACCTCGTGATCCGCCCGCCTCGGCCTCCCAAAGTGCTGGGATTACAAACGTGAGCCACCGCGCCCGACCCAAAAGGGAGGATTTTTAACTGTCCTCACCACAAAGAAATGATAAACATCTGAGATGATAGATATGATGATTAACCTGATTTGATTATTCCACATGAGCCCTCAAATATCTGCAATTATTGTTTGTCAATTAAAAATAAAATAAATATTTAAAAAAGAAAGAGAAGGCTGGGCGCGGTGGCTCACGGCTGCAATCCTAGCACTTTGGGAGGCGGAGGCGGGCGGATCACTAGGTCAGGATCACAAGATCAAGACCATCCTGGCTAACATGGTGAAACCCCGTCTCTACTAAAAATACAAAACATTAGCGGGACATGGTGGCGGGCGCTGTAGTCCCAACTACTTGGGAGGCTGAGGCAGGAGAATGGCGTGAACCCGTGAGGCGCAGCTTGCAGTGAGCCGAGATGGCGCCACTGCACTCCAGCCTGGGCGAGAGTGCGAGACTCCGTCTCAGAAAAAAAAAAAAAAAAAGAGAGAGAGAGAAAGGAAGTTTGTAAGTGGATAGTTTGTCAGGGACCCAACCTCCTTCCATCTTTTATTCTGCCATTTTAACTTCTATTGCTAAGATAGCATCATGGCTCAAGATTATATCCATGTTTTAGGCAGCACTAAAGACAAGAGACAAAGGAGAGGCATGTCCTGCCTTTAAGGAACTTCTGGAAAGTTCTACATCACACTTCGGTTTACATGTCATTGGCCAGAATAAGTCATGTGGCCTGTTTGCAAAGGAGACTGCCACATGTAGTGTGTTAGCTAAGTGGCCATGTGTTCAGCTAAAATCAGAGTTCTGCTTTTAAAAAGAAGCAGACAATGGATATTGGAAGGTAGCCAGTAGTCTCTGCCACACCATCCAGACCCAGGTCACCTGTGTCAGATCTGGGGAAAGGAAGTGTCAGTGTGTAAGAACTGGAAAAGCTAGTCATTAAGAGTTATAATATCTGGGGGCTGACTCTACCACATACTAGCCCAGTGATCTTAAGCAATTTACATATTCTCTTTTAGATTTAGATTCTTTACCCATTGGAAGAATAAAGACACTATCTAATGTTTTGGGTTTCTTGATGATTAAGAGGTAATGTTAATAAAAAATAAAACATCTGGCTGGGCACAATGGCTCACACCTGTAATCCCAGCACTTTGGAAGGCCGAGGTGGGCTGATCACCTGAGGTCAGGAATTCGAGACTAGTCTTGCCAACATGGTGAAACTCCGTTTCTACTAAAAATACAAAAAAATAGCCAGGACTGGTGGCGCATGCCTGTAATCCCAGCTACTTGGGAGCCTGAGGCAGGAGAATCTCTTGAACTCAGGAGGCAAAGGTTGCAGTGAGCCGAGATCGTGCCATTGCACTCCGGCTTGGGCAATAAGACTGAAACTCCATCTCAAAAATTAAATAAATAAAGAAAGTATTTAACTATACCTGGCACGTGAGAAGGATTTAGTAAATACGATTTTCCTTTTTTCTATCTGTTATAAATAGTTTTCCCAGCTTTGCCTACTGCAGCTTTTTTTTTTTGACTGCTTTTTTTTTTTTTTAAAAAAGGTCTTAAGATGAGCCTGTTTATCTTCATCTCTCCCTGTCTCCTTCTTCAACAGTCCCAAACTATGTGCACAGAAAACTGTTTACACGACAGGCGCGGTGGCTCATGCCTATAATCCCAGCACATTGGGAAGCCTAGGCGGATGGATCACTTGAGGTCAGGAGTTCAAGACCAGCCTGGCCAACTGGTGAAACCCCATCTCTACTAAAAATACAAAAAACAAAACAAAACAAAAAAATTAGGCATCGTGGTGCATGCCTGTAATCCCAGTGATTTAGGAGGCTGAGGCAGGAGAATCACTTAAACCCAGGAAGCGGAGGTTGCAGTGAGCCAAGATCATGCCATTGCACTCCAGCCTGGGCAACAAGAGTGAAACTCCGTCTCAAAAGAAAAAAAAAACAAAGCTTCTTATGCCTCAAAATTCCTGTTACATGAGGCTGACTAGGGAAGGTCATTTCTGGATCGTTCAGACATGAACTAGGCAAATGCCCCTTTTGGGGTGGGACAGCCAAAGAACTGGTGAATTACAAGGCTGCAGGCATGGTTGCAGCCTGTGATCTTACGGGTTGTGTCCTGCACAGAGCACCAGATTCAGGGATAGAGCAAGGGCAGACATCTAGACTGAGATCCTCTTGCATCAACTCGGGGTGGGGGGGGAAATAGTTTTTTTTCTAACAGGTCTAAAGGGTCAATTCCTATGCCTGCAGGGGCCCAGTTTTCTAAATTCCACAAAGGAATCTTCCCTACTGGCTTCCCTACAGGCAGTGTCCCCAGTGCCTTGTCAGAACAGGTCCAAACTTCAGCCATTCTCCTTCTTTCTTCAGTGCCCTGGCCACCTTCCCAACTCCACGTGCCATCAACAAACACAGGACATAGATCTGATTGTTCAGTGTGTACCTTTCTCTGTGCCTCCATTACCTGAGTCATGAGTACACATAGTGGTCACTTGGCTCCAACATTTTTTTTTCTTTGAAAAAGGAAAAGACAAAACTTTGTGGCTTAAAAGTAGAAGTGTCAAGATGGTGTTACAATTATAGCACCAAAGTCTGGAGAAATGCCTCAGACATGGAAAGCATTAAAATATAGAAAGCTAGTTTTCTAAAATAGTTTTATGGCACTGATTTAAATGGTTTGGATTTTTCCCCTTTAAAGTTTATTTTACTTTTTTCTTCTTCTGATTGTAATCAGTCATCTAAAAGACAACTGGAAGAAGCCTTTAAGAATAGTCGTTTTTAAATGACGAGATATCAAAATGACTTTGGGAAGAAAAAAAAAAAAAGGAACCTACAAGAGCAATGACCCAGAAAGTAGCTACACGTGTGTAAGGAGGTATAAAGCTCTAGTGCTTAGGTTCAAGGCCATTTCTTTTCGCTTAAAGGCTTGAAAACAGAGAAGAAAAAAATTCCACGACCCCAAACAACAGCAACATAAAAAAACTGTCACCCACAGTCTTTCTTCCAAGAGGAAAAATGTCAAGGATATTTCTAAGTTAATTGGACACACCATTAGAAGTGACAGTCTGTTTTAGATGTTTCCCCTCTGAAAGCCTTTGGGTTGATATCACTAAACCAGTAGTCTCCTCATGAAGATATTTTTTTCCAACCAAACTGTGTAGTAAATCATATATTATTTTTAATTTTTAAAGTTTTTAGAGCAAATTATTTTGAGCTACCAACTCTGTTGGGTCTCCTGCTCTAGATGATCGTTCATGTGAGAGGTCACATAATCCTGAGTCCTGAAACACTCCTGAAGTTTACTTGGCTAAGCATTTGGTCAATGTTTTTATGTTTAGTTGGTTTTGAGGTTTTTTGGGTTTTTTTTTTTTTTTTTTTTTTTTTGAGATGGAGTTTCACTCTGTCACCCAGGCTGGAGTGCAATGGCATGATCTCGGGTCACTGCAACCTCCACCTCCTGAGTTCAGGCGATTCTCCTGCCTCAGCCTCCTGAGTAGCTGGAATTACAGGCATGCACCACCACACCCAGCTAATTTTTGTATTTTTAGTAGAGATGGGATTTTACCATGTTGGTCAGGCTGGTCTCCAACTCCTGACCTCATGATCTGCCCACCTCGGCCTCCCAAAGTGCTGGGATTACAGGTGTGGGCCACCAGGCCCAGTCAGTGGTTTGGGTTTTTTTTTTTTGAGATGGGGTCTTGCTATGTAGCTCAGGCTGGAGTCAGTGGTGTGATCTTGGCTCACTGCATCCTCAACCTCCTGGGCTTAAGCAATCCTTCCACCTCAGCCTCCTGAACAGCTAGGACTATATCCAGCTAATTTTTTAAAAATTTTGGAGAGACAAGGTCTTGTTATATTGCCCAGGGTGATCTCAAACTTCTGGCCTGAAATTATCCTCATGTGTCAGCCTCCCTAAGTGTTGGGATTACAGGAATGAGTCATTGTGCCCGGCTCTTGTGTTCATAGCTTCATGAAGAACTTTTGATTTTTTGTTGTTGTTGTCAGATTCCACCATCTTCTCATTATATTAATGAATGCCACCCACAATGAAAAATTAACATTTTCTGAACTAGAGAGAGTAAAATAAGGTAAGATACTAATATTGTTGGCCATTTTTTGACTATATATCAGCACCTGCAGCATATGCCATAGCATTTCCCATCTCATGTAAATATAGCCTCAAAAAGTGCTCTTTTTTGTCCCACGCCTACATTGCAAAAAGATAAAAGTCAAAAACTTTAGTTTAAAGTTCATTTTTTAAAGTTTATGTAACCAACTTGTGACAGCTAGTATTATAACCAGAGATAACTCAAGAAAGCCTAGTTATGGTATACTGGAAAAAGAATAGCAGATAACTGCGGAATGCACCATCAGTGAGAAATGACTCTTTGAGCAAAAGTGTCAGGCAGTTCCAAAAGCAAAAAGGCAAGCTGTAAACAGCAGTAGGCAGAGGGCAGTCTTAATATGCATGCTGTTGTTTGAGAGGCCTGCAGCGTATCAATCTTTTCAGTTACAACATGCAGATACATAATACAGAAAACCTCTATGATAAAACCTTCTGGAAAGGAAAACTGACATGTGTACAAACAGAAAGATTTCAATGACACTCCAAAATATACTAATGTGAGTGGTGCGGCATTAAGTTCTATAGGAAAAACAATTGCCCTCAGAAATCATCCATTCATTCATTCATTTAGCAAAGATTTATTGAGTATCTACTAAGTACCAGTCACTGATAGGTCCTGGGACCACACAGATAAATCTTGGGTTTTATTAAAACAAGGGCCATCTACATATATTCAAATGTATTCATATGTGCACCAAAAGATAGCACAAGAATTTCATAAGAAAAGCTGGAAGCAGTGGCCCATGCCTGTAATCTCATGCTACTTGGGAGGTGGTGCGGGAGAATGCCTGAGCCTGGGAGTTTAAAGCTGCAGTGAGCTATGATGACACCACTGCACTCAGGCCTGGGCAACAGAGTGAGATCCTGTCTCTAAAAAAAAAATTTAAATTAAATTAAAGTTAAGCGGCTGGGCGCGGTGGCTCGCGCCTGTAATCTCAGCACCTTGGGAGGCCGAGGCGGGCAGATCACGAGGTCAGGAGATCGAGACCATCCTGGTTAACATGGTGAAACCCCATCTCTACTAAAAATACAAAAAATTAGCCGGGCGTGGTGGCGCGCACCTGTAGTCCCAGCTACTCAGGAGGCTGACGCAGGAGAATGGCGTGAACCCAGGAGGTGGAGCTTGCAGTGTGCTGAGATCGTGCCACTGCAATCCAGCCAAGGTGACAGAGCAAGACTCAATCTCAAAAAAATAAATAAATAAATAAAAATAAAATAAATAAATTAAAGTTAAAAAAAATGAAAGAATTTTGTAACAGCCCTATTCATAATTCCCCAAACTGGAAACAACCCAAATGTCCATCAACAGGAGACTGGATAATGGGACAGCCATACAATGAAATACTATTTAGCAATGAAAATAAAAGCAATTGCAGCAACATAAATGAATTTTACAATGTTGAGTTAAAGAAGGTAGATATAAAAAATCATATTGCATTATTCCATTTATATAAGGTTTAAAAGTGGCAAAATGAATTTGACAGAGCACAGGATAAGGCTTAGAGTGGAGATGAGGGAGTAGTAACTGGTCAGTGTACAGAGGGTGCTGCTGGGCAGTTTTGTTTTCTGACCTGGGTGGTGGACACACAGTTGTGATCACTTTGTAAAAATTTATTGATTTACACACCTTTTGGCACTTATCTTACATTTCTAGTAAAGAGTACATTGAAAAATAAAAGCCACCTGTTTTAAGCAATATATTTCAATGTAAATCGTTGGAAGTGTTTCAAGAACCAATTGTTGGTCTCTCTGTGACTTACCTCAATTTTCCTGTGCTTGGACTCTATCCAAAGGAAAATGGATGTTTGAAGATACAGCATTGGAAATATCATTAAAGATCTTTAATAATTTTCTTCCAATTTTGAAAAAAATCAACCATATTTTGGTCTACTCGTCATTTAACAGCAGCTCTAGAACGTTGAGAATTCTGCTAAGAACTTACCCTAACAGCAAATTCATATACAAAAATTTGGCTAATTTTTAAAAATCAAGTTCAGATCTCAAGTTAAATTGTTATTTGATGTTTGCTTTCTACATATTAAAATCCTACCAAGAGGTTTTTGTCAGCAGAGTGAATTCTGAGAGAAATCTAACGTGGGCACAAAGAAGTCACAGCCCCACCCAATACTGTTTTGTTTTGTTTTTACATTTGAGTGCCTACCTGCCAATTACTGTTTATTAGCTTTTGCTCATGTGGGCAGATGCCTTGATAAAACCAAAATTTGTTATTGAACGATGTCAAATTCTCCAGATAGGTACGATGTTAGAGACAGCCACATAATTCATATCTGCCCAGGGGTAGGACCTTGAGTTGACAAATTTTGCCAACCTTCACTAGTAAAGCTTAGAATTTCCACCAGGCTTTTTCAACTAGAAGTCCATGAGCATGTCCTCAGAATGAAATGTACTTTCATGGGCATTCTGGAGGTACAAGAACTACTCTGTTTCATTTGTATTCTAAGTGGCCAGGCTTGAGGACTCATGTGGTCTTTAATTTATAAATAGCATTTTATAAAGCACAGAATTCCAAGATGTAGAAAATGTTGTGTTACAGAAACGGTGAATAAGTAGAAAATAAACAGTCCTTCAGCAATAGTGAATTTGGACAGGAAAACAATGCTAGCATAAGCCTATCCTACATCGTGGCTGCATGTGTTCTTTAAGTGTTACTATTGTATTTTGTTTGATTTAAAATAGAATGAAAAATTCTCAGCCTGTAAGTCCCAAGAAGCAGGCTGACTGACATCAATAGCATATGCCCCAGAATGCACCAAAGCAGACATTAAAAATATATTTAATTATGAAAAATTTCAAACGTACACAAAAGTGGAGAGAATGTACCAATTACCCAGTTTCAACAAAAATGAACATTCTATCAATCTTGCTTCATCTGTCCCTTCCACCTATACCTATTTCCTTCCTTTATTTATTTTTACCTTCTCCCTCCTTCCTTCTCTTTCCCTTCCTTTTTCTTGTCTTTCTTCTTGCTTCCTTTCCTGAAAAATTTAAAAGAAAATCTCAGACATGTAATTTCCTTTGTAAATACTTTAATAAACACCTATAATTTTTTTGTTGTTGTTGTTTAGACAGGTGTCTCCCTCTGTCGCCCAGGCTGGAGTGTAGTGGCACCATCACAGCTCATACAGCCTTAAAGGCTTAAACGACCTTCTGCCTCAGCTTCCCAAGTAGCTGGGACCACAGGCACCTGCCACCACACTCAGCTAATTTTTTTTTTTTAATATTCTTGTAAATATGTGGTCTCCCTATGTTGCATAGGCTCATTCTTCACTTTTTTATGCATTAATTTGTTATAAAAACTGGGCACGGTGGCTCACGCCTGTAATCTGCTGGGCACGGTGGCTCACGCCTGTAATCCCAGCACTACGGGAGGCTGAGGCGGAAGAATCACTAGAGGTCAAGAGTTTGAGACCAGCCTGGCCAACGTAGCCAAACCTTGTCTCTATAAAAAACGCACAAATAGCTGAGTGTGGTGGTGCGTGCCTGTAGTCCCAGCTATTCAGGAGGCTGAGGCAGGAGAATTGCTTAAGCCCAGGAGGCAGAGGTTGTAGTGAGCTGAGATGGCACCACTGCACTCCAGCCTGGGTGACAGAGTGAGACCCTGTCTCAAAAAAGAAAAGAGAAGAAGAAAGAAAGAGAGAAAAGGAGAAAGAGAGAGAAAGGGAGAAAGAGAAAGGGAGAAAGAGAGAGAGAGAAAGAGAGGGAGGAAGGGAAGGAGGAAGGAAGGAAGAAAGGAAGGGAAGGAGGGAGGGAGGGAGGAAGGGAAGGAAAAAGAAAGTGGCTCATTTTTTTCTGTAAGCTGATTTATTCTGCATCGGGCAGACTGTCTCCTTGTGGTTATTTTACTTGTTCCTCTATCCTCCGTAAGTGGTAGTTAAATCTAGACATTGATTAGATTTGATTCATTTTTTTTTTTTTTTTAACGATCATGGCCATTTTAATCCTTAATTTGCTGTCATTTAAAATGCTTTTGGGCCGGGCGCGGTGGCTCAAGCCTGTAATCCCAGCACTTTGGGAGGCCGAGACGGGCAGATCATGAGGTCAGGAGATCGAGACCATCCTGGCTAACACGGTGAAACCCCGTCTCTACTAAAAAAATACAAAAAACTAGCCGGGTGAGGTGGCAGGTGCCTGTAGTCCCAGCTACTTGGGAGGCTGAGGCAGAATGGCCTAAACCCGGGAGGCGGAGCTTGCAGTGAGCTGAGATCCGGCCACTGCACTCCAGCCTGGGCGACAGAGTGAGACTCCGTCTCAAATATAAAAATTAAAAAAAAAATAAAGAAATAAAATGCTTTTGGACTTTGCATAATTTCCTTCTATATCTTTTTGTTGTTGTTGTTTTAGTTCTTACTTGATAGGATACTTTATTCTGTTAGCGGTCTTTTGTAACCGCCCAATGAGTTCACCTTTCTCTCTGCCTAGACAGAGCTGATTTATCAAGACAGGGGAATTGCAATAGAGAAAGAGTAATTTGGCAGGTGGGGTGGCTCCTGCCTGTAATCCCAGCACTTTGGGAGGCCAAGGAGGGCGGATCACCGGAGGTCAGGAATTTGAGACCAGTCTGGCCAACATGGTGAAACCCCGTGTCTATTAAAAATGCAAAAAAAAATTAGACAGGCATAGTGGTGTGTGCCTGCAGTCCCAGCTATTCAGGAGACTGAGGCAGGAGAACCTCTTGAACCTGGGAGGTGAAGGTTGCAGTAAGCCAAAATAGCCCCACTATGCTCCAGCCTGGGGGGACAGAGCGAGACTGTCTCAGAAAAAAAAAAAAAAAAAAAAAGTAATTCATGCAGAGCTGACTGTGCAGGAGACCAGAGTTTTATTATTATGCAAATCAGTCTCCCCAAAAACTTGGAGATCAGAGTTTTTAAGGATAATTTGGTGGGGGGCAGGGGGCAGTGAATTAGGAGTGTTGATTGGTTGGCTGAGGGATGAAATCATAGGGAGTTGAAGCTGTTTTCTTATGCTGACTCAGCTTCTGGTTGGAAGCCACGGAACTGGTTGGCAGGCCCAGGTGGGACCATCCGGTTGTTAGAAATGCAAAAACCTGAAAAGACATCTCAAAAGGCCCATCTGAGGTTCACAACAGTGATGTTACCTTTAAGAGAAGTTGGGGAAGTTGTGAATCTTATGACCTCTGGAATAATGGCTGGTAATATTTAGAATTCCAGCCCTTCTCATTCTAACTTGGGTGGCTGGTGGCCTTTCATTCATTTTACAAGAGCAGTCTAGCTTTTGGGAAGGGCTATTGTTATTTAAACTATAAACTAAATTCCTTCCCAAGGCTAGCTCGGCCTGCACCCAGAAATGAATAAGGACAGTTTAGAGGTTATAAGCAAGATGGAGTTGGTTAGGTCAGATATCTTTCACTGTCATAATTTTCTTAGTTACAATTTTGGAAAGGCGGTTTCACTCTTACTCTGTGAATGGACACAGCCTCTTATCAGCAGAGCTGGAAGAGAACCTAAATCTTTCCAAGTCTTATGCTGTGCCCTTTCTATCACAGAATGCTTCTGGAAGAAGAAGAGCTCCCTTTTCGTATATCTCACATCCACCATAATCTTTTGAAATTAGAACACTGCAGCAGTCTTGGAAAAAGTACAATTCCACTCTTCCCAGTCAAGGACTCATAAAACCCACCGTAAGGACAAGGTTAATATTATTGCTGCAGCTGAAAATTTTCTTTACCATCAGCAATTACTTTTACAGCATTTTGAACAAAATTGAATGCTGGGCCAGAGAAAACAACTTCCTAGGGATTGATGATCATCAATGATAATTCTTTCCATTTCCTAGTGTCTATTTTTTTTCAGATCAGCTTGTCATATTTTCATTGTGACTATCTTAATTATTGTAAGCCTCACTAGTATTAAAATTCTTTTTTCCCAAGACTGGCTAATAGAATATAAATATTTCCAAGTCTTATCCGGGGCCCTTTCCATCACAGAATGCTTCTGGAAGGAGAATAGCTCCGTTTTCCTATTTCTTCTGTCAATTATTGATCATTGATGATAATTATTGAAAATTGTTGGTGTTAGATAACGTAAACCAGAAAGTATCTGAAACAGGTCTCAATCAATGTAGAAAGTTTATTTTGTCAAGGTTAACGACACACTTGTGACACAACCTCACAAGGTCATGAAGACACGCGTCTGAGGTGGTCGAGGTACAACTTGCTGTTATACATTTTAAGGAGACGTGAGACATCAATCAATATATATAAAAGATGTACATTGGTTCATTCAGTAAGGCGGGACAATTTAGTGGGGTGGTGCTTCCAGGTCATAAGTAGGTAAAAGACAAAAGGTTGCATTCTTTTGAGTCCTTGATCAGCCTTCCACTGAATACACAATTTAGTTTGGCTCAGTAAATCTGCATTTTTACATAAACAATAGGGCAGAGAAAGCAATCAGATAAGCCTTTGTCTCAGGTGAGCCTCAGAAGGATGACTGAGTTCTGCCTGTCCTTTGTCCATAAGGAATTTCCTTGTGGGCAAATTGTGAAGGAGGTATGTAGCTTTTTATCATTGTAGCTATCCTATTTAGGAATAAAACGGGAGGCAGGTTTGCCTGACTTAGTTCGCAGCCTGACTTTTCCCATGGCTTAGTGATTTTGGGGTCCTGAAATTTATTTTCCTTTCACAATAATAAGTAATGGGATTTGCTATAATAATCCCTCTTTTAAAAGGAATTAAGATAATAAAATTGAAAATCATTGTTTTCTCCTCTCATCATGCCTAAAATCAGCTGTCCAAAAGATAACAAAACCTCAAGTCAGGTTGTCATATTGACACAGAGGGTTTAGAAGCTGTCTTTTGACTCCAACAAGCTTAGGCCTGTTCTGTTGCAGAAAGACCACTATATTCATGGCTAGTTATTACAACTGAACTCTGTTACTGTGATTTTAGCCTTGTCTCCATGGGAGCCCATTTATTTATTTATTTAATTTATTTATTTATTTATTTATTTATTCATTCATTTTGTAAATATCTGTATTCTGTTGAACGAAGCCCATTTATTAGCAAAAGCTGTTACACACTTTATTTTCAAAAACACCGAGTGTTTTGAAAAAACTCCCAAGTTGTGTTTTCCCTCTACTCTCGTACCACCACCACAATAATCACCAACACAGAAGACTTCGGTGAGCAAACGTGGGGATTTTTCCACACATGCCAAGCAGAGGTCACCAGCTGGGTATTCTCCAATTAAATTCCACACTGTCTACCCGGAGACAGTGTCAGATCCCATAGGGTGAGGGTTTAGTCCCCAGAACTGCCCCCGACCTCAAACACCAGTCATTAAGTCAGGGCCTCTGGAACTTCTGACCCATTGCTTAAAATTGGGATTCCCAAAACCACCTCTTTGGGTTTGGTTAATTTGCCAGAGCAGCTCACAAAACTCAGGGAAATTAATTATTATATTATGTTTACTGGTCTATTATAAAGGGTATTACCAAGGATATAGATAAGGAGATGCATAAGGCAAGGTATAGGGAAAGAGGCAGGGAGCTTCCATGCCCTCCCTGGGCGCAGGACCCTCCAGGAAGCTACACGAGTTCACCCATCTGGAAGCTCCCGAACCCAGTCCTCTTGGGTTTTTATGGAAGTTTAATGATGTCAGCATTTGTTCCCCCAGTGTATAGGGCGGGATGGCTTCAGGGGGATCTTAAGACTCATAATCAGAAAGGCGGGAGAGATGAGAGTCCTGCCTTGGGGCAGGTGAAAGGAGAGCAGGAGTTCTGGGGCCTTCCCCTGAGGCCTAACATGCCCAACATGATAACAAAATTCTCTAACAGGGGCTAAGGGAGTTATGAGCCAGGAGCAGTGGACAAAAAACATTATATAGTACGTATTTATGTGTATATACCATTATATATTATATGCATATATGCATATATAATATTGCATATGATATTAGTTACTATATAATTATACACACTACCAATTAATTTATATTTATAGTATTACTAATTAATATTTATTATTAATTTATATTATTATCTATAGTTAATATTATTTTATAATTATATACTGTTAATATATTATATATATATAAAAAAATCTCCTGGCCCCAAGCGATCCTCCCATGTCAGTATTTCAAGTAGCTAGCACTACAGGCTTGAACCACTACACTAGGCTAATTTTGTTTGTTTTTTTATAGAGATGAGGTCTCACTGTCTTGCCCAGGCTGGTCTCATTACATTTAATATAATACATAATACACACATTATATCCATATATATGCACATATAAAATAACACCACACCCAGTAGTGAATATGAAGTCAATATTGTTCTACACCAGGGAGATTACTGCATCTCCCAGTTGCTGAGGGAAGATTAAAAGGCACTTGTCTGAGACCCGCATGGTTCTACTGAACTGAAGCAGTAGAACTCATCAGGCACATTTTTTCAAATGAAAAGAAATGTGGCATTATGCATGCACTTATGGACCTTTAAAGATAAATAAGTCTTAGAGAAGCATCAGAGCTTCTCAACTGAAATTAAGGATCCTTAAGATATATACGGAAAGAAACTCTCCAATGCTATCCCCTTAAGCATAGCTGAATTTCAGTGAAGAGTAATTCAAGAAGTAAAAACTAAGTATGGGTGATCAAATGTTTCTTATCCAAAGACTTTCTTGGATTTTGGGATTTTCTTCTACTTCTTTTTTTGTTTTTGTTTTTAACTCTTACTTTATATGGTATTTTATTCTGTTAGTGATCTCTTCAAAATCATGTAGCTTTATACTGGGTGGGTTTGGGGCAAATATTAGCTTCTCTTGAATCTCCTCAGGCCTTTTAAATCAGGTTCAGCATCTGAATTTTTTAACATTAAATTGCATACATTAAATTCCATTATAACGAGTATATTGGCATTTTTTACTTGTTTTATTTCAATAGTATTATGCTAGAGTGAATGTTGAGCTAGAAGTCAGTCTCATTTTAAAAGGAGTGAATACAACATTGATAACTTAGATGTAAGCTTCTTATTGTGTTTATTTTGATTTTTGAAGTGAGGGAAAAACGAGCAAGTTAAAGGAAAATGGCTACTTGCATGTTAGATGAAAAATTACAAAGTGCTAAGACAGCTCATCTCTCCTCTCTGTTTTCTCCCATACAATATTAATGACATCTGACCACGAACTTGTACTGGTAAAAAGTCTGTCTTTCCTGGATAGAGACCATAGTAAATAAGCATTGTCTAGGATTGATGACTCTGACCAGTGCAGCAAACACTTGGATCCGTTGAAAGATGGAAATTGTTTGATTAAATAGTGAAAGATTCTCCCTGGGGCCTGAAAGCTTGAAGGCATGAGAAACTCCTGCCTTCTCAGGCCCAGTCCCAAGGCGCAAGGCTACTTGTGCCAGTAGCCTGCACCACCAAGAGAGCAGAAGCAGGAAGAGAGCTGGCCAGAAGACATGTACCCTGGCTGGAAGACACCTATCCCTGAAGATCGAGAAAGAGGCCATCTGGGTCCCACAAGGCAGTTAGGTGAGACTGGGACACTTCCTGTTTACAGGACGCTATAAAACCCCTCCCCCATCCTCACCTTGGGCTGACACCATCTTAGGCCTCAGCCTGTCTGCACCCAGGCACTTGTTAAAACAGCATGTTGCTCCACAACTCTTGGTGTTGTCTGTTGCTGCGCTCTTGGGGTTCGAACTGATACAAGAACCTTACAAATAGAACTTTTATTTTTTTGAGACAGGGTCTCAACTCTGTCGCCCGGGCTGGAGTGCAGTGGCAAGACCATAGCTCACTGCAACTTTAACCTCCTGGCCTCAAGCAATCCTCCCATTCAGTCTCTCAAGTAGCTGGCACTACAGATGCATGCCACCAGGCCAGGCTAATTTTACTTGTTTATTGTGGACATGAAGTCTCGCTGACTTGCACAGGCTGGTCTCGAACGCCTGGATTCAAATGATCCTCCTACCTCAGCCTCCCAAAGTGCTGGGATTACAGGGGTGAGCCACAGCACCTGGTCTAAATTCTTCCTGTATTTGCTTGGTGAAAGAACTAAACTTTCCCGCATTTTTACTTAAATGAACAGAAGTTTGCTGGAATTGGATGTTCAGAAATTTGTTTTGTATTTAGACAAGAGTTTATGACACTGACTTACCTCAAAAATATATTTTATGGTATTAAAACATATTAGGATTTAGAAGCATTTTAACAAATTCTTACCACTACTGATCAGACATTATTATGACTGTTAATATTTATGCTTCCCTCTGTTTTCAGTTTCATCCAATGCTTCTAATTTAACTGCTGCATGGCATGTTTCAGAAAAAATTTAATAAAAAATTTGTATTCCATTAGCTTAGATTTTAATTTTATACATATTTTATCTTCATACATGTTATGATTTTCAATACAGTAGCAGAAAACTCAGGTTGATTTTTCCTGTGCAAAATGAAAAACTGAAGATTGCACAAACCAGTTTTCCTGAAGTGTAAATAACTGAAGTCTTAAAGCAGTTGAATGCTCTGCTATAAAAAACTAGCATGTGTATGTGTATACACACATATATTTGTATATAAATCTATATATTGAAATATTTGCCTTAGTAAAATCATTGGGATCTCTAAGAATGGTATCGAATGGAGAGTCTGGGAATTCTTATCAGGAATCCTCATAAACTCAAGCCCTGGTGAATAAAAATAATAGAATGAAGACCAGGAGTAGGGGCTCACACCTGAAATCCCAGCACTTTGGGAGGCCAAGGCGGGCAGACCATTGAGCCCAGAAGTTCGGGACCAGCCTGGGCAACATGGCAAAATCCTGTCTCTTCACAAAATACAAAACCTAGCTGGGTCTGGTGGTGTGGACCTGTGGTCCCAGCTACTTGGGAGGCTGAGGTGGGAAGACTGCTTGAGCCCGGGAAGTCAAGGCTACAGTGAGCCGTGTTTGTGCCACTGCACTACAGCCTGGATGAAACAGCAAGACTTTGTCTCCAAAATTTAAAAAAGAAACCATAAAAATAATAAAAATATAGAGAATATCATCAAAGAACAGAGGCCAGGAAGGGAAAATAGCAAGGCAATTATATATATATATTTTTTTAATTTATATATATATAATATATATATATTTCAAGAAGCAATAGATATTTTAAGGATAAACTAAAATCTTTATAGTCTTTGCAAGGTATATTTTATTATTTCTTTATTTTGCATTAAAACTCTTAAAATTATAGATGAGGAATTGCAGAAAAGGAATCCAGCAAAATGGAAATATTTATTTTATGTCCTACCCTAAAGGAGGAACTATAAGAGGTAGAGCAGGTGGTAACAGCTGTAGAAAAGAGACCCTTTAGACAAATCCCAAGGGGTTTTGGAAGGAAGAAAGAGATGTCGGCCTGAGACCTGAGATGAAAAAACTAATGAAGCTGGTATGGAGCTTTAACTAGCCTGAGGCCTAACTGCTTCCTCAATAGGTGACGGATTTAGGGCAGCAGTCCTTAGAACTGGCTGCACATCAGAATAACCCAGGAAGCGTTTGCAAAGTATCCATGCTAGGCGAAACTCTCTGAGAGTAAGGTATAACCAGATGGAGGTGGGCTAAGGGCCTGGGCCTGGGCATTTTAAAATGTTGCCAGGAATTTCTTGCATGCTTTCAGGATTTAGAACCACTGAGGTAAGGTTTTTCTCACTTGATATGTTTGTTTTTGCAAGTTCAGCATCTGAAGATGTTTCTTTTGAATTTATTATGTGCAATTACTATATCCTGCCATTAGGTGAGTAATGATCCCATTAGTTCTTTGGGCCACGGTCTAGCCAGGCTTAAAGTATGAGAAACAGAGAAAAACAGTAGCACACTCAAATTTTTTAAGAAAAAAGTAAAATAAAATATACTTTATTAAAACAGTTAAATACATTTAGGATTACAACCCTCTAAACTAATGTTTAAACTGAGCTTGAAAATCAGTCTGATACCTTCCTCACTAATCTGTAGTTGTTAGCAATCAATGTTTATTCTCAACTTGGTTATTCAAAACCATTCTTTAAAATGTTTCCTTCATTCTCCAAATCCTTATCTTGGAGATAGGCCTCTTATATTAAACACTAGTATAGTCTTACATGATTGTTTCTGTCTAAAAGACATTTCTATGTTCTGGAAAGAAAACTGAAATGCTTGTTCATGGTATCTTATCTCTTTAATTTCATTTTTTATGTCTTGTGTGACCCAAAATATAACATGCTTTTTCCACATTAGTAGTCATAAAACAGGCAGGACACGGAGGGTCACACCTGTAATCCCAACACTGGGAAAGCTGAAGCTCAGGAGTTGAGACGAGCCTGGGCAACATGGTGAAACCCCATCTCTACTAAAAATACAAAAATTAGCCAGGCGTGGTTGTGCATGTCTGTGATCCCAGCTATTTGGGGGGCTGAGGCAGCAGGATTGCTCAAGCCTGGGAAGTTGAGGCTGCAGTGAGCCATGTTCTTGCCACTGCTCCGGCCTGGGTGACAAAGCAAGACCCTGTCTCAAAATTTTTTTAAAAAGGCATAAAACAAACTTATTTCTGATACATGTGGCACGCAAAAGAATGTATTTATTTGCTATAAAAACATTGCATTTTAGAATAATATTTAATAAAAGAAATAATAGAAAATTACCATTTTGCAATCATCATACAAATAATTGATTCAAGCAGCAGTCATCAATGGATGCTAAGATGCTTGAGTTCAAGTTTCACAGGATATTTAACTAGTCTTAAAGTACTTCCCACAAATTAGAATAACAAAGATAAAAGTGGTGACTTTATAGTGGAGAAACCTGGCAGACACTACTTTAACCAAGAAAAGACATTCCAAGGGCCTCCTGAGGTGTGTCACTGGCAAAAAAACAATTAAAAAAAAGAAAAAAATAAGGACATACCGGTAATCATGTGCCTCCTGATGTGAAGCACTGAGAAGGATACATTATCGCCTAATACGGTGTTCCCACCAAAAATGCCTGAAACTGATCGTAAAAAAATAATCAGACGAGCCTGGGCACAGCGGCTCATGCCTGTAATCCTAGCACTTTGGGAGGCCTAGGTGGGAGAATCACTTGAGGACAGCCTGGGGAATATATTGAAACCCTGTCTCTTCAAAACATAGGAAAAAATTAACTGGGTCTGGTGGCACACACCTGTAGTCCCAGCTACTCAGGAGGGTGAAGTGGGAGCCCAGAAAATCGAGGCTGCAGTGAGCTGTGGTGGTACCACTGCACTCCAGCCTGGGCTACAGAGTGAGACCATGTCTCTTTAAAAAAAAAAAAAAAAAAAAAAAAAGTCCGGTCGCAGTGGGTCACGCCTGTAATTCCAGCACTTTGGGAAGCCGAGGTGGGTGGATTACTTGAAACTAGGAGTTTGAGACCAGACTGGCCAACAGAGAAACTCTATCTCTACTAAAAATACAAAAATAAGCTGGGTGTGGTGGTGTGCACCTGTAGTCCCAGCTACTCAGGAAGCTAAGGCAGGAGAATCACTTGAACCTGGGAGGCGGAGGTTGCAGTGAGCCGAGATTGCGCGCCACTGCACTCCAGCCTGGGAGACAGAGTGAGACTCCCTCTCAAAAAAAAAAAAAAAAAAAAAAAAAAAAAAAAAAAAAGTTGAAGAACTGTTCCATATCGAAGTAGATTAAAAAGCACGACAATTAAATGCAATGCATCATCCTGAATCAGATTCTGGATGGAAAAGGTAATTATTTTTTCACAAATGATATTAAAGGAACAACTGGAGAAATTTGTATATGTATTGTCCAGTACCACATCATTGTTAAATTTCGGAATATGATCATTATGAGAGGTGAACCTGGCTGAGCTTCTGGGTCGCGTTCAGACTTGGAGAACTTATCTGTCTAACTAAAGATTGTAAATGCAGCAATCAGCACTCTGTGTGTAGCTAAAGGTTTGTAAATGCACCAATCAGCACTCTGTAAAAACGGACCAATCAGCACTCTGTAAAATGGACCACTCAGCACTCTGTAAAACGGACCAGTCAGTGCTCTGTAAAATGGACCAATCAGCAAGATGTGGGTGGGGTCAAATAAGGGAATAAAAGCTGGCTGCCTAACCTGACAGTGGCAGCTTGTTCGGGTTTGTTTGCGTTTTGTAGCTGTTTTGTTCTTTTGGTCTTCACAATAAATGTTGCCACTGCTTACTTGCTGTGAGTTGTAACACTAACCGCAAAAGTCTGCAGTTTCACTCTTGAAGCCAGGGAGGCCATGAACCCACCAGCAGAAATGAACTGAATGCGCTACCTATAGGAGCTGTAACGCTCACTGGGAAGGCATGCAGCTTCACTCCTGAAGTCAGCGAGAGCACAATCCCACCAGAAGAAAGAAACTCCGGACACGTCTGAATATCTGACGAAACAAATTCCAGACGCACCATCCTAAGAACTCTTAACACTCACCGCGAGGGTCCACAGCTTCATTCTTGAAGTCAGTGAGACCAAGAACCCACCGGAAGGATCCAATCGACACAATTGTGCTCTAGCTATGTAATGCAAAGTCATTGTTCTGTGAGATATGTGCTAAAATTATTTAGGGGTAAAGAATCATCATGTCTGCAGGTTACTCCCTAATCATTAATATTTCATCAAAGTAATTGTCATTTTTTTCCTCTTTATATAATTACAATGTCTTAACAAACTGATCAACCTAGATGACAGGTACAGGGAAGCTCATTTACTATAGCTGTGAGTCTTGAATTTTTTTCAAAATAAAAATTTGAAAAATTCCACTGTATAGGCTGGATGTGGTGGCTCACACCTGGAATCCCAGCACTTTGGGAGACTGAGATGGGTGGATTGCTTGAACTGAAGCATTGGAAGCCAGTCTGGGCAACATAGGGGGACCCCATCTCCACACAAAATACAAAAATCAGCCACGTGTGGTGGTGTGCACCTGTAGTCCCAGCTACTCAGAAGCTGAGGTAGGCGAATCACTTGAGCCCGGGAGGTCCATGATGGTCCAGGCGTGACCACACCACTGAACTACAATGTATGTGACAGAGTGGCACTCTTGTCTGGAGAAAAAAAAAAAACACACACAAAAACCAATAAACTCAAATAGAATATTCAATAGCCTTGTTAAGAGACAGACATGGTTTGCAAATGATCCCTGGCATGTTTTCTTTTATTCCATTTCTCCTTTTACCCACTCTTGAACACTTCAACAACAACAAAAAATTTTTGTTTGAGACGGAGTTTCACTCTTGTTGCCCAGGCTGGAGCACAATGGCACGATCTCAGCTCACGATGACCTCCACTTCCCCGGTTCAAGAGATTCTGCTGCCTCAGCCTCCCAAGGAGCTGGGATTACAGGCATGTGCCACAGGTCCCAGCTAATTTTGGATTTTTAGTAGAAATGGGGTGTCTCTATGTTGGTCAGGCTGGTGGCGAACTCCCAGCCTCAGCTGATCTGCCCACTTTGGCCTCCCAAAGTGCTGGGATTACAGGCGTGAGCCAATGCTCCCGGCCACTTCATCAAATTTTTAATGATTTGTGAAGAGACACAGTAAAGCTCTAGGAAAGGATCCTACTTAAATTAAATCATTTTAAAATTGACAAAATCTGGCCGGGCGCGGTGGCTCAAGCCTGTAATCCCAGCACTTTGGGAGGCCGAGATGGGCGGATCACGAGGTCAGAAGATCGAGACCATCCTGGCTAACATGGTGAAACCCCGTCTCTACTAAAAAATACAAAAAACTAGCCGGGCGAGGTGGCAGGCGCCTGTAGTCCCAGCTACTCGGGAGGCTGAGGCAGGAGAATGGCGTGAACCCGGGAGGCGGAGCTTGCAGTGAGCTGAGATCCGGCCACTGCACTCCAGCCTGGGCGACAGAGCAAGACTCCGTCTCAAAAAAAAAAAAAAAAAAAAATTGACAAAATCCTTTCATAGTTCAATAACTTTCTCCTAATTTATAGGTTTAATAAATTCAGGCTTTTTGGGCAGGGCGTGGTGGCTCACGCATGTAATCTCAGCACTATGGGAGGCTGAGGCGGGTGGATCATGAGGTAAGGAGTTCAAGACCAGCCTGACCAATATGGTGAAACTCCGTCTCTGCTAAAAATACAAAAATTTGCCGAGCGTGGTGGCAAACACCTGTGGTCCCAGCTACTTGGGAGACTGTGGCAGGAGAATCACTTGAACCTGGGAGGCGGAGGTTGCAATGAGCCAAGATCATGCCATTGCACTCCAGCCTGGGTGACAAGAGTAAAACTCCATCAAAATAAATAAATAAAATAAATAAATAAATAAATACATTCAGGCTTTCTGATAGTTGGGTTTTCCTGGGGTTGATTTGTTTGTTTGTTTGTTTTTTGAGACAGAGTCTTGCTTTGTCACCCAGGTTGGAGTGCAGTAGCGTGATCTCGGCTCACTGCAGTCTCCACCTCCCAGGTTAAAGCGATATTCCTGCCTCAGCCTCCTGAGTAGCTAGGACTACAGGTGTGTGCCACCACACCTGGCTAATTTTTTTTTTTTTTTTTGTATTTATAGTAGAGACAGGGCTTCAACATGTTGACCAGGCTGGTCTTGAACTCCTGACCTCAAGCAATCTGCCCGCCTTGACCTCCCAAAGTGCTGGGATTACAGGCATGCACCACCACACACAGCCTGAGGTTTTTTGTTTTTTTTTTTTTTTTTTTTTTTTTGGTGATGGAGTCTCACTCTGTCACCCAGGCTGGAGTGCAGTGGTGCAATCTCAGCTCCCTGCACTGCAGCCTCTGCCTCCCGGGTTCAAGTGATTCTCCTGCTTCAGCCTCCCAAGTAGCTGGGACTACAGGCACGTGGCACCACACCCAGCTAATTTTTTATTTTTAGCAGAGATGGGGTTTCACCATGTTGGCCAGGCTGGTCTCAAACTCCTGACCTCAGGTGATCCACCCGCCTCGGTCTCCCTGAATGCTGGGATTTCAGGCATGAGCCATCACACCCGGGCGAGGTTTTTTTTTTTTTTTAATCATAGTAAAATATATATAGCATAAAAGTTACCATTTTATTTTTAATGGCATTGAGTATATTCGCATTATTGTGCAACCATCACCATTGTCCATCTCCAGAATTTTGCATCATCCCTTACTGAAACCGTACTCATTAAACAATACTTCCCTACTCTTACTGTATATCTTTATATATTCTGCATATTAATCCTTTGTCAGATATGCAGTTCACAAATATTTCCTCTCTATTTTATTGTTTGCCTTTTTACTTCGATGCACAAAATTCTTTAACTTTGATGAAGTCTGCTTTGTTTCGTGTTCTGCGCTTTTGGCGTCATAGCCAAGAAATCATTTCTGTTTTGATTTTCAAAGTGGTGAATAGCCGTAGGTGTTTTTTTCTCTCACATTTAGAAAAGAAATGAGAATTCCAGTTATTTATCATCTGTGGCATGTGCAACTGACACATTTTGGCCTCAGCAATATGTAACTTCAAAATGAAAATACATAAATTTTTTGTAACTAAATTATCACCGACCCACTTGCTGAAATGTAGTTCCTTTTTTTTTTTTTTTTTTTGAGATGGAGTCTTGCTCTGTTGCCCAGGCTGGAGTGCAGTGGTGTGATATCGGCTCACTGCAACCTCCACCTCCCAGGTTCCAGCAATTCTTCTGCCTCAGCCTCCCGAGTAGCTGGGATTACAGGCGCGTGTCACCATGCCCGGCTAATTTTTTTTTTTTTTTTTTGTATTTTTAGTAGAGACGGGGTTTCTCCATGTTGGCCAGGCTGGTCTCAAACTCCTGACCTCATGATCTGCCCTCCTCGGCCTCTCAAAGTTCTAGAATTACAGACATGAGTCACTGTGCCTGGCAAATGTAGTTCTTAAGTCATCCTTTTCTCAGGTGATTTCCTCATATGCTCCAAAACAAATGCCTCAGTTTGTTCTGTTTTGTTTCTGTTCAGGCCTCTTCATTTTGCCTGAGTGTCTTTTGTGAGATATCCACACTGCTGGGCACAGATGTCCTCTACCTGTGCCTGTCTCCGAAGCCTCTAACTTGCTCTCTGGCCAGAGGGAGAAGGATGAAATCTTGCCTCTTCCCCAGCCCTGATCCAGGTGCCTTGAACTTCCTGGCACAGGTGTCTGTTTCAACTTCCTGCCCCAGTGTGGGCATGGTGCTCGGTCCAGCAGGTGGCAGGAGGAAGAACCATTATGAAAGGTGTCAAGACTACCACAATAGGAGAAAAAGATTAGAGTTCAATTCCAAACCCAGCAAGGACAGTGGAAATTTATTAATATAACCAAGGAACAGAATGTGAGGTGGGTGCGAGGTCACAGGATGAAAAATTACTTAAGAAGAAACATCAAGGAGAGAGGAATTCTTGTTACACTGACTTAACAGGATTCTTGCTAAAGGTAGACCAAGTAATCAGACATCAAAGGTAGGTGCTTCACTCTAAACTGATGTAGTAGGATTCTTGCTATTACTGGGCTATGCAAGCCCAGCAAGAATGCAGACCAAGGTCAAGGGCTGAAGAAGAGGGCTCAGACTAACTAAAGTTTAATCAAGGAGCAAACTGTCATCAGTCTCTCTCTCTCTTTTTTTTTTTTTAATTTATTCAAAGAGGGAAGAGTCAATACAATACAGTGGACAGTACACTTTTTTTTTTTTTTGGTCACCCAGGCTGGAGTACAGTGGTATGATCATATCTTATTACAGCCTCCATCTCCTGGGCCCAAGTGATCCTCCTACCCCAGCCTCCTGGGTAGCTGGGAGCACAGGTGTGTACTGCTATGCCCTGGTTAACTTTTTTTTTTCTGAGGCAGAGTTTGGCTGTTGTTGCCCGGGCTGGAGTGCAATGGTGCTATCTCGGCTCACCACAACCTCTGCCTCCTGGGTTCAAGTGATTCTTCTGCCTCAGCCTCCCTAGTAGCTGGGATTACAGGCATGCGCCACTGTGCCCGGCAAATTTTGCATTTTTAGTAGAGATGGGGTTTCTCCATGTTGGTCAGGCTGGTCTCGAACTTCCAACCTTAGGTGATCTGCCCATCTCGGCCTCCCAAAGTGCTGGGATTACAGGTGTGAGCCACCAAGCCCAGCTGCCCTGGCTAACTTTTTTATTTTTGTAGAGACAGGGTCTCCCTACGTTGCCCAGGTGAGTCTCAAACTCTTGAGCTCAAGCAGTCCTCCCCCTAGGCCTCCCAAAGTGCTGGGATTACTGGCATGAACCACTGTGCCAGGCTCAATTTGATGCTTTTCTTGCAATTCAACATATCAAATAAACATAATTAAAAAAAAAATCTCTCTCTTTACAAGGTGAAAGAATAAATTATTTGAGATTTTCCAGAGGCCCTTTAGGAAATCTCAAATTCCATTCAAAATCAAGATTTCATTTAGAATTTGATTTGGGGAAGACAAAACTGTTAGAAATATCAAAAGGTTTGAGCATTTGAGTAAATAAAATCGATGACACTGTGAAACAATAGCCACCTATTTGACCAAAGTGACAGGAAAAGAATTCAAAAGTAGGCCAGGCATAGTGGCTCACAACTGTAATCCCAGCACTTTGGGAGGCCGAGGCGGGAGGGTCACAAAGTCAGGAGTTTGAGACCAGCTTGGCCAATATGGTAAAACCCCATCTCTACTAAAAATACAAAAGTTAGCCAGGCATAGTGGCGCGTGGCTGTAGTCCCAGCTACTCAGAACGCAGAGGCAGGAGAATCGCTTGAACCCAGGAGGCAGAGATTGCAGTGAACCGAGATTGCGCCACAGCACTCCAGCCTGGGTGACAGAGCGAGACTCTGTCTCATTAAAAAAAAAAAAAAAGAATTCAAAAGTAAGTGTAGAAGATAAAACAACTGTAAAGAAACCATAGCTTTTTTTTTTTTTTTTTTTTTTTTTTTTTTTGAGACGGAGTCTCACTCTGTCGCCCAGGCTGGAGTGCATTGGCATGATCTCGGCTCACTGCAACCTCCGCCTCCTGGGTTTAGGCGATTCTTTTGCCTGAGTAGCTGGGATTACAGGTGCCTGCCACCACGCCCAGCTCATTTTTTGTATTTTTAGTAGAGATGGGGTTTCATTATGTTGGCCAGGCTGGTCTCGAACTCCTGACCTCAGGTGATCTGCCCACCTCGGCCTCCCAAAGGGCAGGGATTACAGGCGTGAGCCACGGCGCCCGTCTCATAGCTCTTTTAAAAAGTGAAAAGCGTTGTCTTAAGTAATCGAGGACATAATCAAGGTTAACATAAAACATAGAAAATTATTCTGATAAGACACAAAATCTTGGTTTCCTGGGCAGATCACTCAAAAGAGAAAGATAACCTCTTTCTCTTATAATCTGTTAAGAGCAGACCAATAATCCAAGAAAACTTTGTCATTTTTAATGTAGAGAAAGCTAAATTCTAGTTTCGCATCAGTGTACTTTTGGTGTACAATTTTACTCTTTCTAGTGTACTTTTTTTATTTTTTAAAACCCTTATAAATAAACCTATCCAATCTTAGTCAGCTTTGACCATGAGATAAAATTCCTTTTCCAAGATTCCTTTTCCACAAGCACTCTACAACTTTTTATATCCATTCAGTTTTTGTCCTCTACTTTTTATCTTTCTCATTCTGGAACAACCAGTCATTTTAATCTAGGATAAAATTACTCTCTTTTTCTCTTAACAGAAACACATCCTACATTGCTTGCATACTTTTTATGCAAAGTTGCTTCTTCTCACCCTTATAATTTCTAGTAGTTTTATTTACATATATTGATTATTATTTTTAACCTTTAGTAACCTTCTTTTTTAACAGAGAAAACTAGGAAGTAGACAATTGTGGATTGTCTGTCACATACCAGCCGTCTGTGGTAGACTAGCATATTTTATGAATATACACCATCCGACAATTTTTATAGGTATATGCTGCTTCATAGTACAATTTTCCAATGTGGCAAAAAGAACATGTTTATTAATAGATCCAAATATATTTAGCTTGGCTGTACCGTATAAAAATGAGAAACCAGAAGTATATAAAATTAAACTTATGCTTAATAATGAATGTTTCAGTAGTTTATCTTACTTAGAAAAGATCCACGTATTTAATGAATATCTATTATTTAACTTAGCATAACTCTAAGGTTCCAAGTTACCAAAAAGATTTTGGAAACTATTTTCAGGCAGACATATCATTAAACATAGCTAGCCATCATCTCACGTTATTTCTCTGTTAAGTACTTTTATAGTCTACGCCTGTTAAGCAAGTATCACATAAGCAAAAACCTAAAATGGTTCAATACATCGGTTTTTTGTTTTACTGCTATGCTTGATATGCATAAAGTAACAAATATCAAGTGACTCATTTTTACTACATCATTACTTGTACATTTGTTCTTAGAGTGAACTTATAATTTGTATAATCTTTTTGTTGTTGTTTTGAGCTGGGGTCTCACTCCATTGCCTGGCTGGAGTGAATGGTGTGATCTCCTCTCACTGCAGCCTCGACCTCCCAGGCTCAGGTGATCCTCCCACCTTGGCCTCTGGGGTAGCTGGGACGACAAGCGCACAGCACCATACCTGGCTAATTTTTTGTATTTTTTGTTGAGACAGGGTCTTACTATATTGCCCAGGCTGGTGTTGAGCTCCTGGGCTCAGGCAATCCACCCACCTTGGCCCCCTAAAGTCCTGGGATTACAGGTATGAAACATCACATCTGGCCAATTTTTATAATCTTAAATATCTAGTAAATATAATATTACCTCACTTGACTAGTAACCCCAAGTAGAATAAAAATGAGCATATCATATTTGATAATGAAAATTTTAAGACATACTCATTTTTATTGTCAATAATACCAAATTAGTCTTATTTATCAAAGATTTACTCAATACATGTGAACTGGAAAAACATTTGGGTTAGTTCCTATATTTCTAAGCGTTTTAGTAATATTAACTTTACTTAAGCATGCATTTATCTCTAAGTCAATTTAAACAGCATTCTTTTATAGGATTTTGGAAATAAATTTGATGGGGCTGGGCGTGGTGGCTCATGTCTGTAATCCCAACACTTCGGGAGGCCAAGGGAGGTGGATCACTTGAGGCCAGGAGTTTGAGACCAGCCTGGCCAGCATGGTGAAACCCTGTCTCTACTAAAAAATAAGAGAGGCCAGGCGTGGTGGCTCATGCCTGTTATCCCAGCACTCTGGCAGGCTGAGGTGGGAGGATCTCCTGAGGTCAGGAGTTCAAGACCAGCCTGGCCAACATGGCGAAACCCCATCTCTACTAAAAATACAAAAATTAGCTAGGTGTTGTGGTGCACACCTGTAATCCCAGCTACTCAGGAGGCTGAGTATTGCTCCAACCCAGGAGGCAGAGGTTGCAGTTAGCTAAGATTGCACACTGTACTCCAGCCTAGGCGACAGAGAGACTACATCTCAAAAAAAAAGAGAGAGAGAATCAAAATCTGTCCTTTCATCTTTTTTTTTTGGACAGTTTTGCTGTTTTGCCCAGACTAAAGTGGCACAATCTCAGCTCACTGCAACCTCCGCCCCCTGGGTTCAAGTGATTCTCCTGCCTCAGCCTCCTGAGTAGCTGGGTGCCTGCCACCACACCCAGCTAATTTTTGTATTTTTAGTAGAGATGAGGTTTTGCCACGTTGGCCAGGCCAGTCTTGAACTCCTGGCTTCATATGATTCACCCGCCTCTGCCTCCCAAACTGTTAGGATTACAGGCGTGAGCCATGGAGCCCAGCCTGTCCTTACATCTTAAGAATCAAAATCAAAAGTGCTTCAACAGACTGTCGTTTGCTGCCCTGCTTCAGGAGCCAGACTCATCAACGTGATCCCTAATCGGTCAGGAGTGAAGGCAAAGTCTTCAAAGGTGTACTTGAGGTCTTGGGTGAGCAGTTTTGGGAGTCCATTGATGAATCTGATCCTATTTGAGTCACAACACCATAACGGTTCAGGAAAAAATTATTCTGACACTTGTTACAATGATAAGGAAGACTTTATTCAGGACAATTACAATAGGTATCAAGACTCAATAGAGGAGAGAGACAGGGCTCAATTCCAAATAAAGCAAGGACAAGTGGGGATTTATAACCAACTCCAGAGTTGTGGAGTCTACGAATGGAAATTACGAAGACGAGACATCAATGGTAAGGAGATTCTTTTTTTTTTTTTCTTTTTGAGACAAGGTCTTGCTCTGTTGCTGTCACTCAGGCTGGAGTGCAGTGGCACAATCATGGCTCACTGCAGCCTTGACCTCTTGGGCTCAAACAATCCTTTTACCTCAGTCTCCTGAGTAGCTGGGACCACAGTTGTGTACCACCATGCCTAGCTAATTTTTTAATTTTTTTTTTTTTTTAAAGATGAGGTCTTGCTATGTTGCCCACACTGGTTTTGAACTCTTGGCCTCAAATGATCCTCTTGCCTGGCACTCCCAAAGTGTTGAGACCATGCCCAGCCTACAGTAGGGAGATTATTGTTAAACCAACTTAAACAGGGCTCTTGCTAAAGCAGGCCAGGGTGATCAAGTATTAAGGATGGGGGCTTCTCTCTAAACTGACTTAACAGAATTCATGATACAACTGAACTATGCAGGCCTGGCAAGGATGGGAGCCAACACTGAGGCTAATTGAGAGGAGACTTCAGAGGATTTTTGGTTTTTTTTGAGACGGGGTCTTACTATGTCACCCAGGCTGGAGTGCAGTGGTGAGATCTCGGTTCACTGCAACCTTCACCTCCAGGGTTTAAGTAATTCTCCTACCTCAGCCACCCTTGTAGCTGGGATTACAGGTGTGTGCCACCACACTCAGCTAATTTTTTTGTTTGTTTGTTTGTATTTTTAGTAGAGACAGGTTTTCACCATGTTGGGCACACTGGTCTCAAGCTCCTGGCCTCAAGTGATCCGCCCACCTCAGCTTCCCAAAGTGCTGGGTTTACAGGCATGAGCCACCATGGCCTGGCCCATTCAAAGGATGTTGACTAAAATTTGATCAAGGAGAGTCTTTGACAGTCCCTACAAGGGGGATCCGTATTTTCATTTTGCACTAGGCCCCACAAATTGTGTAGCCAGTCCTGTACATAGCCCAGGCAGCCTGAATACATATACTATTTGTTTCCTTGGGATTCTATTTCCTCAGGCATTAGCTGGCGAAAAGTTAAGCCTGAGCATTCTTCTTGCCACAATCTGGTCTCCGGATCTCCTAGTGAACACATGCTTGGACAAAGCCAAGCACTTATCTCCCAAGAATGATATAATTTTTAGCTATGGATTAGTTCCAATTCAGTTTATGCAGGAAAATATTTTCTATCTGTGGAGTGGCATGGTTCAGTTGATAATGTGCTAATTTAAATAACTAAGCAGAATGTTCACATCTCAGTTCGAAGTATCTGAGTTTGTATAACTTGCTGATTCATGGCTTCTTTTGAAGAATTGGGAATTAACTGGCCTTAGGTTTATATTACTAGGAAGTTTACCAAAGTGTGGTTGGGCATGGTGGCTCACACCTGTAATCCCAGCTACTCAAGAGGCTGAGGCAGGAGAATCAGTTGATCCCGGGAAGCAGAGGTTGCAGTGAGCCGAGACTGTGCCACTGCACTCTAGCCTGGGTGACAGAGCAAAATATTGTCTCAAAAAAAAAAAAGTTTACCAAAGTGAACAGAAATGAGGAGTTGACCTAAGGACAAGTACCTCTACCCAGAATGCAGAAGCAATCCCCCAAATTGCAGTTTTCCAGCTTCAAATACTCAAAGATCCAGCCTCCATCGGCCCATGATAGCAAAGCTTTTGCTGCTGTAATTGTTATACTAAGATTCTTTGATTTTATTTTCGCTAAGCTTTATAGTATGCACTTTTCCTTTGAGTCACACTTTTCTGCCTTTGGAATGTGCCCTTTGCTATGGTTTGAACATGTCCTCCAAAGTTCATGTGTTGGGAAATTAATCCCCAGTGCAACAGTGTTGGGAGGTGGGGCCTAATAAGTGGTGATTATGATATGCAGGCTCTGTCGGCATGAAGGGGGTGGGTTAGTTATTGTGAGATTGGGCTTCTTATAAAGTGAGTTTGGCCCCTCCTGCTCTCACACATGCTCTCTTGCCCTTCTGCCATGGGATGACATAGTAAGAAGGTCCTTGCCAGACGCAGGCCTTTGACCTAGGACTTCTCGGCCTTCAAAACTGTAAGAAGTAACCTAAAGGCCGGGTGCGGTGGCTCACGCCTGTAATCTCAGCACTTTGGGAGGCTGAGACAGGCGGATCACGAGGTCAGGAGATCGAGACCATCCTGGCTAACACGGTGAAACCCCGTCTCTACTAAAAATACAAAAATTAGCCAGGGGCAGTGACGGGCGCCTGTAGTCTCGGCTACATGGGAGGCTGAGGCAGAAGAATGGCATGAACCCGGGAGGTGGAGCTTGCAGTGAGTGGAGATCGCACCACTGCACTCCAGCCTGGGCAACAGAGCGAGACTCCATCTCAAAAAAAAAAAAAAAGAAGTAACTTAAAAATAATAATAATAAATTGCCCAGTCTGTGGCATTCTGTTATAGCAGTGGCTCATACCTGTAATCCCAGCAGTTAGAGTTAGCAATTAGAGTGAGACTCCATCTCAAAAAAAAAAGGCAGGGTACAGTGGCTCACGTCTGTAATCCCAGCACTTTGGGACGCCAAGGCGGGCGGATCACACAGTCAGGAGTTCAAGACCAGCCGGACCAACATGGTGAAACCTCATCTCTACTAAAAATACAAAAATTAGCAGGGCCTGGTGGCATGTGCCTGTAGTCCAGCGACTCAGGAGGCTGAGGCAGAAGAATCACTTGAATCTTGCGGGGTGGAAGTTGCAGTGAGCCAAGATTGCACCACTGCACTCCAGCCTGGGAGACAGAGCAAGACTCCGTCTCAAAAAACAAACAAAAAAAGAATGGACAAAGGACAGGTCTAGTTTTGTTTAAACAGGCCCCAGGAATAAAGACCTGTTTTTAACTGAAGGCTGCTTTTGAATTAAGTTCAGTTCTGAGAATTGAATTCATTCAGGTTAACTCTAGAGACCTCAAGGTTACTAGATTCCTAAAAGCTACTCACCTCCAAGAGACCCAAATCAGGGTAAGCCTGGAAGTTGACAAAGCAACAAAAGTGGATCCTGACTCTAGAAATCCAAAGCAGCAATTCGATCTCTAGGCAACTTCAGTTTCCTCCAGGACTTACATGGAAGCAAGCCAAGTAGTTATTACATCTCTAATTCAGTGTTTGAGTGAAATATGAGAGTGTTGCATTGGGTTAAAGGGCATAGGAAATCCTTTTCGTCACATCACAATGGCTCTTCATTTTATATCCTTTGAATAAGGAAGATTCCAGAAGTTTCCCTCTCAACACAAATCACGATGGCTTCCACGATGGGCAGTGATGCTTGAGAAATGTCATGTTGCAGCCGGGCGCGGTGGCTCAAGCCTGTAATCCCAGCACTTTGGGAGGCCGAGACGGGCGGATCACGAGGTCAGGAGATCGAGACCATCCTGGCTAACACGGTGAAACCCCGTCTCTACTAAAAATACAAAAAACTAGCCGGGCGAGGTGGCGGGCGCCTGTAGTCCCAGCTACTCAGGAGGCTGAGGCAGGAGAATGGCGCAAACCCGGGAGGTGGAGCTTGCAGTGAGCCGAGATCCGGCCACTGCACTCCAGCCCGGGCTACAGAGCAAGACTCCGTCTCAAAAAAAAAAAAAAAAAAAGAGAAATGTCATGTTGCTTAACACTCAGACTCTTTGAACTGTGCATCAATGTATTTGTGTAAAATCCGACTATAAGGGCCCTTCATGAAAAGATGTCTACAAACATTTTCATTTTCTTGTAAATAATTACTGTAAGGGGAAAAAAAGCAATTAGAAGGAAGGACTTCAGCATCCTAAGTTCTTGTGCCCCATCCAAATCTGCTTTCTAAAGTCTCTATGGGAAAACCAGAAATATCATTTTAATGGCCTGGGTGGGTTCTTGCATTGTAAGTATACAGAGCAGTATGTTGAGAAAGCTTAGTGCTCTGAATCACCCAATGTACTTTATACATTTATTTAGAGAAGAATAGTTTAGTTTTAATTATTTATGATAATAGCTCTCAGTGCACTAGTAAATGTCCTTTGGTGCATATTTTGTAAGAGTAATGAAGTCTTTGTAACGTGAGCTTTCTCTTCAGCTATAAGCTCCTTCTTTTTGCTGAAGAACCAGGGCAGCAGAGTGTGTTCGTGTATAAGTGTGTGTATAAATTACCAGGCTTGACGTTTAGCAAAATGCTATTGAACTTAATTGAGGATTTCTAAGAATTATTCCTGGATGTACTCAGTGTCCCATCTCCCAGTCATCCTCTCTCACAGCCATAGCCTTAGCAATTTGGCGGGAGAAGACATCACCATGAGGGAGATGAGCAGCCTGTCCGAATATTTGTTTTTGTTGTTTTCTTTCAGTGTTTTTCTTATTGTGCTTCCTCTGTTGCAATAATCTGTGATACTGTAATAAAACACATAGCTAGAAAGAATATAAATCTATTGTATTTCCCTCTGGCCTAAGTTAAATATACTGTAGCTTACGGGTAAGTCTTATTATGTCAAGGAATCTTCTCACCTTTTCTTTTCTTTTTTGTTTTTTGAGATGGAGTCTTGCTCTGTCACCCAGGCTGGCGTGCAGTGGTGCGATCTCGGCTCCCTGCAACCTCCGCCTCCTGGGTTCAAGAGATTCTCCTACCTCAGCCTCCTGAATAGCTGGAATTACAGGCACGCGCCACCATGCCTGGCTAATTTTTCGTATTTTTAGTAGAAACGGGGTTTTACCATGTTGGCTAGGATGGTCTCGATCTCTTGACCCCATGATCCGCCCGCCTCGGCCTCCCAAAGTGCTGGGATCACCAGCGTGAAACACCGCGCCCAGCGTAATTGCCTTATTTTCAAATGAGATCCTAAACTAATCATAGTCATTCAGACAGAACAATAGTTCTGGCAATGTCAAAATTATCCTCCTGCAGATTAGACATGGCTTCTGTGTGAGTGAAACATACTGACCAATTTTGCTTCTTGTCTCTAGAAAAACAAAATTAAGAGCCTTTCAGACATTAGATTTGAAGTAAATGGGCCACCCATGAGTTAAAACCAATGGAAGAAATCAGATAATCTGGAAGGAGATCTGGGGGCTGATTCTTGTGGGACAAATGCAGTGCCTGGTTCCTGAAGCAACAATGCCAGAAGGGACATGTGGGGAACATGTCAGACTGACGGCACCCTGCTCCATGTGGATGGGAACATAGGCAGCAACTTCTAAAATGCGTGGCAATGCCACCTGCCCATCAAGGTTACAATGTCAGTTCACGGAAGCAACAGAAAAGACAAGATTGATAATGAAAATTGCTTTAACACTTCTTTTCTTTTCTTTTTCTCTTTTTCTTTCTCTCTCTTTCTTTTTTTTTTTTTTTTTTTTTTTTTTTTTGAGACGGAGTCTCACTCTGTCACCCAGGCTGGAGGGCAGCAGCACAATCTCGGCTTACTGCAACCTCTGCCTCCCGGGTTCAAGCTAATTCTCCTGCCTCAGCCTCCTGAGTAGCTGGGACTACAGGCACATCCGACCATGCCCAGCTAATTTTTGTATTTTTAGTAGAGACAGAATTTCACCACGTTGGCCAGGCTGGTCTCAAACTCCTAACCTCAGGTGATTCTCCTGCCTCCGCCTCCCAAAGTGCTGGGATTATAGGTGTGAGCCATTGCACCCAGCTTTAGCATTTCTATCTACAAAGTTTTCTTGTTAAATGGAAGAAGACTATTGCAGTCATCTATTGCCATGTTAACAGATATCCCAAAACTTAATGGCTTAAATCATACCATTTTATTTATTCACTTACAATTCATGGTAAAATCCATTAGTTCATCATGAGATCCCTTCACCAAGAAAAAAATACAACTGTATTGATCACCTTTGGAGGATCCTAGGGAAACAACTGGCTAACTTAAAATCTGTTTAGATCCTTTTGTAGTTCATAGGTGTGATAATTGGGTGTTCACGTGCACGTGTGAGATGTGCCACACTCCAGCCTTGTTACAACATCAGCATGTTACCCATCTGACATGAAAACAACAAAACAAAATAAAATTGGGTTAATGGAGAGACAGAATTAAGAATTTATTTTGTCCTTACATGTAATCTACCTGTCAGCACTGATGAAGAAACATTTGTCTACAAAAGTATTTCAGATAATAAAGAAGCAATTTTTTAAATCACCATTTATAACCCCTAATTAACTACTGACCCTAGGCAATGATTATCAATGTCTGATAATGTCATAAGAAGAGACTTTTGAACATTATCATGTGCCTCCTGATAGATGTGTGCAACATCACCCATGAAGTTGTGTTGCCAACAACAACAAAGTTGTTGTATGAACAAAGTTGTTGAATCTGATCAAGCCTTTAGTTCTAACTACCATTTCACAGGAAATAACAAGGAACACTGTAACATATTTTCTTCAAAAAAAAAAAAAAAAAAAAACAGTATAAGGATGGGATCAGCAAAATCTAGACTATGGGAAACTCAGTAGGTCAAAAACCCAAGTTTCTTCAATAAAAATCCTTAAAAATGAAGCAGAGAGAGTGATGGGGTGGATGGTAAATGGGTGCAGATGTGGGGAGAAAGTTAAAATACTTAGCAATCAGTTGCAATGTATGGGCCTTATTTGGATCCAGACAAAAACTGTAAAAGAAGAAGAAAGCCAGGCACAGTGGATCACACCTGTAATCCCAGAACTTTAAAAGGCCAAGTGGATCACTTGAGCTCAGGAGTTCAAGACCAGCCTGGGCAACACGGTAAAACCCTGTCTATACAAAAAGTACAAAAATTGGCCTCGCATGGTGGTGCATACCTGTAGTCCCAGCTACTCAGGAGGCTGAGATGGGAGAATCTCTTCAGCCCAGGAGGTGGAGGCTGTATTGAGCCATGATCATGCCACTGCACTCTAGCCTGGGTAATAGAGCAAGACCCTGTCTCAAGAAAGAAAAAAAAAAAAGAAAGAAAAATATAATAAAAAGTTAGTTAGGGAAATGTGAACAATGACCAGATATTTGATGATATTAAGGAATTATTGTTAATTTTTTAGATGTGATGGTAACATTATAATTTTGCTTTATAAAAAGAGTTTTTGTTTGGGTGCAGCGACTCGCATCTATAATTCCAACACTTTGGGAGGCTGAGGCAGGAGGACCGTTTGAGCCCAGTTGTTCAAGGTTATAGTGAGTTTTGATCCCGCCACTGTAAAGGCCCTGTCTCAAAAAATAGTTCTTATCTTTTAGACATAATACTAAAATATATACAGGGAAATGATGTATTATCTAGAATTTTTTCTAAATAATCAGGGGTGAAATTGTAGGTGGGTATATAGGTGAAACAAAAGTGGCTATTTATTGTTAGCTGACATTGGAAAATTGATACTATTATCTCTATTTGAATGTGTTTGGAAAGTTCCACAGTTGTTTTTTTTTTTTTTTTTTTTTAATCAACAGAAATGACTGAAA
Organism: Macaca fascicularis; assembly: GCF_037993035.2. Classification (NCBI taxonomy): domain Eukaryota; kingdom Metazoa; phylum Chordata; class Mammalia; order Primates; family Cercopithecidae; genus Macaca; species Macaca fascicularis. The sequence goes on from NC_088379.1 coordinate 133,767,001, forward strand.
GAAATGAAATATCATAGCTTCCAAACCAGAACGGGGAGAAAAGGAAAGAGAGGGCAGGGAGAAAAAAAAAGAAAACTTTATTAGTCCTATAGAAGGCAAGAAAGAAGAAAAAAAAGTTACCCAAATAGTCATCTGCTAGCAAATGAGACCCCTTTTCCCAAATCTTACACAGTCATGTTTCCACTGCCCATATCTGGTCTCTGTAGTGAAAGTGCGTTGAGGTAGGACACGAGGTTCTAATCTTGGCCCTCTCTGGGCTAAGTTGTCCCTTGCATGGCTCCTCAGGCTATATTAAGAGCCTGGACATCCTTTGACCATTGGCAGCTTTGTGACAGCTGGCTGGGGATAGAGATTCAGTTTGCTGCCACAGAAGAAAGCAAAGCCAACTAGGTCACATGAGGAAGTAATCTGAGCCCTTAGCTCCAACCTGAGAGCTAAGTTTCATCTTGCCTGCTGCTGTGAGGCTGTCAGGGATAACCTGATGCTACATGACTGAAAGAAAAAGCCAACCTCTAAGACCCCCTTGCCAAGAACGTTGCCTTTTACAAACTCTTGAAGTATGATTTGGGAAGTTTCTAGTAAGAGTGACTGGCAGCTGACTTGAATGAAAGTAAATGTCAGAGAAGGGGGAAATGGGATTGGAGCAGTGAATACCACAAAGATGGCGGCATCTTAGTGACTGTATTTTTAGAGGGGATGGGAATCTTGAAGAGGAAGAAAATCTTTCTTCCCTCTCTCAAACATTGTTATGAATAATGTTACTTCATTTTTTCTTCCTTCCAGGTGCAACCCTTTCAGCTGCTTTCTAGTTATTTCCCCATATGTTCTCTATTTTTTTCCTTTTTTACCCTTTGATTTCTTTTTTCAAAGCAGAACTCTGCTTATCGCCATCTACTAAGCACTGCATTTCTCCCCATATCTCTCCCTGGATGTGCAGCTTTCTTATTTCATTCCTATCTCCATTCCTGTTCCCCTTGCCTCTTTGTCAAATCTTTTGCTGCCTTTTTTTTTTTTTTTTCTGTTAATCACTCCTCTGCCTCTGCTTTTCCTCTGAATTTCTATACCTTAGTCACTCTGAAACTCTGTGCCTTGTTCTCTTCTTGCCCTTGTCCCCTCTAGTGCATATAACGTCCATGAAAGGATTATGCAGCCGGAAGCTCTCAGAGTAAGGTCAGAGTGTTCTGATGTGGAAAAGCTTCTATAGTGACTGCACTTTATTGGTGGAGGTTGTTGTCCCTTTTCATCCTCCTAGAGCATTTACTAGGTATAATGTCGGGATCTTTCTTTGTTTTGCTCATAAAAATCTCTCAGGACTCTGAAAGTCGGGTTGCTTTTTCCTTCCTAACTTGTGTCTCAATTTTATTATCACCTTAAGTGGCATCTGGTTGACAATGAGAAGAAAGAATTCAGAGAAAGAAATAGAATGGGGGAAAAATGACCTGTGTCACCTACCAAAAGCTGGCTTGGGCTTAGCTTAGCTAATGTTTTTCTTGGGAAATTGTGGTACACCAACACAGTAATACATTTTTATAACGATGGAGATCTAGAACTGTTCTAAAAAGGAAACAACAACAACAAAAAAAACTATATGAAAGAAAAATTTTTTAAAATTAGTATACCAAGTGGTAGACCCACAAATTATTTACTTGGATAGCAATACGTAAACTTACTATGTCAGCACCATCCTACATATTTTCTATATATTCACCCATGGTTTTCTCAACAGATTATGGGCCAGGTACTATAGGCCCAATTCTGCAGGTGAGAAAAATGAGGCACAGAGAGGTTAAGTTTTTTGTCCATGGTATTACACAGTTAGTAAGTAGTAGCCTCAGATCTGATCCCAAGCCATCTCACTACAGAGTTCATGGAATTCACTGCTGTAGCATTTTGAATTTTTATAGCAATTTTTACTTGCTTTCATTAGTAAAGCTCTAATTGAAGTTTAGCGCTCCAGTGTTTCAGTAAGAAGATGAGTTTCAGGATTTGGACCACATAAAAATTTTGTAATAACCTCATCACATTCCAAAGACTTCTACCTGATATCCTTAGGTAACAGGCAGTGGGAAGCCAGAGGGAAGCCAGAGAAAAAGGTGTCCAACAATAAGACAATCTTCAGGCCGACCGCAATGGCTCACGCCTGTAATCCCAGCACTTTGGGAGTCCGAGGTGGGCGGATCACAAGGTCAGGAGTTCAAGACCAGCCTGACCAACACGGGTTCAACAACATGAACCCGTCTCTACCAATAATACAAAAATTAGCCAGGTGTGGTTGCACATGCCTGTAATCCCAGCTATTCAGGAGGCTGAGGCAGAAGAATTGCTTGAATCCAGGAGGTGGAGGTTGCAGTGAGCCGAGATCGCACCGCTGCACTCCAACCTGGGTGACAGAGCGAGACTCTGTCTGAAAGAAAAAAAAAGAGAAGAAGAAAGCCTTCAGTTCCTTTGTTTATTTGTTTGTTTTTGAGATGGAGTCTCAAAACGATCACCCAGGTTGGAATGCAGTGGCACCATCTTGGCTCACTGCAACCTCCACCTCCTGGGTTCAAGCGATTCTTGTGCCTCTGCCTCCCAAGGAGCTGAGGTTACAGGCACCTGCCACCACACCGGGCTAATTTTTTTTTTTTTTTTTTTTTGTATTTTTTAAGTAAAGACAGGGTTTCGCCATGTTGGCTGGGCTGGTCTTGAACTCCCGACCTCAAATGATCTGCCTGCCTCAGCCTCCGAAAGTGCTGGGATTACACACCGTGCCTAGCCAAAATCCTTCAGTTCTTAAAGTACTTTCTTTCTTTTTTCTTTTTTGAGGCAGAGTCTCACTCTGTTGCCCAGGCTGGGGTGCAGTGGTACAGTCTTGGCTCACTGCAACCTCTGCCTCCCAGGTTCAAGCGATTCTCCTGCCTCAGCCTCCCGAGTAGCTGGGATTACAGGCACGCACCATCATGCCTGACTAATTTTTGCATTTTTTGTAAAGACAGGATTTCACCATGTTGGCCAAGCTGGTCTCAAACTCCTGACTTCAAGTGATCCTCCCTCATCGGCCTCCCAAAGTGCTGGGATTACAGGTGTGAGCCACTGTGCCTGGCCCAGTTCTTAAAGTGCTTTAAGTAGTTAGTTGTTCCTAATTATTCACCACTAGACATAATGCTAATATATTCTTATGGCTTAATCTTTGTTTATATCCATGATTCTAAAAAAGTTATAATAAAGATAATTTAAAAATAAGTCATATAATTTTCACCAATATCAGTCAGAAACATCATAAGATCGTTGTTAAATGATAGTTTTCAGAGAAAATTATTTTATGTGAAAAATTCTAAGTAGAACTATTGCATAGACTACAATTCAAAAATTTTAAAAAGAACAAGAAGAGACTCTATTAAGGTTAAATTTTAATGTAATCAGAAATCAGATTGTATATGCTGGAAGTAATACATGATTTTAAAAATCAACATGCATGACCAGGCGTGGTGGCTCTCACCTGTAATCCCAGCACTTTGGGAGGCCGAGGTGGGCAAATCACAAGGTCAGGAGTTTGAGACTAGCCTGGTCAACATGGTGAAACCCCATCTCTCCTAAAAATACAAAAAATTTGCTGGGTGTGGTGGCGTGCAGCTGTAATCCCAGCCACTCAGGAGGCTAAGCAGGAGAATCACTTGAACCCTGGAGACGGAGGTTGCAGTGAGCTGAGATTGCACCACTGCACTCCAACCCAGGCGACAGTGCAAGACTCCATCTCAAAAAAAAGCAAACAAAGAAACAAACAAAAAAACAAATCAACATGCACAACTTATTTTAGAGGAATTTTAATATAGAATGATATAAAAAATAGAAAGATGTAGCTGTGACATGAACGTGCTATTCATATATTGCAGGCGAATTGTCAAGATGATATGGTAAATTTACATATGCTGGTGGTAGCAAGTATAAAACCCAGATATATAAGTCAAGGTAGGAAATATCTATCATTTGAGAAGGAATTATCTACAAAATGTAAGATTTTGACCAGGAGCCAAGAAAAAGGCTGTTGAGCCTCACTGTTAGCTCTTGCTCCTATGAGACTACAGAAAAGCTGTCTCTCTTCTGTTGTTTACAGTGAATTGTCTATAATCTTTTAATAGTTGGCAATGAACTTGCTGGAATAGCTGAGTGATTATCAATCCTTATACTCCACAGATCAATACTCCATCATTAAACTTTGGACATAGCTTTCAGTTGGCTGGGAGGAGGAGGAAGCCGACCAAGTTGCTTTTCCAAGATGCGTCATAGCAGGCAGTGTGGGAGACTAAGCTGAGATTTACCGTATGCCTTAATATCCTTTGGACTCCAAAGTTTTGAAGATTACTGCAGGACATTGAAGGTGACTGAGACCCACACCTTCAGTAACTAGTTTCTGGTCTGCCCTATTTATATCAATGTATCATATCAATGATACGTAGCCTGGAGGTTTTGATAACTGACTTGGAAATTCTGCCATAGTCTCATCCTTTTATTCCCCTTACTAATATAGGGTTGAATTAGTGGCATTGTGGTACGAAATTCTCTAGATGCATTTGTGCAAGTGTGTACACATGCATACTCACTACTTCTTTCTTTTCTTTTCTTTTCTTTTTTTTTTTTTTGTGTGTGTGTGTGTGTGTGTGTGTGCGCGCGTGAGACAAAGTCTTGCTCTGTTGCCCAGGCTGGGGTGCAGTGTTATGATCTCAGCTCACTGCAACCTCTGCCACCCGGATTCAAGTGATTCTCCCGAGTAGCTGGGACTACAGGTGCCCACCACCACAACCGGCAAATTTTTTGTATTTTTAGTAGAGGTGGGGTTTCACCATTTTGACCAGGCTGGTCTGGAACTCTTGACTTCATCTGCCACATCCAGCCCATACCCATTATTTCTATTTCATATCATACACATTCTGAAAATTCACTTTTCTTTTATGTACCCATCAACTTTAAAGTGTATTAATCTTTAAATAGATAATTTACATGATTCAAATTTTAAAAAATATAAATGTATACACTAAGAAGTCTTTTTCTCCTCTCTGTTCCCATTCTAACCTATCAGTTCTTAATTCTGCAAACAACCAATGTTGTTAGATTTTCTATATCCTTCCAGACATATTTAAGGTATGTATATATAAGAAAAAATATAGGCCGGGCGCGGTGGCTCAAGCCTGTAATCCCAGCACTTTGGGAGGCCGAGACGGGCGGATCACGAGGTCAGGAGATCGAGAGACGATCCCGGCTAACACGGTGAAACCCCGTCTCTACTAAAAAATACAAAAAAATAGCCGGGCAAGGTGGCGGGCGCCTGTAGTCCCAGCTACTCGGGAGGCTGAGGCAGGAGAATGGCGTGAACCCGGGAGGCGGGGCTTGCAGTGAGCTGAGATCCGGCCACTGCACTCCAGCCTGGGTGACAGAGCAAGACTCCGTCTCAAAAAAAAAAAAAAAAAAAAAAAAGAAAAAATATATAGCTGCATTATTGGTTTGGTTTTTTTTTTCCTTTTACTCAAGTGGCAGTCTATTTTACATACTTTTGAGCTTACTTTCATCAGATAAAATTAAATTTTAATGTGTTCAGATGCTTTATCTATCCTGGTTATCTCTCTTGTCCTACTGTCCCATTTCTCACTCCCAATATGCATTTACTCTGCACTTGTATGCTAGAAACACATTAGTTCATTTCCTGATTAGTATAGGTTTTTTTGTCTTTTTTTTTTTTTTTTTTTTTTTTTTTTTGAGACGGAGTCTCGCTCTGCCGCCCAGGCTGGAGTGCAGTGGCCGGATCTCAGCTCACTGCAAGCTCCGCCTCCCGGGTTCACGCCATTCTCCTGCCTCAGCCTCCCGAGTAGCTGGGACTACAGGCGCCGCCACCTCGCCCGGCTAGTTTTTTGTATTTTTAAAGTAGAGACGGGGTTTCACCGTGTCAGCCAGTATGGTCTCGATCTGCTGACCTCGTGATCCGCCCGTCTCGGCCTCCCAAAGTGCTGGGATTACAGGCTTGAGCCACCGCGCCCGGCCCTTTTTTGTCTTTTTTTTGACGGGGTCTCACTCTGTCACCCAGGCTGGAGTGCAGTGGTGCGATCTCGGTTCACTGCAACCTCCATCTCCCAGGTTCAAGCGATTCTTGTGCCTCAGCTTCCTGAGTAGCTGGTATTACAGGCGTGTACCAACACACCCAGTTAATTTTTGTATTTTTAGTAGAGATGGGGTTTCACCACGTTGGCTAGCCTGGTCTCAAACTCCTGGCCTCAAGTGATCTGCCCACCTCGGCTTCCCAAAGTGCTGGGATTACAAGTGTGAGTCACTGCACCTGGCCATATGAAACTGATTTTTTAATTTATTTGCCACCCGCTTAGTGTTCTGAAACTAGTTCTATCTACTTTGGTGACTATTCAATTAAATTTCAGCTTGTTAATATACATGGATTGGCCAGATACTGGTAGAAGAGATATAGGACCATGCCTTTATTGAGTCAGTATGTTATAAAAAGAGATATAAAATAATTATAAATATCTGAATTCTTTAGAATTCTACCTACGAACTTTATACAATCCAAATCGAAATACCAGTTAGATTTTTTTAGGGCATTAAAAATACAGTTAGGCCAGGCATGGTGGCACATGCCTATAATCTCAGCACTTCGGGAGGTTGAAGTTGGAGGACTGCTTGAGCCCAAGAGTTCAAGACCAGCCTGGGCAACATACTGAAACCTCATCTCTAATAATAAACAGCAACAAAAAGCATAAATAATAAAAAATAAAAATTTAATTGTATAAAAAATGAAATATATAATACATCATTATTTGTGTAAGTTAATAATACCTGAGCACAAAATCATATATATTTTGTACCTACAACCAAAATAATACACATTAGAATGTGGGGCTTGTGGGGAGGTAAAAAGAATCAAAATAGAGTATTGGGGTAAAGGAAAATAAGTAAGTAGAATAAAAGCAGATACTTGCACAATCCAATGATGGTCATGGACCATGAACTGAGAAATATAATTACGTCATCTTTCTATGCCCAGGCAAGGGGCAGGATTGCGAGGTGGATAGCAGAGACTTTATGTCTTCGGGTGAGCCTAAATTGATGGGACCCTTCCACATAAGATTTGAGACACTAGACCCAGATACCTTAAAAAAAAATATATCTCTTGGCCGGGCGCGGTGGCTCACGCCTGTAATCCCAGCTCTCAGGGAGGCAGAGGCGGGAGGATAGCTTGAGCCCAGGAGTTCGAGACCTGCCTGGGTAATATAGCGAGACCTCGTTCTCCACAAAAAGGAAAAAAAAAAAAAAAAAGACAAAAAAAAAATATATATATATATATATCTCTTACAGCCTGAATCTCAATACTGGAGACTGACTGATTACAGATTCTTTCTTAGAATAAAAAGGGGTCATGAAGAGATCAAAGAACAAACAAAAACAGACCAAAAATCTGCCCTCATTGATGGGAGGATATCAGAGGCACATAGGAGCCAGCTGTAGAACTTCCAGTAGCCAATGGGAAAACAATTTAAGCAACTAAATAACAAAGTAGTATTGGACTATAACTCAACATATCAGAGGCTGGGCGCGGTGGCTCACACCTGTAATCCCAGCACTTTGGGAGGCCGAGGTGGGTGGATCACAAGGTCAGGAGTTTGAGACCAGCCTGGCCAAGATGATGAAACCCCATCTCTACTAAAATAAAAAAAAAATTAGCTGGACATGGTGGCATGCACTTGTAATCCCAGCTACTCAAGAGGCTGAGGCAGGAGAATTGCTTGAACCCTGGAAGTGGAGGTTGCAGTGAGCCAGAGGTTGCAGTGAGCCAAGATCGAGACATTGCACTCCAGCCTGGGTGACAGTGCAAGACTCTGTCTCAAAAAAACAAAAAACTCAACATATCAACATTCATGAGTCCATACTGATAAAAATAAATGATTGAATAGATTAATAAATTGAGGAGAACAGACAAATCTTTCATGCTCTCCTGCAGAAGAATGACAAATAATGTATGTAGATACTCCACCCATAATGAGGGGAGAATAACTCCGTACTCCTTGAGTGTGGGCTGCACAAGGAGTGGGGAGCTATGCTTCCCAAAGGGTAGAGTGCGCAAAACGGGATAAGGAGCAGCTGCCTGCTGGGGAAAACAGACACTCCCTCAGCCAGGTGATCGAGTGTCACATCAGCAATAATAGATCGTGTTAATAGATGTGCCTTTGTGTGATGTGATGAAATGGCACTGTATCTCAGTGATCTTCCCAACACCACAGAACCCCAGGATAATCAGGTGAAAAACATCAGAGAAATTCCAACAGAGGGGCACCCTACAATATACCTGACCAGCACCCCTCAGAACTGGTAAGATCGTCGAAAATAAAGAAAGTCTCAGAGGCCAGACAGGGTGGCTCATGCCTGTAATCCCAACACTCTGAGAAGTTGAGGTGGGAAGGTGGGAGGATCCTTTGAGTCTAAGAGTTCAATACTAGCCTGGGCAACATGGCAAAACCCCATCTCTACAAAAAAGACGAAAACTTGCCAAGCCATGGTGGCACGTGCCTGTGGTCCTAGCAGCTCAAGAGGCTGAGGTGGGTAGATCACTTGAACCCAGGAAGTCGTGGCTGCAGTGAGCCATGATTGTGCCACTGCACTGCAACATGGGCAACATAGTGAGACCCTGTCTCAAAAAAAAGAAAGAAAAAACAAATTCTTTTTTTTTTTTTTTTTTTTTTTTTGAGACAGAGTTTTGCTCTTGTTGCCCAGGCTGGAGTGCAATGGAGCAATCTGGGCTCACTACAACCTCTGCCTCCCGGGTTCAAGCAATTCTCCTGCCCCAGCCTCCCGAGTAGCTGGGATTACAGGCATGTGCCACCATGCCTGGCTAACTTTGTATTTTTTTTTAGTAGATAAGGGGTTTCTCCTTGTTGGTCAGGCTGGTCTCGAACTCCCGACCTCAGGTGATCTGCCTGCCTCAGCCTCCCAAAGTGCTGGAATTACAGGCGTGAGCCACCATGCTGGCTGAAAAAACAGAAATTCTGAGACTATCATATCCAAGAGGTGCCTCAGGAGACATGAAAATATAATGTACTATCCTGAAACCAACAAAAGACATTAGGTGAAAAGTAAGAATATCTAAATAAATATGGACTTTAGATATTAATTGTGTTTCAATATTTATCATTAATTGTAATATACAGTAATAAGTGAACCTGAGGGAGGTGGTAGAAGTGATATGGGAACTTTCTCTACTGCCTGAATTTTTCTATAAAACTGAAACTGTTCTCAAAAAAAGGGTCATCACACAATAAAAGGGCGGGTCATGAAGTCACTGGTCTATGAAACCTTGTAAAAATGTGACTCATCCCCCTCTATGTATAACAAAAAAGTTTTCTTTTTTGGCTTCCGGCTGAGGAAGTATTTGGTTGGTTTGGTTGGTTTTTGCTAAACACAGAAGAGGTCTTTGCTCAGAGACACAGAATGTGTTTCTCTTCTCTTCCTTTGGTATTATGAGTGAGCTTGCCAAATTTGAAGACAGATGTCTTAGCACCCTTCAGTGTTAATATAACTATATATCTTGTTGGAACCTGCCCCGAGGCTCCCAAGGCAGCTAATAAATGGCCAATAATGAACACTGGTGGCCAGAGGCTTCTAACCATTAGGACAGTGGACCCATTCTTTCCCAAAGTTCAACCACATGCAATGAGAAAGATAGTTTTAACCAAGCCAAAGTAACATTGGTTACAGCATCTCTAAGAGGGCACCAGTGCTCAGACAGGATTACATGTTGGGGTTCTCATCTCCTGATTCTAGCATGGTACCTAACACTTGGTAGGCACTTAACACATGTTCATTAAGTAAATGGCAATGTGTTCCTAGAGTTCAGGGCAGAATTTTAATATTTCATATACGGGTCTAATAAAGCAAAGATCCATATAGCCTGGCTGGCAAAATAATTATCACCTTAAAAATTTATTAGGCATTTTCTAATTCATGAAATTTATCCGTTATTAGTTCATCTACTGTAAGTTTCAAGCCTCTGAATAGCAGAACAGTTCCTGTCGTTATGGGAGTGTTGGGTCATATGTCACTTGAAAGGGATCTTTCCCTAAGTATGTATTAATGTGCTAGCTTGGACTCAAAACTGGCCTATCAGGAATATTTAATGTTTCTCTCATGACGAGCCTTGAAGCAGTCAAATTTTATAATTTTTTTGTGTATTTTTTTATTAGTTACAGAACCTCACCAATTCACTCATGCTAATCTGCAAGTCCTGTAATTATCACAAAAAGGTACTCTGGCAAATTAACCCCACTTCTCAATGCAGGCTTAATAGGAAAGAGAGCTATTTTGAAAGCTCAGTGGATTACAAGCACTACTTTACAAAATGTACTGCAACACACTAGACTGTGAGATACAACCTTAAATAGTTAAGCAAGTCCATCGACATAAACTGGGTACATTTCCATCCTTGATTCTTCCCTATTGACTTCATTACTTAAGATGTACCTTACTGGAAGCCGGCAAAGACCTCTGGGGAGTGAGCAGCCCTGGTGGAGGGGAGCAGAGGGAGCCCCCTTGTTTATGAGGGAGAGAAGACATCGTTGGAAATGTGTATGATTTGAACAACAAGCTTCACTGGAATATTATTGAGAGAGCAATACTTGGTTATATAGTTGTAATGAATCTGTGGAAAGGTAACCAGTAATTGCTTAGTATAATCTAAAACTCTGAAAGGCTGGTGATAAAATAACTACAAAGAAATCAAATCAAAACACAGTCTCAGACATTTTGATCATTGAAGTTGGAACAATAAGGATAACCATGAAAGCTTATCTCTAAAATAAGTTCTTACAGAACTCCGTGAGCAGAGACCAAAAGCAGACTTTTAGAAGAACTAACTTCAAAAAAGATTCCCTATATAATAAGAGTCATTTTAAACTGAAATGATCAAGACCTCCTAGGGATTCTAGGTCATGCCTAAACCATCACGGTCAAGTTGGACATGTATAGAGACCTGGTACTCTCACTCTTCCACCTTCGGCCCCACTTATATCCCAGGCTAGGCATTGAAGTTCCCTGCCAGTCAGTTGAACAGGGGTACAGGACAGGTCCCTTTAAACACAGAACTCCCTCAATACTGCAGAACACTGGAAGAGCTCTTGTTCAAGTGGGTAAGTGAAGCCTGAGTGTCTGGTGAGATCAAACCTGAAGAGAGAGTGAGATAAGGAGAGAGTTGAGTCATTAGTCATCTCTTTTAACTAACTCTGAAGTTGGACGGCTTCACACTGGACCTGGTGATTAATGGTAAAGAGATAGCTCCTGCAATTCAACTTCTGTAAGTAGAAAGAAATTTAAAGCTCCCCCTGAGCATTTGCTTCCTCTTCGAATGCTTCAAAACAAATCTCAGCATCGGTAGGCTGATGCCAGTTCTCATCGTGCCCCACAGGCCTTGATGAGGGAGACGGAGAGAGCCTGGTGTGTCCATTGAACAGACCCCAATGGTTCTCTGCCTTTTCATAGCAATCTCTTGAAGGGAGAACCAGAGTCACCAAATCTCAGGACAAAATGGCAGCCCTAAGAGGGCGATCCACGGTCAGAAAGCATGCATAAGCTATTACTCTGAAGAGAAGAAAATTACTTTCCATTCACTATAGGGCTAGTCTGAAGCTTGCAAAGAAGTCCTTTTCATTCAGTTATCCCTTGTAGGAAAGTATGTATGTAAAAGTTAAGAAAATTCAATATCGAAAATAGTTTTTGTTTTGTCTTTGAACATTTTCTTGATATGTAAGCAAAATTCTTAGTTCTGGAGTTGCAGTTACTCAGTTATCAAAAATGATACACATAAGATAACCAACCCCATTAACCACCCAGTTGCTCAAACAGAAATCTAGGATTCATGTTAATTTCTTTCTTTTTTTACCCCTCACACCCAATCCATTTGCTTCCTTAGTTCTTCCTTCAAAATACCTTAATTCATCCACTTTCTCCATTCCCATGGCACCGTTCTAGTATAAATCATGTCTCACCTGAATTGTTATTATAACCTCTTAAACAGAACTAACTCTTGCTTCCCTATCATCTATTTCATGGCAGCCAGAGAGAGATTTTTAAAACATCCATAAGATCTGGCCAGGCACGGTGGCTCATGCCTGTAATTTCAGCACTTTGGGAGGCTGAGGCGGGTGGATTGCCTGAGGTTAGGAGTTCGAGACCAGTCTGGCCAACATAGTGAAACCCTGTCTCTACTAAAAATACAAAAAATTAGCTGGACGTGGTGACTGGTGCCTGTAGTCCCAGCTACTAGGGAGGCTGAGGCAGGAGAATGCGTGAACCTGGGAGGCGGAGGTGCAGTGAGCCGAGATCGCTCCATTGCACTCCAGCCTGGGCAACAGGAGTGAAACTCTGTCTGAAAAACAAAAAACAAAAAAATTGGCTGGGTGTGGTGGTGCATACCTGTAATTCCAGTTACTAGGGAGGCTGAGGCAGGAGAATTGCTTGAACCCAGGAGGTGGAGGTTGCAGTGAGCCCAGATGGTGCCACTGCCCTCTAGCCTGGGTGACAGAGCAAGGCTCTGTCTCAAAAAAATAAAATAAAATAAAATAAAATAAAAAGATCTATTGTGCCAGTAAATCTTTAATGGCTTCCTCACAGGCCTTACATAGTTTGGCCCCTTGCTACCTTTCAACTTCATTTCTTACCTTTTCTTCCCCTGCTAACACCACTGGCCTGTTTGGGGTTTCATGACTAAGCCAAGCTCTTATTTCCCCTTGTGTCCTCTGGCTGTAATGCTGATCTTTTCATAACTGGTTCTTCTTCGTTCTTCAGGTCTTAGCATAAATCATCTCCACATTTAAGATCTTCCTGACTGGACCTGATGCAGTGGCTCTCACCTGTAATCCCAACACTTTGGGAGGCTGAGGTGGGAGGACCACTTGAGCCCAGGAGTTTGAGACCAACCTAGGCAACATAATGAGACCCTGTGTCTACCAAAAATAGAAAAAATTAGTTGGGTGTGGTGCTTTGTGTGTCTAGTTCCAGCGACTTGAGAAGCTGAGGTGGGAGGATCACTTAATCCTGGGAAGTCAAGGCTGCAGTGAGCCATATTTTTACCACTGCATTCCAGCCTGGGGGACAGAGTGAGACCCTGACTCAAAAAATAATAATAATCTTCAGGGCGAGCACAGTGGCTCACACCTGTAATCCCAGCATTTGGGAGGCCGAGGCGGGCAGAGCACCTGAGGTTAGGAGTTCGAGACCAGCCTGGCCAACATGGTGAGACCCCATCTCTACCAAAAATACAAAAATTAGCCAGGCATGATGGCAGGCGCCTATAATCCCAGCTACCTGGGGGGCTGAGGAAGGAGAATTGCTTGAACCAGGGAGCAGAGGTTGCAGTGAGCTGAGATCATGCCAGTGCACTCCAGCCTGGGCAATAAGAGCGAAACTCCACCTCAAAAAAAATAATCATCATCATCATCACCATCTTCCTGACCAACCCATAGCCTCTCCTTCCCTGGCTATCTTCTCTTTGTTACTATCATCCCCTGTTTGCTTTATTCACAGCACTTACAATCTGAAATTGCACTGTTTATTTAACGAATATGCCTATTGTTGGTCTTTTCCTACCCACAACAAAATCTAATCTCCTAACCACATCTGTCTTGTGACATCACCACATCTCCAATATGTAAAACAGCACCTAGAACGATGAAGAGTCATTAAATGAATGAAAAAAGAAAAGAAGGAAATATATCACCAAGAGCAGATTGGCAAGCTCTTTTTTTTTTTTTTTTTTTTTTTTTTTTTTGAGACAGAGTTTCACTCCTGTTGCCCAGGCTAGAGTGCAGTGGTGCGATCTCAGCTCACCGCAACCTCCGCCTCCGGGGTTCAAGCGATTCTCCTGCCTCACCCTCCCAAGTAGCTGGGATTACAAGCATGCGCCACAACGCCCAGCTAATTTTATATTTTTAGTAGAGACGGGGTTTCTCCTTGTTGGCCAGGCTGGTCTCGAACTCCCAACCTCAAGTGATCCACCCACCTTGGCCTCCCAAAATGCTGAGATTACAAGTGTGAGCCACCGTGCCTGGCGGGCAAACTCTTTTGGCAAAAGGCCAGACAGTAAATATTTTAGGCTTTACAGGTCACTTAAGATTTTTGTCACCTATTCTTCATTTACAATAATTCTTGGCTCTTACAAAACAAAACAAAACAAAACAAAAAAAACAGATCAAGGGCTGGATTTGCTCCAAGGGCCGTAGTTGCCAGTCTTGATCTAGATTAAGGAAGAAGTTTATCTATAACCCTAGTTACCTCTAATGTCTAAATTCTGCAAACCTGCCAGAGTTCTAGGTTGTAGTATAATAGAAATTGGAGTAGAAGGCCAGGCACGGTGGCTCAAGCCTATAATCCCAGCATTTTGGGAGGCCGAGGTGGGAGGATCACCTGAAGTCAGGAGTTCAAGACCAACCTGGCCAACATGGTTAAACCCATCTCCAAAAAAATACCAAAATTAGCCAGGCATGATGGTGGGTGCCTGTAATCCCAGCTACTTGGGAGGCTGAGGTGAGAGATTCACTTGAACCCAGGAGGCAGAGGTTGCAGTGAACCGAGATAGTGCCACTGCACTCCAATCTGGAGAACAAAGTGAGACTTTGTCTCAAAAAACAAAAAAGAGAAAGAAATTGGAGTAGAAGTGCCAGTCATGACTTCCTTACCCATGACCCCTTCTTAGTGAAACAGTTCCATCCACCGTTCCTGGAAAGGCAGCTCTATATACCTCCTGATTCCTCAACATGTCTTACTTGCTATTCATGACTGATTGTACCAGATCACCCAATCAGATAACCTCTCTGTGGAATTTGAAATTGGGCCACTGAAATAGAACTAACTAGATGATGATGGACTCTTGAAGTAAAATATGTAGTTGGGTAGGTCCGTGACAAACCAAAGTCAAAGGTAAACTCGTATTTTCAGAGAATGAAGACAGCACAATAAAAAAGAAGTCAGTTTGCTCAAGGAAGCTTGAGAAAGGAGACACACAGATAGAAGCACACACCTGTTGCCACAGAGCCCCAAGAAGGGTGAAAGGACTAGCCTTGGGTCCTGAATGTCCAGCTCCATGTCCTATACGGTCTAGGTGTGCTTCACTGATGTCCTTGTATATCTGAAAAGTATTCTGTTGTATCTCTTCTTTTATTTTTGAGACAAGGTCTCGCTCTGTCCCCCAGGCTGGAGGGCAGTGGTGCAATCCTGGCCTGCTGCAGCCTGGACCTCCTGGGCTCAAGTGATCCTCTCACTTCAGCCTCCAAGTAGCAGGTACTACAGGCCTGTGCCACCACACCCAGCCAATTTTTTAAATTTTTTGTAGGGAGGGGCTCTCATTATGCTGCCCAGGTTGGTCTAAAACTCCTGGGCTCCAGCAATCTTCCCATTCAACCTCCCAAAGTGCAGGCATGAGCCACTGTGCCCAGATTCTCTTCTTAACTTACTTAATTTGAGACAGTTTCTATTCCTGACCAGAGGAATGGGTGTTTCAAGTTACCGTCAAACCTATCAATGAACACACACGTGTTTAGTGGGTGCCTGCTGTTTAAGACACTGAGAGACAAGATGGGGCAACAAATACATGCGAAAAACAGTAATTGTTTCCAGGAAGAGTAAATCTGGTGGAGGAATGAGACATAAATAACATAAAATGATAATTAACGGTATAAGGCAGTGCATGGTAAGTACCACGTATCAGGGTTTTATGTGTCTAAGATGTTTTAAAATTTAATTTTAATGGTATTTAAAACAAAATGAAAATAGATGCTGAGGAAATAATGACTACTATTTCAAAAGAACCACAACAGTGAATTTTGACAAATAAAATTATTTTGATCAGAATTAACAGAAAATTGTTTTGATCAGAATCATTAACATTTTAACAGAATTTCAAAACTGCTAACCATGAGTCAAATCTATTCAAATGAACCGAGAATAAGTCATTCTAGTGTTCTTTCTGAAAGAGATAATGACTATCCTCAGAGTATCTAAAAAGTGTTTGGTCTTAACAACAAAGGACTAGATGAAGTCCCTGTTGTGTCAAAGTAAAGTCCCCAGTATTTCATCAATACAGACATCATGCTACCATTTGCTTTAAAAATGCACTGCCTGATACCATCACTGTGCTGACAAAATATTCACTAGGAAGAGCGATCTCTAGAGATCTATGTCTGATGTGAGTTCGCATAGGAATTAATTTTTCCTGAACCAAGATTTGTAGAGATACCATCTTCTAGAGATGCTTTCTGCAAAATTTGCTCAACCTGAAGTGGAAATAAACTTCATGGTAAAGGCAGTAAATTTACTAGGATTTGTTATTTTTTTAAAGTAAGTTTGTAAGGGCAATACATTTATCAGGATTTATTATTTTTTAAAGTAAGTTTATATAAAAGAATTATTTTAAAAGGAAGTAAAGATGGTAGGGAAGAGAAAGAAAATGGGTTGCCTGCTCTAGCAATGCACAGAAATTCAGCATATGTATCATAATCTGCTATTTAACCCCTAAACAGTATTTTTATTCAACCACTGGGCATTTACACTTGACACAAAGAAGGTATGAGTCAGTAATTAATTTATGTCCATGTGCCAATATTGATAATACTATACCATTAACTAATCAGTGACTCTCAAGCTTAAGTGTAGATCAGAATCACCTAGAGGCTTGTTGAAACACAGATTACTAGGCCCCATTCTGAGTTTCTGATTCACTAGGTCTGGAGTGGGGCCTAAGAATTTGCATTTCTTTTTTCTTTTTCTTTTTGGGACTAGGTCTTGCTCTCTCACCCAGGCTGGAGTGCATGCAATGGTGCAATTATAGCTCACTGTAACCTTGACTTCCTGGCCTCAGTGATCCTCCCACCTCAGCCTCCCAAGTAGCTTATGACCATAAGTACCTGGCTAATTGTTTTAACTTTTAAACTTTTTGCTATAGACAGGGGTCTCACTATGTTGCTCAGGCTGGTCTCAAGGATTACTGGGCTCAAGCAATCCTTCCCCTTGGGCCTCCCAAAGTGCTGAGATTACAGTCATGAGCCACCACCCCCTAGCTGAAAATTTGCATTTCTAACAAGTTCCCCAGGTAATACTGATGCTGTTAGTCTGAGGACCATGGAGAGAACCAATGAACTAAAAACTAGTATACTGACATCAGTCCTGTCACCAGTCTGGTCTTTCCTGCTGTATATACCTAGGGAGACAACTACAACTGTATGAAGAAACAGTCTAAGGTGGTTTTCTTATGAATTCTATTGCTGAAAAGTCATACAATGGTCTGGGGGATTCTATCTCTAATTCTAATTAATTTTTAATTTCTTCTTCTTCATATAAGGTCAAAGGCCAGCTGCCAGTATTTGCTTAAGAAGCACATATAGCAGGCACAAGCAAGGAATGAATTCAAGTGAAAATCTCACCAAAGTGAAACCTATTGGTTCACACTGATTGTCCAGTGACAGTGCTGGGACTGTTCAGTTTTGGTGCTTGGGAAGGATTATCCAAAGGAATAAAATACTGACACATGCTACAACACAGATGAACCTTGCAAACATTCTGCTAATTGAAAGAAGCTAGTCCCCAAGACCACATTTTACATGATTCTGTTTATCTGAACATCCAGAGCAGGAAAATATATAGAGACAGAAAGTAGATTGATTAGTAGTTGCTGGAGGCAAGGGGTGGTTCATTAAAGGGCAAGAGTATTCTTTCTGAAGTGATGAAAATGTTCTAAAATTGTGGCAATGGTTGCACAAATCTGTGAATATACTAAAAACCATTGAATTGCATATTTTAACTGGGTGACTGTATGCTATATGATTTATATCTCAACGAAGCTGTCTTTTAAAAAAGGATTGAGCCAGGAGTTCACGACCAGCCTGGACAATATAGTAAGACCTCGTCTCTACAAAAAAAAAAAAAAAAAAAAAAAAACTGGGAGGGATTGCATTGGGAGTTATACCTGATGTAAATGACGAGTTGATGGGTGCTGACGAGTTGATGGGTGCAGCACACCAACATGGCACAAGTATACATATGTAACAAACCTGCATGTTATGCACATGTACCCTAGAACTTAAAGTATAATAATAATAATTTTTTTAAAAAAACTGTAGAAATTAGCTGGGTGTGCTGTACACACCTGTAGTCCTGTAGTGCTGGCTACTCAGGCTGAGGTGGGAGAAGCCCTTGAGCCCAAGAGTTTGAGGTTGCAGTGATGGTGTCACTGCACTCTAGCCTAAGCAAAAGAGTGAGATCTTGTATCTAAAAAAAAAAAAAAGGCCGGGCGCGGTGGCTCAAGCCTGTAATCCCAGCACTTTGGGAGGCCGAGACGGGCGGATCACGAGGTCAGGAGATCGAAACCATCCTGGCTAACACGGTGAAACCCCGTCTCTATTAAGAAATACAAAAAACTAGCCGGGCGAGGTGGCGGGCGCCTGTAGTCCCAGCTACTCGGGAGGCTGAGGCCGGAGAATGGCGTGAACCCGGGAGGCGGAGCTTGCAGTGAGCTGAGATCCGGCCACTGCACTCCAGCCTGGGCGACAGAGCGAGACTCCGTCTCAAAAAAAAAAAAAAAAAAAAAAGGATTGTCCATGTGCATACTTTGTTCATTCTCATACTTCATACCGTGCTGTCTTCTTTCCTTAATACTTGTACAGGAACCACTATGATAAAAGACACTTTGGAAGCACAATGAGGGCTCAGAGGCAGCTTCCTGTAGAGAGTGACTCTCAAGTTGAATTTTATTTATTTATTTATTTATTTTTTGAGACAGAGTCTCGCTCTGTCGCCCAGGCTGGAGTGCAGTGGCGCAATCTCGGCTCACTGCAAGCTCCGCCTCCCGGGTTCACGCCATTCTCCTGCCTCAGCCTCCTGAGTAGCTGGGACTACAGGCGCCCGCCACCGCGCCCGGCTAATTTTTTGTATTTTTAGTAGAAACGGGGTTTCACCGTGGTCTCGATCTCCTGACCTTGTGATCCGCCCGCCTCGGCCTCCCAAAGTGCTGGGATTACAGGCGTGAGCCACCGCGCCCGGCATTCAAGTTGAATTTTAAATAACGAGCATAAGTAGCTAGCTAGAGAATGAGGGGATAGGGTGTGTCAAGTGGGAGTTAAGAGCATTACCAATGGAAAAGCTGTGGAAGGCACCATTGGCAGTATTGCCCCCTTCCTGGTCCCAGCACCTGCAGAACAGGCCCATTCTGGTTCTAGATTTTCCTGGGTAACCTTGACCCCTGGGGTCTGGTGACTTCATCTCCTTCTATTCCTTCAGCCTTAGGATTTGCTATTGATGGTGGTTTGCTGTTGTTGTTAATTTCTGGATTGTCTTAGCATCCTTACTGATTTCTCAGCTCTTTCATCTCTGCTCTGAAGACAAAAGAAAAAAAAAAAAGAAAAAAGAAAGAAAGAAAGTGCAGCCTGTGGGAGGCATGGAATAACCAACACCATTTCTGATGGGAAACTTGGATGAACTGTGAATGGCTGGGGTGAAGGATGTGTGTAAGAGGAGAGGAACAAATAAAATTAGAGAAGTAGAGTGTTAGGTATTAAGCTAAAAGCTGCAGGGAGCCATTGAAGGATTAAGTAGGGGATCTGATTAGCATTTAGAAAGATCATTCTGATAGCAATGTAAAGAATGGGCTTATTGCAGTTGGCCATGAATAGATTAGCAATAAGAAAACAAACAAACATGTAGGAAACTGTTTCAGTGAGGGAGGGTGGACTAGTCAGCAATTCTCAATCATTTTGTCCTTAGGTGCTCTTCATACTCTTGAAAATTAATAAAGGCACCAAGACTGGGCTCAGTGGCTCACGCCTGCAATCCCAGCACTTTGGGAGGCTGGGGCAGATTGATCACTTGAGGCCAGGAGTTTGGGACTAGCCCGGACAACATGGTGAAACCCCATCTCTACTAAAAATACAAACATTAGCTGGGCGTGGTGGCTCGTGTCTGTAATCCCAGTTACTTGGGAGGCTGAGGCAGGAGAGTCGCTTGAACCCTGGAGGCAGAGGTTGCAGTGAGCCGAGATCACGCCACTACACTCTAGCCTGGGAGACACAGCGAGACTCCATCTCAAAAAACAAACAAACAAACAAACAAACAAAGGCGCCAAGATAGCTGTACAGACACAACAATGTGATAGAGGAGAGATTTTTCCATTAATGAATATTTCTGTTTAAGAGCCAGGATAACCTTTTTCAAAAATTCCTCAGCTGACTCCCTCCTAGTGCTTAAATCACAGAAAAAGGAAAATGAGCTGTGTTTGGTTTAAACCAACCATGATTCACTCCTTGGAGCCAGGGTTGGGCATGGGGCCAGCCTCTTCTGAAGCTTATAGAGGCTCCTGCTAGCAAGGAAGAATATGAAGAGGGTAAGTGCTCTTGGGTAAGGAGCTGTCAGCAGCTGCTACAGGATTCATCAATGCAGAAGTTGTCAGTGTAAGTCCGATGTCTACTGATGATTAACCAAAGAGTACTGAAGTCAGAAGAGCTGAGACAGAGGACAGGACTCTAAGGAATGCTGACAATTAGGAAAATGAGCAAAGTAAAATGAAGATCTGGAAGAAACTGACCCAGGACAGACGAGTGCAGTGATTAAGAGCATGCGCTCTGAAGTGAGACTGAGTTAGGTGCTACTAACGTTAGCTGTCGGATCATGGGAAAATCACTTAGTTTTCTCATCTATAAAATGGGGAGGAATTATACCTACTTCATTAGTGCTGTTAAGAGGTTGGATTAAATAATAGTAATATGTGTACTTCACACAGAACCCTTAATAAATGAAGGCTACTCTATTATTAGTTTTAATATTCATGAGGATCTGCTTCAGAGATGGAAAGATAATCAGATGGAACAGAAGACAAGAGAAAACAATTTTTTAAAGTGTCTATAGTGATAAATACTGGAAAGAAGTCAAATAAGGTAAGGACCATCATGAAATGCTTATAAGTGGTCCTGTTCACGTTTTTGGCATCTACTATTGGCTTATATTAAACTAACAGCTAGCCAAATCCACAAAACTGCTTTTACACAAAATCCAGCCAGACTAGTTGCCTTTCTTTCTGTACCCTTGTAGCTAACTGCAGGATTTCCATTTTATACACTATGCTGTATCTAGCTCTTGGTTTTAGTCTAATGTTCTAGCCTCAGAAGACGAGTTTGAATCTTTGATCTATCTTTATTACATTAAATGGCTTTTCCATTGATAGTGTCATCTGTATATTTGATGTATGTGTCTTGTATATTTTTATGTAATCTTTTTATAACAAGTAAGTGGTAAGAATACTTAAAAGGAAAGTCACTTTTCTCCAAGCTCCATTCAGTTTTCTCATCTGTAAATTGAGTATAATTAACAGGCCAGGCACAGTGGCTCATGCCTGTAATCCCAGCGCTTTGGGAGGCTGAGGCGGGCGAATCACGAGGTCAGGAGATCGAGACCATCCTGGCTAACACGGTGAAACCCTGTCTCTACTAAGCACCTGTAGTCCCAGCCATCTGGGGGGCTGAGGCAGGAGAATGGCGTGAACCCGGGAGGCAGAGCTTGCAGTGAGCCAAGATCATGCCACTGCACTCCAGCCTGGGCAATAGAGTGAGACACCGTCTCAAAAAAAAAAAAAAAAGAGTATAATTATATTTATTTC
This sequence comes from Macaca fascicularis, assembly GCF_037993035.2. NCBI lineage: Eukaryota > Metazoa > Chordata > Mammalia > Primates > Cercopithecidae > Macaca > Macaca fascicularis. The sequence goes on from NC_088379.1 coordinate 133,788,659, forward strand.
AGATAAAGTATCATAAATAAATAAATGCCTAAATGTTCAAACCTCAACTGAAGCCTGTATCGGGCACATAGAAGATGCTCATGAATTCTTTCTTGTCACCTCTCTTTCCTCCTCCCTGTGTTACTCCTTCTCTTCCTTTCTCTTTAAATTTCTTTAAACATTGCTTTAATATACTGTCTTGCCTAACAAAAGAAACTGCATATAGAAGGGTGCATTGAGATTCAACTGGACAGAATAGATTAAACTGAATTTCATGCTTTAAGTCGGTGGCAGCTCCCTAAAGTGAGGATAGAGACACAAATAACAAAGATACTTCTGTCTCTTTTAAGGGAGAATCTTTAATTCCCACTCATATACTGTGGTCTTCTCCAGGTCCAGCCCTATACCTAACATCTCTGGGTCTCACATCCCTTCTAGCCCCTCAAAGCAAACTATAGTTATTTCACTACTAATAGAAAAATATGAATTTAGTATCAACAATAGGCACAGCATTAAATTAGGACCAAAGATATGATTCTAGAGACAGAAAACAACCTCTGTGCCATTTAGAACCTAATGAACTCTAGTACCTGGGTTTAATTCTTTTGGTCTCCATTTTCCTGAAAATCTACTACCTCATCCTAACACCCTGGGGAAATAAAGAAAATTTGTTTCTGAATTGCTGCCCCCTCTCCCAGGTAATATGGTCATGCCATTGATGTATTTGGTCACGCTGTCAGCAAACATTTATTAAGCCCTTACTATGTTTTGAGAACATTTATAAATACTAGGGATACTGTGATGAGTAATACAGACAAGGTCTCTGTTCTAATGGGTTTTACATTCTAGAGGGGGAGACAGACCATCACGCAGAAAAATATACCAACAAGGCAACAGTAGAAATAAGTAAGCTGGGTGCAGTTGCTCATGCCTGTAATCTCAATGACTTGAGAGGTTGAGGTGGGAAGATTGAGGCAGCTGGGCAACATAGAGGTGGAGACTAGCCTGGGCAACATGACAAAACCCCATCATTACAGAGAGGTTAAAAAAAAATGTTAGCTGGATGTGTTGACATGCACATGTAGTCCCAGCTACTCAGGAGGCTGGGGTGGGTGGATTACTTAAGCCCAGGAGTTCTAGGCTGTAGTAAGCTGTGATTGTAATCATGCCACTGCACACCACCAGCCTTGGTGACAGAGTGAGACCCTGACTCTGAAAGAAAAGAAGAGAAGAGAACAGAACAGAACAGAACAGAAAAGAAAAAAGAGATAAGTAAAGCAAAAACAAATGTGATTTGGGCATTTGAACAGATGACATGCTAGAGTGGAACCGTACAGCTCCTTTAGAGTGGGTGAGCAGGAAACCCTCTGAACAGGTGACATTTCAGCTGAGACCTGAATCACAGGAAAGAACAAATCACAGTAAAATGTAAAGAACATTCCAGGCAGAAGAAACACCAGCACAGAATCCCTGAGACAGGGATAAAATTGCTATGTTCAGAGGATTGAGAGGAAGAGGAGAGTGGTGTGTGATAAAGTTGAAGGGCCAGGGTCAGGTCACACTGTCAGGACCTCACAAACCTGAGGGCTGTTTAGAATTTCCTGCGGAGCTTTAAGAAACATGTGGGGGCCTTCCTCCAGAGATTCTGATTCACTTAGTCTGAGGTGGGGCCCAGGCATCAAAAGATCCCAGGGGATTGCTGTGTGCAACCTAGTTAAGACTCGCTGATGTCTGGGGTTCACACGCCATGGTAGGCAGCCTGCATTTTCTCCTAAGTGGGATGGGAAGTCACTGAAGGGTATGGAAGCAGAGAAGTGCTGAGATTTGAGTGATTTATTTAAAAGATCCCTCTAGCTGCTGTAAGGAGAATGGATTGTAATGGATCAAGAAAGAAAACAGGCCATTGCTGTTCAAGTCTTTTTGTAGACATATGCTTTCATTCCTCTTGGGTAAATATTTAGGAATGAAATTGCTGGAAATACCCCAGTGTCCATCAAAAGGTGACTAGATAAACAAATTGTGATATGTTCATACAATAAAATATTACTCAGCAATAAACATAAAGAACTACTGATACACAAAATAACATAGATGCATCTCAAAACCATTATGCTGAGTAAGACCAGCCAGACACAAAACAGTATATGCTATACTATTTCTTTTATGAGGTTTTAGAAGAGGTAAAACTAATCTATGGTGATAGCGATAGAAGTGGCTGCTTCTAAGGGCACAAGGATTGACTGAAAGAGGGTTATTAGGGAATTTATGAGGGTAATAAAAATGTTCTGCATCTTAATTATATGGGTATACATGTTTATAAAAATTCTTTGAATTGTACACTTAGGATTGGTACATTTCAGTGTATGCGAAATAAAAAAAAAAAGAACTACACACATAATAAAATGACTTAAAAAAGAAAAAAAAAATACCAAGTGTTGGAGAGGATATGGATATCCCATATGTTACTGATGAGAATACAAAATGGTATATCTGCTTTAAAAAATAGTTTGGTATGGTGGCTCATATCTGTAATCCAAGCACTTTGGGAGGCTGAGGAGAGCCAATGGCTTGAGCCCAGGAGTTCGAGACTAGCCTGAGCAATATGGTGAAACCCCATCTTTACTAAAAACACAGAAAATTAGCCAGGCATTGTGGTGCACATCTGTACTCCCAGCTACTTGGGAGGCTGAGGTGGGAGAATCACCTGAGCTGGCGAAGTCAAAGCTGCAGTTGAGCTGTGATCACGCCACTGTACTCCAGCCTGGACAATGGGAGTGAGATCCTGTCTCCTAAAAAAAAAAATGTCTGGCCTTCTCTTTTTTTTTGAGATGGAGTCTTGTTCTGTCACCCAGGCTGGGGTGCGGTGGCGAGATCTTGGCTTACTGCAACCTCTGCCTCCCGGGTTCAAGCAATTCTGCCTCAGGCCTCCTGAGTAGCTGGGGCTACAGGCACGTGCCACCACGTCCAGATAATTTTTGTATTTTTAGCAGAGACAGGGTTTCACCATGTTGTCCAGGATGGTCTCAATCTCTTGACCTCGTGATCCGCCCGCCTTGGCCTCCCAAAGTGCTGGGATTACACGCATTAGCCACCCCGCCCAGTTTCTGACACTTTCTCATAAAATTAAACAGTACTTATCATATGATAGAGCAATCTCAGTTCTTGGTATTTATCCAAGAGAATAAAATATGTCACAGAAAGACCCCTATGTGACTGTTTATAACTGTTTTAGTCACAACAGTAGATTTTTGAAAACCAGAGAAAAGCATCAGGGATTATAGTTGGAAGACTATTGCAGTAGTCCTGGCGAAAGACGGTACCTAAGTCTAGGCTGCTAGGAATGAAGATGAAGAGAAGTCAATAAATCCAGGTTGTATCTGGAGAGTCTGAGGGCATTGCCAATGGTGTAAGAAGAAAGGAATCCAGAATGACTCTAAGGTCTTTGGTAAGAGCAACCAGATGGATGATGATGCCGTTTATGGGGCTGTGAAAGACTGGGGAAAGTAGGTGAGTATAGACAAAAATCCAGGGTTCTCTTTTAGCCATGTTAAGATGGTTTATTAGACTTCACAAACAGTGGAGCAGTAGATTTGGGAAAAAGATGCCTCCATCTTTTATTGTTAGAACATAAACTGTCAATCTGGTCACTAGGAGGAGGCTGTGATGATAGGTGGCAGCAGAACGCCATGGTTTGGAGTTGTGATAGTGTGTTAGGAATAGGCTGACAAGCCAGAGAATTAGGTATGATCTAGAATCTCTGTAGAATTGTGGACCTAACAGATAGAAGGAATAGAAAAAGAATTCAGGATGGGATGAAACAATAAATAGCTTAATCCAAACAAATGGTGTAATCACTGAATGGAGGTTTATAGGAGCTAATCAGGCTTGGAAATTAGATAATGATATGATGAAGGTTCAAGGATGTGGGCTAATGTGATCATTTTTTATTAGTTATGTATTGCTATGTAACAAATTACTCCAAAATTTAGAGGCTTGAAACAATAATAAATGTTTATAATTTCACAGGGGTTCTGCGGATCAGGAATTTAGGAGCTGATTGGTGTTTCCGGTTTTTCGTTGTTGTTGCTTTGGGGGAGGAAGAGGGCAGAATGGAGCGGCTCAGTTGTAATTCAGAATCCCTCATGAGGTTGTCATCAAAATGTTGGCGTGGGCTGCAGTTATCTGAAAGCTTGGCTGGGGCTAGAGGATCTGCTTCCCAGATGGGTGATTCATACTCATGGCAAGCTAATGCTGGCCATTGGTAGGAGGACTCAGTTACTTACTATATGACTGCTCCATAGGACTGCATGAGTAGCTGGCTTTGTCCAGAGCAAATGATTCAAGAGCGTACAAGGTAGAAGTAAAAATGTTTTTGATGACCTAGCTTCAGAAGTCACTCTACATCATTTCCACACTGTCTTGTTGATTTTCCAGGTCAGCCCTGTTCAGAGTGGAAGTATCTGCCCAAGGGAGTGACTATGAGGTGTGAGAATCTCTGGGGGTTATTTTGGAGTCTGGCTACAACTCCTTTTTAAGTTCTAAAGTTCATGACATATTAAGAGTAAAAAGGAACTCATCTCTTGGTAGTGGTGTTATGAACAAAATTCCCTAGGTATTTGTTTTTGTTTGTTTGTTTTGAGACGAGGTCTTCCTCTGTAGTCCAAGCTAAAGTGCTGTGCTCACTGCAGCTTTAACCTCCTGGACTCAAGTGATCCTCCAACCTTAGCCTCCCAGATAGCTGGGATCTCAGGCCAGCACTACCACACCCAGCTAACTTTTAATTTTTGTAGAGATGGGGTCTCCCTATGTTGTCCAGGATGGTCTCGAACTCCTGGACTCAAGTGATCCTTCCACCTTGGTCTCCCAAAGTGCTGGGATTACACGTGTCAGCTACCACATCCACCCCCTAGAAATATGTGGCTCTAGATGTCATGCAATACCAGCTTTGGAAGGTATATTCAAAAGAATTTGAGAAAAACTTCTGTTATTTAAAGCAATAAGTATTTTATTTATTTATTTATTTATTTTTTTGAGATGGATCTTGCTGTGTCACCCAAGTTGGAGTGCCCTGGTGCAATCTGAACTCACTTCAACCTCTGCCTCCCGGGTTCAAGCGATTCTCCTGCCTCAGCCTCCTGAGTAACTGGGATTACAGGCACGCACCACCATGCCCGGCTAATTTTTGTATTTTTAGTAGAGATGGGGTTTCACCATGTTGGCCAAGCTGGTCTCGAACTTCTGACCTCAGGTGATCGGTCCACCTCGACCTCTCAAAGTGCTGGGATGACAGGTGTGAGCCACCACACCCGGCTTAAAGCAATAAGTATTTAAAACCTGGTTAGGTTTACAATTAAATATAGAAATGATTAAGAAAATCAAACATGCTGGGCGTGGTGGCTCAGGCCTGTCATCCCAGCACTTTGGGAGGCAGAGGCGGGCGGATCACAAGGTCAGGGGATGGAGACCACCCTGGCTAACAAAGTGAAACTCCGTCTCTACTAAAAATACAAAAAAAAAAAAAAAAAAAAAGCATTAGCGGGCGTGGTGGCGGGCGCCTGTAGTCCCAGCTACTCAGGAGGCTGAGGCAGGAGAACTGTGTGAACCCGAGAGGCGGAGCTTGCAGTGAGCCAAGATCGCGCCACTGCACTCCAACCTGGGCGACAGAGTGAGACTCCATCTCAAAAAAACAAACAAACAAACAAACAAAAAGAACGAAAAGAAAAAAGAATCAAACACACTGTATTCGTATTTTTGTGTAAGGGAATCTGTATATGTATATTTAGTGTCTTAGGTCTTTATAGTGTTTAAGAGAATGCGATCTATTAGAAAAGCATATTAGGGCCAAGCGCAGTGGCTTGCGCCTGTAATCCCAGCACTTTGGGAGGCTGAGGCAGGCGGATCACGAGGTCAGGAGATTGAGACCATCCTGGCTAACACGGTGAAACTCCGTCTCTACTCAAAATGCAAGAAATTAGCCGGGTGTGGTGGTGGGTGCCTGTAATCACAGATACTAGGGAGTCTGAGGCAGGATAATCGCTTGAACCCGGGAGGCGGAGCTTGCAGTGAGTTGAGATTGTGACACTGCACTCCAGCCTGGGTGACAGAGCGAGACTCAGTCTCAAAAAAAAAAAAAAAAAGAAAAATGAAAAACATATTAGTCATGTAGTACTTATTTAAAACATATGATCTAAGTAATTGACTTACGTTTGTGACTTTAAGTGGAAATATTTCAAAATGTAAATGTAATATTAGACATCTAAAATAACCTAAAATTAACACATTTTTAAGATTAATCGATTGCATATATATGAATCACTTAAGTACTTGAAAAGGAATTTTTGCCATACAACTGAAGTACTTGACAAAATTAATTACTTTAAGTTTACAAATGCAGATAAAAAACTTTAAGTAGGTTAAGTAAATTTTATTTATTTATTTATTTATTTATTTTGAGATGGAATTTCACTGTCGTTGCATAGGCTGGAGTGCAATGGCGTGATCTCAGCTTACCGCAACCTCCGCCTCTAGGGTTCAAGCGATTCTCCTGCCTCAGCCTCCCGAGTAGCTGGGATTACAGGCATGCACCACCACACTAGGCTAATTTTGTATTTTTTTGGTAGAGACAAGGTGTCTCCATGTTGGTCAGGCTGGTCTCGTACTATCCACCTCAGGTGATTCACCCCCCTCAGCCTCCCAAAGTGCTGGGATTACAGGCCTGAGCCACTGCACCTGGCCTATTTATTATGTTTTTATTTTATTTGTTTTTTTTTTTGAGATGAAATTTCGGTCCTGTTGCCCAGGCTGAACTGCAATGGCATGATCTCGACTCACCACAACCTCCGCCTCCCGAGTTCAAGTGATTTTCCCGCCTCAGCCTCCCCAATAGCTGGGAATGCAAGCATGCACCACCACGCCCGGCTAACTTGTATTTTTAGTAGAGATACAGTTTCTCCTTGTTGGTCAGGCTGGTCTCACACTCCCAACCTCAGGTGATCCTCCTGCCTCAGCCTCCCAAAATGCTGGGATTACAGGTGTGAGCCACCACACCCAGCTCTTTTTATTTTTTTTGAGACAGAGTCTTGCTGTGTCGCCCAGGCTGGAGTGCAGTGGCATAATCTCAGCTCACTGCAACCTCTGCCTCCCCAGTTCAAGCAATTCTCCTGCCTCAGTCTCCCAAGTAGCTGGGATTACAGGCATGTACCACCATGCCCAGCTAATTTTTATATTTTTAGTAGAGATGGGGTTTTGCCATAGTGGCCAGGCTGGTCTCAAGCTCCTGGCTTCAATTGATCCATCTGCCTCAGCCTCCCAAAGTGTTGGGATTACAGGCGTGAGCCACCACGTCCCACCAATTAAGTAAATGTATAAATTTGACCAAACATTAATCAAAACCCTCCTCAAAAGTGATTGTTTAAATTTAGCTATATCTATACAATTTATAAGTTGAATTTTTAAGCTTACAGAAAAAGCCTCTTGGGTTTTGATTTTGTAAAGTCAAATATTAATTTTCAAAGCCAGGCAACTTCTAAATAATTTCTTTCTTTTTTTCTTTTTTGAGACAGAGTCTCACTCTGTTGCCCAGGCTGCAGCATAGTGGCATGGTCTGGGCTCCACTGCAACCTCCATCTCTCAGGCTCAAGCAATCCTCCCACTTCAGCCTCCAGAGTAACTGGGTCTACAGGTGCACACTACCATGCCGACCCGAATATTAATAATGTTTTCTATTTCCAAGAGCCGCCTTTGAGGGAATATATTGCATTGGATGGCAGATAAGGAAGGGGAGGTTGGGGAGAGATTTTGGCTGATGGGTCAGGCCCTGACTGAATAATCTGGGTCCTGTCTCTAGCTGCCTTGAGAGCCTAGCTGCTCCACTGCTATGAGCCCCTCATTGCTGAAGCCGGGGGAAGGAGGAAGGGAAGCAGGAGCCATGCCCCTGTCTGGGTTTGTCTGCCCCCAGCAACCCCTTGTCCTCACTGTGCTCTGTGCATGTAACAAATGATGCACTGGCCTTAATACCAATTCACAGCATGATTCTTGTCTCTCCAAAGGAGCTGAGCGCATGGTATAATGGTCTTTCTTTATTAACTTGCTCTTTGATTGTCCAAGGGACTCCTAACTGACCTGCAGAACTAACTGTGGCTGTATTAACCCAAAGAGGGTCCTGAGCATAAAAGCTGCAAATTCACTACATTGTAGTGATATGACTGATCAATATAGAACGAAGACATAGGCCGGGCGCGGTGGCTCATGCCTGTAATCCCAGCACTTTGGGAGGCCGAGGCGGGCGGATCACAAGGTCAGGAGATCGAGACCACGGTGAAACCCCGTCTCTACTAAAAATACAAAAAATGAGCCGGGCGCAGTGGCGGGCGCCTGTAGTCCCAGCTACTCGGGAGGCTGGGGCAGGAGAATGGCGTGAACCCAGGAGGCGGAGCTTGCAGTGAGCCAGGATCGCGCCACTGCACTCCAGCTTGGGCGACAGAGCAAGACTCCGTCTCAAAAAAAAAAAAAAAAAAAAAAGAACGAAGACATAGCCAAACACTGATTAATAGTGAGTGGAAGAGCCTCACATTGCATTTTTGGTTGTAATATATTGTAGTTTTAAAATTTGCTGTAACTGGGCCGGGCGCGGTGGCTCACGCTTGTAATCCCTGCACTTTGGGAGGCTGAGATGGGTGGATCACTTGAGGCCAGGAGTTCGAGACCAGCCTGGCCAACATGGTGTAACCTGTTTCTACTAAAAATACAACAAAAATTAGCCAGGTGTGGTGGCACATGCCTGTAATCCCAGCTACTCATGAGGCTGAGGCAGAATTGCTTGAACCCAGGAGGTGGAGGTTGCAGTGAGCCAACATTGTGCCATTACGCTCCAGCCTGGGCAACAAGAGCGAAACTCCAACTCAAAAAAATAAAAAATAAAAAATAAACTTGCTATAACTGGTCTTATGCCTAAACTCCCTACCCAGCTTGGATGTGGGGCAGGAGTGTTCTTAAATTTCCTATTAACCGTATTTTTTTGTCTCCTATCAAAGTCCAACTCTCAGTCGGTGCTCTTGGCTTGGGATGGTATCCAGATGCAGGAAGGGGGTCTCAAAAGCCTGGAGTGCTGGAGTGAGGTGGCCTGCTCTCCACACTGGCATGTGCGAGGTTCTCGACTTTGCTGCCCAGTTTTAGCATCCAAAGATGAGCTGCCCTGACCTCTGGGTTGCAACTTTTCTCTGCAGGCCTCCTATTCCCCACCCAGGCCCTGTCAGACCAGCAGTCCAGGGCACAGCTTCAAAGCACAGCTCCGACATTCAGGGCCCGGATACAGTACTGCGGTCTCCAGCCACAGCTGTTCCTGGCTGGCCCAGTGGATAAGGCTTCTTCTCAAATCCTACCCAGCAGGCCCAGGTCACGAGTCCAGGAATCGCTAGCCGATCAAGGCTAGAGGTATTACTTGTCTGATAAGTGACCCAGACCATGGGTGGAATCTTGGCTTGATAAGATCTACCGCCTTTCTCCTCCCCCAACTTCATTTTCCCAGTCTAACTGTACTTGATTGGGTTCACCATTTGACAGTACAACTTGTGCACTCAGCCCCGAATCACTGGTCTCTTAGCATTTTTCTCTGTAACACGGGCAAAAGCTCCACAGCTCTTGTTGTCTCTTGTATCCCAGTGGGCGATCTCCCCTCCTGATCCTTGGCATTGTGCCAAGGCTCCTTTTTTTCCCCTGCTTCTGTCTCTCACTCCTTCCTGTAGTACTCAGGGCCTGAATGGATGAGCTTCCGGCAGGATGTCTTTCCTCTGGTCACTAACCTCCAGGGCTCAGCCACGATGGTAGACTAGGGGTCTTCACTACATTATGCAAGAAGGTGTGATACAAAAAAAATAGCCAGGTGTGATGGCGGGTGCTTGTGGTCTCAGCTACTCAGGAGGCTGAGGTAGGAAGATTGATGGAGCCAAGGAGACAGAGGTTTCAGTGAGCCATGATCTCCACTGCACTCCAGCCTGGATGACAGAACAAGACCCTGTCTCAAAAAAATAATGAAATAAAATAAAATAAGGGGTGTGGTTTCCAGCCTGGCCAATATGGTGAAACCCGTCTCTACTAAAGATACAAAACATTAGCCGGGCGTGGTGATATGCACCTGTAATCCCAGCTACTCAAGAGGCTGAGACAGGAGAATCGCTTGAACACAGGAGGCAGAAGTTGCGGTGAGCTGAAGTCGTGCCATTGCACTCCAGACTGGGTGGCAGGGAGAGACTTTGTCCCAGAAAAGAAGGTGTTGTTTGAGCCCCTCATGTGAGTTGAGAATAGTAGAAACTGGGACCTATACTGGGACTCAAAATACATTAGCATTATATATGCAATTATATTTCCATTGAAACTAACTTTACATATTATTAATAGGACTTTTGAGGGGGTGGGGAGGGGGAATTATGTTTAACAAAGAGTTACTGCCTGACTGTCATGTGCAAAGTACTGGACCCTGTCTACAATGACCTGACACCTTGGAGAGGAGGGGAAACATGTTTAGAAGTATCTTCAAAAAAAAGACAGGGCCGGGCACAGTGGCTTACGCCTGTAATCCTAACATTTTGGGAGGCTTAGGCAGGTGGATCACCTAAGGCCAGGAGTTCGAGACCAGCCTGGCCAACATGGTGAAATCCTGTCTCTATTAAAAATACAAAAATTAGGCTGGGCGCGGTGGCTCAAGCCTGTAATCCCAGCACTTTGGGAGGCCGAGACGGGCAGATCACGAGGTCAGGAGTTCGAGACCATCCTGGCTAACACGGTGAAACCCCGTCTCTACTAAAAAAATACAAAAAACTAGCCGGGCGAGGTGGTGGGCGCCTGTAGTCCCGGCTACTCGGGAGGCTGAGGCAGGAGAATGGCATAAAAACCCGGGAGGCGGAGCTTGCAGTGAGCTGAGATCCGGCCACTGCACTCCACCCTGGGCGACATAGCGAGACTCCGTCTCAAAAAAAAAAAAAAAAAAATACAAAAAACTAGCCGGGCGAGGTGGCGGGCGCCTGTAGTCCCAGCTACTCGGGAGGCTGAGGCAGGAGAATGGTCTAAACCCGGGAGGCGGAGCTTGCAGTGAGCTGAGATCCGGCCACTGCACCCCAGCCTGGGCGACAGAGCAAGACTCTGTCTCAAAAAAAAAAAAAAAAAAAATACAAAAATTAGCCAGGCAGGGTGGCACACACATGTAGTCCCAGCTACTCAGGAGGCTGAGGTAGAAGAATCGCTTGAATCCAGGAGGCAGAGATTGCAGTGAGCTGAGATTGAGCTACTGCACTCCAGACTGGGTGACAGGGCAAGACTCCATCTCAAAAAAAAAAAAAAAGGGCCGGGCGCGGTGGCTCAAGCCTGTAATCCCAGCACTTTGGGAGGCCGAGACGGGCGGATCACGAGGTCAGGAGATCGAGACCATCCTGGCTAACACAGTGAAACCCCGTCTCTACTAAAAAATACAAAAAACTAGCCGGGCGAGGTGGCGGGCTCCTGTAGTCCCAGCTACTCTAGAGGCTGAGGCAGGAGAATGGCGTAAACCCAGGAGGCGGAGCTTGCAGTGAGCTGAGATCCGGCCACTGCACTCCAGCCTGGGTGACAGAGCAAGACTCCGTCTCAAAAAAAAAAAAAAAAAAAAAAAAGAGAGAGACAGAAGATGTCAAGAGCTACAAAAGATGTTCAAAGAAGTTCATAGAAGCCTGGAGATGGGTGGTGGGATGAACTCTGAATTGGTAGACCCAGGAAGGCTTCAAGGAGCATCCACAAACATGTGAGGCTCGCTTAGGGAAAGAGAATATGGGAAGGAATAAGACATATTTTATCTGCTTTTGAGGATTCATGATCTAGTGACAAAGACTGACATGTTTTGTGGGAAAGGTGATGTTTAAGCCAGACCTTGAAAGACATGTACAATTTCAGCAAGCAGAGACAAAGAATAAGAGAAAGAGAGATTTCCAGAAAAAGGGAAGCATGAATATCACAGACCTATGGTTTCTTTCCCTTCCCACCCCAGCACCACTTCATCCACAGGGACGAATCATCTTCTCCATACCATGAGATCCTACCTCCTGACCACATAGTATTGGCTAGTGAATATTGGCAGAATTCTTACCCAGCAGACCAATCAGTTCTTCCCTGAGATTTTGGAACTGAAACTGAGAAAAAGTAGTGAATTTGCTTTTGGGTATGAAAGGTAAACCTGGAATTTACTGATAACTGTGACTTTGAGAAATGCAGGGAGAGAGATGAGAGAGAAACGAGAGAGAGAGAGAGAGGAGTGAGAGAGAGGAAAAGGGAGAAAAAATTGAGGCAGATACAAAGGGGAGAAATGTCATAGAGAGAGAAGACTGGTGGCCTGTGTGTCTCTGATTCTGGACGTTCATGAATCTTAGCTGCACTTCTGACCTTGGGTTCCCTGGAATACAGTAAGATCTTTATGATACATTTTTCTAAATTGAGGTTTTTGCTTTTTCTTCTTTGTCACTAAAAAATTCCTAACCAATTGTATTATTTATTTATTTATTTATTTTGGTAAAGGGTCTCACTCTGTCACCCAGGCTGGAGTGCAGTGAGCTGGATCATGGCTCACTGCAGCCTTGACCTCCTGGGCTCAAGCGATCCTCCCATCTCACTCTCTTAAGTAGCTGGGACGAGAGGCATGTGCTACCAGGCCTGGTTAAGTTTTGATTTTGTGTAGAGACAGGGTTTCACTATGTTGCCCAGGCTGGTCTCAAACTTGTGGCTCAAGCCATCCTCCCACCTCAGCCTCCCAATGTGCTGGGATTACAGGTGTGAGCCACCGCACCCAGCCTGTGTTAGTTTTCTACAACTACTATAACAAATTACCATTAATTTGGTGGCTTAAAACAATAGACGTGCCGGGCGCGGTGGCTCAAGCCTGTAATCCCAGCACTTTGGGAGGCCGAGGTGGGCAGATCACAAGGTCAGGAGATCGAGACCACAGTGAAACCCCGCCTCTACTAAAAATACAAAAAAATTAGCCGGGCGCGGTGGCAGGCGCCTGTAGTCCCAGCTACTCAGGAGGCTGAGGCAGGAGAATGGCGGGAACCCGGGAGGCGGAGCTTGCAGTGAGCCGAGATCGTGCCACTGCACTCCAGCCTGGGCAACAGCGTGAGACTCCGTCTCAAACAAACAAACAAACAAACAAACAAAAAAAACAATAGACGTTTATTGTCTTATAGTTCTAGAAGGTGGAAGTCCAAAATCAAGGTGTCCACAAGGCCATGCTCCCTCTAAGGTTCTAAGGAAGAATCCTTTCTGGTCAATTTCTAGCTTCTGGAAGCTGCTGGTAATCCTTGGCATTCCTTCGCCTGTAGCTGCTTCACTCCATTTCTACCTCCATCTTTACATGGCTGTCTTCACTCTATGTGCCTCTGTCTTCAGATGGCCTTTCTTTTTCTTTTTTCTTTTTTTTTTTTTTTAATTTGAGTCGGAGTCTCTGTTGCCCAGGCTGGAGTGCAGTGGCTTGATCTCGGCTCACTGCAACCTCTGCCTCCCGGGTTCAAGTGATTCTCCTGCCTCAGCCTCCCAAGTAGCTGGAATTACAGGTGCATGCCACCTCACCCAGCTATTTTTTAAAAATTATTTTATTTTAGTAGAGACAGGGTTTCACCACTTTGGCCAAGCTGGTCTCAAACTCCTGACCCTAGGTCTCAGCCTCCCAAAGTGCTGGGATTACAGGTGTGAGCCACTGCACCCGGCCATGGCCTTTCTTCTAAGGGCACCAGTCACTGGATTTGGGGCCCACACTAATCCGACTAGACCTCATCTTAACTCCTGACATCTGCAAAGACACTATTTCCCAATAAGGTCCCATTCTGATGTTCTGGGCAGACATACATTTTGGAGGAACACTATTCAACTCAGGACACTGCTTCAATGCACAAAGGCACCAGGGCTGCAAGTTCAGTTCCTGTTTAGAGCCAGGTCCTCAGAAACCTGGAGTGTTGTGCCGGGGAATGGGGTTTGCTCTCTACCTAGTGAGGAGGCATCAAGTGTCCTGGACAGGACGGTATCATGGTCGTAGTTTCATGGAGGACTGCTGATCACAGCGTGTAACCTAACTTGGAACATGGAGGGATAAAGAAGCAGGAAAACTGGCCAGGCACGGTGGCTCACGCCTGTAATCCCAGCACTTTGGGAGGCCGAGGCACGTGGATCACCTGAGGTCAGAAGTTCGAGACCAGCCTGGCCAACATGGCGAAACCCCGTCTCTACTAAAAATACAAAAATTAGCTGGGCATGGAGCCTGTAGTCCCAGCTACTTGGGAGGCTGAGATAGGAGAATCACTTGAACCCGGGAGGCGGAGGTTGCAGTGAGCTGAGATCACGCCATTGCACTCCAGCTTGGGTAACAAGAGTGAAACTCCATCTCAAAAACAAAACAAGACAAAAACAAAACAAACAAACAAAAAGAAGCAGAAAAACCAGTTACAATATTCGATGTCAGGTGAAAGGTAATACAGTGTCCAGTCAGGACAGCAGGTGTAGGAATGCGGAGAAAAGGACAGGTGGCAGACCCAGAGTTAACCAGACTTGGTCATTTTTAACATAAATGTATGATGGGGTGGGAGGAAGAGAGTGAAGAAAGGGAAGAATTTAGATGCATTGTACAATATGGGGGTCCATAAACATCATTGAATGGTTACCAGATGAGAGATGGTATGACCTGAAGGGCTGGTATATAAAGAGAAGGGCAAGGCTTGAGGATCACGGAGTTGGGCCCCCATAGACATTGTAGGAGGGGTCAAGGAGTTCGAAATAAGTTCTCTCCGTTTTGATTATTTCCATGAAAATTATTCTGTGTTTTCATATGAGGAGTCTAGAGCATAGTCCTTACTTGCTTTTATTTTTTTTAGGAAAAAAATTTTTGATACTCTTTGATTACATCAGGCTTCTTGTTTGAATAGCATATTTCTTATTTGAATAGATATTGCCAGATTACTTTTCTAAAAGGCTATAACAATTTACTTTTCCACTGGTATCACATGAATTTCCTTTCCTCCTTTTTCCTACCATTAGTAGGTATTTTCACTCTTTAATTTTCACTATTTGAAAATGTGACTTCTCTTTTTTTTTGGAGACGAAGTCTTGCTCAGTCGCCCAGGCTGGAGTGCAGTGGCACAATCTTGGCTCACTGCAACCTCCATCTCCCTGGTTCAAGTGATCCTCCTGTCTCAACCTCCCAAGTAGCTGGGATTACAGGCGCCTGCCACCACACCCAGCTAATTTTTTGTATTTTTATTAGAGAGGGGGTTTCGCCATTTTCGCCAGGCTGGTCTCGAACTCCTGACCTCAGGTGATCCAGTCACCTCAGCCTCCCAAAGTGCTGGGATTACAGGCATGAGCCACTGCACCGGGCCGAAATGACCGTTTTTATATATAAATCTTTGTCCATCCAGTGGTGCTTACAATGATGTTTATAACTAGAAAGATGACATAGGTGAAGTTTTCTCAGATTCTTTACTTTGTTGTTTGTCTTCCTGTGTGACTTTCTCTCACTTCTTTGCTAATATTTTAGGTGGAGAGGGAGAGATATGAGAAAGGGAAAGGGTTAAAGCAAATAAATGTTTTATTATTTTTGAATTCTACTTATATATGCCTTTCTTGTCCTTTATTACAAAGTGATCTAGAACTGCTAGTAAGCCGTTATTCGTTCTCTAATTTTACTTTATGCATAAATAAAATTTGTCATTTTATTGAGGGAAGAACAAATGCAAAAAAATTCTAACATTATCTGTAACCTACAAAAGCAGCTTGACTCTTTATTTTCTTTCTTTTTTTTTTCTTTTTTTTAATTAATTAATTTATTTATTTATTTTTTTGAGACGGAGTCTCGCTGTGTCACCCAGGCTGGAGTGCAGTGGTGCGATCTCGGCTCACTGCAAACTCCGCCTCCCGGGTTTACGCCATTCTCCTGCCTCAGCCTCGGAGTAGCTGGGACTACAGGCGCCCACCACCTTGCCCGGCTAGTTTTTTGTATTTTTAGTAGAGACGGGGTTTCACCGTGTTAGCCAGGATGGTCTTTTTTTTTTTTTTTTTTTTTTTTTTTTTGAGACGGAGTCTCACGCTGTTGCCCAGGCTGGAGTGCAGTGGCGCGATCTCGGCTCACTGCAAGCTCCGCCTCCCGGGTTCCCGCCATTCTCCTGCCTCAGCCTCCTGAGTAGCTGGGACTACAGGCGCCCGCCACCGCGCCCGGCTAATTTTTTGTATTTTTAGTAGAGACGGGGTTTCACTGTGGTCTCGATCTCCTGACCTTGTGATCCGCCCGCCTCGGCCTCCCAAAGTGCTGGGATTACAGGCTTGAGCCACCGCGCCCGGCCGCCAGGATGGTCTTGATCTCCTGACCTCGTGATCCACCCAGCTCGGCCTCCCAAAGTGCTGGGATTACAGGCTTGAGCCACCGCGCCCGGCCTTTTTTTATTTTTTGAGACAGAGTTTTGCTCTTATTGCCCAGGCTGGAGTGTAGTGGTGCGATCTCAATCCACTGCAACCTCTGCCTCCCAGATTCTAGAGATCCTCCTGCCTCCAGCCTCCCGAGTAGCTGAGATTACAGGCATGTGCCACCATGCCTAGCTAATTTTGTGTTTTTAGTAGAGACAGGGTTTCTCCATGTTGGTCAGGCTGGTCTTGAACTCCTGACCTCAGGTGATTCACCCACCTTGGCCTCCCAAAGTGCTGGGATTACAGGTGTGAGCCACCACGCCTAGCCTGACTGTTTTTCTCAGACAAAGAAATTCTGCAAAGCGTCAACTTTTTTTTTGCCACAATGAAAAAAAAGATGAGATTTATATCTCAATACCATGGGTTTATATAATAATATGTGAGTGGATAAATAAACATCTTTTTCTACAGTTTTCTTTAAACTTTAGCTATTAGAGTCAGAATGCTTCGATTGCAGAATTCCCACTTGAGCAAGGTTTTTGTATAACATTATTCATATTCTTGGCCTTGGATAGCAATTAAGTCTCTCAAGTCTAAAATTGCTTTGTTTGCTTTTTAAAGAAATCTGCCCACCTTACAGACCTACAAGTTAACTAACCAATCTGTTTTTCCCCCAAGAGGACTTTGCTCTGTTGGTTTCCTGCCAGCTCTTACTTTCAAATTGAAATAGTTCAGTTTCACTGTTTCTAGAACGTAGAATTCATTACCCCTGGATTTTTGCCAACAATGTCCCTCTCATGTTTTTTAAAACTAAGATGAATGTTACAGAGTGACCTAAAGGACTGGATCCACGACTAGAAGTCAGGCAGTGATATATTAGATGTGTGCATGGATGCTCCCTTCTGGGTAGTGGGGTGGCTTGGGGGGTGGGATTCTGGGAGGGTGAGGAGGGCATTCAGGGTGAAGCCTTGGGGACTAGAATGGAGGAATATGTGCGAGAGATTAGGTAAGATTTGGCATATGTGAGGCAAGACTTAGATTCTTCCCTTGCCCTCAGGTCTCTGGTGGGTCTCTACCACAGAAAGGGCACAGTCATTTATTTCTTTTGGTCATTTGGGTAGAAAACAGATAGGTGACAGAGAATATTTATAAAGGGCTCTAAGAAGAACCATTCTCTCTGCTGTTTCCATTTTTTCTCTCTACCTCTGCAACTCTGCTTATCCCTCTGTTTCTACTAGTACTGAAAGGGCCTGCCTTCCTGCAACAGAACAGAAGTCTCAGGAATGTATACATCAGCACAACCTATGGCCAACATGAATTTTTCATTCATGTGGCTCTGTTGAATGAAATAATGAAATTCCTTTATCTTTTAGGTTACTTTCTAGGAATATGTTAGTGTTTAAATTTTTTTCTCTTCTAATTCACTATATATATATTTAGTTAAACTTTTAATTGTGAGACAATTGTAGATTCACCTGCAGTTATAAGAAATAATGCAGGCCGGGGGTGCTGGCTCACACCTGTAATCCCAGCACTTTGGGAGGCCGAGGTGGGTGGATCACTTGAGGTCAGGAGTTTGAGACCAGCCTGGCCAACATGGTGAAACCCTGTCTCTACTAAAAATACAGAAATAAGTCAGGCATGGTGGTGCACACCTGTATTCCCAGCTACTCGAGAGGCTGAGGTGGGAGAATCACTTCGGCTCGGGAGGTGGAGGTTGCAGTAAGCCAAGATTGTGCCATTGCACTCCAGCTTGGGCAACCGAGTGAGATTCTGTCTGAAAGAAAGAAAGAAAGAAAGAAAGAGAGAGAGAGAGAGAGAGAGAAAGAAAGAAAGAAAGAAAGAAAGAAAGAAAGAAAGAAAAGAAAGAAAGAAAGAAAGAAAGAAAGAAAGAAAGAAAGAAAGAAAGAAAGAGGGAGGGAGGGAGGGAGGGAGGGAGGAAGGAAGGAAGGAAGGAAGGAAGGAAGGAAGGAAGGAAGGAAGGAAGGAAGGAAGGAAGGAAGGAAGGAAGGAAGGAAGGAAGGAGCTGAAGCCAGAAGCTACCTATTGGGTGAGGAATGCTCTCAGCACTTAAGAGGTTTAAAAATAATAATAATAATAATGCAGAGAAATCTCATTTACCATTTACCCAGTTTCCCCCAATAGTAACATCTTCCAAAACTGTAGTACAATGTGACAAGGATATTGACATTGATAGAGTCAAGATTTACAAAAATTTCATCATCACAAGAATCCCTCCTGTTGCTCTTTTACAGACGTGTATACTTCTCTTCTTCCTGAGCCCCTGGTTATCCCTGGCAACCACTAATCTATTCTCTATTTCTATAATTTTGTCATTTCAAGAATGTTAATTAAATGGAACCATATGCAGTGTGAAACCTTTTGGTATTGGCTTTTTAAAAAAAAACTCAGCATAATTCCTGGATTCATGTATATATCAATATTTAATTGTTTTTTAGTTCTGAGTAATATTTTGTGGTATGTACTACAGTTTGTTTATTCACTCATTGAAGGATAAGTGGGTTATTTCCATTTTTTTGGCTATTACCAGTAAAGCTGCTATGAATATTTGTTTTGTGTGTGTGAGAGAGACGGAGTCTCGCTCTGTCGCACAGGCTGGAGTGCTGTAGCATGATTGTGGTTCACTGCAACCTTCGCCTCCCGGGTTCAAGTGATTCTTGTGCCTCAGCCCCCTGAGTAGCTGGAATTACAGGTGCCCACTACCATGCCTGGGTAATTTTTGTATTTTTAGTAGAGACGGGGTTTTGCCACGTTGGCCAGGTTGGTCTTGAACTCCTGACCTCAGGTGATCTGCCTGCCTCGGCCTCCTGAAGTGCTGAAATTACCTGAGCCACTGCGCCTGGCCTGCTATGAATATTTGTGCACAGCTTTTATATGAACATAGATTTTGTATCTCTGGAATAAACGTCAAAGAGTACAATTGATGGGTCATGTGGGAGTTGCATGTTTAGTTTTATATGAAAGTGCCAAACTGTTTTCAAGAATGGTTGCACCATTTTAAGTTTCCACCAGCAACTAGGAGTTACCCAGTTTCTCTACATCCTTGTCTGCATTTATTGCTCTCACTATTTTTATTTTAGCCATTCTGATAGTAAATGTAGTGATTTCTCATCGAAGTTGAAATCTGCATTATTTTCCTGATGGCTAATGATGTTGGAGATCTTTTCATGTGCTTAATTGCCATCTGCATATCTTCTGTGGAAGTGTCTGTTCACTTTTTTAAATCAATTTTCTAACTGAATTATTCCTTTTTTTTTTTTTTTTTTTGAGACAGAGTCTCACTCTGTCGCTCAGGTTGGAGTGCAGTGGTGTGATCTCTGCTTATTGCAAGCTCCGCCTCCTGGGTTCAAGTGATTCTCCTGGCTCAGACTCCCAAGTGTCTGGGACTACAGGCATGTGCCATCACACCCAGCTAATCTTTTGTATTTTTAGTAGAGATGGGGTTTCACTGTGTTAGTCAGTGGTCTCAATCTCCTGACCTCGTGATCTGCCCGCCTCGGCCTCCCAAAGTGCTGGGATTACAGGTGTGAACCACCGCACCCTGCCTATTTGGTTTTTCAGTTGTTGAGTTTTGACTGTTCTTTCTATAGTCCAGATAGAAGTTTTTTGTTGGATTTGTGGTTTGTGAATATTTTCTGTAGCTTGTCTTTTCATCTTCTTAACACAATCTTTTGGAGAGCAAAGTTTTAATTTTGAGAGATCCAATATATCAGTATTTCATTTTATGGGTTGTGCTATTGCAATCACGTAAAAGAACACTTTGCCCAGCTCTAAATCCTAAAATTTTTCCCTTATTTTTTTCTAAAAGTGTTATAGCTTTGCATTTTACACTGAAGCCCATGGTCACATATTTTTAAGTAGGTGTTTAGATCCTGCTTGACATGTCTGATGTTTGAAGTAAGCCTTAGCATGTGGAGTTCTTTCTGTCCTCATTTTTTTCCTCAAGCATCTACTGAGTGCCAGCTATGGCTCAAGTCACTGATACCAAATCCTGTGTACAATTACTCGTTAGGTAAATGTTTCAGACTTTTCAATGAGTCAATTGAGTGATGTACTTCAGGGTGTGGGCTTTGGAGCCCAACTATCTTGGTCAAACCTGGTGCCACCTCTCAGCAGCTTTGTGATCTTTAACAAGTTACTTAATACCTCTGAACTAAATGTTTCACATCATTCACATCTGGATGAAAATAATAATACTTACATCACAGGATTGTTGTGAGAAGTAAATGAAACATTATGTGTAAAATTCTTAGCACAGTGCCTAGCACATACATAGAAAACATTCAATAATTTTTAGTCCTCCTCCTTCCCATCCCCGCCATGCAAAGATTTTCTGGAAACCTTCTCCAACTCATCATCTGTTTCCCAGAGTTTCCATTTCTTTCTCTCTACTTCTGGTCTTAATTATTCTACTTTGTTTACCAAACATTCTCAACAGACTTTGGCATTTGATAGGATTTCCTATCTCCAATTTGTTTGTGGTATTCTTATATGCATCAAACTATTGTTTCCTGTATGTGTTATGTATCTCACCAACGACGTATCTCCTCAAGGGCATGCCATGGCCCTAGTCTTCCACAGAGTCCAACCCTATGTTGGGCAAGTGGCCCCTAATACACTGATATGGAGAATTTAAATTAAAACATGTTTGTAGAAAGCAATTTGGCAAAATGAATCCAAAACATTAAATACTTTGACCTAGTAATTTACCTATTTCAGAATCCATCCTAAGAATAGTCAGATACTTGAATAAAAAAATGTATACATGGCTGGGTGCGGTAGCTCATGCCTGTAATCCCAGCACTTTGGGAGGCCGAGGCAGGCGGATCACCTGAGGTCAGTAGTTCGAGACCAGCCTGACCAACATGATGAAAACCTGTCTCTACTAAAAATACAAAAAAAAAAATAGCCAGATGTGGTGGCCCGTGCCTGTAATCCTGGCTATTCAGGAAGCTGAGGCAGAAAAATGGCTTGAACCTGGGAGGCGGAGGTTGCAGTGAGCCAAGATCGCACCACTAGGCTCCAGCCTGGGTGACAGAGCAAAGCTCCATCTCAAAAAAAAAGAAAAAAAAAAGAAAAAGAAAAGAAAAAAAAATACATATATATGAATTTTTCCTACAGCACTATTTGTAAAAGTAAAAATTTAGAAAAATGAGGCCAGGCGCAGTGGCTCATGCCTGTAATCCCAGCACTTTGGGAGGCTGAGGCGGTCAGATCACGAGGTCAGATCACGAGGAAGTTGAGACCATCCTGGCCAACATGGTGAAACCCCGTCTCTACTAAAAATACAAAAAAAAATTAGCTGGGTGTGGTGGTGGGCACCTGTAGTCCCAGCTACTCGGGAGGCTGAGGCAGGAGAATGGCATGAACCCGAGAGGCGGAGCTTGCAGTGAGCCAAGATTGTGCCACTGCACTCCAGCCTGGGCAACAGAGCGAGAAAAATAATAATAATAATAATATTTTTATTATTATTTTCTCAAAAAATATTATTATTATCTCAAACTACTAAATAAATAAATAAAAATTTAGGAAAATGTAAATGCATACTAATTTTAAAAATCAGGAATCAGGGGTCCAGCACAGTGGCTCACGCCTGTAATCCCAGTGTTTGGGAGGCCAAGGTGGGCCGATCACCTGAGGTTAGGAGTTTGAAACCAGCATGACCAACATGGTGAAACCCTGTCTCTATTTGTATTTTTGTAAAAATACAAAAATTAGCCAGATGTGGTTGCACATGCCTGTGGTCCCAGCTACTTGGGAGACTGAGGCAGGAGGAACGCTTGAACCAGAGAGGTGGAGGTTGCGGTGAGCTGAGATCACACCATTGCTCTCTAGCCTGGGCGACAGAGCAAGGCTCTGTCTCAAAAAGAAAAAAAAAAAAAATCAGGAATCAAGGTAAATTCCATTTATAGATGGAATATTATACCATCAATACAATTCTGTAGCTAAAGGTGCTGGGTAAGGTGTCAGAGCCCCGACACTGGAAAGTGGCGGACTACCAGGTTGATAAAAAGAATGTACCGACAACAGTATAGGTTTGAAAAAGGAAAGTTTATTAGAAAGAAAATGCTGCAGAAGAGTGCAGCTGGGCACCTCAGGAAGAGGACTGAGTGCAGTGGTGGATTTTTCCTTAGGAGCATTATAGGTTATTTGGACCACATTAGCCATGTAGGTCATGATAGATGATTCCATTTGTAGACATTTTGGTGCCTTAATGTCAGCAAGGCTTGCACAAGGAGTTTCGGCATGGCATTCTGGAGATGTATAGAAATTCTAGTTACTTATAAAATTTTGAGGGAAAGAATCTGAAACCAGATGCCTGCTTTAGATAATAGGGAAGTCGAATTACTTCTAATTTTCCCCAGAGAAGGAGTTTTGCCCTGGATGGCCTGTTTGATAGTCACCAGGTGGTCTTTGCTCCCTTCTAAATTCCTCAGGTAAGGAGTTTTTGTCTCCCCGGCCTGTTCAATGGCCACCAGGTGATTTTGCTCTCTTCAATAAGGATATTCACTAAAGCACTCTTTTTTTTTTTTTTGAGACGGAGTCTTGCTCTGTCGCCCAGCCTGGGGTGCAGTGGCCGGATCTCAGCTCACTGCAAGCTCCGCCTCCCGGGTTCACGCCATTCTCCTGCCTCAGCCTCCCGAGTAGCTGGGACTACAGGCGCCCGCCACCTCACCCGGCTAGTTTTTTTGTATTTTTTTAGTAGAAACGGGGTTTCACCGTGTTAGCCAGGATGGCCTCGATCTCCTGACCTCATGATCCGCCCGTCTCGGCCTCCCAAAGTGCTGGGATTACAGGCTTGAGCCACCGCGCCCGGCCTTTTTTTTTTTTTTTTTTGATACGGAGTCTCGCTCTGTCGCCCAGGCTGGAGTGCAGTGGCGCGATCTCTTCTCAATGCAAGCTCCGCCTCCCGGGTTTACCCCATTCTCCTGCCTCAGCCTCCGGAGTAGCTGGGACTACAGGTGCCCGCCACCACCCCAGCTAATTTATTTTGTATTTTTAGTAGAGACGGGGTTTCACCGTGTTAGCCAGGATGGTCTCCATCTCCTGACCTCAGGATCCTCCCGTCTCCGCCCCGCAAAGTGCTGGGATTATAGGCTTGAGCCACCGTGCCCGGCCTAAAGCACTCTTTATACTAGCAAAAAATGTAGAAATAATCTCAAAGCCCAACCCTATGGATAAATTAAATGATCACAAAATAGAATTACAGTATAATCACATTTTTTTAAAAAAAACTTAGGTACATATAGATACACTTACACAAACATACAAAAACCAGGAAAAATATACAACAAAATTTGAGTGGTGATAGTCTGTGAGTAAAAGATTTTTGGTGATTTTCATTTTAACTATGGCTTCTTTAAAACATAATATTTGGCCGGGCGTGGTGGTTCATGCCTGTAATCCCAGCACTTTGGAAGGCCAAGGCAGGTGGATCGCTTGAGACCAGGAGTTTGAGACCAGCCTGGGCAACGTGGAGAAAGCCTGTCTCTACTAAAAATACAAAAATTAGCTGGGCATGGTGGTGCATACATATAATCCCAGCTACTTGGGAGGCTGAGGAATGAGAATTGCTTGAACCTGGGAGGGGAAGGTTGCAGTGAGCCAAGATAGTGCCACTGTACTCCAGCTTGGGCAACAGAGCAAGATTGTCTCAAAATAATAATAATAATATTTATTACTTTTAGCATGAGAAAACAAGAATGAAAGTTACAATCTGTTTTTAAAATAATGTTTTAGAGACTAATTACACGGATATAATGATCATTCATCTCATTCAAAACATTTATTAAGCGCCTATCAACTGTTAGGACCAATACTAGGTACACAACTGGAGGGCACAATTGACAAAATCTTTGAATCACAGATAGTCTAATGAGGGATATAAAAAATTTACAAAACAGTGAGAGAAGCGACAATACAGATACAGTGCTGAGTGTCATGGAAGCACAGAGAAGGGTGGGGGTTAGGGAGGTAGGATAAGGTTTTTTGTTGAAACTTGAATGAGCCCAAAGAAACATTGTAAATAGGGAAGAACTACCCAAGCTTAGGTAGGGGTAAGCATTTTCAAAATTTCTCAAGGGATTCCACGAAGAAAAGTAAAAAGGCATGGGACTGGAGGAGAGTTTGGAAGGAAGGCTAGCGAAAGTGAGTAGGAATCAGAAAATCAGTTCTGTATAGTCTGTGTTGCTGAGTTTGGAGTTTCTATCCTTAACAGTAAAAAGAAAAAAAAAAAAAAAGGAATTAAAGGCTTTAAATGGGAATAGCATGATCATTTATGATTCTGACCAAATGACATGGTTTTTGCTCTAAAAAGATCACACTGACTACTGAGTAGGAAACGAATTGGAGGAAGATAAGTCTGGAGGCAGCAAAGCCAGTTAGGCAGTGGTTTAGGTCGCTGAGACGATGACCCTGTCTGTAGGGATAGGGAGATGAAACCTGATGTAGAAGAGACTTGATGATAGTTTGAATTGCTGACAGTAGTGGAGGAGGTGTCAGGGAAAAGCAAGAGTCAAGAATGATGTTTTGGCTCTCGGGTTGGCAATTGCGGATGGTGGTACCACTAACTGAGACTGGAGACAGATGAAGAGGCACAAAGTGGGAGGGAAAATGAGTTCAGATTGGGATACACTGAGTTTGAAATGCCTGTGGGAAGTCTAAGGGAATATTCGGGAGACTTTTAGATATACAAGTCTGAAAGCCAGGTGTGAAACTGGCTGTGTAGACATGTGTTTGGGGGGTCATGGGAGTAGATGAGATCACACAAGGGATATATGTAGAATTAGAGGATGGCTTAGGACAGAACTCTAAAGAAAACCAACGTTTAAGAGACTAAAAGTGAGAAAGAAAATGGACTCAAACCTGGTCTGGGACAGAAATTTTTTGTGTGATGTAATTTACAACTCCTTCTGGGAAGCAATTAGCATTCCTGATAAAGTGCGTGAACAGTTTTCTGACAGACTTTAATAAGACTGAGAACTCCTTCTGGGAAGCTAGGGTTACCCATCCAGCTGATTGACTAGCCTAATAATCTTTAACCAGATGTTCTTTTTTTTGTGTCCATTCTAAACATGGTTAGGGAACCATTCTTTTTTTTTTTTTTCTTATAAAATATCTCAACCAAAATTACTCCTTCAGTTGGATTTTCAAAAAGCCTCTTCTCATGTGCTCAAAGCCAATTTGTCAGAAACACTACTTTAACAAAAGAGAAACAGAAATCTGCAAGGGAATGAGCGGAAGTCAGACAGGTAGGAGAGAAATCATCAGAATGTTGGTGTTATGGACGCCAGGTGAAAATAAGAAAACAGGGCATGAATGGACAACAGTGTGAAATGCTGGTGAGAGTTCAAATAAAACAAGGGTGAGAAACTGCCATTGGGTTTAGCAATAAGAACATCAATGGTGATCTTCGCAAGAGCTGGGTGGGGTGATGGGGAGCGTAAGTCAGATTTCAGTACATTCAAGTGTGAGCGTAGACCATTCTTTTTAGAAGTCTGGCTGTAAAGGGGAGGGGGCTTTTTCAGTGGGGAACATAAGTATATTTAAATGTGTTTGAGAAGGAGTGAGTAGGAAAAGAAGTAGAAGGGACCTGAGAGAGAAGGGCTAATCTTGAGTTTGAGACCAGCATCTTGAGTTAGGGTGTCTCAGGGACTTGGGAGGGGAATCTGGGCACAAGTGGAGGGAAGGTCATCTTCCCACAGGAAAGAAGAGCAAGGACAAACCTGTAAGGAAGACTGTCTGCAAGTTTGGTCTGAGAAGGCTGAAGGCATTCTTGTCTATTGGCTTGTTACGTCTGTGATAGTGATGTAGGTTAGGAGCTCTAGTGAAAGCGCCGAGGCAGGTGGCAGTAAGGGAGGAGACCACCCCTCATATCATCTTATACCCAATTTCTGCCTCCAAAGAAAGAAGTAGTAAAAACTAAAAGGCAGAAATGAAATCCACAGGCAGACAGCCCGGCGCCGCACCCCGGGCCTGGTAGTTAAAGATCGACCCCTGAGCTAATCGGTTCTGTTATCTATAGATTACAGACCTTGTATAGAAATACACTGTGAAAATTTCTACCTTGTTGTGTTCCGATCTAATTACCGGTACATGCAGCCCCCAGTCACATACCCCCTGCTTGCTCAATCAATCACGACCCTCTCACACACACCCCCTTAGAGTTGTGAGCCCTTAAAAGGGACAGGAATTGCTCACTCAGGGGGCTTGACTCTTGAGACAGAAGTCTTGCTGATGCCCCCCGGCCGAATAAACCCCTTCCTTCTTTAACTCGGTGTCTGAGGAGTTTTGTCTGTGGCTCGTCCTGCTACAGCAGGAGAATGCAGACTGAACAGACTAGGAAAACAGAGTGATTTCAGGACATTGTGGAGGTGGGGGATAATAAGTATATCCTGGAACAAATCAGCACAGGTCTGTGACTTTCTCCAGTAGCTTAGAAGTCCAAATTCAGGCATGAAGAAGGCTAACATGTTTGAATTATTCTAGGACTGCCTTCAAGGAAACTATTGCAGCTTTGCAGCTTTCTTTGCCCATTCTTTAAATACTTCTTTTTAGTTTCTAGCCTAGGCTCTGTTTTCTTCTCACTTTATAGAAACGTCCTGTTGATCTCATCCACTCTGGTGGCCTCAGTTAATCTCTCTATGCTGATGGCTCCTAATCCAATATTTGCAACCCAGCCTTTCTCTGCAGCACCAGACTTCTTCTGGTTCCCATCTGCCTTCTGGGGCATCTTCAACTGGGTGTCTCCTGGGCACCTCAAATTGAATTCATCATATTCCCACTGTCTCTGAGAATAAATGTAAGCACTAGAAAGACAGGGTTTTATTTGTCTCTACCATTATAGATCCTGAACTCAGTGCTCAATGAGTAACTGTTGGTTGAGTAAAAAAAGAAATCCACTCAGTTCTCTAAGCCACAGACTTTGAATTCATCTTTTACTCCAACTTCTCCTTCATCTCTGACATCTAACCCATAAAGTCTTGTCTACATTTAAATATGTTTCATGGCAGAAACACACACACACTCCCCCCGACATGCACACACACACACGCAAAAGTGAATTTTCAAGCAGTTTTAACACAGAAACTTAGCTGCTTTACCTCCTTTTTTTGCTTCATTAACATTAGAACTAAACGAGTGGGAGACTACCTCCCTCCCTGCTTCCTCTCGCCCCTCCCCACCAAGCCAGCTCTGCCTTAGAGAAAAGTGAACCCGGTTTTTCATTTGCTAATGATTTGGGCTCAGGTTATAATGGGCCATTAAGGTGCATTGTGGAAGAAAGTGGGGAAAAATGAAGCTTTCAGGTGGAGGGATAAAGAAACTACGGGGTGGTGACCCCAGCATGCTAGGGAGGCCTGGGATCTGATCCAGGCCTTTCGGAAGAAGGGGGTTGGAGAAGAAACCCTATGAGGGGCCCTAGTCCTCCCCAGGCACCATCAGGGACACCTCCTCTGCTCAGCCGTGCTGCTTGAGCCTCGGCTCTGGGTGCTGGGCGGGGACTTGGATCCCACCGTACCAGGGCTTCCACCTACTCACTGCCCATCAGGAGCTTTGCTTGATTCCGCTACATGTTGCTTTCTGCCCAAAACACTGCCTCTCCCTTGTGGACACCCTCCTGACATGCCCCAGGGACTCTGTAAACCCCAGAGACATCCCCCAGGTACCCCTTAGAGGAGCAGCTCCAGAACTGGGGGAGCTGGAGGCCTCTGAAGAGCTGAGAGTGTTAACGATGCCTTCATCGCAGGGTGGTTTGTTTGCCTGTCTGCACTCCACAATCAACGACGACAGTCCAACCTGCTTTCAACTGTCACCTAGCCTCCTAACGAGCACTACTCTCTCCAGTCCCCAAACTCACCACCCTCCCAACCCATCCAGTTCTCTACCCTGAAGCCAAAGGGCTTGTAAAAAGTCAGCATTTGGCCCCCATCCTCCTCCTCACCTGGTTGATGCCTTCAGGTTTCAGCGTTAGTGTCACTTATTCTTAGACCGATGTCTTCTCTGACCACCCTCTTCCCACCACGCAGATCAGGTGCATGCTATATGCCTTCCCCAAACCCTGGAGTTTATTGTAATCACTTTTTAATATTTTCTACTGGCCTGTGGACAGAGAATAGGCCTACTTACCTGTTTTACCTTGTTTCCAGTGCCTAGCCAGCCCTGTCCCTGGGACATACTAATTGCTTAATACATTTGTCTGAGGAATGAAGAAACATTAGACAAGAAAGTTCAGAAAACAGTTGGTTAGAGGTGGTGGATGGGACTGAGACCTACATAAGTGTTTTTCTGATTGAGTGCGGATCAGAACTACCAGGAAGGGTTGTTAAAACACAGATTGTCGGATCCCACTTTCTGCTTCAGTAGGTCTGAGATGGGGCTGGAAATAATGCAGTTCTGATAAGTTCTCAGGTGCTGCTGCTGATGATTAGAGACCTTATGAGTTACATCTATTCTGTTGTTGGTAAGAAGAGAAGGCTGGAGGGGTAGATTAGAGGACTTTCAGATAAAAAGAAGGGTAGGGTGGGATGTATAGACTTTGGAAATCTGAAAGGTAGTGGTCAAAGTGGGACATCTTTGAGTTTGATAATAAAGATGGCAGAAATTTCCAATAGTTGACAAGGTCCAGGGAGAGTAGCTATGAGGATGCATAGCCAAAGTAACCTGTGGAGGAAGGTATAACATGGAGGGGGTCAAAGACCTGAAATGCATAAATATTGCATAAAAGTATTTAATACCCAATGGAAAATTGAAAGATGTAAGTGAAAAGGAAGGATGTAAAATGGAATGTGTGGCATCATTCCAATTTTATGAAAAATGCATAGAAAAAAGACCAAAAAAAGACATTGTTTATAATAGTTATCCATATGGTTGAGTTTTATTACTTCATTTTTCTAAATTTTCAAAATTTCATTATCATATATTCCTTTCATGATTAGGGAAGAGCTTCACTTATTTTGAACCTCCTCAGCTTTGGTCATTTCCATCTGGTGGAATTATCTCCTCTTATCCCATTTCATACTTATTTCTCGTTGACATCTTTACTTTCACTAAAAGTATGGAAATCAACAGAATTAAAATAACCAAAATGAAAAACAAGCAAAGGAAAACAAAAAGAAGGGCAAGAAAGAATCTCAAGAAAAAAATAATTTAGTTGGTACTGACACCAACAAGAAACAATCATTCCATATATTTGGAGGTTGTAATGACTTACCTGGAGGAGCTAAAATGTTGCTGAGGACTGGCGACCTCATCGACAGGTCAGACAGGGAATTCTAGTCCTAATCTCTTACCCTACATCTCCTGTGTCACAGAGTTCAGATAGGTGTTGACTGTGGCTCTCGACTTTTCTTGTTTAGAATTATATGTACCATGCATTAGGACAAGGGGTGTTAAAAAAAAAAAAAAGAATTATATGTACTTATTCCTCTTTGAACTACATTCCTCCCTCATACAATATTACTCAAAAAAGTTAATAAAAAGTTATTATTATCATTATTTTGAGATGGAGTTTTCTCCTGTTGCCCAGGCTGCAGTGCAATGGCACAATCTCGGCTCACTGCAACCTCTGCCTCCCGGGTTCAAGCAATTCTCTTGCCTCAGCTTCCCAAGTAGCTGGGATTACAGGCGTGTACCACCATGTCTGGGTAATTTCTTTCTTTTTCTTTTTTTTTTGAGATGGAGTCTCGGTCTGTTGCCCAGGCTGGAGGGCAGTGGTGAGATCTCAGTTCACTGCAAACTCCACCTCCCGGGTTCAAGCAATTCTTCTGCCTCAGCTTACTGAGTAGCTGGGATTACAGACACGTGCCACCATGCCCAGCTAATTTTTGTATTTTTAGTAGAGACAGGGTTTTACCATGTTGGCCAGGCTGATCTTGAACGCCTGACCTTGTGATCTGCCTACCTCAGCCTCCCAAAGTGCTGGGATTACAGGCATGAGCCACTGTGCCTGGCCAATTTTTATATTTAGTAGAGATGGGTTTTCACCACGTTGATCAGACTGGTCTCAAACTCCCGACCTCGAGTGATCCACCCGCCTTTGCCTCCCAAAGTGCTGGGATCATAGGCGTGAGCCACCATGCCTGGCCGAAAAAGAAAAAGTTACTTTCTATCATTTAGTTATTAGAATTACTTTTAAAAACGACAATCTAAGCCCTCTTTAGTAACAAGACTTATTTTTGGCACAAAATTCCAAAAAATTAAAGTACATGCAAATAAACTTTTAGGATACAACCCATTTTATCCAGGATAGCCCTTTACAATTAAAAAAAAAAAATTCTTCTCTCTGGGTCCAGGCGCAGTGGTTTATGCCCATTATCCCAGCCCTTTGGGAGAGCGAGGAGGGCAGATTGCTTGAGTTCAGGAGTTTGAGACCAGTCTGGGAAACATGGTGAAATCCTGTCTCTACAAGAAATATGAAAAATTAGTCAGGTGTGGTGGTTTGTGCCTGTGGTCCCAGCTACTTTGGAGGCTGAGGTGGGGGGATTGCTTGAACCCTGGAGATGGAGGCTGCAGTGAGTCATGTTGGGACCACTGAAATCCAGCCTGGGTGACAGAGCGAGACCCCGATCTTGAAAAAAAAAAAAATTATCTCGTCGGAATGTATACCAACTGACAGTTGTATCTGCCAGTAAGAATTTCTTGCTCATTTCCCTAAAGGAATGAGATAATACAGGGCTTTAGTGTATGCATCCCTTCATTTCAAATATGAACAATTCTGAGTGTCTTATCAAGCAAGGCCTTATAATTCTTTACCTACAGAGAAGTAGATGAAATGAAATGACTAAGTAAACATTCAGAGATTTAATCAAGTCTGGTTTCAAAATCAGGAATGTGAGTATAAATATCCAAATTTTTATTTCATAAAAATCCATTATTATGGAAGAAAATAATTAAACTGTATATGACTACAGCAGAATGTACAGGATATATAGAATTGTAATTATCACCACGAACATTGATGGGATCAGGAAAGACTAGAATCTTGATATTTCTATTACACTGAGTACCTTGTAGCTATTTTGTTGAATGTCTTTTCATCTCTGATAATAAGGTGTGAATTAAAAGAACTATTCCAGAGACTAGGATATGATGATCCTGAATGATTTGGCAAGGTAAGACAGTAAGTGACAGAGTGGAATCAGAAACTCGTTTTCCTAATTGCCAGCTTAGTACTTCTTATTCTAGGCTGTATTATCTGTGCTGCCGCAAGGCAAACCATATCATTGCCTTTCCCATTTTAGAAATAGGTTGTATAGGAGTTTCCTTTGTGGTCTGATGGCAAGAAACACCTATTATTTAAGAAATGCCAACTGCTGATCATTGATGACAAAATATTTTTACATGTTCCTTATGGATTCAAGTTGTCCGCCATTTCTTCAAATAATCATCACGTTTCTAAGTTTGGTAAGAAAATCAGAAATGACTGAATGTTAAAGAGAAAGGGGACTTAGACATTATTTTTCCTGTCATCTCAGTGGGGAAACTAAAGCCCAGAGAGTCATATTCGGAGTTGGTGGGCGTCTCCTGACTTCTTGTCCAGGGCTATTTATAGCACATAGCACTATCTCAGTCGATGAGTATTCTGAAGTCATGGCATAATTGAGACTCTGTACATGGCACCTTCAGTCCTGTTTAGTGTGTCAGTGTGTGAAGTTTGTGTGCC
Organism: Macaca fascicularis; assembly: GCF_037993035.2. Lineage (NCBI taxonomy): Eukaryota > Metazoa > Chordata > Mammalia > Primates > Cercopithecidae > Macaca > Macaca fascicularis. The sequence goes on from NC_088379.1 coordinate 133,820,724, forward strand.
ATTTTATCCCTTTGTTTTTGTCATTCATTTTATTCAATACTTTTGTTGGTGCCTAATGTTTTTGATAGAAAAAGCAAGTAAAAGAGTAAGCAGCAAATGTGGGTTAAAAATTTTCTTCAGACAAATGCGTGAAGTAATGCTGTTTGGAATTTAGAAAAGTTGCAATTTTTGATGGAGAGAAAACCAAGAAAGAGACCAGTGGTGGCCGAGGGAATGGACAACCTCCTATTGCCAGGGCCTCTACTCCTGAACTGTTATGAGGTTGCCTGTTTCCTCTTAACAACCCTTCAGGTTAGGGGCCAGCTGTTAACTTCATTTTATTACCAGGAAAGAAACTGAGGCTCAGATAAAGTTCTTTTATCCCACAGGCACACAAAGTGGTAACTGAGAGAGCCAGATCCAACCATGTCTGGCTACAAAGCCTGTGTACTTCAACTTCTACAGAGAGTATGTGCAAGGCGAACCAATGAAAATAGCAATAACTGAAGTGCAATACTAAGAATAGTAATAATGATAGTTAACACAGTGCTTTACATGTGTGATCGCTTTGAACAGGATTAAGTGAACACATGAATAGGACTGGCAGGGACTCTTTCTATTCTTCATTAGTGAAACAGGAGAGGACACATACACTACTTAGGATTTCCACTGGCTTACTTTGTTTTCTGAAAAATAACTGAAAGGCTCAATTAGTTTTGTTTTGTCGCATTTATCAGATTATAATGTTTTGGATGTGGGTCTGAATGTGGGTGGATGGGCTGGTGTGGGATTATGTGAAATCAAACCTGATATATTCAGAAAGGTTCTTCCTGTGGATACATATGCCTTTTGGGTTCGATACTTAGTTTGGTAATTAGTGATCACTGTTCCTATTTACTGAATGGGAGTTTTTTTTTTTTTTTTTTGAGACGGAGTTTCGCTCTTGTTGCCCAGGCTGGAGTGCAATGGAGCGATATGGGCTCATCACAACCTCCACCTCTGGGGTTCAAGCGATTCTCCTGCCTCAGCCTCCCCAGCAGTTGGGATTACAGGCACGTACCACCACGCCTGGCTAATTTTGTATTTTTTAGTAGAGACAGGGTTTCTTCATGTTGGTCAGGCTGCTCTCGAACTCCCGACCTCAGGTGATCCGCCTGCCACGACCTCCCAAAGTGTTGGGACTACAGGCGTGAGCCACCGCCCCCGGCCTGAATGGGAGTTTCTAATCCGTACTTTTTTCCTTTTCAAGCTGAATGTCATATACCCCTCTATTTCCCTAGGCGAATCCATGAAAGAAGTATGTTGCCCTCCATATGAAAAAGCAAGTTTGTCTTCTGCATAAAATCAGTAACCACTCATTTTTAACACATTAATACCCCCCAAATGAATCTCTGATGACTGATCTGATACTAGCTTGTAATTCTAGTTTTAGCATTAGGCTCACTGCTCTTATTTGGGAGAAGATGTCCAATTCTGCAGTAATGTGTAACATAAAGTGGTGTCAATTTATAAATAATATCTTCTAATGGATTAATGCTCATTTGCAATGATCACTTCCATACAAATTTAGGTAAAGATGTTATTCAGAATTGGATTATCTATATTAAAAAATGTCATCCTAATGTGCAACTCCCTAAAACTGTTACTACAAACAACTCTTTTGCCACTCAGCCTAAAAATAAAACCTTTCACCCAAATGACACATCTCAATAGCCACATTTTAATCTACATAAAATTTTAAACTATTTTGAAAGAATCCATTTCTAGATGTCAGACAAGAGTTGAAATTGGGACAGCAGTTTGAAGGGGCTAATTTAAAAACCCACTTCCCTGCTTGGAGACACCTCAAGAATTTCTAGGCTCACAAGGTGGGTGAAGTAAGGAAAGAGACTTTTAAGAGCTAAACAGTGCCGTTCTTTGCGAGCCCCGACTGGCGCAGGCCGAGCCGGCTGCGGCGAGGGCTGCGAAGAGTTAACGAGGGACCGAGCCCCCCAAGTCGCGGGCTCCCCGCATGCTCCCTCCGCCCTCCCGTCCCCACCCTCTCGTTTTGGCAAGGGATTAAAGTGCTCCCCCCTGTGGCAGCAGTGACCCAGAAATGAGTTTGATTCACACAGTCCTTCCTCCATAACAAGCCAAACCAGACCGAGAGTGCCTCCGTGCGCGAGTGCCGGGTGTGTGCGCGCCGGCTAGAGCACGGGCCCGCCCGGCTCCCCGCCCGCTCGCCCGCCGCGGCCCGAACTCATGCAGCTCCGAGCGAGCGAGCGGCGCCCAGCCCAGCGCCTCGGCCGAACCCCTCCGCAGCAGGTACGCGCGCGGGCCGCGGGGGGCGCGCGGGGTGGGCTCGCCGCGCGTGTGTCCGCGCGTGGGTCCGTGTGCGCGTCCCGGTCCCGCGGCGGCGACGGCGGCGGCGGCGGCGGCGGCGGCGGCTGCAGGACGAGCCGAGAGGCTCAGCCATATTTGATGGTTTTGTTGCTTTGCTCGGGAGTTCTCGGGAGTAATTTAATGCCGAAGGTCGCTGCCTAGTGGAAATAATATAGTACGTCATTAATATGGCGCCAAAAGATTGGGTTCTCGATATGTAGCTAGGAGGGAGGGAGGCAGCCGCTGAGCGCAGCGTTACTATCCCACCAGTAACTTGGGCATTGCCGGGGCGGGGGCCAGAGGAGGAGGAGGAGAGGATGATTTTTGGATCCTGAGAATTGATCTATGTTGGATCAGTAAGTTTTATTATGATTTTTTTTTTTCAAATTTGGGGGGCTGAAGACTTAGAGCTATTTCTTCTTTTGGATTTGCGAAGAACATGCGGTTTTCAGGTGAATCATCAAATAAACGCGTTTAGGAGCAGAAGCCCAGTTTAAGTTGCTTTTAGTTTATAGGTTTTTTTTTTTTTTTAATAGAAAGCCAAAGTGCATTAGGCTGCATGAAAGTGGAAAGCATAGTAGCAACTTGGTAGACAGATGGCAATGGCAGAACGCAGGTTCGCGTACATATATGAATCCAGAGTGTGTGAGACCGTGTGTGTGGTGGGACTGTATTTGTCCAAACATAGGTGTGTGTAGGTACATTTGTGTGTGGTGGCCGCAGCCCTGGCTCTTGTCACCGCGTCGCCACATGTCCAAAATATTCATTGCATCAATTCAAGGGCAGTGAGAGGGGGGTGGGGGGCGGGGGTGGAGGGACAGCTTGGCAATTCTTCCGAATTGGGCTTCCAGTGGTCAGATCTTTTACTTACAGCGCGACTGCTTGTAAAGTGTAAAACCCCTTCATCGATGAAATGGGGTAGGGGTTGGCGGTTGGTAGAGCAAAGTACCGATTAATCATGAACTTAAAGGGGATTGCAAATTGCAACCTTTGGCACCATCTGCAAATTGTGGGGGTGGGGTCTCTTGGTCTCCTTGCTTCCTTAAATGAACGTGTAGTGTGTACCCCGGGACTGCAAGTTGCAGAGCCTTTCAGTGCACGTGTCTTGTGCCTGTGAGTCTGTGTTTGCGAGTTGGGGGCTGTTGTTCGGTAGCCAGCAGGCTTTCCGGGTTGCTCGGCATTGGCTTGCAAATGCGGGAGAGGGATGGAATGTGGAATGTTGACCGGGGAACCGAATCCTGTCGGAACGGTCCCATTTGCTGGAGAAATTCGATCCCTTCCACCTCCTTCCCGCTCCCCCCGCCCGCCTTCGGGCAGGAGGCGGGGCTGAGGACGCGGCTGCTGCTCAAAGTGGCGGAGCGCGGCGGCGGGAGGCAGGTGCACGGCACCCGCCAGTGGGGGTGCCTCAACTTCCGCGGGCGTTTAAATAGCAGCCTCTCTCCCCTCCCACCGGTAATAGGTGACCTAGCGGCGGAGGGCGGCGGGGGGAGGGAACCGGGGAAGACCCGGGAGCGAGCCTCCGCGGCACGTGGGCAGGTGCTGGGTGGCCCCGGGGCCAACTTTTGTAGCCCGCCTCTGGCGTTTGAGGAGAGGCGGCCCAGTGTGGAAATGGGGGCGGGCGGCGGCCGAGGCGCTGCTTCTCCGTCGCTGCCGGAGCGTCACCTAACGGTCCCAGCTGCGCCGCCCGGGCCGGGGTGGGGGATTGCGGGGGCGGGGACGCCCGGCCCGCCGCACCCGCCCCGCACAAAGCCCGCGGCGCGGGGGTGGCCGCCGCGCCCCCGCCCCGGGAACGGCCCTAAGCCCGACGCGGTCCCCGCGCCGGTTCCGGCGGGCGGCCGCAGGCGTTTGTTTGTTGGTTCCGCGCCGCCTTCCTCGCCGGATGGCTTCCTGTGACAGAGGTGATACACAGTTTCCAGAACTGTCTGGGGGCGGGAGCGGGAGCGGGAGCCGAGCCCGCTCGGAGCTTCTCGCCGCCGCCGCCGCCGCTCCCATCTTAAAACCGTTTCTCGCCGGCGCATCCGCCCCAGACCGAAGGTGCCGCCCCGGAGGGACTCGGGGAGGGGGACGGCGCGGCCGTTTCCAGCGGCGCAAGTGGTTTCTGGACGCGAGGGAGCGTTTGATTTGCAACTGGGGCCGAGCGGATTGGTGCAGCTGGCGGCGGCGGGGCGGGAGGAGCTGCGGCGGCGGGGGGTGGCCACTTTCAAATGGAGAGGGCGGCGGCGGCGGGGACGCCGCTGCGGAGGGAGCGGGGCTTGGTTGCGCCACGAGAAGGTGTCATCACTGCACCGGGGCTAATTCCGGCGGAGGTGCCGGGAGTTACTTTCCCCTCCTCCCGCGCTGTTGTTTCTGTCGCCTCGGGAGGAGGAGGAGGAGGAGGATTGGGAGAGAGGGAGGGGGCGGCGCCGCGCGGAGCCGCGGCCCTGCGTATTCCCTGGCGGGCGGCGGGAGCCGCGCGGAGTGTTCGCCGCTGCGGGGCGGCGTCCCAGTTCCCCCCCAACCCCGGGGTGCCCCCCTTGCTGGGATCCTCAGCCTTCTCACCTCCCCCCGCACTCCGCCACCCTCCCACGGGAGCTCTTCATCCTCGAGTCCTCAACCCCGGCTCGGCGCGTCCCGGGTGTCACCCCGCCCCCGGTCTCCCCCCCGCCGCCCCAGGCAGTGCTGGCCCCAGGTTTCCCACCCCAAGCGGGCGGGGGCGGCCTCAGTCCCGGCGCCGGTGAATGCTGAGAGCAAACAAAAAAGCGGGCGATTTAAACATGCCTTCGAAACCCGTTAGGAATGCGTCGTCTTCCGGAGACCGTTTAAAAGGAGCTTTAGCTTGCCTTCTAGTAACGAGAAGGCCGGCGCCCTGCCTAGCCTCGGCCGGGGCAAGGGGCTGTCGCCCTCTATTTGCCCCGGCCAAGAGGGAATTTAAATTTTCTTTTGTAAAATGACAGCTGCAGTGAATGACCTAAGACAGCTACGTTTTTAGGAAAGTAGAAGAGGATCTGAGGTTTCCATTAATGGGAATGCTTAGGGGGTTCTTTCCCAAAGGTTTTTATTAGGTGAACTATTTTTCCTTTTTATAATACCCGCCATGGCTCTCTTGCTACTTGTAGCTCAAGGCTAATACCTTTCAAAGCTAATGAACTAGTTTTAAGATAGAAATTATTTCCCTGAAAGCTGATTTAGGTAGTGACTCACCAGTGGTTAGAGATTTTATAGTAAGTAGCATTTTGATCAAATCACAACTGATCAAGATTTAATCATTTATAGGTGGAGAAAGGAAGCATTCATTATGCCCATACTTACATTGACTCAACACTTTTGATGTAGTAATTTGTTGTAGGTGGGCAACATATGTGGGAGGAGTTAAATGGGATGTTCTGTGAGTAACACTCTAGCAAGTACATGCAACCCAGAATTTTTATTGTCCTTTTGTCCCAAAGATCTTAGTCTCATGTACTTACGGTCACTTTTAAATCAGATGGCTTTCTTCTTGGTATTTTGCTGTCTTCCTCAAAGTTTGCATACTTTTGTAAGTGTCTTTTACTTGGCGTTTTCATTTTAATGTGTAGAATAAATGTAATTTTAAGCTGTTTAAGTGTTAGGTTTCCTCCTATTTCCTTTCGTCCCTATTTAGCAGAGATAATGGGAGTGTCTGAAAGTAAGGTAGGACTTGAACTTGATTCTATCTTTAAGACTACAGACTGCTTTCTAGTAAAAGTTGGGTTGGTTGCACATGTACTTTAACATATGTGTTCATTTAAAAGGAAACAAAACACACCTTCTTAGTTCTCCCCGCTTCACTTGACCGGTTTTCTTCTGCCTGTAAACCAGTGCTTTACTTATATTAGTTATCAAGGTTGAAAGAGTAGCTATACAGTGACAACAATGAAAAATAAGTGTGTCTGGGTGAAACTAGAGGGAGAAAACATATTGGAGTTTAAGGAAAGTGTTTTGTTGCTTAGCCTAGGGAGTTGGGGAAGAAAGATGACCTAAAAAGCGAACTTGGAGGACTAGGTGAGAGTAAAAGCAGACTTCCATTGCATCTCACATTGCACGTGATCGATACTGATTTTTGACTTTAAGGAGCTGTTAATTAAAAAGTTATTACACAAGTAGTGTTACATGTACGTTTTTGAAAATTAGAAAATACAAGGAAACAAATATAAAAAATTGCTACTATCCATAGATGACTACTGTATTACTTTTCAGATAATTTTCTCTATATATACATGTGTGTTTTAATAAAAAGGAGATGCATGTACATACCATCTGTAAGGACTTTTTTTTTTTTTTTTGAGGCGAAGATTCACCCTTGTTGCCCAGGCTGGAGTGCAATGGTGCGATCTCGGGTCACTGCAACCTGTGCCTCCCAGGTTCCAGCGATTCTCCTGCCTCAGCCTCCTGAGTAGCTGAGATTACAAGCTCCTGCTACCACGCCCAGCTAATTTTTTGTATTTTTAGTAGAGACGGGATTTCACCATGTTTGCCAGGCTGGTTTGCAACTCCTGACCTTAGGTGATCCACCCGCCTCAGCCTCCCAAAGTGCTGGGATTACAGGTGTGAGCCACCGCACCCCACTGTGAGGACCTTTTTTTTTTCCTGTCAGCTAGCTTGGTTAGTTTTAATATCATCTATTACTGTGATGTGTCCAGATTTCCCCATTTAGCCCCGGAATGTAATAGAGAAGCTTTGTCTAAACCACTGCTTAATAAAGGACCATTTATTGCATTTGGTTGTTTGCCTTAAGTCGATTCCCTTAAGTAACTTTTTGACAGAATATCTGACACTGAGGAGGCAAACCTTTGGGAATAAAGTTGCCTGGATTTTAAAAAAGCAGGAAGTCAAAATGGTATTTATTGTAATTTGGAAATCTTAGATTTGGAGATCATCTGTTAGAAAAATAAGGAAATTTGCTTACTTGATGTTATTTTCCACAGACTTGTTGGAAAAAGATTTCTCAGATGTTTGTGTTTCAGTACTGAGGTAGTTGGAACAGTAAACATCAGGATATCAAACACGGATTACATCCTGTCTCTTTAGGGTTTGGTCAGAGTGAAGAGGAGGCACAGGAATCTGTCACAGTTCTGCTTGCTTCTTTACTTTCTTGTTTGTGAAGCTCTTCCCTGTCATTTAGTATTATGGGGCACCTGTTACAGCATTACAGTTAATGATCTGTCAGACTTTGTATTATAAAACTGGTTTTCCCATGAGGTTTATTAAACAGATATCTTGTGGAGGGAAATATGACATATTAGCAAACACACCTTGCTTTTTATTTGGGTTGGCATTAAGAGGTTTAGCTTGATTGTTAAAACAGTGAAAGTTACGTCACGTTTAAACTTATTTCCTCTCTTGTACAAGCCTTTAATTTGTACGAGAATTGGCACCATATTCAACAATACCTTTTTTTTTTTTTTTTTTTTAAAACATGAAGGGTGGGTTTGCTTGGAGTTTCTGGTTTCTTAGAAGGTATCAGCAATCTTAATTAGGAAAGTATTTTAATTCCTGAGACAGGTAAGTTGTTTCCTTAAAAGTCTTAAATCTGTTGTCTCCATTTTCAAGTCCTTACAGCACTTTATATGACCGTGTGTTTACAATCTGGACAATTACTATGTTTGTTCTTTTTATCTTTGTGGAATGTAATATCTCAGAAAGTTGAGATTTAATTGAGTCTATTGTCCTTTGCCTAGTGTATTTCTCATATGAAAACTTCGGTTTGTGATCATGAGTGTGTATGCATTATTTTGATTTTTTCTTTTTTTGCAGTTTGTAGCCCTGATGAAGCAAGTTACTCTGCGCTCCTAATAAATGCAAGAAAATGACCTTGGAGGGCCTATTTTTTTTTTTTTTTTTTTTGAAACAGTGTCTTGCTCTGTCATCCAGGCTGGAGTGCAGTGGCGCTATCTCAGCTCACTGCAAGCGCCACCTCCCGGGTTTACACCATTCTCCTGCCTCAGCCTCCCGAGTAGCTGGGACTACAGGCGCCCGCCACCACACCTGGCTAATTTTTTTGTATTTTTAGTAGAGACGGGGTTTCACCGTGTTAGCCAATATGGTCTCGATGTCCCGACCTTGTGATCCGCCTGCCTCGGCCTCCCAAAGTGCTGGGATTACAGGCTTGAGCCACCGCGCCCGGCCGGAGGGCCTTTTTAAATTACACATAGGAGTAACAATTTGTAAGTTTAAGGCTGGGTGTCATGGAATAGAATGGAAGAAACTGATGCTAAGCTTTGGCTATAATGGGACCTTTCCTAGCGCAGGACTTGAATGATTTATTAAGGATCCTTTCCTCACCTCAAAGCACAAACATAAAGATTACCAGACTTGGAATGGAAAGCCTTTATCATTAGGAAAGGGGCCATGTGTTTTTACGTTTAATCTCCTAGATCCATAGTATACGATGTGCACACAATAAATGTTCAGTGACCAAATTTTGGTTACTCTAAAACAAATTCAGTATTTACTTTTTGCCTTTGGTTCTTCGGGTAGAGGTGAGACATAATGTGATAGAGAGCAATTGAAGAAAGTTAATTTTTTTTTTTTTTTTTTTTGAGAGGAGTCTTTCTCTGTCGCCCAGGCTGGAGTGCGGTCCTGCAGTCTTGGCTCACTGCAAGCTCCGCCTCCCGTGTTCACACCATTCTCCTGCCTCAGCCTCCTGTGTAGCTGGGACTACAGGCACCCGCCACCGCGCCTGGCTAATTTTTTGTATTTTTTAGTAGAGACTGGGTTTCACCGTGGTCTTGATCTCCTGACCGTGTGATCCGCCCGCCTCGGCCTTCCAAAGTGCTGGGATTACAGGCGTGAGCCACCATGCCCGGCCGAAGAAAGTTAATTTTTAAAACCTTAGATTCTTTTGGACTTATTTGCTGAGGGAAGTAAACTACAGTTTTCTCTCTCTCTTTTTTTTTTTTGAGACAGGTTCTCACTCTGTCACCCAGGGTGGAGTGCAGTGGTGGGATCTCGGCTCACTGCAGTGGGTTCAAGTGATTCTCATGAGTCAGCCTCCGGAGTAGCTGGGATCACAGGCGCATGCCACCGTGCCTGGCTAATTTTTGTATTTTTAGTAGAGACGGGGTTTCACCATGTTGGCCAGGCTGATCTCGAACTCCCCACCTCAAGTGATCCACCTATCTCGGCCTCCCAAAGTGCTGAGATTACAGGCGTGAGCCAGTGTGCCTGGCCAGTTTTCTATTCGAAAGTGCTCACAATTTGCGTCTGTCTGTCTGTCTGTCTGTCTCTCTCTCTCTCTCTCTCTATATATATATATATATTTTTTTTTTTTGAGACGGAGTCTCACTCTGTCCCCTTGGCTGGAGGGCAGTGGCGCGATCTCAGCTCACTGCAAGCTCCGCCTCCCGGGTTCCCACCATTCTCCTGCCTCAGCCTCCCGAGTAGCTGGGACTACAGGCGCCGGCAACCGCGCCCGGCTAATTTTTTGTATTTTTAGTAGAGATGGGATTTCACCGTGGTCTCGATCTCCTGGATCTCCTGACCTTGTGATCCGCCCGCCTCGGCCTCCCAAAGTGCTGGGATTACAGGCGTGAGCCACCGTGCCCGGCCTATCTATATTTTTTGTTAGAGAGATGAGGTTTCACTGTGTTGCTCAGGTTGCCCAGGCTCGTCTTGAACTCCTGAACTGAGTCCTCCCACCCTGGCCTCCTGAGTGGCTGGGATTACAGGTGTGCACCAGTGTGGCTGGTGGTAGTATTTTAAACTATTGATCATTTAGTGTCTCCTGTGCAGGAGATTTTATTAATTTGAGAATTCATGGCATTTTCCATGAGAGTTTATAAGCACTTACTTTAACGGAAGAGTTCAGTGGTGTGGGTCCACACTGAGGAATAAAATAATCTTTTTTTCTTTTTTTTTTTTTTCACTTACACTAGGGTAAGGAACAAGAAATAGCAATGTTATTAGCAAGTTGCTTGAAGTTGAACGTCATGACTTGCTTTAGTTTAGCACAAAGTACACTAAATGCAATTTAAAATTTTTATTGATTACTCTGTCATCTTTATGAGTATCAGTTATTTCTGTGTGGAAATGTAATGATGCACTTAACATACAGAGGCTGTGTGTTGATGATTTGTAACTTTTTAAGTTGGGGACACTTGAAACTGAAAGCCATGGATTCTCTCCCCCAGAAAACATGAGTGTTCCCTTAAGCACATCCTTGGATTCTAGTTTAAGTGTTTAAATTCTGGTGACGACTTTTTATGATTTCTCTGTGATCCTTTTACTGCCACTGTTACCATGTATTGTAGTTAAAATGTCTGTTGAGAACAGTGATTTTTCTGCTTATTGGTCATTAACTTGAAAAGTAAGAAGCTTGTTAGAAGTTTTTAAAACTTGTGTACACTAGCCCCAAGTAGAAGCCTCAGGGGTTTTCTTTTGAGAAAAACCCACAGGTTTTACTGTGGCCTTTATTTAAGTTGCTTAGAGGTCCCCTCAATGCCCTCCTTTTGATTATTGCCTGCTCTAAGTAGGGGGGATTTTTTTTTTTTTTTTTTTTTTTTTTTTGAGATAGAGTCTCGCTCTGTCACCCAGGGTGGAGTGTAGTGGCACGATCTGGGCTCACTGCAACCTCTGTCTCCTGGGTTCAAGCAGTTCTCCTGCCTCAGCCTCCCGAGTAGCTGGGATTACAGGCGTGTGCCACCACGCCCAGCTAATTTATATATTTTTAGTAGAGATGGGGTTTCACCACGTTGGCCAGGCTGCTCTCGAACTCTTGACCTCAGGTGATGCACCCTCCTCAGCCTCCCCAAGTGCTGGGATTAGAAGCGTGAGCCACCGTGCCTGGCCATAGTTAGGGATTTCTTAAGGAGTGATTGTGTCTGATCCTTAATTTTGTAAGCTTTCGGGTGCTTGTCCAGCACCTGGTAATTGATTCACATTGAACTAAACACACATAATGGTGGTTTAGAAACATCATACTACTGATCTGTTGATTTATAGGAGAGATCAGTTGACTTTCTCTGTAAAGAGCCAGGTAGTCAATATTTTAGGTTTTGTGGGTCATACGGTCTGTCACAAGTCTGCAGCTGTGCCAGAGCAACCATGGGCAAAATGAATGTGACCGTGATATTTATGGATATAGAAATGTAAAATTTTTATAAACTTCATATGTCATGAAATGTTCTTTGGCTGTCTACCCTCAACCATTTAAATATGTGAAAATCACTCTTAGCTTAAAAACCATACAGAAACAGGCTGTTGACCCCTGATTGGTTGGTTGGTTGATTGATTTGAGACAGGGTCTCACCCTGTTGTCCAGGCTGGAGTGCAGTGGTGTGAATTCCAGGGCTCACTTGATCCTTCCACTCAGCCTCCCGAGTAGCTGGGACTGCAGGCATCCCCCACCAGGCCTGGCTAGTTTTTTGTATTTTTTGTTGACATGGGGTTTGCTATGTTTTTTTGTCTGTTCTCGAACTCCTGAGCTCAAAGATTCTGCCCACTTTGGCCATCACTCCCTGGCCTCCCCAGATTTATAGTAAGACACAGCAGCTACTTGATTGTTTCTGCCGGTGGCTGAACTCCCTTCTAGGAACCTGATAATACAAGTTGAAATTAGAAGTTTGTTTGGAGGTAGTTGGCTGTGCTGAGGGCTCTGGGTTGTTTTTGTTTTTTCGCTCTTCTTGCCCAGGCCAGAGTGCAATGGCAGGTTTTTTTTTTTTTTTTTTTTTTTTTTCCTTCTCTGGGACAGGGTCTCTCTGTTGCTCAGGCTGTAGTGCAGTGACATGATCACAGCTCAACAACCTCCTGGTCTCAGGCAGTTGTCCTGTCTTAGCTTCCAGAGTAGCTGGGATTCTGATCCTAGATCCCTTTTTAGGATAAAATGTGTAAGAACAAATACCTTGGTCATCTCTCACACCCTCCAGGGGGGTCAAGCTAAGAAGCCCTGTGTAAGAGGATATGTATTGTAAGATTGGGTTCTGCTACAGAGGGAGATAATGTCAAGTAGGGTGTATGTGTCACACCAATCAGAAGTTAATGCCTGCCACTCCGGGAGAACTCATTCTCCTGTGGTAGTGTTTAAGGAACTGCTGACACATTCGTCTTCCAGCTTTACCTTTTGTGTGTTCCACTAGGCAAAATGAATGGCATTTGTGACCATCTTGCCATGAATTTGTGTTTCAGTTTCCAAGTTAACAGACTATTGTTCATTGGTTACATTTTCAGTTTTTGCTCCCTGATAACATATCATGGCCTTAATCATTCACATGACCTCTTTTTAAATCCCAGTGTACATCCAGGAGGAAGAAGCCCATGGTCCAGGAATCTGGGAGGAGGTGGCTGGCCTGCCCTCCCACCTGGGGAACTGGTCTTTGGTTCTGCTACTACCTTTGCACTGGATCTACTTATGTGTGTTTGTGCAAGTTGATAAACATCCAGAATTCCATGTACTCCTCTTTAAAAGTAGGAATGGTGGATTAAATTATTTTACATTGTTTTTGAAATCCTTTCTAGGTCTACAGTTATTTATGATATTATGGGTTTCTTTTGGGAAGATTTCTTGTAGACACAGTCTACATTGTGAGACTTCAGCCTCAGAGAGTGCTTTCTAGACCTTGCTGCTAGGTTTGAGACCAGAGACCATCTTAGGTTTCCATGATCATAATAACAAGGCTTATACAATTGTGATGAAATGTTTGTTTTCATATGTAACTTGGATGATTGTATAAATGCTGTTTTTGTCAAGTGTGTCATCTAGATCTTCAAATATACAACATTGGGAGTCTCTCTCTTTTTTTTTTTTTAAAACAGTACTTTAAAAATTTTTGGTGACTTAACATTGTTAGTGGTAACTGATAGTTTCTGACAACCGGGTATAATCAAGGAACAAAGTTCCTGAAAAACAGCTGCATTTCAATCTGTGCACAGTGTAATTGTCATTAGCTGGTTGAGTCTGGTTTCTGCAGAAGCTGCTTTGTATATCCTGTATAAGAGCATCTGGTTTGAGCATTTAAAAATCTTTTAAAATTACCCTGTAGACATTTAGCATTTATTGGCTTATTCCACCAAGGATGGAATAATGGGTTGCAGAATCCTTTCTCATGCTTACTCTTACCTTCGTTCATTCAGAAGCACTTGGTTTTCCTAAAGTGTCTAATGATTAGAGCTTTTAGAGTTTGACATGAAGATTTGGGTGTGTATGTTTGTATTATAGAAATTAGTACCTGGTTCAGAGACCCCCAAGGCAGAATGGAACACAAACTCCTGATTTCAGTGAAATGCTTTAAAAAATAAACATTTCATTTTAAAAATAAACATTTCATTTTTATATATTCTGAAGAGATTAATCTGACTCTAGCTCTCCCTGATAAATTGTCAGAAAACTGAGACCAGGAATAAGACATATAGGGCAAATGGGCTTTATTTCTCTGGGTGGTAGCACTGCATTAAGAAGGATCCTGAAGATATATGCCTGGGAGTGTGGAAAGAATGGCCTAATTTATCAACCATGCCTGCCATAGGTGGAAGGAATGGCGTATTTGCCAGCTACCTCTTGAACGTAGCCTTTTTTATTTTTATTTTTTCCAAAGTAGTACTGCTGTGGAAATGGATAAGGAGTTGAAATGGATTCTTTTTTTTTTTTTTTTTGAGATGGAGTCTTACTCTTTTTGTCCAGGCTGGAGTACAGTGGCACGATCTCGGCTTTCTGCAACCTCCGCCTCCCGGGTTCAAGCGATTCTCCTGCCTCAGGTAGCTGCTAGGTTTGAGACGACCAACCTGATTACAGGCACCCGCCACCAGGCCCGGCTAATTTTTGAATTTGTAGTAGAGACAGGGTTTCACCATGTTGGCCAGGCTGGTCTCGAACTCCTGACCTCAGGTGATCTGGCCTGCCTCGGCCTCCCAAAGTGCTGGGATTATAGGCATGAGCCACCACGCCCGGCCTGTGTTTGTTCTTTAAAGATAGCTTAAACCCTAATTTTCCTGTCTGGGTTAGTTTTTTTCTATTATTATTGCGTATATTTTAAGTGACCTCCTACTAATGTTGGCTGTTTTTACCTGTTTCAAAAACTTGAGCTTTTGAAGTATGGGATGACCTAATCAAGCAAATAGGGGATAATAGCATTTTATGGCATTATTACCTTTTCTCTTTTTTTTCTTCTGCACCTTTGCACCAGATATTCTTTTAAAGCAAGACAAGTCTTTGCTACTGCATCTCAGGAAAGAGGTGGCATATACATAGTTTATTGATGGTTGCTCGTTATAGGCTGGTGCTTTGCATTGGGGCAAGAAGTTGTGCTTCCAGGGTCTTTTATATAGTGAGGAGCAGGGAAGAAAGAAATCTTTACTATTGGCTAGGCATGATGGCATGCGCCTGTAGTCCCAGCTACTTGGGAAGCTGAGGCAGGAGAATCGCTTGAATCCGGGAGGCTGGGGTTGCACTGAGCAGAGATCACACCGCTGCACTCCAGCCTGGGCAACAGAGCGAGACTGTCTCTCAAAAAAAAAAAAAAAATCTTTACTATTATAAGTCTAGTACACAATCATGGTGAAAAGTTAAAATCATATTAAAGGTCATGAAGAGAAGGAAAAGTTCCCAACTCAGTCTGTCTTGGAACCCTTTGGTCACATTTCTCAGAGATAACCACTATGAACATTTATGTTCTTGCAGAAATGTTCTGTGAATATACAATCTATTGCTGTAGGTATTTTCTCTCCTCCTGTTATATATAAATGGCTTTGTATTTTGGGTTTTTTCCCTGCAGTTTGCCTGTTTTTCTCTCCTAATATGTCTTGGGCATCTTTCCACATCTGAGCATTTAGATGTAACAGAAAAGAATTCTGAGTAGATGGAAATAGGGATAAAAGCTCAAGATTGGAGACCATGGTGACTGACTGCCTTTTTTGTTTGGTTGTGATTTCATTTACTCCCATGTCAAGGGAAGTTAAAAAAATACATTCCAAGTACAAATGATAGGAATGTTTTGTCATAGCTGCTCTTATTCAGTTGCTGACTCTTAATTGAGTCAGCAATTACAGAGTCCTGGAAGGGGTTTAATAGATTGTCTTAGAGCTCATAAGCTGTGATTGGATTATTTATAAATTGGCAAATGAGAGCTGCTTGTGATTCATTCAGAACCACTCAAATTTATAAAT
Source organism: Macaca fascicularis (assembly GCF_037993035.2). Taxonomy (NCBI): domain Eukaryota; kingdom Metazoa; phylum Chordata; class Mammalia; order Primates; family Cercopithecidae; genus Macaca; species Macaca fascicularis. The sequence goes on from NC_088379.1 coordinate 133,836,156, forward strand.
TCCTTAAAGTCTTGAAAAATGCTTTCTTGATTTTTAAATCTGAGTTCAAAAATAACTTATAAAGAATTTACAGTGAACTAATGTATTATAGTACATGGGCTTTATGAGTAATGCTCCTAAGAGTAAATATTATAGTTATTTATTATCTGGTCAGTTATCATAATTTTTTCCTTTTGGAGGAGGTGGCTATTTATTGCTAATGTAAACTTGTCATCTGAATATTTGTAAGTTTTACCTCTTTCCAGAGGTTCTGTATTAGCTTGGGCCAGCATTTTCCTTAAATAAGTGATGTATGACGTTATAAAGAGCACTTTTTTTTTGCTTGAGATATTTAGACAAGATTAAAACATTAATGCTTACGATTTAAGCTATTTGTCAGTTAAATCTATGACTTTTTTTTGACTGGATATAACCCTTTAGTTAAATTGAGAATCTGGGTTTGAGTTATAGTCATAGTAGTATTTTTAGATTCTGTGAGCATATGAATTAGATAATGTTGCCAATTTGAAAACTTGATATTTAGGCGATTAACGTTTACTTTAAAAACTGAGGTAAGAAACCAGCTGGGTTTCCTTCACATTCATTTAGGGACAGGTGGACAGATTTTATTGTTAAGTTATAGGTCATTATATTTGGGTATTTAGAACTGTATATTCCATAGAAGACAAAAGTGACCTATTAAGAATGTAATGTATCTTTTTGGGGGAGTGTTCTATCATCAGTAATTTAGGAATCAATTTATTAGGTACCTAGTGTTTAAAAAATAATTTGAACTATGTGAACTTAAATAGAAAGGAGTGGCAGGGCGTGGTGTCCACACCTGTAATCCCAGCACTTTGGGAGGCCGAGGCGGGCGGATCATGAGGTCAGGAGATTGAGACCATCCTGGCTAACATGGTGAAACCCCGTCCCTACTAAAAATACAAAAAAAAAAAAAAAAAATTAGCCAGGGTGTGGTGGCAGGTGCCTGTAGTCCCAGTTACTCCGGAGGCTGAGGCAGGAAACTGGCATGAACCTGGGAGGCGGAGCTTGAAGTGAGCCACTGCACTTCAGCCTAGGTGACAGAGCGAGACTCTGTCTCAAAAAAAAAAAAAAAAAAAAAAAAAACGAAAACAAACAAAAAACAGGAGTAGCTCATGAAATACTTAGTTTTACATAAGACCACCTGGTTTCTGAAAATACATTCTTTAGTATCTTTAGGTATTTGATTTTAGCTATTTGACAGACTGGAAGAGCATCAATAAATTTAAAAATGAATACAGTAGAAGTTATTCCAGTTAAAGGTCAATTAGATATTAAAGTAAAAGCATCTCAAATTCAGTAAAGTGGATTTGAACGTAAGGTAACAGTACGGGAGCTAAGGCATTCATCCAGTAGGTTATTTTAATACATAGTATTGCATTGGGTGATATATAAAAGTATGTAGAGGTCTTTAATTGAGTACCTTCTAGAACTTTATGAGTGAAATAAATAAAAATGGAAACAGTAGATAAAATTGATACTTTGAGAGAGAAACCAGTCTTTCTGCATATGTGCCATAAGACAGTTAAAATCACTAGGGTGTAATCCTTATTATAGCTATAGAGTTTATGGCCTGATAAATGAGCCCTGTTCCACCACAGAGAGTAAGTAATTCTAGTAACTGGACAGTTTGTTTTCCTCAAATCAGTCCTTGTTTCCCAGGAATAGCACTGAATAAACATCTTCAAATTCTTAATTATCTTGTTCTTTTTTTTTTTTTTTTTCTTTTTTCGAGACAGTCTTGCTATATTGCCCAGGCTGGAGTGCAGTGGTATGATCTCGACCTCACTGCAACCTCTGCTTCCCGGGTTCAAGTGATTCTCCTGCCTCAGCCTCTTGAGCAGCTGGGACAACAGGCATACACCACCAAAACCTGGCTAACTTTTTGTGTTTTTAGTAGAGACGGGGTTTCACCATGTTGCTAGGCTGGTCTTGAGCTCCTGGCCTCAAGGGATATGCCCGCCTTGGCCTCCCCAAGTGCCTGGATTACAGGTGTGAGCCACTGTGCCCAACCCTCTTATTCTTTTGTAAAAGTCCTTCTCTCCTTGTCCATGAGGTTCTCATTCTTTCTTAGAATCATCACATCAGTCAAGACCACGCCCAGGTCACTGAACTTGTTCAAATTCCAGAGCCACCCTAGGGATGGGTTCCTTCAGATAGTCGCTCCTCTCAATCTATTGCGTGCAGATTTCTCCCAGTTTCAGTCAGAGGAATGTGAATTTCAAGGTTTTCAGGTGCCTTGCTGTCTCGTGTGCATGTGAGCAGTAATCTGGTGACTTTTATAGCACTTACTGCACTGAAGCCACTTGTCTGGTTATTTGATGTTTCCTCCAAGTAGACCATGTGCTCCTGCAGCGCAGACATTCCATATCTTGTTCATCATATCTCTGACATCTACCTTGATAAAATTTTCCTCAAATTAATATGTTAGCTAATGTACTGCATTTTAACCCATATGACAGAAGGGATCCAAGGAGAGAGTGATCCGCATGTAATCTAAATAGGGGTTTGGGCCAGTGGGTAAAGCATGAGTTTGCATTTCCCGAGGAGATAGATAGATGGTTCTCCAGCAGCTGCCACAGATGCTCAGTTGTCTTGGTGCATCTCTTCATGCAGTGAGTGGAGTAGAGACACCAGAGGATTGTTAACTGGTCCAGCCAGGGTCTTTGGCCAGTGGCCTTTCCAGGCAGTGTTCTGTTTTTAATCTAACTTCCTAGGTAGTCTTCCTCTTTTTGGTCAGACTCCCAAATGCCCACTAACTAGCACTTTTGTCTCTGTAGCTATTATGTTTCTCATGGCAAGTGGACACTCCAGGCTCCGAAAAACTGGATAACTTTGCATCAGTTTTGAGGAAATGTAGACACAATGTCAGGATGAGCCGTGTCGACTGGATCCAGAGTTCTGAGGGCATCTGTTGTAGCCACCCTGAGAAGCCTTGTTTCTGACCAGGCTGAGTTGGGTTCAATCTCTGTTCTCTACTTCAAGGTCTCATTGCAGTGCTCTCTGTACCTACCATCATGGTCCCCCTTCTCTGTTATGTCTTTATTTTTTTGAAACGGAGTTTCACTCTTGTCGCCCAGGCTGGAGTGCAGTGGCGCAAGCCCAGCTCACTGCAACCTCCTCCTCCTCGGTTCAGGTGATTCTCCTGCCTCAGCCTCCTGAGTAGCTGGGACTACAGATGCCATGCACCACCACGCCTGGCTAATTTTTGTGTTTTTTCAGCAGAGACGAGGTTTTTCCATGTTGGCCAGGCTTGTCTCGAACTCCTGACCTCAGATAATACTCCTGCCTCAGCCTCCCAAAGTGCTGGGATTACAGGCAGGAGCCACTGCGCCTGGCCCTCTATTCTGTGTTTATTTCATATTTGAGTTGAGAGAATCTGTGTTCTCCAGAAATTGCTGTAATCTTTAGAGACACACACGAAACATTTAAGTCATGATGCAAGGCTTTAGTTGATTGAATACTGAGAAAGACTCCTTTGACCAAAACTTTAGTCATGCTCCTCTGGTCCTCCACGTGAGTGGGCACTACCATGGCCTTCTCTTTGTATTATTGTTGAATCCAGTTGAAGCAAAAATCCTGTTAAAATCAGTTTAGAGAAAATTCTTCACCTGGGTATCTGACCGCTCTGTCCTATCTTATCCTGGCCTGTCTTCAAGAATAGTCCTAACAAATTAGTTTAGCCATAACCCCCTTATCCTTGATATTTCTGTTTAATAATCTTCTATCCACTGGCCCCACCCTGCTCTTTGGTTATAGATCTCCACCTCTGTTGGGATCTGAGTTGCGTTCAGTCTCCGTCCCCCACTGCAGGATCCCACTGCAGTGTTCCCTGTACCTACCACCATGGTCCCCCTCGAGTAAAATCTGCTTTACCATTTCTAACAAGTGTCATGAGTAATTTTTTTCAATGATACTATTAAGGTAACGGTGCATTGAAAAGCAAAGTGAAAAAGTTCTAAAAGAGGAAGAAAGTTGAACTGAGCAGTACAGAATATAAGTGTTTGGAGTTGGAGTGGTTAGTGACTTTGAGCTGAGCCCCAGAAAAGAGGTGGGATTAGGATAGGTAGGGAGCAAGAAGCAACAGGAGCAGCATTAGCAGAGAATGAGAACTGAAAGAAAGTGGAGTGTTCAGGGAAGAGGCCTGGCCCAACCAGTGCAAGCCCTGGGTCTTGGGGCTTGCTAGAACAGATGCCTGAGTAAAGCTGTGAGAAGTCAGAAAACTTCGTTTTTGGCTGGACAGTTTGGACTTAGACCTATTTGTAATGTGGAATGGAGGGAGAGATCTGCATATAGTAGTTTGATGAGGTTACCTCATGGGGTGTAATTAATTTGTTATAGTATTAATTGGAAGTGGGAAGAAATCATAGTTTGGAGAATAGGTGTTTAAAGCTTTCTATGTACACGTAGTTGAAGGACAACCTACGGGGCATACAGGGACTTCAAAGAGTCATAGTGTTATGAATCAGTAAACCTTGGCAATTGGCTATAAGGTGAGAATGGATGTGTATAAAGATGCTACCCAGAGTAATATGCTGTGTTACACATGTGTTGGTAAGTACAGTGCTCTGCCCCAAACATGCTCCTTTTTCTCGCTACCTCCTCTTTGTTCTTCAGGACTCAGCTCCGTCTTATCAGCCTTCTCTGACTTTTATCCACCTCCTGTATTCCTGTAGAACTCTGTATTTACCACTGTCAGGCACAAACAATATTGAATTTCTGTTGCTTGCCTATCTCCTCAAGTAGGCCAGAAGCTCTATGAGGTCAGGGATAGTAATTTTCATCCAGCACCTCCTAATATATGAGATACTCAAATGTTTGTCGGCTGCATTATGTGCCATTATATCTTCTTGCTACTTTGGGGTGTTGTGAATAGCCATTTTAATTGGTTATTACTTACCTTACTACCGTCTAGATAGTAATTAGCCATTGCCCTAAGAGTCAGCAAAGGTGATGATGCAGATGCTGGCTTTTATTGGGGCAGGTGTTTGCAGCATACAACCACTGTATTGTGTAGCTTAAAGATAGTAACATATATTTTGATTTTCTGATACAGTAAGTAATCCTGGGTGAGATAAATCAGCTTGATGTCAAGGTTTAAGTACTTTAGAGCCACAGAGGAGGAAATTCTGCCGAGCACTAACCCCCATTACTGTGCCAAGTTCCCTGGAGAAGCAAATACAGCACTCTCAAACCCTCATTACTCAAGATCTTCAGGGTGGATGAAAATGGATTTCATTAGAAAGAAAATACTATTTTTACTCTTCTTTTACTTGAATAATTTTCCTTAAGAGAGTATTTATGTGTGTTTAGGTGCATCATTGTATTTTGGCCAATGCTCGCGTTCTTTATTTAGTGACTGTTGAAGTGCTTCCTCAGGGAGTTGTGTTTGAAAGCTGGAAAGTAAGTATTTTGATTCAAAAAGATTTTTAAAACTACTCTATTAGGTAAATCTAATTTTTTATTTTTTTTGTAGAGATAGAGGTCTCCCTATGTTGCCCAGTCTGGTCCTAGGTTCAAGTATAGTCCTCCTGCCCTGGTGTCCCAAAGTGGTAGGATTACAGGTGTGAGCCACCACGACCAGCCTAGTACCAATTTTTTTTAGCACTCTTTTGTAATGTTGGCTTTGGGGAGCTGAAGCTGTTAGGAGTGAGTGGTCCTCTGCCTTTCCCTTTTCCCTTTTACCTCTTGCTGGATCCTGAGGGGACCCGGGGTGCATTCTCTAGAAGGTTGGAGAGCTTAGCTGTCTGCAGTTGGTGTTTTTGACACACACAGGGCAGAGAAAACAGTCGAATAGGGAGTGGACCACACATGTTTCTTGGTTATGGAACCTGAGGGCTGGAGTGGGCTTGCCCCAGGCCAAGTTGCAGATTGCCTGGCTGTGGGTGAGTGGGGCTCTTGGAAAAGGGATGGAGTGGGTTTTAGGACTTGACTATGCCTACAGCATGAAACCCCAGCTTCCAAAACATGTCCATAATACAGCTCATGACCCATATTGATCAGGACTCATGTTCAGGCTTTCTCTTGGTACATCGTTTTAATGGCTTCTGAAGAATCAATTGATAAAAAACCCACAGAATTTAACTGGGTGAGTTTCTCAGGAAGGAAATATAAAATATTGCAGTTATAGATTAGGGACCTAAATATTTGAGTGAATTGTGTAGATCCACTTTTTAAGTGTAGTATAGGAAAAACTTTTCATCTACTCTTTTAGGTTCAGTTCATGCGAGTCTAAATTAAATGACAAAAGACATTACAGGAGAAAAGGCAAGCAAACTTCATGATGTTGATATTTTTATGTGCCACGTAGGGGTAAAGGGAAGGAGACTTCACCGAAGAGAAAAAACCCAAAAAGAGTTAGACCTGAAGGCTTATATACAATTTTAACAAAGGGTGATAAACTGTGAAATGACCTGTCAAAGGAAAAGGGAGTTTAGGGTTTTTTGACTGCTCTTTTATAGGCCTTTTTAGAGTGGAGTTTTAGTTTTTTAAAATTGCTTTCTTATTCAGTCACAGTGGTTCTCTACATTTTTCTTTCTTTTTTTTTTTTTTGAGAGGGAATCTCACTCTGTCCCATAGCCTGGAGTGCAGTGGTGTGATCTCCACTTATTGCAACCTCCGCCTCCTGGGTTTAAGCGATTCTCTTGCTTCAGCCTCCTGAGTAGCTGGGATTACAGACGCGCGCCACCATGCACGGCTAATTTTTGTATTTTTAGTAGAGACGGGATTTCACCATATTGGTCAGGCTGGTCTCCAACTCCTGAACTTGTGATCCGCCCGCCTCGGCCTGCCAAAGTGCAGGGATTACAGGTGTGAGCCACTGCGCCCGGCCCGGTTTTCCACATTTTTTTCTCCACACCATTCCTATGTGCCACACTTCTGTTGTTGTTGTTGTTGTTGTTGTTGTTGTGTGTATGTGTGTTGAGACAGGGTCTCTGTTGCCCAGGCTGGAGTGCAGTGGTGTGATCTCAGCTCACTGCATCCTCCGCCTCCTGAGTTCAAGTGATTCTCCTGCCTCAGCATCCTGAGTAGCTGGGATTACAGGCACCCGCCACCATACCTGGCTAATTTTTGTATTTTTAGTAGAGATGGGGTTTCACAGTGTTGGCCAGGCTAGTCTCGAACTCCTGACCTCAAGTGATCCTCCTGCCTTTGCCTCCCAAAGTGCTGGGATTACAGGGGTGAGCCACCACACCTGGCCACGTTTGCATTGTTAACACCACATCACACATATTGTGATTCCCAATGAGGAGGAGGTTAGGATGTACTTTTCTGAGAGGGTGGATGCGTAGGTAGGTGATGAACTACCATACTTTTTCTGACTTGAAAAAGTTCCCTTTCCTCTTTCGGATTCATTGAACTGACAGACCAGTGCCCTGAAGATGTCAGATTGATCAGTAATTTTAATTCGGAAAAGCTTTTTGTATTTGTTTAGAGAGCTGCCCTATGTGAATGTAACCGTGAAATCATCTGTATACGTTCATTGACTGGCCATTCTGTCTCAGTCCACTGCCTTCTTACCTAAATGCAGCCTTTCTCATACTTGAGGGTAGTGCTAGAATTCTGTTATCATCAGCTACCTGGGAGGAGTTGGCCAGGTGCGCTGGGTCTTTGTACAAACTGACTTCTTATTTTGGCTGGATTTGGTTGTATTTGTCCTGAAGGGAGTTGAGGTGAAGTGGAGGGGAAATAGTATTGGATTTGGAATTAGAAGCTCCATTCCCACAACATGACCTTGGGGAAGTTGCTGCTTAACCTTTCTTGGCTTTAGTTTCTTAATGTGAAAGGGAGGGGTCTGGATCAAAATTGTATAATGTCTGTGGTTCCTTCCTGTTCCATCTGTGGGGTTGGAGATGGCTGGAGGAGACATTTGCATTCCTATTACCCCATTTGTTTTGTTTCTTTCGGCTTTTAGGGTTATTTAATATAATTTGCCCGAGAAGCATAATCATGCCCAGTGCAGTGTAAATATTCACACATCCAGGCACAACCCCACCCCCAACATGTACGCATAAAATATGAATCTGTCTGTAGTGAAGAAGCACAGTACAGTGTTCATTGCTGTGGATTTTTTTCTGCAGTGCTTGCTGCCAGTCAGCTAAATACTCCTGGAGTAGTTATAGTAATAATGTCACAGGAATATAGAAAGAAACCTGGCACCTTTGGGAGACCTACTGATACGTGACTTCTCCACCCTTCCCCCTCCTTTTTTAACCTGGTCTGTTAATGATTGTACCTAATTATGTATCTTTGGTCTTTTTACTGTTTACAATTCAAATGCTACTTAAAGCCTTTCGTTTGCTTTTGTTTGCTGTGAATCCTGGGCTGCCATCTGAAGCACAACTTGATGATTGTGTATTATCATCTTGGGTTAAGTGCTGTCTCATTGCTTTGCAGGCTGCCTGCTGTTTCCCGGGGAGATCATGAAACGAGGTCGCCTTCCCAGCAGCAGTGAGGATTCTGACGACAATGGCAGTAAGTCCTGCTTTGTTGTTCTTGGAGCCTACCAGGGTTTGGGTCAGGGTGAAAACATGATTTTTTAATGTAATGCTTTAAATAGCCGAGGCCCTTTGCATATCAGGCAGGTCAGAGAAAGCCAAAGCCTGGAGAAACATACCTGAGTGTGATACTGCAGGTCTGTAACCAGATCTTGCTGGGTAAGGTTGATTGCAAGCAAGCATTCCTGAGGCTTCCTATTTGTTATCCTGGGAGGAATAATCCAGTTCTAAGGGTCACTGGTGTGTCTGGTTTTCCTAAACATCATTTATGGTACTTCGCAGTTGCGCTTTGTGAAAGGGGAACTTAATCAAAGCCAGGTAATCATTAACTGGTTCAACTCAATACAAGGGGAGGTTGAAGACTGCCTAGTGTGATGTGAAAATTATTAAGTACAGGTTCTTAATAGGTCGAAAGTCCCTGCTCTTCACTTGGTTTTCATGTGACTGTATTTAATACTACTACTGTCTGTATCTCAGCTCTCTGGCAACTTCATATTTTCACAGTGCAGCTGAGAACCAGAAGTTAGTTGGCTTCCAGGCAGTCAAAACAAATATCACACAGTGTCTGTGTATTGAGAAGCTAACAGACTACTCAGAGAAGAGCTCCTCTCAGATAACAGGGAAATTTTGTACCTAGCACAGTGCCTGAGCTCTAGCCTGTTAGCTTCTGTTTTACATTACAGATTAAACCCAGTACGCCTTGAAAGAATGCTTGTGTGATGGGAAAGGAGCTGGGCCTGCTTTCAAGGAACTGTGCTTTAGACATATATAAGAACAGCTCTGATGGGAAAGTCATCAGGGCAGTAATAGAGATGTCTTTTTGATGCACTGTGGAAACAGATGCAGATACAGATTCAGAGGAGGGGAGGGCAGGGAATCCTGTAGAGGAGATGAAGGTTGTATGGATCCTTAAAGGTGAAATACTTTTTAGGCAAATAGGGTTATTTTCAGTTTTCTGTGCTCCAAGTTTTCAGCAAATTAAAAGCTGCACATTAGAAAGCAAGGCTTTGCTTTCTAGGTGCGACCCTGTTCAGAAGAGGGGACCAGGAACGTGAGAAACAGAACTCAGAGTGGTATTTCAGTTGGTGTGCTTGGCACAGCCATGGGGCTATTGGGGAGGAGAACTGGCCGTTATGGGAGAGTGTCAGGTGTGAAGGGCTTGCGATGAGGAGCTCTAAGGAATTGAGAGTTTTAGGGCTGACTGCTGACGTTGGCAGCAGGAGAGAAGTGAACTAGTTGAGAGAGGGTGTAGGGGCTCCAGAGGGAAAGACCTTTCCTCTTATTTCAGAGAAAGGTATTGAAGGTCTGTTTCCAAGTGCAGGCAGGTAAAGCCGCCCGTCCAAGCCTTTGGGTTTGGGATGCCCCCTTCCGAACTTCTGAGGCGCTTGTCGTTTCATAATCCTCCCTACCTGTTTTCTGATGTTTACAGTTTTAGGCATTTTACTCCTTGAGGCAAAAACATGCTTTGAAATTTCTTCTCTGCCCCTGTGTGGCGCCTATCAAAGTGTCTTCGTGAGTTATAAGTACTCCATAAATGCTGTTTGCTTGAGTACATAATTTTGTCCTGCATTAATTAAAAAAAAAAAAAGTCTTGCCTGGCCCGGTGGCTCATGCCTGTAATACCAGCACTTTGGGAGGCTGAGGCGGGCGGATCACAAGGTCAAGAGATCAAGACCATCCTGGCCAACATGGTGAAACCCCATCTCTACTAAAAATTAGCTGCGCGTGATGCTGCACACCTGAAGTCCCAGCTGCTCTGGAGGCTGAGGCAGGAGAATCACTTGAACCCAGGAGGTGGAGGTTGCAGTGAGCCGAGATCGCAGCCCCTGTACTCCAGCCTGGCGACAGAGCGAGACTCTGTCTCAAAAAAATCTTGCTTTTAGAGTCAGAATTAGTCAGAAGACTGCTTGATGAATTACCTCCACATAAAGATAATGCCCAATAAAAGCTTAAGAGCCCTATTTAAATATTTTTCTCCGCGTTGAGCATCAGGTATATGCTCACTCTGTCTGCTCTCGTCACTGCCTCTCTTCCTCCTTGGGAGAGCTGGGTTAGAAAACTTTCTCGTGGATGTCCTCTCAGATTTAGAGCCTTCTCTTTTCTGGACCAGCATTGTTCCATAGGATGAGAATGTCCTAACATAGTGCAACCGAGGAGCTGAATTTTAAACCTTTGCTAATTTTAATGAATTAAAAAATTTGAAGACACGTGGCTAGTGTCTACTGTATTGGACAGTGTAGTTCTGGACCCTGGCTTAGTTTAGTCCCTCTCAGTTGTCCAGAGGCTCCTAGTAGCCCAGAAGGCCCCATATTAGTCAGCTTAGGATGCTACAGAAAAGTACCACAGCCTGAGTAGTTTAAAGCAACAGAAATTTGTTTTCTTACAGTTCTGGAGACTAGAAGTCCAAGGTGGTGGCAGGTGTGGTCTCTTCTGAGGCCTCTTATGGTTTATAGATGGCCTTCTTACTGTGTTCTTACTTGGCCTTTCCTCTGCGCAGGCATCCCTGGTGTGCCTCGGTGTGACTAAATTGGATTACGGCCCTCCCTAATAGCCTAGCCTCATTTTAACTCAGTCACCCCTTTCAGGGCCCTGTCTCCAAATTATAGTCATATTCTGAGATTGGAGGTTAGGACTTCAAAGTACACATTTGGGGATGGGGGGTACAATTCAGCCCATAAAAGCCCTAGAAGACCAAATATTTCTTTCTTTTTTTTTTTTTTTTTTTTTTTTTTTAGACGGAGTTTTCGCTCTGTCGCCCAGGATGGAGTGCAGTGGCACGATCCTGGCACACTGCAAGCTCTGCCTCCTGGGTTCATGCCATTCTGCTGCCTCAGCCTCCGAGTGACTGGGACTACAGGCGCCTGCCACCACACATGGCTACTTTTTTGTATTTTTTAGTAGAGACAGGGTTTCACCATCTTAGCCGGGATGGTCTTGATCTCCTGACCTCGAGATCCGCCTGCCTTGGCCTCCCAAAGTGTCGGGATTACAGGCGTGAGCCACCGCGACCGGCCAAATATTTCATCTAAAATATATATGTTCAGGACAGATACGGTGGCTCATGACTGTAATCCTGACACTTAGGGAGGCTGAGCTGGGAGGATTGCTTGAGCCCAGGAATTGGAGACCAGCCTGGGCAACAAAGCGAGAACGCATCTCTGTTAAAAAAAAAAAAAATTCCACCTAGAATTCTGGTTAGAAATGAAGGAAGAAGAGAGTGTTCACAGTCCCAACCAAAAGTGTGTCTGTCAAGTCACAAGTCTGTACTGGCCTCTGTCAAGAAGCTGGGCGTGGAGAATTAAGGTAAATATAGGTTACCAAAGGGTTAGCCTAGGCTTAAACATGGAAATCTGGTGGTGGAGGAGAGGAATGATAGTTGCTAGTAGAAGGTTGGTCGTCCTTTTGTCATACAGCTGGTTCAATATAAAGTATATGTTGATGCTTTATGGCCATGCTGTCTGTCCACGCTCAATGATTTGATAAGGTGGATGATGGTAGTGGTAAACACAGAGTTCTCATTAAGAACTTCTGGAATGCCAGGCTTATAAAAAGATGCACATGCTCATTTCCATGGAACACACCCCTTTCCATCCCGTCTGAAGGCAGCCGGTTCACAGTGTAGGCCTTTGCCACCAACCCACTCATTTGCATTGGAGCCTTCCTTTTGTATATAACTGGGTGGCCAGCGTCGGGGGGGCATGCCTTCTGTCCCTGCATTCAGGTCCACAAAATGAGCCCTACCTGGGTTAACTACCCATACCCTGCCTGCCTTCAGCCGGGCCTGTGCATTTGGAAGGTTCTGCTTACAAGAAGGACAGGGTCTATGCAGTGGCCACACCTCAGCCTCTCCAGCCTGCAGGCCTGACAGAATTTTGGCAGCACTTCCCAGCCCAGTGCAGACCATGTCCAAGTGAAGGAGAGGCAGCTGCAGACGTCAGCATGGGGCTGCAGCACCAGCCACAGCCATGGCTGGGACTTGCTGGCCTCTGGTCTGGAGCCCTTTGCCTTGTTTTCTGGCCTGTTCCAGAGGAGTACCAGGGTGGTATTTACAGTTGGGGATGGACAGACATTTTCTGTGCCAGGTGCAAGCCCTTATACAACTGCAGTCATAGTTGAAGCCTTTCTCCAGGTGCCCTGGAGGTCCAGCCCTGCAGTTGGATGGAGTAATGTTGGGGTGTTTGCAGGCAGCGTCTGAAGTTGCTGGGCTTCTGGTACTGGGTGGCTCAGCCAGTCTCTGAAGTTACACATTGCGCCAGAGTGTGGCCAAGGTAAACCCTTAATTTTCTGCTTTCTAGCCCAGGATCCTGTCGTTAGGGATTTGGCAAATGTGGGAATGGGGTCCGCTAACTACTTTAAGTACAGTTGACCCTTGAACAACTCCCCCCACCCTGCAAATCAGAATTCTTTGTATAACATTTGGCTCCCAAAAACTTTTTTTTTTTTTTTTTTTTTGAGACGGAGTCTCACTCTGTAGCCCAGGCTGGAGTGCAGTGGCCGGATCTCAGCTCACTGCAAGCTCCGCCTCCTGGGTTCACGCCATTCTCCCGCCTCAGCCTCCCGAGTAGCTGGGACCACAGGCGCCCGCCACCTCGCCCGGCTAATTTTTTGTATTTTTTAGTAGAGACGGGGTTTCACCGTGTTAGCCAGCATGGTCTCGATCTCCTGACCTCGTGATCCACCCATCTCGGCCTCCCAAAATGCTGGGATTACAGGCTTGAGCCACCGCGCCCGGCCAAGGCTCCCAAAAACTTAACTACTAATAGCCTACTGTTGACCGGAAGCCTTACTAATAACATAAATAAATATATTTTATATGTCATATGTATTATATATTGTATTTTTACAATAAGGTAAGCTAGAGAGAATATTAAGAACATCATAAAGAAGAGAAAAAATATATATGTGTGTGTGTATATATATATATATAAAATATACTATTCAGTGAGTAAAAGTAGATCATCATGAAAGTCTTCATCCTCGTCTTCATGTTGAGTAGGTAGAAGAGGAGAAGGAGGAAGAGAAGGCATTGGTCTTGCTGTCTTAGGGGTGGCAGAAAGAAAATTCTCACGTAAGTGAACCGGGCAGTTAAAACCCGTGTTGTTCAAGAATCAACTATATTTCTAAAACCTAAAGGACATTTCATTTTATCTTCAGTAAACTTGTGGAGGCTAATTAAGACATCAAGTATCCTTGTTTTTATCAGGAATTATATATTGTTGGTTATCTCAGGCCAATAGTAGCTAGCTCTGATCAACACTGGGTTTTTTTTTTTTTTTGAGATGGAGTCTTGCTCTGTTGCCCGGGCTGGAGTACAGTGGCGTGATCTCAGCTCACTGCAACCTCCACCTCCCAGGTTCAAGTGATTTTCCTGCATCAGCCTCCTGAGTATGATCAGCATCTTTATATATATGTAGCAAATGGTGTTTTTGTTGGTTTTGGTTGTTTTTAAATTTGGTGTCTCTCTAAAGTCCAAAGGGAGATTGGTCTCATTCCTTCCTTCACACAGAAAGAGAGCAGTGTGCTGATACTGTTAAGATTTTCCTAACGTTGTAGAGCAGGGCTTCTTGTTCTTGTCTGACTTCCTTTAAGTTTCAGAGATTTGTTGACTTTCTGTGGGAAGAAGGCCTGGAGCCAGGCTCTGTGTGGGCCCTCTCTGGTCTCCCTGCTTCTACACCTGGGCTAGGGTGAAGTGCTCTGTCTCCCCACCTATCAGAGCCAGGCTCTGCCCCATCACCTGTGATAAGGAATGGGCAGAAAGGAAGCCAACTGAAATTTAAAATTAGTAATTTTCCCACTGACTTGTACTTGGACCTCAGCAGAAATGGTGGGTGAGTGTCAAATGTTTGTGTGTCAGTTGGTTGAAGGCCTAAGTATATTTAAGTATGTTGAAACATTTATGGGCCAGTTCTTTGAATGTATGTATGACGCCTTTGTTTGTTGGAAGTAGAAGTGAGTTGGGCTGTAGAGCTGGGCTATGTTGGGGTAAAAAACTATGGTAGGTATAGGGTCAGCCCCTGATCTAAATGACAGTTATATCAGATGCTTGTCCTCTATCATGCAGCTAAAGCAAATAAACAGTAACTGGATTAAATTTGCCTAATTTGAGATGAGAGTTAACACAGCCTTGCTTTACTCAATACAAGGCTAGCTTGGCTTTTAGGTAACTTGTAGGTGCATTTGTCAGGTCTGTGTGCCCTTGATGTGACACCAAACTGCTGGACTCGATACTTGCCAGTTTTAAGCATCTTACTTTGTTAAGCTGGTTTAACACCTCTAAAGACAGACACCAGCATATTATTTAGTGTCCAGAGCAGTGACTGGGACAGGAGGACTACCGTTTGATCAGTGGCAAGGTTCTTTCATAGTTTGCATTTTGTAGTGCAGCGAACACGAAGACTGCCATTCATTCTAATTTCTGAACCTTTTGTGCATGGCACAACATGAGAAGCTTACCACACACTAGCTTCCAAATGTGGAAGGTGTGTGCAATTGTGTTAGATTTACTCCTGAGGTTTTCCTTATTTTAGATCTAGGGCAAGACAACATGGCTATTTTTAATATTTCAAAGGGAAGTGAGTGTTGGAAGTGAGTGTTGGAGATGACCGGAAAGAACGTTATGCCCGGGCAGGGTCCATGTTCACGGTGCTATGATCTATGAGCCTTTTATAACTTTATATTAACCCAAAGGATTCTGTTTTAATGGAAGTTGGGGATATTAAAAACAAGACAAAATGTTTTTCCCCACTCAGTCTTTCCCGTGTTTAACATGAGGTAATGTAACATAGAATTGTTCTTAACTGAACAGTGTATGTCAATAATTTTAAGTCATTTAAATTTGTCAGTAAAGTGAACTTTAGGTAATAATTTTACCTTGTGAATGGCAGTAAAATAGTTTTAGACATTATTAGCAGATTTTTAGAGTTCCCAACTCCTTTCCTGAAAGCGACAAGAAAATAAAACAAAATTTTACTCGTCATATGCTTAAATTAGTTTGTCATTAAATATCAACACTCTGGAAACAAACAAAATGCAAACCAACCCAGCGTAATCTTACGCAGTTTTTAACAGTAGCAAGCACACTGTTTTTAATGTTTTGCTGTAGCATAAATCGCTGACTCCTGGTCTTTTCAGTATTTAAAATACTCTAATTTCTGGTTTAACCCCACTGTCCTACCCCTAGTATTTTCCAGATGTTTATAAATTTTGTTTTAATTAAAAGGGAGTGTTAATTATTTTGGTTTTAATAATATTCTGGTAGCTTCCTGACTGCCTGGGAGTGTCTGAGGAGAGCCTGGCTACAGAGTGGTGTTGGTGTAGCAATGTCAAGACACTCCCTTTGAGTCTGTAGCCTGTGGCCTTCCATGAATGTTTCTGTAGATGTAGGTGCATTCCAAGCAGGAAACAGTGGCTCCACAAATCTATCTTTAAATGTATTATTGCTTTATTTTCCTTGAGCTCAAAAGTATATCTTCTATTAGGTGAAACAGGAATAAATTCTTAGTGCCTGCCACCTTGAGTTCATGGGTTACAGTGACGGTTAGAGCATGATTGATTGTCCTCAACAATGACTCTTAAAAAAAATTATCTACTTTTCAGAGAAATATTGAGAATCTGCTGTGTGCACAGCACTGACTGACTTAGCTATGCTCTATGTTGTAAATTCTGTTGTCTTATACCAGTGGCTCTTGATAGATTAACTTTTTGATACAGTAAGAAAATGAGAAGGAATAGATCACAAGTGCTCCTGGACATGGAAGGCAGAGCAGTTCCCTTGGGTTCACAACCCCCTCTTTGGTTCATCAGCAAAGTCTAGGTTTTATACAGACCACTTGTGTGAAGTAAAATAGAATTTTTTTCTCCTTACTGTTAATGGATGGTATCTCAGTGATAAATGTTTAATAGCTTTATTGAGAAATAATTGACATACAGTGAGCCTCTGAGCCTCATATATTTAAATTGTGTACTTTGATACGTTTTGACATGTTTACACCCATGAAATCATTGAAATCAAGATAATCCTTCCCTCCCACTTTTCTCTAGTCTTCCACTGATCTGTCACTATAGATTAGTTTGCATTTCTAGAGTTGTATGTAAATGGAATAATACAGTATGGACTCTTGTTTTTGGTCTGGCTTCTTTCAGGAGAATTACTCATGAAATCATTGAAATCAAGATAATCCTTCCCTCCCACTTTTCTCTAGTCTTGCATTGATCTACTTTCTGTCACTGTAGATTAGTTTGCATTTCTAGAGTTGTATGTAAATGGAATAATACAGTATGGACTCGTTTTTCGTCTGGCTTCTTTCACTCAGGAGAATTACTTCAGCATTCATTGATGTTTGCATGTATCAGTAGCTCATTCCTTTTTATTACTGCAGGGTGGTATTCCACTCTATGGATATATACATATACCAGAGTTTTTTCATTCACAGTCTGTTGGTGGATGTTTAGGTTGTTTCTGATTTTTGGCTTTTCTAAATAAGCTGCTAAGATCATTCCTTATGCCAGTGATAATTTAAATTTAGTTTCTTTATCAGTTTTTCCCTATCTGCAAAGTACGTTTAATAGGATTAATTTCACTTTTCCTCCTGTATTGTATCAGCACTAGGTAAATTAAGAGGAAAAGGAACAGACTATTTTTGGGTGGACTAGAGTTTCTCTTGGTTATTACTATTGGATACCAAGTATGTAGCATCTTTGTATCTCTGTTTTTAAAAGCAAATGTGGCGTAGACAGCAGTTTTCAGGATTTATAAAAGCAGTCCTAGGAAAAGCTTTCAAATGAGTGTCATTATTTGGGTTGTGTTCTATGCCAGCAAAGCTGCAAGCTTCCTGGGAACCTTGGAAACTACTTAGGAGGGATCCTGACAGTTCCTCAAGAAGAGACAAGAGGGTCAGAAAACCTGAGAGTGAACAAATTTGTTGTTTCTGCTTTAACTCTGAAAGTATTTGACTCTGGAGACCCTCTTCTCCCAAGTTCATGTTAATTTTTAAAGTATAGCAATGGAGTGATTATCTAAATTTCTGGCTTCGTTCCTTATCATTTATAACCTTTTCCATAGTAATTCAAAGCAGAGGAGGATCATCCCTTTTTGTTCTGCTTTTCTTTCCTTCCCCAAACCTTCTGGGAATTCCATCCAGACACTGCGTGTGCTTTTCCTCCTCTCTTCTTTCAGGCTGTGGACCAGCTGGAGGATGGCCTCCAGGACAAGAGGGAGAAAGAGAGGCCTCTTTATAGACCCTAGGAGCCACCCAGCCACCTTCATCTCCAGGTTCCTAAGTTGGCATCTGTCTTCTTTCTTTCCAGTAATGACCAGATTTAGAACTTCTGCAGGTTGGGCTCACCCCAGTGTGCCCAGAATATTTCTTTCGGTGTGGGGGTGAAATATTCTTGTTCATTTAGAGTCTAAAGAGGCACACTTAGTATTTATTTAAAGAATAATTTTCTAAAACATTTACTGAAATGCCATGGGGCCACCAGCGGGAGGTCCAGTTCTGCTGATTCTGCTGGCGGAACAGCAGTCAGTCAGTTGACCTAGTAATGAGCCTCAGAACTGGTGCTCAAGGGTAGTGCCGACGTTGTCCCTGTCAGGGAAGCGTGGCAATCCCATTTGGTCTTGGTCATTGCAAATCTGATGATAGGCTTATGTGCAGAATCTATTTCTTAAGGTCCCCAAGGTTTTAAGGGTGCTTTGATTCTCTGTTCCTGTCTGTGGAATCTGTAGAGATAAGAGCTTCCTGTCTGAGTGACAAATGATTTCACCGGAAGAATGGCAGCTAACCTTAACCTTTGGCTTTTATTTTTCTGGATTTTGTTAATTTTTGGAAAATGGTACAGTACGTATTCAGAATTGGGGTGATGATTATTAAAAACAGGAGGTGGAGGTGAATTATCAGAAAGTTGGACAAATACTACATGTGGGTGTTAGGGCTCTTTCAGATCTCTGGCAGCAGTACGGCACCCACAAGTGGAAGGTTTTGCACTTAAGTTGTCTTTGTAACAAATTAACAGGAGGCAGAGGCAGAGATGGAGAAAAGGGACTGGAATTATTGGGAAGTTGAATTGACCCAGCCATTGATTGTGTCCTGAGTGAGAGGAGTCTAGGATGACTCTTAGATTTCTGATGTCAAGTAGAAATGGTGGTAATAGACATCAAAGTAGGAATGTAAGAGGTAGAACAGGTTTGGGTAAAATGTTGAGCCCAGTTTTTATAATGCTGAGTTGACAGATAGATAGAAGGAATACCTTAGGGTTGATGTCTTATGTGAAGGTGAAAATGGATCTGGAGCTTGGAAGGGAGGTTAGTCTGGGAATGTAGGTCTGGCAGGTTCCTCTGGGTGTGCTGGGTAAGACTGTGGACATGGGTGAGCGCCCCCTGGGGAGAACATTTGGAGCAAGAAAAGAACAAAGAGTTCAGGAGAAACCCATGTTGATGGGATACATGGAGAGGAGGAGCCCACAGAGTGGAAAGAGAATTGCCACTGAGGCTGAGGGAGTATTTCAGACAGGATGGAGTTGCTGGTGCTGAGAAGTGTCAGGGCAGACACGAGCTCAGACTTGGCAGCAGTTGGGAGATCCTGTTAGGCAGCAGTTAGGTACCGTGTTATGGGGGAGGCCAGATGATAGGTGTAGACCCCCTTTGTAAGAAAGGCAGAGAACAGAGCCAATTGGCATTTTTTGGGAAAGTGGAGCAAATTTTAGGGGTTATTTGGCAGTTGACCCCTTAGTCTTCACTAAGTTTGTTTACCTACCATCCTCCCTACTTACGGCACTATACTACCTACTTCGTCTACCCCATAGGCCTGAGGTTCCCTGTCTAGGGATTACTAAATTTTTATGCCTTGTCGAGTCAAACCTTTTTTTAAAAAAGTGTTTTAGAAAGCTTCCTGAAAACTCAGTAAGATGTTTTTCTTTTCTTTTGTTTTCTTTTTTCTTTTCTTTTTTTTTTTTTGACGGAGTCTTGCTCTGTCTCCCAGGCTGGAGTGCGGTGATGCAATCTCGGCTCGCTGCAGCCTCTGCCTCCTAGGTTCAAGCAATTCTCCTGCCTCGGCTTGCCGAGAAGGTGGGATTACAGGTGCCTGCCACCATACGAAGATAATTTTTGTATTTTTAGTAGAGGTGGGGTTTCTCTAAGTTGGCCAGGCTGGTCTTGAACTCCTGACCTCAGGTAGTCCACCTACCTTGGCCTTCCATAGTATTGGGATTACAGGCGTGAGCCACCACCCCTGGCCTGTTATTTTTTCAATTTGTGTTTAGCAGCATGAGACTTTGAACCTCTTCAGTGCAGGCTTATGGGTGAAGACTACACCTGCATGGTATTCTTAAAAGTCCTTTCTCCTTTTGGGTGCGGTCCTTGATATAGCATCCCTGCACAGAATGAGCACATTAGGCCTGCTTATGAGAAATGAGAGTGAAATAACTGATGGAAGTGGAAGAGCTCTGTGAGAGCCAAGAGGGCATCACAGGTGGTCTCATGGTGCAGTGCTGAGGTGAGCCTGGGATGAGTTTGGGTAAGAAAACCCCTAAGAACACTCAGTAACTCCTGTAGTTTTTAATGGTTCTTATTTGGATGTTTGTTTCTTTAGGCCTGTCAACTACTTGGTCCCAGAATTCCCGATCCCAGCATAGGAGAAGTTCCTGCTCCAGACATGAAGATCGCAAGCCTTCGGAGGTACTTCTTGACTGCTTGCCTGACCGTGCATGAATATATGTTGCCCCATATACCTAATTGAGTGGTGTCTATTTGTGCAGTCCTGGGCAAAGTATTCAAATCTTGTGCCTCAGTTTCCAAATCTGTAAGATGGGGAGAACACAAGTGTCTACCTCATAGGATTGTTGTGAGGATTAAGTGGGTTAATACACATAGGCTAATACATGCAAAGCGTGTGAATAGTTGCTAACACATAAAAAGTGCTCAGTAAGTGTTATTGTTATTCATTACATTTTTTTTTTCCTTTCCTGTTGTACCATCTCTGGCTCCCAATAACTTTTCCTCTGGCCAGGAGATCAGCGGGTTCAGCTGCTGCTAAGTCACTGCCAGCCTCAAGTTAGTTTTAGCCATGAATTTGTGGCTTATTTGGCAACAACCCAATGTAACTGCGGGAGTTTTGTTTTAGGGATTATGCTGAAGGTTTTCCCCCCTCTTTCTCAATTTCTTTCTCATCTTATGTTTCCTCTGCTCCCAAACTTTTGTTATCTGTGTATCTAAAGTTGCTTTTAGGTGCATTTCTTTCTGCTGGTATTTGTTTAGGGGCCCTTATAAGGCCTGAGGTCTGTTTATTCTAAAGACCTTTGACAGGCTTTAAATCATTGAAGAAAAAGCATTTTATTTTATCACAGTTTTCAAGTGAGAAGATTATAGGAAGAGTTTCTTTGGTTGAATGCTTTGCTTTGTGCTGCTTCTCATGGGATGAGTTCACAGACAGCCTTATGCTGTAATGGCAGTGCAGAGGCAGTTATTCCACAGAGGCAGATACTCCTCAGAAGAACTTTCCAGGCTCTAATAGGGAACGTCAGAAGGCTGCCCTGTTGTGGAGTGGAGAAGTTATTTGGTTGTGGAATAGCTTCCTCCATGAGGAAGTAGTTTACATCCTTTAGAATTGTGGAAAACCATCCCAGGAGGCACTTTAGCATGAGATCAGATGTGCTTGGGAAGGTAGCTACTTCCTCCCCTTACTTTATTTCAGGCCTTTT
The DNA here is from genome assembly GCF_037993035.2 of Macaca fascicularis. Lineage (NCBI taxonomy): Eukaryota > Metazoa > Chordata > Mammalia > Primates > Cercopithecidae > Macaca > Macaca fascicularis. The sequence continues at coordinate 133,857,368 of NC_088379.1, forward strand.
TTCCTTTGAACCTTTAATGCTCTCTTCCTTTTCTTTGCCCAGGAGCGTCTCTGCTGCCCTTTATTTCTTAATTCCTTGTGCTGTGTCCATAACCCCCAAAATACCTTTCTGATGTTCACACTAAACTCCTGTTACTTCAGCACAGGAATACAAGGGGGACTGAGGAGCTGTGACCTGGTGTGACGGAGGCTGGTGCCCAGTGGTGGAGTTCAAAACCTGCTTCTGGCACTGACACCAAGCATTGAGGAGGGGGCCCAGCAGCACAGGTCGCTGTGCTGGCTTTGTCCCAGCCCCACATTTTGGTCCAGATGTTTTTCTCAACCCTGAGTCCAAACTATATGTAAGGCACTAACATACTCTACTAGAGACTCCAGAGTTGACGTCCATTTGAGGGTGTTTGTTTCAGTTCTTGACTGAGTCTTTGAGCAAAGGAATAGCAGGCTGCCTTTTTTCATTTCACTGCTTCAGTTTGATTTTTCTTTCTTTTTTGGCAGACTCCTTTGTTTTCCATTTATACCACTTAGTTGGAATATGTTTTTACCTGATCGGCTTCTTGAAGATATAGGACCATCTCTTAGGTTTTAAAGTACTTTTCTCTTGGGGGCCAGGGAGTTGGTGTCCACTGGGCTGGGCACCTGCTTCAGCGGCTCTGTGCTTGAAGGGAAGGATCCTGGTATTACATGTGATTTTTGTGGGAGGTGCATGGCCTAGTTCTTGCTTGTTAATAGGTCTTTAGAAATGAGGAGTGGCATACTGGGGAATAGTCCGTATTGAAAATGGCAGGCAGGAGAAATGGCCTTTTTATTCAGACACTGCCTCAGAGTTTATTATGGTGAAGTTTATTAAAGTGATCACCAGCCTGAAAAGCCCCCAGAAAAAACAAATATGGACCTATTAGCGGGCGTATGTGTGAACTGTGTTTAGTAGCACAAGAAAGAACTCCCTGTCCTGAGAAAAGAGAGTTCAGCATTGTGACTTGTGTAAACAGACAGGACAGCTTACAGATGCAAGCTTGCTCGATGCCAAACACAACTTTGGGCTGGTCCTGATGCCAAGGTCAGAGCTTTCTTATGCAGCCTTAGACACCAGTGGGCCAAGGACGAGGCTTGAGAGGGAGCCAGCTGTGCAGCCCTGGCTGGGAGGCAGTGTTGCGCTCTACCCCAGGGGCAGGCCTCATTGACCAAGGATGAATGCCAGGGGTCCAGGAGTCTGCAGTGGCATAGGCACTGGGAGGGCTGCCTTTCCTGCGGTTGCCTTCATTTGGCCTGTGGTAAGGAATTGGGGAGCTCTCTTTGTAGAGGGGCACTGTTGGGTCTGCCTGTTTTTGGCAGAGTGGGAAGAGGGTAGTGACTTTCTCTATTTCCTTTCCCCACAAATAACTCTTCCCAGGTAGAATTTATGCCAGGTGAAGGTGTGCAAACATGTTCTTTGCAGGCCCATCCAACCAAGTGGCCTGTGGTTGCTTCTCTTCCAGATTTTTCTAGGCCAGCCCAGACCTTGACCTCACCAGCTGCCATACCATAAACCCTGGTGCCCTGGGAGGCAGGGCCTGGGTGGGGGCAGTCTCATTATAGAAGATGAGTCCCTGGCCAGGAGCATGGCTCATGCTCGTAATCCCAGCACACTGGGAGGCCGAGGCAGGTGGATCACTTGAGGTCAGGAGTTTGAGACCAGCCTGGCCAACATGAGGAAACCCTGTTTCTACTAAAAACACAAAAATTAGCTGGGCATGGTGGCACGCACCTGTAATCTCAGCTACTCAGGGGTGCTGAGGCAGGAGGATAGCTTGAACCCGGGAGGCAGAGGTTGCAGTGAGCCAAGATTGTGTCACTGAACTCCAGCCTGGGGGACAGACAAGATTCCATCTCAAAAAAAAACCAAAAAACCAAAAAACCAAAAAAGCACAGGAGATGAGTCCCTGGCGGTTCTGGGTTTTGGCTTGAAGAAGTTGTTACATGGTTAGTGGAGTTATATTTCTTTTTTTTTTTTTTTTTTTGAGACAGAGTCTCGCTCTGTCGCCCAGGCTGGAGTGCAGTGGCCGGATCTCAGCTCACTACAAGCTCCACCTCCCAGGTTTACGCCATTCTTCTGCCTCAGCCTCTAGAGTAGCTGGGACTACAGGCGCCCGCCACCTCACCCGGCTAGTTTTTTGTATTTTTAGTAGAGACAGGGTTTCACCGTGTTAGCCAGGATGGTCTCGATCTCCTGACCTCGTGATCCACCCAGCTCGGCCTCCCAAAGTGCTGGGATTACAGACTTGAGCCACTACGCCCGGCCTAGTGCAGTTGTATTTCTAGAGCACCCTTGAGTGCAGTATCTCCCTTCAGAGATTTCCAGGTACATGTTTTCAGCAGCCCTTTTGGTGAACTGAGAGACATTTTTCAGAGATTTTTTTGTTGAAGTTGTTGTGGACACTATGGACTGAGGCAGTGAGAGGACAGGGTTCCCTCAGCACTGCCACCCCCCATGCCTGAGTGAGGTAAAAGGCGTGTCAGGCAAAGGTTTTCTGTAATAGGTCAGGCTTGTTCTATGTTGATACAGTGACCTTGTTACATGGCAGCTCCATGGTTACATTGCAGCTGCCAGCACTCTGAATAAGAATGCAAATATCAAATGTCAGTGTCCCTTTCTCTTCCTTTCCAGGTGTTTAGGACAGACCTGATCACTGCCATGAAGTTGCATGACTCCTACCAGCTGAATCCGGATGAGTACTATGTGTTGGCAGATCCCTGGAGACAGGAATGGGAAAAAGGGGTCCAGGTGCCCGTGAGCCCAGGGACCATCCCTCAGCCTGTGGCCAGGTAGAGATGCCCTGAGGGCAGACGCCTCTCCACCCACCCTCGCTCTTCTTCCCTGACAGCAGGCATCTGAGAAGAGACAATTTCTGAGTTAGCAATAAAATATCATGAGGCCTCAAGTGGAAATAGAAATGTAGGAGCAGCACACTTCAGGCATACAGGGTAGTGGTTTTGAGGGCCATGAGCCTCCATACTTAACATTACAGCCACCACTGTGGGGAGGTGCTGCTGTCTTATGAGAGGAAGGCAAATTCCAAGACATCCTGGGAAGTGATGGGCTGGGGGAGGAAAATTTGGGTGTTCACATGTCTTCATCCTCTTTTCCTGCCCTCCATGTTCACTCTGGAGAGTGACTCTCCTGGAGAGAAGTGTGTAGTTGCCTCCGCCTTTGGAGGAGGACAGGTGTGAGGAGACCAGACCTGCCAGTTAGGGTTTGTGGAGAGGGGAGTTTTGGAGGGATTTATTTTGACTGGTCACATTGTTCTCAGGGTGCGTTCTCTGAATTTACTGACTTTAAAGATCCCTCAGGGCTGAGTCCCTGCCGACTCTCCTCACAATCAGGTTGCAGCTGTTTACTCATTTCCTCACTGCCCTGCTTCGTGCCACCTGGAGAGTCCTCTTAGGAGGGAGGATTGAGTGCCCTCTGTGCTCAGCTGGCACCTGGCTTCTCGGCCATCATCAGTTGGCTGCTGCTTTGCGAAACAGTGTCTTTCTCCACGCTGAGTCATGACTGAACTTGCTTCCTGGCCGTCACCTACTTTGTGTCTCTTGTTTTGGGCACTTAAGATGATCAAATTTGAGTTGTCATTTTGGGATCTCTGGGGCGTCTATCCAGTGGTGACATATGCCCCTGTCTTACTCAGGCTTAGGTGACCAATCAGAAGTGCCAGGATGGCCCCCACAGGCTAGAATCGGGACCTGTGGAATGGAGCGGTCACGGGGCTCTGCGGGGCAGACCAGGTATCTGCCTCAGAGCCTGTGTCTGAGATGTAGCACCACCTGATTCAGCACTGGCAGCCCCAGCCTAGGAGTCACTTGCTGAATGCTTCACTTTCAGTGGGGAACCAGGACAGAAGTGAGCATTAATACAGCTTGTGGAAGTTTTCAGTTGGATCCCTGCTCTTGGTTGAGTAGGAGAAATAAATCCCTTCAGTTTGTCCATCTCAGCGTCATGTAGATAAAATCACTCCCATAATATAAGGGTGATGAAGGTACTCTGACAGACTCTGGGCAGCCTGTTGACAGTAATTTAAACTGCAGAAATGCAGATGTGGAAGGACTTTGTTGAGGCCTGGGGCCTGTGATTAGGAAGATGGCCTTTTCTGGTCCAAGTTGGGAGTGATTTGATCTTCTCGCGCATGCTGTCTTATTTTGAGTGGGGTGAGTTGGAAAGCACCACTCCAGGTGTTAAAGGTTGGGGGAGAGTGTGTGGCAGTATCAGGAGGAGAAGAAACTTGTGCTTTTGTTTCTGGGATCATAGGTATATGTTGGGAGAGTCAGTCTGCCTCTTGGCTGGGACTCTTGATTCTTAGATTTGTTGATAATGGCCGAGGTCTAATTCCTTTTTTTTTGTTTGTTTTTGAGACAGTCTCACTCTGTTGCCCGGGCTGGAGTGCAATGTTGCAATCTTGGCTCACTGCAACCTCTGCCTCCTGGGTTCGAGCGATTCTCCTGCCCCAGCCTCCCAAGTAGCTGGGATTACAGGCGTGCGCTACCATACCAGGCTAATTTCTGTATTTTTAGTAGAGATGGGGTTTCACTGTGTTGCCAGGCTGGTCTGAAACTCCTGACCTCAAATGATCCACCTGCCTCAGCCTCCCGAAGTGCTGAGATTACAGGCTTGGGCCACCGTGCCCAGCCCAAGGCCTAATCTTCTTTTCCCTCTCTCCAGCTTTTTTTTGTGAGGTGTCAGTGTTGGCGGGTATCTCCCTCTGGTTCTCAGAGTCTGCTGTGCCTGCCCTGCCTGTGTGGTGCCCTGGTTCTAATGGCCTCCAGCAGAGATGGGCAGGTCTGGTTAAGGGAAAGTGATTAACTCTTGAAATGTAAGGGTCAGTGTGTTTTGGTGTTGGCTGCAGGCCAGAGTGGTCAGAGGTGGTGGGCAGGGCACAGCAGTGTCCTGGGAAGCAGATTTGAAGGCTTCTTCAGTGTTTTCATTCATATCTATTTCCTGTTCACAGACTTTAACAACTTCTAGTTAAGGTTTTATTAGCAGTGACATTCAGGTTTTCAGCCTCTAGTGACGACCTGTGGCTCTGAGGGTTGGAAGAGGAAGCGACACCTGGGGCCTTGTGGCATACTTCATTGTCTGTGACTGAAAGGGTAACCTAGCTGCCTTGTTTTTTGTTATGTAGGGTTGTGTCTGAAGAGAAATCCCTCATGTTCATCAGGCCCAAGAAGTACATCGTGTCATCAGGCTCAGAGCCTCCCGAGTTGGGCTATGTGGACATCCGGACGCTGGCTGACAGTGTGTGTCGCTATGACCTCAATGACATGGATGCTGCATGGCTGGAACTGACCAATGAAGAATTTAAGGAAATGGGTGAGAGACCATGTATTATATTATTTTATTAACCAATAATGAATAGAAACGTATTTTAGGCAGGTAGGTGAGTAGCAAAAAGCTCCTTATTGCCAGTTGAAGGCATCTCCATCATAGCTTCAGTTAGTCAGAATGACAGCCCTGCCTTAGAGCTCAGCCTGTTTGGCTGTGTCAGATGTGCTGAGATGGATTCAGAGTGGAAGCAGGGCTCCTCGGCTTAGGCACCAGGGATTCCCATGTCCGCTCTGATCTAACTCCCTCATTCACTTACCTTAAGGAAGCTGAAGTCCAGGACTAAGTGACAAAAGGGCATACTCCAGTTACTTGCTCTAGTGTTTTTTTTTCTGCGACACCATTCAGATTCCTTCTTCAGCTGTGGATTGCTGCTTCTCTAAATGAACACTTTTCCAGGCATGCTCCCCATTTCCAAGCACATCACACGTGTTTTAACTTGAGTGATTTTCCTTATGTCATGCTGCAAACCTGGAGTTCTTTTTCCCTCCTGTTTGTCTATGTCCTGGCTTTCCTTCAGTGAAGCCTCACATTAGCTGAGTGCCCAGCCCTTCTCAGCTTCTTTTCTGCAAGCTCATTTTAGTGTATGTAGAGGTTGGAGCTTCTGCATGTCATGTACTTGCATCTCACGGTGTTGAGACTGGGATGGTGCGTAGGTTTCATTTCACATGCCAGTCCTGATTGCTAAGGGTTGCCTTGAGCGTCTTGATGAACAAGACAATGGAGTCAAGTCTGGGATCAGTGTGAAAAACTATGAGGATTAATTAGCTTTTGTACTGTAGGTACACGGTGGGGAAGTGGTGGCAAGGGCTGTGTATTGTAATCTAGGACATAGTAAATAATCACAAGATCAGCTGGGCTCATTGCCTCATGCCTGTAATCCCAGCACTTTGGGAGGCCGAGGTGGGCAGATCACCTGAGGTCAGGAGTTCAAGACCAGCCTGGCAAACATGGTGAAACCCCGTCTCTACTAAAAATACAAGAATTAGCTGGGTGTGGTGGTCCCAGCCATTCAGGAGGCTGAGGCAGCAGAATCCCTTGAGCCCGGGGAGGCGGAGCTTGCATTGAGCTGAGATCGTGCCACTGCACTCCAGCCTGGGCAACAGAGCCAGACTCCCTCTCAAAAAAAAAAAAAAAAAAAATTCACAAGATCTTTGGTCATGGTGAATTTCACAGCCTTGAAAGGGCCAAGATCTTTTCTTTTGTGTCTTTCCAGGGAACCTAGCATAGAGTGTGGCTTGCAGTAGATGCTTGTCCTGCCATTAGGCTCACCATCCTGTTGAATGGGAGTGACAGTGTAGACTGAGCTGAGCATCGTGTTATTTTCTACTTACTCAGTTACTCAGGTGTTTTGTTTTTTTTTTTTGAGACGGAGTCTCGCTCTGTTGCCCAGGCTGGAGTGCAGTGGCCGGATCTCAGCTCACTGCAAGCTCCGCCTCCTGGGTTTATGCCATTCTCCTGCCTCAGCCTCTAGAGTAGCTGGGACTACAGGCGCCCGCCACCTCTCCTGGCTAGTTTTTTGTATTTTTTAGTAGAGACGGGGTTTCACCGTGTTAGCCAGGATGGTCTCGATCTCCTGACCTCGTGATCCACCTGTCTCAGCCTCCCAAAGTGCTGGAATTACAGGCTTGAGCCACCGTGCCCGGCCTACTCAGGTGTTTTTATAGACAAAATAGATTTCCTTCTTCTTGATCCTGCTTTAGGTATTAATGGCCAGAACATTAGCAGGCCACAAGGTGGTTTTATGGCATGTGTTCAGGATTTCTCAGAGATCTTTTGGAACTGGATACTAAATTTTAGCTTCAAAGATACACAGTTTCTGCTTTGTTGTAAGCACATTATAAAGACCAGTGTAATGCACTTGACTAGAATCTAGGTGTCCTGTGTGAAGTCAGAGGACTCAGCCCAAAGACTCTTGGCATTTATGAATGGTTTAAATAATAAGAACTGGGCTAATCCATATTTGAAGATACTGTTGAATACATTGGCAGGGTTAATTTTGTAATTTTTTTGTTTTTTTTTTTTGAGACAGAGTCTTACTCTGTCGCCCAGGCTGGAGTGCAGTGGCGTGATCTCAGCTCACTGGAAGCTCCGCCTCCCAGGTTCACGACATTCTCCTGCCTCAGCCTCCCGAGTAGCTGGGATTACAGGTGCCCGCCACCACGCCTGGCTAATTTATTTTTGTATTTTTAGTAGAGAAGGGGTTTCACCGTGTTAGCCAGGATGGTCTCGAACTCCTGACTTTGTGATCTGCCCGCCTCAGCCTCCCAAAGTGCTGGGATTACAGGGGTGACCCACCACGCCTGGCCTAATTTTGTAATTTTATAACATAAATGGAACACATGCTTAAAGATGTTTGTCTTAGCTGTTACTGATCTTTTTTTTTCTTTGTTTTTTGAGATGAAATGTCACTCTGTGGCCCAGGCTGGAGTGCAGGGGTGCAATCTTGGCTCACTGCAACCTCCACCTCCTGAGTTCAAGTGATTCTCCTGCCCCGGCCTCCCAAGTAGCTGGGATTATTGGCACCTACCACCATGCCTGGCTAATTTTTGTATTTTTAGTAGAGAGGATTTCACCCTGTTGGCCAGGCTGGTCTTGAACTCCTGACCTCAAATGATCTACCTGCCTCGGCCTCCGAAAGTACTGGGATTATAGATGTGAGCCACTGTACCTGGTGTTTCAGTCTTTTTTTGCATTTGGTTAACTATGTTTTTCAACTTTGTAGAAGTCAGAGTATGAGGAGGGGTAAATCATTTAAAAATATTAGAGTATCCAAAGTGTAATCTGTTTTGAGAGAACTGTTTTACCTACCAAGAAAGGCAAATGTTAAAAAACATCCAAACCATATCTGAGGTCATGGTTTTGAAGTCCCTTACGTGTTAGTTGTTATGTGTAATGAGTATAATGAAATGTCGTATTCAACAATGTATGTATTTAATATCCTTGAATCCTTTTAAAATTTACCTTTTGCTTTCCCATTTACTACACTGCATCTTTACTACCTGACCACAAGAACATAACAGTTTCCTGGAAGACTCTCCCCTTTGAAGATTGTTTCTTAGAAGGATCTGATAAGGATTTAATAAAAAATTTTGGGGCCCTCAGGGATGGATGCATCAATGGGTTGATTGATTGATTGAGACAGGGTCTTGTGTCACTCAGGCCAGATCACAGTAGCACAGTCATGGCTCACTATAGCCCCAACCTTCTGGGCTCAAGCAGTTCTTCCACTGCAGGCTCTTGAGTAGTTGGGACTACAGGTGTGTGCCACCACACTTGGCTAATTTTCATATTTTTTGTAGAGATGGGGTTCCACTATGTTGCCCAGGCTGACCTTGAGCTCCTGGGCTCAGGTGTGAGCCACCGCGCCTGGCCAGTGATGGATTTATTTATCAGACTATTGTTTATTCATTGTACATTTTTTTTAAGTATAAATAAACCAGAACTATTTTGTAATATTTATTAATACGGATTTATTAAAATGGGTTTGTGGCATTTTTAACTTTAGGAATGCCTGAACTAGATGAATACACCATGGAGAGGGTCCTAGAGGAATTTGAGCAGCGATGCTACGACAATATGAATCATGCCATAGAGACTGAGGAAGGCCTGGGGATCGAATATGACGAAGATGTTGTCTGTGATGTCTGCCAGTCCCCTGACGGTGAGGATGGCAATGAGATGGTGTTCTGTGACAAATGCAACATCTGTGTGCACCAGGTATGTGGGGCAGGGAGGCCAGAACGAAGAAACCTGGGACATGAGCCTGTCTGCTGTGGGAGTGTATGCCTGGAGTCCAGGATTCTTCCTCTGAATGGGGTCTGTTTTTCTACAATTTAAAGAAATGTGCCCTATAGACTTTCTTTTTCCCTGGTAGGTTCTTACAGTGATTGAAATATATCCTCTGCTTTTGCAGCCAGAAGGATAGCACCCTCTGTGGAAATCGTCTTTCTTCACATAGTGTTTTATTCTTATCCATAGAAGTCAAGTTTATTTAAAAAGAATGTATGAGCCCCCTCTGTCCTACCGTAATGCCTAAGTTTAGGTATTAAGAACACTGAGAAAACAAACCTTTGAAAAGGTGGTTAGTGTGCTGTATTAGTTTCTTACAGCTGCCCTGTGTAACAGAAAAATCACTACAGACTGTGTGTGCTTAAAACAACAAAAATGTATTGTCTTGTGGTTCTGGAGACTAGAAGTCCAGAATTGAGGTGGTGGCAGTGCTGTGCTTCCTCTGAAACATGCAGTTCCTTGCCTCTTTGTAGCTTATGGTGATTTGGGCAATCTTGGGCATTCCTTGGCTTGCGGCTGCCTTCGTCATCATGTGTGTTCTCCCTATGTCTCTGTCTTCACATGGCGGTCTTCTTCTTAATTTTTTGAGATGGAGTTTCATTCTGTCACCCAGGCTGGAGTGCAGTGGTCCTGGCTCAACCTCTGCCTCCCAGGTTCAAGTGATTCTCCCGCCTCAGCCTCCCGAGTAGCTGGGACTGCAGGAGTGTGCCACCACACCTGGCTAATTTCTTTTTTGTATTTTTAGTAGAGATGGGGTTCACTGTGTTGGCCAGGCTGGTCTCGATCTCCTGACCTTGTGATCCGCCCGCCTTGGCCTCCCAAAGTGCTGGGATTACAGGTGTGAGCCACCGTGCCCGGCCCACATGGCAGTCTTCTTAGAAGGGCACCAGTCGTATTGGACTAGGGACCCACCCTACTTCACAGTGAGCTCATCTTAAATAATTACATCTGCAATGACTATTTCTAAAGAAGGTCACATTTTTAGATATTTGGAGTTAGGACTTCAGCGTGTCTTTTCGAGGACACACTTTGCCTGTTGTGTTGGTGAACATGGGTTAGAGTATAAGCTGAGCTGTTAAAGGAGAGGAAAGCAGCCCCTTTTCTTGAAGGCGATTTCCTGCCTTAAAAAAGAGGACAGTAAGTTTTGGTGGTTGCTTGCTTAGATTTCAGGAGGATGGGCGTTTGGTAACTTAAAAAGTTTATGACAATCTCAGTGCCTCTTTTCTTTTTTATTTAGTTTTTAATGCAGTAATGAAGAAATTTGGATTTGGGCGGGGACATGTGCCCACGTATATTCTTAGGATTTAAAAGGCTATCCTGAAGTACTTTCTTTGAATTCACCTGTTGATGCTGAGATTTAAAGCACACTTAAAAGAAAGACTTGTATGGAATAGGTGCTTGGTGACTTCTTGGGAAGAAGCAGCACGTTTGCTCCATGAAGTTCTTGATTACCCTTTGCTTCATAATTTGTGACCTCTTAGGCTTTCCCTCTGTCTGAAGACCTCCCCAGCTGTGGCCCAGTCCTGGTTCTTTGACAGGGAGATCTGCGACTCCTGCTTCAGTCATTGCCGTCTGTTGCTCTGGATCTCACACTGTCTGGGAAATCTCCTTACAGTAGTGAGAATTCCTGTGGTGGCTTTGTTCTGTGACATGAGCACCCTGGTGACCAGTTGATTTTTGGTTGCTGGTGCTTCTTGTATTTACTTGGCTGACTTCTCAATCTTTTTCTTGTCTTAACTTGCTATTTTTTTTTCCCCATGAAAAATTTTTTTGAAAAAAAGCGTTCTGCTTGAAAACTGGTCAACCCCTGTTTTATCAGTGAGTTAACTGATGTCAGGGCAGGGTTGTGCAAGCTCTCACAGCGGGCGTGTGGCAGAGTTGTAACTTAAGGCTTTTGGATGCCCCCTTCTTCACCTTCTGTTCTTTCTGCCCTATCACCTTGTCTTTTTTCCTCAACATTTACTTCATTTTTCCTTTGAGAAATCCTTCATGGTTTATCTTTAAGGCATACTTTATGTAATCTCCTAAATTAGCTTAGACCTGCTTTTCCAGTAAAAAAAATTCCTTCCTTCAGTTGTGATTGTAGAATATCTGATACAGACCTTTAGTATTTTGAAACCTTTATAGTGTCACTTAACTCTGTTAAAATTTTTTTTCTAGTAAGTCTGCATTGACAGTAGCTTATTCGTGGCCCTGACACAGTGCTCCGAGGCGTCCATCTGAAGTGTGACTTTTCTTTGCTTAACTCTCATCCTTGTGGTTTCCTCTTTGCATCGTCGTGGGATTCAGATTGCATAGTGGCTGTGTTTTTTCTGTCTGAAGAATTAGAGCTATGCTACTGTGACTCTCGACTTCCTGACTTCCAGGTCATTTAAGGACAAAGTTCTGAACAGTTGGGGTTTTAAAGGGCTCTCTGAATATGCTCCTGGTACCATCGTGGTTTTTATTTATTCACTTACTTAACATTAACCTTTTTTGTCTTTGAACTGTCTTAATTACTTTAGTTGTAAAAGCCTTGATTTCTGTAGTTTATGCCATCTTGTGTAATTTTGCCATCTTGTACAAAACAGGCTTTGTTTTATTTTTTAATTTAAATTATTTTTTGTCTCCATTTCTGAAAGGCTGAATTTGTTTTAAATATCAGCTAAGGAGATGACATTCTCTCTGTGTAAAAGGTCTTCTTTTTCTGCCCTGTCGTGTCCACTGGGAGAGTACTGGGATCTAGTTGGTGTGGAGTTTGCTTAGCCTAGGGAGTGTGCTTGCTTCTCTCCCGTTCCCATTGCCATCTCATTCAGCAGCTTTGGGAGATTCTCTCAACTGCTGTGTGCTTTTTCTCCACACTCTGTATCCCACCTCTGTCAGGAAAGTAGAAGAATAGCTTCTCTCACGGAGCCCTGTGGAGTGTTTTGAGGACTTACTGCTCAATATTTAGAAACTTGGTATGGATGGGTTTCTGCGGCAACACAGCAAAGCGGATTTCACATAAACCTTTCTGTCCTCAAGTAGTTTCCAGGACCACCCTCTGCTAAGTAAATATGTATTGTATCAGCAGAGCTCACATACCTCCTAAATGCTACTGTGAGGCTGCCTGGCATTTTTCCTAAGGGGAGAGGATTCATAGCCAGGAAGCTATGGGAGTGTCTCTACTTTGGTGGTAGTTCTGTTAAAATCTTTCTAAGTGTTTTAAAATGAATAGATATAATGGGAAAAATAATATTTTCTCTTTCTCTCTATTCCTCTGGGGTGTGCTGTGGATCACAGGCCTGTTATGGAATCCTCAAGGTGCCAGAGGGAAGCTGGCTGTGCCGGACATGTGCCCTGGGGGTTCAGCCAAAATGTCTGCTGTGTCCGAAGAAGGGTGGAGCTATGAAGCCCACGCGTAGCGGAACCAAGTGGGTCCACGTCAGCTGTGCTCTATGGATCCCTGAGGTAAGTGTGGATCTTTTTTGTTGTTTTTACTTTTTTTGAGACAGAGTCTTACTCTGTCATCCAGGCTGGAGTGCGGTGAGCTGGATCATGGCTCAATGCATCCTTGACCTGCTGGGCTCAAGTGATCCTCCCACCTCAGCCTTTTGAGTAGCTAAGATTATAGGCATGTGCTACCAGGCCCAGCTTATTTTTTATTTTTTGTAGTGAAGGGATCTCTCTTTGTTGCCCTGGCTGGTCTCAAACTCCTGGGTTCAAGTGGTCCTCTTTCCTTGGCTTCCCAAAGTGTTGGCTCATGCTTGTAATCACTGTGCCTGGTCAAGCATGGTTTTTAATAGCACCTTAGTTCAGAAGATCCTGGCTTTTAACTGGTATTCGGTGGGTGGGTGGAGAACCATGCATAAATAGGCAGCGTTGTAGCTGATGAGTAAAAAGACACCTTTTAATTGCTACCTTTTTCCTTGGGGAAAAAACTGAATCTTAAGCACACTGTCATCTTGTCATGGAATGTCAATTTGTGGAAATGTTAGCTGGAAGCAGCAGTCACTTGGGACTGTAAGTTTGTGGTGGGCAAACTTCGCCTCACCCTTCCATCACAGTGAGCCTTCCTATCGCGACCCTCGCTCCCGGGAGCAGACCCGCAGCACTTAACCAGCTGTGGCCTGGGCGTGCCATTCCCCAGGGATCAGCTGTATGTCCTGTGTGTGGCAAGCTGTACATGAGGCACCACCATGGTTAAAAAAAAACCACTCTTAGTCATACTTTGGTCATTTTTATTTAAACTCTTATTGTGCCTCAACCTTTTTTTTTTTTTGAGACGGAGTCTCGCTCTGTCGCCCAGGCGGGAGTGCAGTGGCATGATCTCAGCTCACTGCAAGCTCCACCTCCCGGGTTCACGCCATTCTCCTGCCTCAGCTTCCCAAGTAGCTGGGACTATAGGCGCCCGCCAACACGCCTGGCTAGTTTTTTTGTATTTTTAGTAGAGACAGGGTTTCACTGTGGTCTCGATCTCCTGACCTTGTGATCCACCCGCCTCGGCCTCCCAAAGTGCTGGGATTACAGGCGTGAGCCACCATGCCTGGCCAGCCTCAACCTTTTAAATTTCAGGTCTGGTCTAATTTATTTCTGGTCTCAGACCTTGACTAATATAATTTGCAATTCAAATTCCAGCATTTTTGGGGTGTGATTTTGGTACATTTTCCTCCCAGGGAAAATCATTTGAGGATGATTTGGATTGAGGTTTCATGATTCGGGTCTTGGTAGCACTGGGTCTCGTGGTTTGGTATTGATGGGATACAATTTGGTGATCCAGGCTGAATGCAGATTAATACCTTATTTATCTTTGTAATTTCCCATCTTGAACGTAGTCATGTTTCAGACTGAAGAAAATGGTTTTCTTTGGCGAGAGATTAAAAACAGGTTATATTTACTTACCCTGTTGTTGACAACCTGTTTGAATATATTTAAGATGGATTTTTAGTCTTGACCGATTTGTCATGGGCTAGAGATTATAGATGGCATTGTCCTGGTACATGAGTGTTTGTCATCAGACGCTCTGGTGAGAAGTGAAAACTCAGTTATCTAAGTGTTTTTCACAAACAGGGATGTCTGTCAGATGGGGACTGGGCTCTGGGCTCAGTTGGCACTGGGGCTGTTCTGAGGCTTTTAAAGTAAGGGTTTGCTTTGTTCCAGGTGAGTGAGTGCCCCTTGCCACTGTCTGGTAGGAGAGTTGTAGGAAAGTAATGGATCTTTTAGTTTGTGACATTCATGTTCAGCCTTTGATGACCTGTGCCACCCTGTCTTGCTATTTTCGGACCTTTAGGTGAGCATTGGCAGCCCAGAGAAGATGGAGCCCATCACCAAGGTGTCACATATTCCCAGCAGTCGGTGGGCGCTAGTGTGCAGCCTCTGCAATGAGAAGTTTGGGGCCTCTATACAGGTAATTAGCTTCCTAAGAATGGCTTCATTTTCCTTTCCTGTGTGGTGGGGAGCAAGTGAGGGAAGGCTCTGTGAAGGGTTTGGAGAGGGGACTAGAATCCAGGAAGCAGGTCGAGGCTCCCAAGGGGTGACTCCATCCCCAGTTCGCACACCTTTAACTGTATCTGGTGTAACCAGAACCCAAGCTTTCACAGTCACAGGGTAGTTCAGAAGTTCCCCTGAACTGTGAGGCGGTTCTTGTCTCTCGCTACCCTCTTTCTGCCCAAAGTCTAACATCGCAGCTTCTTTCCATAGGCCAACGCCTCCTAGGAGTCTTAGTGAGAAGTTCCTTGACATGGCATTTGAGAGTTGGCCACCCTCCCACCTGCAGTCACTGAGTGTAGCTGCAGACCCTGGCCCAGCTCTGTGGTGGCCTCCTGAGATTGCAGGTTTCCGTGGTGCGCGCACAACTGTTAGTAATCAAGGGGACATGCTGATGCATTTGCATTTGGAAAAACAAAGACTCTTTGAACACAGCCTGGGTAGATGGGCATCTGTGAGGAGCTCCTGTGTATGCTGTCAGCCGATTGGAACATCATCTGGTTGTCTGATTCTTTATGGCACTTCGTGTGCGTGCATGCGTGTGTGTGTGTGTGAGAGAGAGCCTGAGCTAGAGAGTGCATGCACACCTGTGTGTAAACATGTTGCCTGTCTGCTTTTGCATATCCAGGTACAGACAAGCATAGGATGTCTTGAGATAGGGGAATTAAGGAGGGAATATAGATGGCATACTGTTTTTCACATGGTCTAAGACCCTACCTGAGGAGTTCATTTTTAGGTGTCACATTATTGACATCTTGCCAGTCAGGATTAGAGAGACCTGCAGTGCTGTGTGTGGCTGATGGGGGCCCTTCAGGCTAAGTTTGGATCTTTTGGGATGTACCAGCACAGGCCCCAGGCTCTTCTTCCTTGGTTTCCTCATTGAACTCTGGGAGCAGAGGCACTGTTTTGGGATGGCTTCTTTCTCAATGCAGAAAACACAGCAGCTCAGCACAGGCATAAGCTCCAAGAGCATAGTCATACTGTCAGCCATGGGTTTTAAAGAAATGACCTCATTTGGCAAAGTCAGTTTGTATTTTGGCTGATAAATACTTCTTTTGGGAAGGTGGTTTTAAAATTTTTTCTTGGCCGGGCGCGGTGGCTCAAGCCTGTAATCCCAGCACTTTGGGAGGCCGAGATGGGCGGATCACAAGGTCAGGAGATCGAGACCATCCTGGCTAACATGGTGAAACCCCATCTCTACTAAAAATACAAAAAACCAGCCGGGCGAGGTGGCGGGCGCCTGTAGTCCCAGCTACTCGGGAGGCTGAGGCAGGAGAATGGCGTAAACCCGGGAAGCGGAGCTTGCAGTGAGCTGAGATCCAGCCACTGCACTCCAGCCTGGGCGACAGAGCGAGACTCCGTCTCAAAAAAAAAAAAAAAAAAAAATTTTTTTTCTTTTTTCTTTTTTTGAGACAGTCTCACTCTGTTGCCCAGGCTGGAGTGCAGTGGCATGATCTCGGCTCACTGCAACCTCCGCCTCCTGGGTTTAAGCAATTCTCCTGCCTCAGCCTTCTGAGTAGCTAAGGCGCACGCCAGCATGCCCGACCAATTCTCATTTTGTATTTTTGTATCTCATTTTGTATAAGTAGAGATGGGGTTTCACCATGTTGGCCAGGCTGGTCTCGAACTCCTGACCTCATGATCCACCCACCTTGGCCTCCCAAAGTGCTGGAATTACAGGCTTGAGCCACCGTGCCTGGCTATTTTTTTTTTTTTTTTTTTTTTTTGAGACGGAGTCTCGCTCTGTCGCCCAGGCTGGGGTGCAGTGGCCGGATCTCAGCTCACTGCAAGCTCCGCCTCCCGGGTTCACGCCATTCTCCTGCCTCAGCCTCCTGAGTAGCTGGGACTACAGGCGCCCGCCACCTCGCCCGGCTAGTTTTTTGTACTTTTTTAGTAGAGACGGGTTTCACCGTGTTAGCCAGGATGGTCTCGCTCTCCTGACCTCGTGATCCGCCCGTCTCGGCCTCCCAAAGTGCTGGGATTACAGGCGTGAGCCACCGCGCCCGGCCAATTTTTTAATATTCTTAACAAGCCAAGTGCTTCTACTTTTCTTCTTTATCACTTCGACTGGTATTCAAGAATCCAAAATATAACAGAAATATTTGGAGGGTGGGTCATGAGACAGCTGGTAGGATTTGGCTGGGGACCTTGAAATAGTGGAGATATTTTTGGCATGTGAATACATGACAAACGCCTCTGACCCGAGTTGGATTGGGGAAGGAGGAGGGAAGAGTGGAGAAGGAAGAGAAAAGGGCAGGGAGCTGATGTACTTAAGTGTGTGTGTGTATGCATGTGTGAGTGTGAGTGTGTGTGAATATGCGTATGTGTGATTATGCGTATGTGTGTGAGCATGCAAATGTGAGTGCGTGTGGGGGTGTGAGTATGCATGTGATTATGCATGCGTATGTGTGATTATGCGTGTGTGTGTGAGCATGCAAATGTGAGTGCGTGTGGGGGTGTGAGTATGCATGTGATTATGCATGTGTATGTGTGATGTGTGTGTGTGAGCATGCAAATGTGAGTGTGTGTGGGGGTGTGAGTATGCATGGGATTATGCATGTGTATGTGTGTATGCATGTGTATTTGGTTATGCATGTGTATGCTGTGAGTATGCATTAATGTGTATTTGAGTATGCGTGTGAATGTATGTGTGTGTGAATATGCATGTGAGTATGCGTATGTGTGAGTGCATATGTGTGTATGCAAGTGCGTGTATGTGTGAGTATGCATGTGAGTATGCTTGTATGAGTATGCATGTGTGTATGCATGTATGTGTGCATAAAAATGCGTGAGTATGCGTGTGTATATGTGTATGCATTTGTGTATGTGTATGCATGTGTATGTGTGTGAGTATGCATGTGTAAGTATGCGTATGCACGTGTGCACTGGCAGGAAACAGGCTGCAGCAGACCACGTTCCCTGGTGTTCTGAGCGTAGGATTTATGCCCTTTCCTGAGTATGCCAATCCTGGTCCATAATTAATGTTTAAAAGAGGTGGGCGAATGGGATCTTTGTTTCCCTTTTGAAGAGAGATGATATAATGGCTTTTTTGTTGCCATTGACCTCTTTTTCCCAGAACATTAATCTAAAGAAGAGGCCAAAGAAGGCTGATGATTTTTCATATCTTCACAGAATGGATTGATTTTATTAAAAGAATTCCTCTCTGAAATGTCTGCAGCTGTGAAGGCTCTGGTTTACGTTTCTGAAACATCTGTTTGCTGAGTCAACCTGAATGGGAAAACCCAGAGGAAGGCCATTTGGCGTTTTTACAAAGTCCTGTATAAATATTCTGCTGCAGTTCATTTCTCTTTAGGGTTAGAGCACTTGGGTTAAGTGTAGTTTAAGCCAAACACAGATAGTGTCTCAGTCATCTGTTCCCACTTTTGCTTCCCACTTGGCTGTGTGCTACAAGGGAAGACACTTTGTCTTCTCATGACAGTGGCCAGGTGTGTGTGTGTGTGTGTGTGCGCGCGCGCGCACGCGTGTGTGTGTGTTCTGCCACCAAAGCTGATTTCACACATTTCTTAGAATTCAGGTTATTTATAGAGAAAACACAGATTTATGTCAGTCTGTGTGGTTGAGGTGTTTGTAAGGGTGGAATGGTGAAGGGAGCTGGATTTTCTCCTCTTCTCAGTAAAAAAGACCTCATAGTAATGGAAGAAAGCCTGGCTGGCAGCGAGTTTCCTCTTAAATACTGAAATGATTAGGGGGAAATCCTTAGCTCTAGCCTCTGCCATCCGTGGTGATGTGATTCAGGATCTGTTGAATGAGTTGAATTCAACTTCTCAGTTGGCTTGAAGCCACTGAATTCTACAGCTCTGTGCAGCCCCTGGCATGCCCTGGGGATCACTTGGCCTCACACAATGCAGTGCTGCTTTTCAGGGACTGGCTTCAGTCACCATGAGGAACCACCTTCTAGGGATTTGCTCAGCGAGATCAGTGGAGGAGGAGTGAATCACTTTGCTCCTGCTACACCAGAGACTTGCTGTCTGGATCAAAGGCACTAAATTGTGGCTCTGTTAGGCAGTGAGGGGGAGGTGTTCTTCTGTATAGGTGGCTGACAGCTGGCCTCTAGGTTGACCTCCCTGTGACCCATGGGAAGGGTCTTTCATGGTTCTGCCTCTCTTCAGTGGCCAGGCGCGGCGTGCACAGATCTCAGGGCTCAGAGCCCTCCATGCATCTGGTGAAGCTTCTTCACAAGTGTGAAGACCTTTCCCCACCTTTCCTGTGCTGGATTCCTCGTCTCCTATTCTTCGGGGTTTTTATTCAGTTTCTCCTTGGTGCTGCTTCAAGGAAGTGCACTGTTCATTTTCTCACTTGTGTTGGGACTCTTCCTGGCTGGGGAGTCAGAATGAGGATTTGTGTTCAAACTGTGAGTAGCAGTCATTCTTCCCAAGAAGGTTCTTACTCGAGTTTACACCAAAGAGCTCAAATCCGTAATAAAACGAAAGTGGACTTTGCATATTGAGTACAAATTCTTTTGAATATGATCGTAGTGCCACACCTCCTTCCTCTACACATGTTATTTGTATAATATGTCTGCTTCAAGATGGGATTTGGATGTAGTTACTTTTCCGAGGAAGTTAGGGTTTGGTTGATTAAACCTTTCGTTTGAAGAGGGCCCTTAAATTCCAAGACTTGGCTGGGTGCAGTGGCTCACGCCTGTAATCCCAGCACTTTGGGAGGCTGAGATGGGCGGATCTCTTTTGCCCAAGAGTTGGAGACCAACCTGGGCAACATAGGGAGACCTCATCTCTACAAAAAAATCCCAAGCCTTACCTCTTTCAAAACATGACATGATCTTCCAGGGTTAATCCACGTACAACTTTCCTGTCACAGCACATTCTTGAAGCATGGCTCTTCTCTGTGCGTGTGTACATGGGTGCCTAGCACTGCGGGTCTTCCGCCATGGTTGCTCTATAACGGTCTATTATCATATTCTTTGTGTGTTCTTACCAGTGCTCTGTGAAGAACTGCCGCACGGCCTTCCATGTGACTTGTGCTTTTGACCGGGGCCTGGAGATGAAGACCATCTTAGCAGAGAATGATGAAGTCAAGTTCAAGTCCTATTGCCCAAAGCACAGCTCACATAGGAAACCTGAGGAGAGTCTTGGCAAGGGGGCTGCACAGGAGAATGGGGCCCCTGAGTGTTCCCCCCGGAATCCGCTGGAGCCCTTTGCCAGCCTTGAGCAGAACCGGGAGGAGGCCCACCGGGTGAGTGTCCGTAAGCAGAAGCTGCAGCAGTTGGAGGATGAGTTCTACACCTTCGTCAACCTGCTGGATGTTGCCAGGGCTCTGCGGCTGCCTGAGGAAGTAGTGGATTTCCTGTACCAGTACTGGAAGCTGAAGAGGAAGGTCAACTTCAACAAGCCCCTGATCACCCCAAAGAAAGACGAAGAGGACAATCTAGCCAAGCGGGAGCAGGATGTCTTGTTTAGGAGGCTGCAGCTGTTCACGCACCTGCGGCAGGACCTGGAGAGGGTAATGATTGACACTGACACCTTATAGTGACTTAGAGAAGAAGATGCAAAGAGGCGAACGCTTGCCCAGAGCAAGAAATGATAGCCAGTCATATACTGTCAGATCCTTGTACACACCACAGCATGAGGTTGTGTTGGTTAAAAATATTTATGGGCTGGTAAACTCATTGTACATATGTGCAAAACTGCCACTGAGTGGGGAGCTTCTTTGTGATTTTTTTTTTTAAACACTTTCCCATTAATCTTTACTGGTTTATAAGATCAAATGGGGTGTGTCTTCCCTACCCTACCCCCATTCCTTCATTCTAGAGCTAGAGTGAATGAGCCCCAAGAAAATGACCCAAGGAGTTGACTCAGGATTGTTTACAGACTGATTTAGAAAACCAGCATGGATTTCATTTCTAAAGGAGGGGCCAGAGAGGGGAGAATTGCGTGTTGAGTCCGAGGAAACACTAGGTGCTGGTGATGGGCTTGTGAAGGAAGCTAAGACCGGCTGCTCACTGGCCCCGGCTTTGTTTCTTGGGTAATTCACAGGGGAATTCCCGGTACTGTCACGTAGCAGAGCAGGCAGTGGGTGCTGATGTGTGTGCATGAGCTGTATGTACACATGCATATATCTGTTACAGAAGATACTCCTGGCAGTGAGGTGCTAAGTCATCACTGAGGGTGTGTGTGTCCCCGTGTCCATCCGTGTCTCTGTTGTGTGTGTGTGTGCAGCTATGGGTGGGATTCCTGGTACACAGCGGTGTCAGATCTGTCTGAGGAGCCCCAGTCATGCTCAGCACGCTACAGGTGTTGTTTGTCACACTGAGATTGCTGAATGTCGTGGCTGTTGGCTGCCGAGCCTCAGCTGCTGGCACTTCCTTCCGCTGTTTGCTGCTTTTGTGCCTCCCCGACTTTCCATCACCTCTGGAGTCCCGTCTGGAAGTCCCTTCCTGCTACAGGAATAATGAGGAGTGGGCTGCCTCCCCCTTGGGCCTCCTACTCTCTGTAGGTAGTTTCTGGCTGAGGCTTGCTAATTGGGGATGCTTCTTAGAGCATCTTCCACATCAGCTCCCCTGGCTGCTGGCTACCGATTAAATTCATCAGTGTGAACGAGGTAGGAGCGAGGTTTTCTGGCCTGAAGCGGTCTGCACTGAAAGGTACCCAAGTAGCCTGAAACAGTTAACACATCTCCCCCAAGCCGCTCGCTTATTAGTGGGGAGTGATTCACCTGCCTGGGAGAGACTCTTGACTCATAGATGATTTGAAATGGGAGTGCGGGCAAAGAACAGGGAAAGACCCGGGAAGCACTGGACCAAAAAAGTGCGATCTCATGGAGACCTGCGTAGCCCTGTTAGAGATGGCGTAGAAGTGAAAGTCTTTTAAAGGGAGCATTAGCGATCCTTTTAGTACACAACTGAGTGCCAGCTTATTTGTGATGCCCCTTCTCAGACCAGGTTAGGATTCCTGGGAAGGCGGGGGATTCGGGCCCTGGAGGAGGCAGGAGCCTGGAGCAGGTTTGTGAGGCTTTTGTGCTCCCCTACGCCCCCTGGTGGTGAGTGTAAAGAAGACTTTGCCTCTCACAACTACATGTATGTGTGGCATTTTTGTTAGAGATGAGAGAAGGATTGAGAAGGATAAACTGGAATCCTGGTGAGAAGCCTTTATGCCAGCCCGACACCTGCTGTAATTGGGGTGCATGAGCTGTGGAGTCAGATAGTTGTTGGGAGGGGGAGGACAAGAAGTCTATTGTTTGGACTGTGTTTGTCTCACAATCACCACAAAATAAAAGTGTAGAAAATGCTTGTGGTGTACTAACTCTTTTCTGTACTTAAGTTACTCAGATTAACATGCACTTCTAATTCTAAACATTTTTTTTGGAGTCATCACTGTCGCTGTTTAAGTAGAACAATGCCAACAATGTATGAGAAACAGGGAATAAATCAGGATTTGTGTGTGTATGTGTGTGGCATTACTTACATTTACTTTATTAAAAAGCCTAAGGAACTTTAGGGAATTTGTATTCAGTTTATTTTTATTTTTTTGAGACAGAGTCTCACTTTGTTGCCCAGGCTGGAGCGCAGTGGCGCGATCTCAGCTCACTGCAGCCTCCGCCTCCCGGGTTCAAGTGATTCTCCTGCCTCAGCCTCATGAATAGCCGGGATTACAGGCATGTGTCACTATGCCTGGCTAATTTTTGTATTTTTGGTAGAGACCGGGTTTCACCATGTTGGTCAGGTTGGTCTTGAACTCCTGACCTCAAGTGATCCACCCACTGTGGCCTCCCAGAGTGTTGGGATTACAGGCGTGAGCCACTGCACCCAGCCTTAGACTCAGTTTAAAATGGGCTTATTGTCATGAAAAAAATACCCCAAATTTGCCATGATGCCTGTGATGGTGAAGGCATTAAAAAATCGAAATCTTTGCCTTGCCCAGAAAGTTGCACAGTTATTTGTAATTGTAAACAGTAAGTGTATCAGGGCAGGGGTGACAATAAAAAAACAATCATTACTACCAACTTGTTTTCTCAAGTAAGTTAGTTTTCTATTTAATTCACACAATATCAGCTTGTAGCAGATCCTCAAAAATCATTTAATACATGTGACTACAATCAAGGCATATGATCATTCTCAGACTGACAAATGAGTGGCCATCATTAGAAATGCAGACAACTGATTATGGTGACTGCTCTTCCTTCAAACACACACCTCGGGGCATTGCACACCTGGGTACCAGTTCTGGATCTGGAAGTTAGGTGACAGGAGTAGATTTCAGGAGGGCTTGGGAGCACACAACTTTTAAGAAGACAAAGTTGTTGATGTGGTGGGTAGCCATGTCATTCCCAAGGCTGCCACTTCACTCTCATTCCTTTCCCTGAAAATATGCAGTAAACGTGAGTTCAGCAAATGACTATTTATTTAGATAAAGACATGCTACCACTGCACTCTGGCTAGCATTATGGAAAGTGGCCAAGTCCTGGGGGCAGTCCTGTAGTCACTCAGTGGAATGGTCACCTTTGAAAATCTGGTAGTGTCTACAGTGTCCCCTGAAAAAAAGGCACGTTGAACTTTAGTGCTGCAAACAGTTTTGAATTCAAGAAGGCACACTGAAACCACTTTTGGATTTCTTAGAGCAGTGGTCCTCAGGGTGTTGTGTCTGACCCGGAAACTTAGGAATGCAAAGTCATGGGCCCCACCTCCAGAGGGTGGTTCTGTTTTGTGGGTACCCCATGTCCCGTTTAGGGACACTGCTCTAGGGGAAAGTGATGATCAGGTTTAAGGTGGTGTGAGAGTGTACCTGGAGATGGTTTAAATGGTTTTTTTCAGATACCTCCTTGCAGGCAGTTGGGAGAAGAGAAAGCAGGGTAGGGAGCT
Organism: Macaca fascicularis; assembly: GCF_037993035.2. Classification (NCBI taxonomy): domain Eukaryota; kingdom Metazoa; phylum Chordata; class Mammalia; order Primates; family Cercopithecidae; genus Macaca; species Macaca fascicularis. The sequence goes on from NC_088379.1 coordinate 133,880,790, forward strand.
TGGTGCAGCGGGTGCAGTGGGTGCAGGAAGGGACAAGTTGGGTGTGTTTTGAGGATGGGAGAGCATCAGTCCAGCTCTGCAGGTGGAGGTTGCTGAGCGTTGTCCTACCGGGAGCATAAGGGAAGTCAGGTTTAGAGTCCTCACTACTATAAAGTGGAGTTAGGCTGGTTTGTTCCAATTGAAAACCATGCCCTTTGCTTTTTGGGTTTACATTTAGATATTTCCCATCAGAGATCATGAGGAATAGGAGTGGGATTTTTCTATGTAGCAGCCATGGTTTGGTCAAAGCTACCAAAATTAAATTTGAATAATATACAAAGTTCAAATTCCCTGGCTTCCCTGTTTTCCATTTTCAAGGATAATTTCAAGTAAGAGAGATATAAGTGTCTCTGTTACACATCTGATTTGAATATGAGAGCAACCTGTCTGCTCCTAAGATGTCAGAATTTGTTTCCATTTTTTATTTCCAGGAGTGAGATTCCTTGTTAATGTAAAAACGGTTGTTTCCTAGAAGTTTTGAATCTGCTATGGATCTAGGTCTGGCCCCTCTTTCTTGAGCTTCACTCTTAATCTCCCCTGGGTAGAACAATATTATCAAAGAGAGTAGTCTGTTAACCACTTCCATTCGCAAGTTGGTGAAAATTTCTATAAAGGACACTGCTTCTTGGATTGAGGGTGTGCAACTGTCAGAAAACAAAAGAGACTACCTTAACTAGGCTGATTGACATCCGTGTAATATTTACTATGAGACAGGGAGAGTGTTTTTATTCTCAATTCTTTAATTTTAAAATAATTAAGACAGGAAATGTTAGTGACATAAGGGATTGATACAGAAAAAAAGACGGGAAGATCCTGAAAGTGAATTGGTTAGGGGCAGGAGAAGCCTGACTTGGCATTTTCCTGTTGAGGCCAGGAGATTTTACTGTGATGCAAATGGGAAAGCCTGTGTTCGGTCTCTCTTAATGCTTCATGTCCTTTTGCAAATGAGACTGCCTTTAGCACAAGTGGAATTGTTAGGGTTTAGTCTACACTTAGACTACACCAGAGTGCAAAATCTTTTGTGTCTTCACAAGGCTTGTTGATGCTTGTTGATGTCCTCAATGCCAAAAGAAAAGGTTGGTGACCTTTGGACTTTTTTCACTTAAACTAGGGTGATACTACTTTATTGAGTTTATGGGGAAAAATTTTAAAGGTGGCAGGGGAAAAGTTTGCTCATAATGGGATTTTTTAGGAAAGTGAAGGCCAGCCTGTAGGAGCTAATGGGAAAGATGTGGTCAGATAAAGACATGCAACCACTCCTGCCAGTGAGATTACTTAGGAAGTCTTGTCTACATATTCCTGAAGAAGGGTTTAATTGTGTATTTGGTGTGCTGTGTCTGACATCTGTGTTTTCAGGCCCATGTAATCTAATCAGGTTGACCAATAGATTTTAGGACTGAAGGATTAAGGGAGTTTAGAGACTAATTCTTTAAATTTTGTATATTGAGTGATGACAGGTGGGGAACAAATCTGAATGTTGATTACTGAGCATACGTTAGGGTTATGTGATCCAAAGCAGTCGCACATCAGATAGGAAGTAGAGCCAACTCTCAGCACTGAGTCTTTTCAGTTACAAGTGAATCAGGAGAGGGCAATACCAGTTTTTCAAGTGATGATACGAAGAACTGGACTGGAGATGTCTAACCAGCACATCATTGGCAAAGCTGGAAATTTCCTAGGCATTTGCACACCTCATAGCAACACATAAACTACCTGCTAACTCCAGGCCTTTCAGTGAGTTCAGTGTGCAGTTGACAAAGACATTCACTAGGATTCTTGGTAACCATTTGGTCTTCCAGTGGGCCTGGTGCAGGGGGCTCCACTTTGATGACCCTTGGCCCCATGTTGACCTAGTTCAGCCTTCAGAAGATAGTTGATAAAGTGCAGCGGAAGTGGCTTCTGAGCTGCTTTAAAGCCATTGGCCATCCAAGTAATAGAAGATATTGATGCAATAATAATCAAAGACTGGCAAGAGGTTGCAAGTTTTGACTTGGACACGAATGGCCTCTGTGCCAGGATGGGTTAGGTGTGGTGGAGGAGGCAGGACTTTTGTACCAGTTCTCTAGGTGTCCCTCCCACTCCTGTGGGTCCCTGACCCTCTTCAGTGTTGCTGCTGCCTATATTCAGGGGTATATGTGGAATCCTTACCAAAATGAGATTAAAGATTGGATGAAATGTTTAAAGTACATATTGATTTCAAGTATCTGTCAAGGCCCTAGTAGGAGTAATTTCTCTTAGGTAAAGAAATTTAAAAAGCACCAAAGTACTGTTATACTGTATTGCTTACTTAGAATCTTTATTCTCTACATTCTAGGTTCGGAACCTCACTTACATGGTGACCCGCAGGGAAAAGATTAAACGGTCTGTGTGCAAAGTCCAGGAACAGATATTCAATCTTTACACTAAGCTTTTGGAGCAAGAAAGAGTTTCAGGTATGCATTAAGCCCTGGTAGGTCAAAGTATAGGGCAGGAGTTTGTAAGCTTTAACACTGTTGAGGAAGAAATAATGATTTCTTAATTTTCTTATAGAAGAATTTAAGAAGCATAGACGTTCATATTTAAAGGCAGTCTTTAATTTGAGGCATCATGTTTAAGGGAAAAAGCTATGAATTTGCCCTCTATAAATATGGGCAGAATCCTATGTTCTCTGCTTACTGAGCAAACACATGAAAGCCTTTGAGTCTCCCCAATTTCTTCATGTGCAAAATGGGGATATCTCAAGCTACCTCTTGGAATTGAGAGACTAAAATGAAACAGTGACTTATAGATGACACAGTACTTGGTAAACACATCATGGGGGTACCTAACAGGTTTATATTCAGCCATGGGTTCTATCTGTAACATGGTAAATATGGTAAATATCTCTTAAGACTGTACTTAACACAGTTCATTTTTAGATAATGTTTACAGTAGGCTTTTTTGGTGCAGATGGGTTGTTGAATATTTCTGAGATTGCGCACCAAATATTTATTTAGTGTCTTCTATTTTATATTGCCCTGGGCTAGGCAAACAGACAAAGAAAACTAGGGTATATACTTCCTCTACTCTGGAGAACATATCAGTTACTTGGAGATCAAGGGCAAAGATCAAGTTGGGCAGGTTGTTTAACCTCTCTGAGATTCCGTTGATCTTAAAGTTTCTTTTAGAATCAAGACCCCTTAAGTGCGTTTGACTACATTCTGTGATCATAAGCCCCAAAAGTAGGTAGTATAACGATTTCAGAGAAGGAGAGCTGCTGAGTGTGGATCAGGCAGAATTAGGGACCCATGGAACAGGTAGGTCTTAGACTGGACATCATTGGAAGATAGCGTCTCTCTCCTGCCTTGGACTGCCCTTTACAGTTATAGCAGCACCATTCTTGGTGCTTGCATTGTGCAATCATAGTTGATTTACTCTTGTTTTTGTGCATTTGTGGCTTTTTGTCACTCCATCTAGATTATTATGGTGCACAGAGACAACGAAGTTGTTATAACCTGTTGCGTTGAAATCCAAATTCTGGTTTCTCTAGCCAATTATGTGCGACTAGAGGGAGCTGGTTCATCTGAAGAAATAAAAAACGGTTTAGGGAGGTTTAAATGATGTTTTTGAAGTGTTAGTTTGAATGCAATAACTTATTGACATCCTTGATATTTTCTTCCCAAGATTAAGTATTTTCCAGGTGAATCAAGTGTATATTATTAGCTGGAACTTGGAGTTTAATTGTTAAGATTTTAAAAATAAATTTTCTAAGTAGGGTGTCATGTAAAAGTAGTTCGATTCAGACTCCCTAAGGTGAGCTCTTTCTTCATGATTCCTACCTGAACACAAATAAGTGAGATCTGTTTAACTCTCTTGGAAGACTGTCTGGTGCAGATCACCGAGCCTACAGCAGCAAATGCCGAGCTGGGATCACTGATGTAAGTTGTGCCTGTGGAGTTGTGCCATTGGAGGGCTTTCTGCAACTCTTAAGTCATTATGTAATGAGTGATTCCCTGTAAAAATAAGCCATAAAGAGCATTTTCATCTGGTTTCATTTGAGTTATTTCTCATGGATATTGCAGGCAGGTTTTTGCATTTCATGGCTGAGGTTTTTACTGGGTGAGCGAATGATATTCTTAATAAGGCTGGGAGTAGTTTTGTGGTAACAGAGCTGTAATGTAGATCTGCATTCAGAAATCCTACTATTTCAGAAAAGGAAAACAAATCCTCCTTTCATTCTGAGATAAGAACCATAGGTATGATCAGTTGAAAACATTTATCTTCCTGTAGGATACTGTTGAGTAATGCAGTTGAAACCCTTTAGGGTGCTTTTATTTTCTTTTTCCAGTCCTAGGCTTCAGTTATGTTCTTATTCATGCCTAAAGGCTGTCTCCTGCCTGAAGTAGAGCAGATGGTCATGATTTATGTGTCATTTAGGGTCCGTGGTTTAAACTGTGTGATTCTGAGAGTGGGTAGGGTCATTTGGCTGAGTTCTCAGTGGCAACAGTGCTTATGGGGGGGGGGGTCATGAGTTGGAGGCTCTCTAGAGACATGGGTTACAGTTAAGGAGATAGAAATCAGAGTTCAGAAAATGTTAGCCTCTTCTTACCATTCTCTTTTCCCGTGGCAGGTGATTGAGTAAAAGAAATATATTCAGTGTGATGTGAAGGTGGATTCTAATGATTGATTCTTGAGAAAGCAGCATTTCCAAACCAGCAGGTTGTGAAATACCTCTTCCTGTGGTCATGACGGCTCTGTGTTCTGAGTCGCTAGCTATGTTTCATTTGCTCGCAGTGTCTGTGTCTGCTGAGCCTAGGTTCTCATATGGCCTCCTGTCTCATACCCTGGGGCTGAACCTTGTTTTCTTGGTGGTTCATATCTTATGGGAGACAGAAAATATGAGAACTGCTCTTTCTAGATGTTCTTGAGGCTGTTGTAGAGTCATGGTCTTTATGACAAACTCTAATGAATTCACCCACTAGGGGTAACAACTCATTAGTGGGTTGTGAGATGAATTCAGTGGATCATGACCAGCATTAAAAACAAGTAAAGTATAATAGGAAATGTCAGAGTGTATTATCAAGTGATGAGGGTTAATATTATTTCGTGAAATGTGAACTCTTACTAGGTCATGCTGTGGAATTTAGTCACTGTGATTTGCATCAAAAAAATTTGAAAAACATCAGTTTAACTTACTTCCAGTTGAATGACAATTCAGTTGAATCCCACAAATGTATTTTGCACGTAATAATGAATATTTTTTGGAACACTTACTATGTGTCAAGAATTATTTTAAGGCCAGGCACGGTGGCTCATGCCTGTAATCCCAGCACTTTGGGAGGCTGAGGCAGGCAGATCATGAGGTCAGGGGATCGAGACCACGCTGGCTAATATGGTGAAACCCTGTGTCTACTAAAAAAGTACAAAAAAATTAGCCAGGCGTGGTAGCGGGCACCTGTAGTCCCAGCTACTCTGAGGCTGAGGCAGGAGAATGGCGTGAACCCAGGAGGCGGAGCTTGCAGTGAGCCAAGATCGCTCCACGGCACTCCAGCCTGGGCAACAGTGCAAGACTCTGTCTCAAAAAAAAAAAAAAAAAAAATTATTTTAAACATTTCGTTTATTCATTTCACATGTTTACATGTATTTGTCCTCCTAATAACCCTGTGAGGGTATAGACACTTAGAGATAGAAACCCCGGACCCTGCTTTTTGGGTACTCTTAGTCTCGTACTGGAGGCGGAAGACTGGACCGTGGAGGAGCGCGGTGCAGTTGCTGCTCTGTAACCAGGTAGAGGGAGCAGAGGCAGCCATCAACCACCTGATGGGTTCTGCATGGAGTCCCCTCTGAAAATCAGATCAGTTATTTTGTTCGGAGGAACATGTATTTATTTGAGGAGGTACAGTTTTTTGAAAAATTATGTGAGCTTCAGCTGTTTCAGAAAATGTTGCATATTGAGTCTGCAGATTGAATGGAGATTCTCAAGGCAGGTCATCTCTTCACTATAAAAACCAAATTTGTACAAACTTGGTGGTGTAAGTGTTGTGTTGTTGGGTGGGGAGTTCACATAAATTGGGCCACACTGAGGGTCTAGAATTTTATTCTTACGGATTTGCTTCTGTTGTAATTTTTCTTTATTTGTGGTTTTGTTTATAGGTGTGCCTTCTTCTTCCTGCTCCTCCTCCTCACTGGAAAACATGCTTTTGTTTAACAGTCCTTCTGTGGGCCCTGATGCTCCCAAGATAGAGGACTTGAAGTGGCATTCCGCGTTCTTCAGAAAACAAATGGGTACTTCCTTGGTTCATTCGCTGAAAAAGCCCCATAAGCGAGATCCTTTGCAGAATAGCACTGGAAGGGAAGGCAAAACCCTGCTGAAGCAGCCAGACCTCTGTGGTAGAAGGGAGGGGATGGTGGTCCCAGAGAGCTTTTTGGGTTTGGAAAAGACCTTTGCAGAAGCACGTCTCATATCAGCACAACAGAAAAATGGTGTGGTGATGCCAGACCACGGGAAAAGAAGAGACAATCGTTTTCATTGTGATCTCATTAAAGGAGACTTAAAGGACAAATCTTTTAAACAGAGTCACAAGCCTCTCAGGTCCTCAGATGTGTCCCAGAGGCATCTGGACAACACAAGAGCTGCCACCTCCCCTGGAGTGGGGCAGTCAGCACCTGGCACAAGGAAGGAGATAGTGCCCAAGTGCAATGGCTCCCTAATCAAAGTAAACTATAATCAGACTGCAGTCAAAGTGCCTACAACACCTGCCAGCCCAGTGAAAAACTGGGGAGGATTCCGGATTCCAAAGAAGGGGGAACGGCAGCAGCAGGGAGAGGCCCACGATGGGGCCTGCCACCAGCACTCAGACTACCCATATTTGGGCTTAGGCCGAGTTCCAGCCAAGGAAAGGGCAAAAAGCAAATTAAAATCCGACAATGAGAATGACGGGTATGTCCCCGATGTGGAAATGAGTGACTCAGAGAGTGAGGCATCAGAAAAGAAATGTATACACACCAGCAGCACTATCAGCAGGAGGACAGACATTATCAGGAGAAGCATCTTGGCTTCTTGATGCAACAGAGATGACACGGAAGCCCTTTGGGCTCGTCATTGGGTGTGCTAGAGGAGACCTCTGATGGAGGGAGAAGCAGAAACCCATTAATCCTGAGCTACACAAACACATTTACTTGCAATTCAGATAAATTGTTTTCCAGAGTCATTTTTAAATCATTTTTGTGAGAAGTTTGTGTTATTTGCAACTTGTTGAGGAAACAGAAGAGTAGATTGTAACCGTAAGACATTGCTAAGACTAGTACCTGAACTAAACACTAAAATAAGAATGAAATAAGTTTTAAAGAAGGCAAGGCTTAAATAAGCGTCATGAATTTTTATAGCCCTCTGCATTCTTCCCAAAGCACAAACTCGTGGTTACCTGAATATAGGGAACCAGATACGGTTCTTGAGAAACCCTCATGGCACCATTCATAGCCCATAAAGTTTATTTTCTAGGACTGTGGTCGATCTTGAAATCCTATTTATATTTGGCCCTCAAGGCTATTTTTGTTGCATTATAGTATACAGGCAGCAGCTCTGAAGCTTCAGTAACACTAGGAAATTTATGTGTAAATATAGCAGTCAGGGAAGAGAATTTTTAAAAGGTCATTATTGAAGGAGCTGAGGGGACAGGGTAGAGCTGCTGCAATGTGGAGATTTAGGGTAATATAGCAAGGTCCTGCTGCTTGAAGCCTGTGAGTGGGTTGTGGATATGGGACTGGTGGAGAGTGAGACTGTTAGGAAAGTTGTATCTATGAATAAGGGCAGTTGAAGTACAATTTTTACCAGTCCACTTGACCTTCTTCTTCCCTAACCACTGGCTCTTGAGCCAGCTTGGGATTTCCCTGGCCATTGCCAATACCTGGCCATCTGGCTTCCAATAGTACAATGGCTACTCAAGTTCAAGTGAAGAACTTCCAGACTCTGGTGACTCTTACTTCCCAGAGCCAACCACTAGTGCATATGTCAGGGAATCCGGGCTTCCAACATGAACGGATTCCTTAAGAAAAAGGAAAAAAAAAAAAAAAAAAAAAAAAAAAAAAAAAAAAAGGAAAAAAGAGAAAAAGCGAAATAGGTTATATTTTAAAAACAATAGAAAGGCAATAAGTTGCGATAAGCTCTTACTATTGACCAAGGTTATACAGGAAAGAGACTGAAGTGCACCCTTGAATAGGTTTTCTGTAGTCAGAGTTCTAAACTCTAATTTGTAACTTGGACTTTCTAATTGCAAATGGCAATAACTAGTAAGTTATCAGCAATAATAAATTTAGCATTAAATTTGAGTACAATGTTTTGTTTTTGCACTCACTGTAGTGCATATGTATTAAGACAGTGGATAGTGTTTAGGTCCTGTTAATTTTCTTTGGAATTCAATGTGGTTGTGAATCAAACTTAAGGAAGGAAAGTTTAAATAGCAATGAGATACAGAATTATGGGCCTTTGGAACAAGCCCGACTTCCCCTAAATTCTCTTTAGTTTGTTAATACCAGTATTCAGATTCCTGATTCATTTATACATCTGTTTCCATATGGCAGGGACATTATGATACTTAATGAATAATGCTTTGAGTTCTGCAGTTAACTTTCAAGTCTTCCAGATGATTGTCAACAACAAAAAAGGCTTATTGAATTCCATCTTGCTATGCAAGTTTTATCAGATGATCAAATAGTAGATCTGATGCATCCCTATTGTATGTATGACATTTTCAAACCAAGTCTTAACTTTTGAAGTCATTTTAGTAGCTAATTCAGGGGAGGGGAAAGAATGACGCAGGTTTTTAGACTGACTGACTATTTTTGAGCTATGGGGCTCATTTTGAAAGACTGCTGTCCAGATCAGCTTGTTGCTACAGATAATAGAAGGTTCTTATGAATCCAAGTTGTATATTCACTTGTAGCATAATTTAAAAATTAGATTTTTTTTGCATATGAGCAAAAACCTTTTGCTGGATACAGGAGAAGGTTGGACTTTATCTACAGTTATCTTTTGACTACAGCAACAGCTCTGGGTGAGAGTAGAATTTATAGAGGGATAATTTGTCAAGCCATAGAAAGAAAATCTAAATTAATAGTATCACCTCTCACCATTTTAAGAGGTATCAGATTCATTTGCACTATTAGGAATGCTAGTTTTGTGCAAAAATAATGCCTTACCTGTTTTTTCCCCACATTTAGGTTGAAAAGCTTTCAAATGTTCCAAGTTATGCTGAACCAAAAAACAAAACAAAAACAAAACAAAAAATATTAAAAAAAAAAAACCCACACAAAAACAAAACACACAAAAATAAAAAGCCCACACTTTTTATTCCTGCTTCAAAATGCAAATGGTATAGAGCACGGTTTCTCTGACAGTATAATGATAGCTTTGTGAATTAGTTTCATGTCATGCTGGGAACTCTGTATGAGGTGGCCATAAGTAGCAACCAGCCCAAACACCCACTTGCATTCTATTAGTATGGAACCATTTGCATTTTTTTTTTAAGCTTTATCTTTCCTTGTGCATCCTGACCAAGAAATATCTTTGATTATGATTAATGTATTATGTCAAAATGTAGGCTAGTTAAACTTTTGTAAAGTTGCCTGGAATGTCATTTGTTAGGTTTTAAACACAAGATCTAAATGAAGGGTTTTATGTGTTGTGTACAAATCTTAATTATTTTGAAATGGACAAACTTGTCATTACATTTGTAACCTTGTACAGAGGATTTTTCACTATGTGCCTAGCTTGGTGTCCATTCAGCTAAAATTGAAAAAAAAAAAAGGTGCATGAAGAGTTAAAAATCAAATTAAAGTATATGTAGAGATGACTATTTTATATTACATGACCCAATCCTGTATTTATTTCTACCCCCTTTTTGAAAGTATTTATAAAACTAGTTGAGGACAGCTGTATTTTTTTGTTGAACTATTTAGTAGAATTGTGCCTTTTTGTCTGTATGTGAATAAATGCTGTACATTTTGCAATACATTTTAAGTGTCTTCTGAAATCTGCTTTTGCTAAATATTTAAAGGTATATATGACTTAGCAGTCCTGAATCAGTTGTTTACTGTTGCCCAATTTAAATCAGGAATGAGAACTGTAGAGAACATATCAAGATTGTGCAGAGCATAGATTCAATGCGCTGCTTTCTGGCTCAACTCTGATGGTGGAACTGAAAAATAACGGTTTGGTTTTAGTCTTCCTCACCTGGAGTTCTTTCCAGAATACAGTTTTGGATCTGAAAATATAGAATCGTTGAAACAACATAGACTTCAGGGTCAGAGAGAACTGTATTTAAAGGCTAAACTATAGTTTACCAGGCATGTGACATTGGCCAAGTCACTGAACCGTTTTAAGCCTCAGTTTTCCCAGAAAGAGGATAACATCTTAGTATCTTAGATACTGAAGTAGTTGTGATTATTTAAAGCAAGTCCATTGAGCACCTTACAGAGAGCATATATTAGGCGTTTAGTAAGTGGTAGGCTATTATTTTTATTAGGAACAAGACACTGATATTTGCAATGTTATTTTAACTGATGAGCTTTCTGAGGTGAAAAAATACTCCTGAATGATGGGAAGGTTGTATTTATAACACAACCTTTAAATAATTTTAAAAATAATTTTTCGAAGAGCAGTTTCATTAAATGCTTTCTTTTGATCACAGAACTCTGGGACAATAGGGCAAAAAAAAGAGATTATCTGCATTATACACCTTAAGACTTGGCCAAGATCGCAGCAGTAGGTACTGGCAGAACTGGGCCTACACTCATTCTCATTTCTAATTTTGAGTTCTCCCTGCCTGAAACAATCTTTTGTACATCCACTACATGCAGAAATTAGCATATAGTGAAATGTACCTTTTTCTTTATGTTGGGAACAGCAAAACTGGTGTGAATTATGTATTCTCATGTAGATTATAATGATTAGGATCCAAAACAGGATAGCTATCTTAGTCTAATTTATAATTTTTGTAAGGATTTGGCCAGTTAAAAAAAAATTATTCGTACATTTTGCTAAAAGCTTATTTCTTGTTTCTCCTTAGTGACTATTTACTTCCATATTGCTTGCTGTGAGTAAGACCCCTGAGAGAAATAACTGATTCTTCCTACAAGGTCTTAAAGTTGAATAACCACAATAGTTCCCTAGGGAAATTAAGTCCCCAGGAGCCAAAGGGCGGGCCTATCATTGGCAGTTGTGCAATCTGTGATGGCAAATGTAGCACCAGGGACTCATGTTCATGTTTTCACCCAAATCACTGAGAAAACAATTTCTACCTTTGAAGCATTAGCCATCTGCAACAAACTTCACAATTAACTTCGAGGTTGAAATCTTCAATATGATTTCCCTTTAATGCTCAGAACTGCATTAGATGACGTGTTCTAGTCTGAGGTAGGCTTTGATTGCCTGGTCATTGAAAAAGAGGATAAATGCAAATTCAATGTTACCTACTTCCTTGACTTCAACTGTTCCCTGTACTACTTATTCAGTTTGGCATCTCTGCAATCCAGCTTTTCTGGAGTGTGAAGAGATTGCTTATTGGGCATCCCCTCTTGGATGTATACAGGTACTTGAGATTTTGGACCTCTTTCTATATCCTGTTTTAGAGAATGTCCTCCTAGACTGAAACCTGGGAGTCCTTTATGAATTCTTCAGCTCTCACAGCCGAAGAGTGATCAAGGCCTGTGTATTATATTTAATACTGCCTTGAAATTTTTTGTTTTGGATCCCACCACCATTTGCTATATAATTCAGGCCTCTTCATTTTTTGCCTGGATTACTGACGCAGCCACTTATCTGGTTTCCTTGACACAAATCTTACTGAAATTAATCTCTCCAGCATTTGGCTGAAGCCTTGCCAACGGTATCTCCATAGTGATAACTTCTGAAATAAAAGCTGATTTTGTCATTCCACATAGCCTTTGGGGAAACCTCCTGACTTCTGCAGATAATTACAAAGGTTTATCAAGTGGCAAGCACTGGTATGTAATTATGTTAATTAGTTTAATCCTTATAATGTGAAGTAGGCACTATTATCTCCAATTTGCAGATGAGGAAACTGAGGCACAGAGAAATTAAGTAATTTGCTCAAGGTCAGTAGGGGTAGATCTGGGATTCAATTCCAGCCCGTCTGGGATTGAGACCTGTAGGCTGTACTGCCTCTTAGAATATAAAAATAGTTCACACACGGCCGGGCGCAGTGGCTCATGCCTGTAATCCCAGCACTTTGGGAGGCTGAGGTGGGAGGATCCCGAGGTCAGGAGTTTGAGAACAGCCTGACCCATATGGTGAAACCCTGTATCTACTAAAAATACAAAAAATTAGCCAGGTGTGGTGGCGTGCGCCTGTAATCCTAGCTACTCAAGAGGCTGACGCAAGAGAACTGCTTGAACCTGGGAGGCGGAGGTTGCAGTGACCTGAAATCACGCCACTGCACTCCAGCCTGGGTGACAGAGTGAGACTCGGTCTCAAAAAAAAAAAAAAAAAACAAAACCAGAGTTCACACAAAGTAGTTCGCATATTTTTGAGTATACTGAGGACTACATGTGTAAACTTCAGTTAAATGAATTGGTAAAGTTAAATTTATTTGTAAAGCCAATAAACTTGGTTAAAACATGTTAATGCACTGGTTAAAAGACTTTGAGTATAACCTAATAGATAATGTGCAGGATAGTCTGCTTATGGTCAATTAGTTCCTGCCTTATTCTAGGAAGAATGGAATTAATTTAGTCACATGCATATTTATATAACACACATACATACAAACATATTTACAGATCAAATATATGTATATGTGATCAAAGAAAACACTGCTATCAAAGAATAAAGGGAATAACTGAATTCTCTCTATATCCTAACACTGCTTGGAAAGTTACAGAATTATTTAAAATCACAGTTTCTTGATGTTGAGAACTAATATCTTAACACTAAATTAAAGCTATGTAAAACCTCCAAGTCAGCATTTTTGTGATATAAAGTATAATAAATCCAGTTGTTTTTACAAATGAGTAAGCAATGCTGAATTAAGTAGCAAAGATAAAAATAATGTGTGTTGTCATTCCTAATGTATTGCCAATGTGTCCTGATATTCTCACTACTACTTGGCTTATATATGGCTGAGTTTTAAAAATTACATTTATAATTATGGGTTAATGTGATTATTTTACTCACTAATCTGGGTGATAGTTCTAACTTCAGGATCATGACCAGTGTAAAACAATTTCTTTATGAAGCAAATCTTTTTCTCTGGTGTTTCCCTTCCCATGCAACAGTTTCAAAGAGAGCTTTTCTCCTTTTTCCCACCAATTTTGGCTCTAATTCAGTTCCATCCTTGGAGCTTCTCTTTTTTATATCAAATGCTTGTGATGATATCTTTGCCTCAACTAGTCTCAAGTACTCTAAGTAAATACCTTTCAAACTCCATGCTTTAAAATATCACACTCTGAAAGGAAATTATACATTATATCACTTTACAATAACTAAACACAATTTAACATTTTTTTGGTCGATTAAAATTGGTGAAACTGTCATCACTCATTGAAGAAACCTGGAAACTTTCAAAGGAGGTATTAAGCTAATTACTATAACTTCCTTTGCTTCCATCTATTTTTTTCTACTACTTACATTTAGGTTGTGGCCAATTTCTTTTCTAGGTCTGAAAAATTTACCAAATCCCACTAGATATGAGGATACTTTTTTCTAGCAAGATTTTTAGGTATATATACATAATCTGAAAACCAAAAGAGCTTTTTGGGTAGTGCCAGTCAGAGAGGGAATTAAAACAAAAAAAGAGGCTCATAGCTCAGACTTGTTTTAAGGTTGATGAATGAAAAAGTGCAAGTAGAATTTTTCGAAATCTATTTGGCATCTATATATCCAATCAAGAACGCTGATCCTTGAACTGCAAGGACAGAGTGGACACAGGTAAAATCATGAGGGTCACTTGAAGTCTAGAATGTGTGGAGCACTTATATGACAGCATCTAGATGTTTACAGTAGTTCAAGCCTCCTAACCCAGATGAATTACATCCCATGACACTTGGAGAACCTATAAAGGTTATTTTTGAATCACTGTCAGCAAATGGGAGAGGTGTCAAAATTATAGATTCCTCAAACTCTAAAGATACAACGTTGCACAATAGTACAATTCTAGTGTCGACCAGATCTGGTCTGAAATCCAGCTGTGCCACCTGCCAGCTATGTGACCCCGAGCAAATGACTTAACTTTTACTATACCTCATCTCTTTGGAAAGGAAATAACACCTACCTAGAAGGGCTGTCGGACTATATGAGATAATAATGCAAAATGTTAGCATGATGCATAGCATATGACAGATGCTCAACAAATAGACATTATTAATACACATAAGCATGCTACCATAATCCAGAGAAACTCTCCAATGGATTGGTTTAGTTATTTGAAGAAATATGCTTATAACTTCTCTTATTCTCCTTTATCCCATAGAGTAGTTTAAATGAAAGGAGATCTAGTCTCACTTTTAATCCTCCTAGATGTAAATATTAAAGGTTTCCTTATACTTTATATTATGCTCTGATAGCTTTTTCATTCATTGATAAAAGGACTGTGCTGCCATAGAATGAAAACATTGAATAAAAACTTCCATAATGCCTTATCAAAGGAATTGAAGTTTTAACAAACATAAAAGGAACCTGCTGTGATCACTAGGATGCTACATGGATTTATTAAGAAGGCTAAGTTACTTTTCATTTTGGACAGGATTACTGGATTACATCTGGAGAATATGACTAGTGTGGCATAAATGAACTTTTGCTTGGCAGAAGGCTGGATCTTTCTTGATGTTCTTATGATAGTGCACAAGCAGCCATATGGGCCAGATTAAAACCAGGTTGAATTACTACATCTGACATGTGCTGATCAGTTACCCATTTAAGGGAGGTGGTGCTCGGTATGCTCTGAGACTGTCTATATTTCAATCTGTCTGTTTCTTTTCTTTTTTTTCAATGGTTCAAATGAAAATATGGGTAGCATGTTTATCAAATGTGTGGCTAGCATTCATTGTAAATAAAAAATTGTCTGTGGTGCAAGAAATAGAGCAGTAAATAAAGACAGACATGGCTCCTATTGTAGAGCTATCAAACGAGGTAACAGAATTAGGAGCTAAAATGACCTCAGAAGTTTCTAATAATTTAATTAAATTTAATAGGGATAAATAACTAGTCTTGTATTTAGGCAAAGATTTGGCTTAGCAACAAAACCTTTGAAAAAGACTTAGGATTTTTTGGCCAGGCGCGGTGGCTCAAGCCTGTAATCCCAGCACTTTGGGAGGCCGAGATGGGTGGATCACGAGGTCAGGAGATCGAGACCATCCTTGCTAACCCGGTGAAACCCTGTCTCTACTAAAAAATACAAAAAAAACTAGCAGGGCGAGGTGGCGGGCGCCTGTAGTCCCAGCTGCTTGGGAGGCTGAGGCAGGAGAATGGTGTGAACCTGGGAGGCGGAGCTTGCAGTGAGCTAAGATCTGGCCACTGCACTCCAGCCTGGGCGAGAGAGCGAGACTCTGTCTCAAAAAAAAAAAAAAAAAAAAAAGAAAAAGACTTAGGATTTTAGTTGACAACATGCTCAATATCTGTCCAACAGTGTGATTCAACTTTCCCTCCAAAAAAGCTAATAATTTTAAGCTGCATTAATGGAAGTGTAAACTATGGAATAAGTTCTATAGAATAAACTATAGAATAGTAATTCATATTTTTTCCTCATCCTAAACACTGAAAAATATTACATATGTATACTTCAATGAATCACTAACTACAGTGACCCCCTAAGCATGATTTCCTAAGAAACTTTCAGAATCTTCTTGGGGTAGGGAGAAGACAAAGGGTACATAGTTTGAAGCCATATCTATTCTCTGGAGATCTAATAAGTTGTCGGCTTACACGTAGGCAAATATCACACATGGGGGGCACCTATGAGAATGTGGAACACATGTGAGTGTTTTGCGGTGAATTCTTGAGCTAGAGGATACCAGTGTTGTAAAAAATTTCTTTTAAGATGCCTTTCTGTCCAATGACTTTTATTATCTAAGCATATTTTTCTTCCTTATATAAATATATGGCTTTGTCCCCAAAGCCATATATTTTTCTAAGGTTTAAGGGATGGTAAGGGACAGGTTTTTATCTGCAACCTCAGGGTACTGCAATGTCTCTGTCTACATGTTTATGTGTATATAGGTATGTTTTAGGTAATCACTAGACAAATTTAATTATTTTTGATAAAAATTTTTGCAAAAAAGTTCATTACAAATTTATTTTGAAAAAAATGATAAAAGACATTATGGTTAAAGAATAGAATTTATAGTAAAATGTTTAAAGTGTTTTTTCACTCTTTCTTGATTTGAGAGTTGGTTTGGCAAGACTATGTAGCTATGAAATATTTAATATTTGCAGACTTAATGAGTGACTCAATTGCTGCTAATGTTTTCCCATGTTTGGGGTAGTTATAATTCTCACACCAGAGAAGAAATTAGAAGATTGTTGCCTGCCCTAGTTTGCATATTTGTATACAAAGGGAAGAAGAGGTAATCATCTCCTTTCTTCTTCAGGGAGAAACAATCAAGAAACATGAATAAATAAAATGAACTAGCTGTGTTGTCCTCAGTAGCAGATCTATGTCACTTCTTACCTCTTTCCTACTCATTTCTCCTGTATAGTAAAATACAGTTCACAGAATAAATGATATTGTTTGTATCATTTATAAATGAAGACTGACCTATATGAGAAGTGTTAAAAACTCCACTACATTTTTACATTGGAAATTATTATTGTTATTATTTTTTTTGAGATGGAGTCTCGCTCTGTCGCCCAGGCTGGAGTGCAGTGGTGTGATCTCAGCTCACCACAAGCTCCGCTTCCCAGGTTCACGCTATTCTCCTGCCTCAGCCTCCCGAGTAGCTGGGACTACAGGTGCCTGCCACCAGGCCCTAATTTTTTGCATATTTAGTAGAGATGGGGTTTCACCATGTTAGCCAGGATGGTCTCGATCTCCTGACCTCGTGATCCACCCGCCTTGGCCTCCCAAAGTGCTGGGATTACAGGCCTGAGTCACTGCAACCGGCCTACATTGGAAATTATTAACAAACTTTTCTGAAAAGAAAAAAACCCTCAAGTTTAGTTCTGTTGCTAAACATAGCTTAAGCCTGTTCAAATTCAACAGAGGTCAGAAAGGCATATTATCTGCAGATTAGCAGCCTATTCTTCTCTTGGAGAATATCTAAGTATGCAAGGAGATCCAAGAGAAGATGGGTTATCAGAACGTGAAGAGTAGTTGCCTGAGGCCAAAGTTTGGAGGAAGTATCTCTGTTCCGAGATTTTCCCTTGAAAAAATACGTATGGAAAGTTAGATTTTTTGAAAACGTATAATAATATAATACTTATATTCCATTTGCTACAGTGTTAGTTTCTGAAGTGCTTTCTTCTACAGTCTCATACTTTTGATAGACATAAAATTCTAACATCCCTAAAATTTTCTAAAAATAAATTCTATGTTCTATAAATATGAATATGAACATAACTCTTACTACATGGAAATTAGTCTGTGAATGACCTGGGAAGGAATTTAAAGAATCAAATGAAAAATTCTTTAAGAAATGAAAATAAGCTATATGCCTCCAATCTGATTACCATTTAACTGCCATATAGGTATGATTTGGTCTCATCATTGCATTTGATACTAGCAACCATGCGCCTTCCTTGAGTGGTTTATCATGTTGGAGTCTCTTTGTTATGACCCTCTCATTGCTCCTATTTAGTCTCCTATAATGACTCATCTTCGTGAGCTCATTCAACAAATAAAGACATTCCTTCAGGTCCTGTTCTTAAAAACTCAGTTGTTGAAAAAGCCGTTATTGAATACCCTCCACGTGCCAGGGACTATATTGGGTGCTAGGGAGAAAATAAATGAGAATACATGTGGTCTTACTCTTACTGAGCTTGTACTCTGTTGGGGAGAAGATGACATGAAAGAAAGTATTCCAAAAAGAGTTAATTACAAATATTGATAAGTGTTTTGAAGGAAAACTACGGTGCACTATTATGAGCAATATAACAAGGGGATCTTTTTGAGGCTAGGGAGGGCCTCTGAGGAACTGATATTTGAGTAGAGATCTGAAAAGTGTATAAATAAAAAAGTACATGCAGATGCCAGACACAGTGGCTGAGGCCTGAAATCCCAGCACTTTGGGAGGCCAAGGCAGGCAGATCAACTGAGGTCAGGAGTTCGAGACCAACCTTGCCAAGATGGTGAAACCCCGTCTCTATTAAAAACAGAAAAATTAGTGGGTGTGGTGGCGGGCGCCTGTAATCCCAGCTACTTGGGAGGCTGAGGCAGGAGAATGGCTTGAACCTGGGAGGCGGAGGTTGCAGTGAGCTGAGATCATGCCTCTGTATTCCAGCCTGGGCGATTGAGCAAGACTGTCTCAAAAAAAGAAGGTACATGCAGAGACCCTGTATTGGGAGGGAGGATTTTATATTGATGAAAGTAAAGAAGCCCATCAAAGTCAGAGCACAAGAAATGGAGGGGAAGACAAGTGTGGGAGGAGGCTGAAGAGACTGCTATTCACATCATGGAAGGCCCCAAAGGTAGCTCTTCCACTTCCACAGCTTCAATTCTCAGCTCCACACAAAGGGCTCCCATCGCACACTGGGGCCTGCCGAGGGGTGAAAGGGTAGGGGAGGATCAGCATTAGGAGAAATACCTAATATAGATAACGGGTTGATGGGTGCAGCAATCCACCATGGTACATGTATACCTATGTAACAAACCTGCACCTTCTGCATATTTACCCTAGAACTTAAAATATGATAATAATAATAAAAAAAGATTCCTATGACTGTCTTAACTGTTAGCATCAGTACTAAATTTCTGACTGATGGTTGAATATCTACACGTGAATGTTTTCATGTCACCTTCAACTCAAACTCATTATCTTTTATCTGGACAACTGCAGCAGTCTCCTGATTGGTTATCCAGATGCAAACCTCTCTGCTTTAACCAACAGAAACCGGGGTGCACTAAGTTCAAACCAGAGAACAGGTACATGTATCTATGAAGATCAATAGGACTTCAATAGTTCAATGCCATGCAGTCTTAGCACCTAAGATCTCCATTTGATTAGTATTGCTTTAAGTAACATGTAAAAAACTCCTTCCAAATTCTTAAATATCAAGTTTCATAAATACTGAAAACTGTAAGTTAAAAATGAAGCACTACAATCATACATTAAAATACATGACAGCATTGTTTTAGAAAGTGCACAATTTATTACATTTATGAGTTCATAATAAAATGGATACTTAGGAACTTTAAAAATGAGTTAGAAGTAACAATTAGATGTAAAATTTTCAAATCTTGGAAACTGAAATATTAAATTCTAGAATTTTCTTAAAAACTCTTTCTTATGAAAGAGAAATTTGCATAGTTTGAAAATTATTATAGCCTTTCAAGGGAAAAAGGAGGAATTAAAAAACAGACACATTGATGAAGGCAATGAGTTCTTCTCAGCTGGTTTATTCTCCACTGAAGCTCAATATAGGATTATATTTTCTTTACTTACAGGAAGTGGTCACTGCTCTGTTTTCCAATAACCCTCAAAACAGAATAACAATGCTTACGCAAAATAACACAAGCCTTAACTATTATACTCTGCAGGCTTTACCATTTCAATACACTTCTAGTCCAACTGCTTTCCCAACTCTAAAGTTCTGTGAATGAACTATGAATATTTTTAAATATTTTCCAGATTCATCAGGGAGGCTGCTTTTCTTCTCTGCACTGTAATCACACTGAGCTGCAATTAAAATAAACAATCGGTAAGTAGTTACTTTTTCTGTGGAAAATCTTAGATTAATACAAAGTAGAATGCATCACAACCTATAAGTACTGAAAACGGTCTTATTGGAAAGGGTTTTGTAAACGATCTTTTTCTTTTTGAGGCAGTCTTGCTCTGTTGCCCAGGCTGGAGTACAGTGGTACAATCACAGCTCACTGTAGCCTTGACCTCCCAGGGTCAAGTGATCCTTCTGCTTCAGCCTCTTCAGTAGTCACTTTGCCTGGTTAATTTTAATTTTTTTCAGAGACAGGGTCTCACTACATTGACCAGACCAGCCTTGAACTCCTGGGCTCAAGCAATCCACCCACCTTGGTCTCAAAGTACTGGGATTATAGGTGTAAGCCTCTGTGCCCAGTCAGTGATCATTTTTAAATTAATATCTATTTTACTCTTAAAACTTTAAAATGTCTATTACATTAGAGAAATGCAGGTCAAATAAGACATTCGATAGCTCAGGGATGATATGCTTAGAATTGTAAAACATATTCCAGATGGATGAAACACATCTAGATAAAAGTTAATCAGGAAAGTTTCTAAAACACAAACTAATGTGAGCCAACACAATGCAAGGCTGATAATAAAGTGAAGATAGATCTTAACAAGAAAAGTCTAATAGAAAAATAATCTTTAAATGTTAGTAGGAATTGATAATATATACACATGGTAAAAAAAAAGATCTAACAGTATGAAATGGTAGACAGCATAAAGGAAGTCTCATTCCCATTGCTGTCTTTCATTCCAGACACCTCTCCAGATACAACCAGTATTTCCAGTAAAGTATGCTTCCAGAAATATTTTAAATGAGAATATATGTATTTCTTCTTTCCTTTTATTTAAAAAATGATGAAAGAATTATAAACACTTTTCATCTTGTTTTCTTTTCTTCTAAATTATCTACCTTAGAAATAGCTCTATATTAGGACTATTATACTTTATTCTTCTTAATAGCTGCAAACTATTCCTCTGTATGAATACTCCATAATTTAACTAGTCTGCTATTGTTGGGTATTTGTATGGTTTTTAATCTGTTAAAATGATAGACAACGCTTCAATCAGTATTTTTACATGTTTGCTTCCTGGCAAAAATGTTTCCAGGTGCAAGTATGGGTCAAAGGTTACATACATTTACAGTTTTTGAAAGATACTGCCAAACTGTGCTCTTATACCAACATGTGCTTATATCAATAACGTGTGAGAGTGCCAGCACAATGCATTTCCAAACTTCACGATCTGATAGGTGAAAAATGATGTGATTACAGTTTACATTTGTATTTGTCTTATAGGTGAGGGTGAACATCTTTTTAAATGTTTAAAAGCCATCTGTCCTTCTTTCTCCATAAACTTCCTTTATATATTTGTCTACTGGACTGTGGCATTTTTTGAAAACTTAGGCATCCTTCGTATGTATTTAGGGCATTAGCCTTTTGTCATATATGGTACAAATATTTTTCTCGGTTTGTCACTGACTTTATGACTTTTTCTGATGCAGATATTTGAAACTGTGAACATATTTATTATTTTTTTTCTTAGCTTCTAGGTTTTGTGTTCTTGCATTGAAAGGCTTCACCACACTGATTTAAAAAACTCATATGTTGAAAGACCACAGTATGGCATTCAACCATTTAGAGTGATACACTTAGAATGGATGAATAACATGTAGAGAAAGTTAATCAGAAAAGCACATTTAGAGCAAAGTGAATCAGCATGATTCAGGGCTTGTATTGAACCAGTAACACGATGCTGCACTGCACTATGGTAAGTGTGATGTGTCAGAGACGATAATAATTTTAAAATTTTTCTGCATTTTGTTAATATCATGCATTTAGTAGGATATTATTTCTAATAGCACTTTTTCAGTTTTTATAGGAAAATTAGAAGATTCAGAGAGGGCAAATATAAAAATTAAAAAAATAAAATGTACATCTTACAAACAAAGTTGATCACCTGGACTCATATAAAACAGAACAAATATTAACTCCAGGGAAGAAATTCCTTTTTGGGTAAGGGGAAAGTGCCAAATGATTACCTTCCATCTTCAAATAGGAACAGAAGGGAAGGAGACAAGCTTAGGGAAAGATTTGTTACAGAACAATTCGTGAAGTGGTTACTGACAAAACATTTTAAAAAGGTTACTTAAAAGAATGGTGGAATCTTTCCCATTGGAGAGTTTAAACAACAGAAGAAACATCAGTACTAGACTGTTTAGGTTTAATTTTTTCAGGGAGGAAACTAATCTAGATGCTAACTGGTTATATAATTAATGTCCTGTAATTGTACCGTTTTTACTATAGAACTCAAGGTAGCTGATTTTACGTAGACATTTTCTTTGCCATTTGCCTTAAAAAAGGTAAATGAGAAGCTTTAAAGATTATGATATAGAAATTTAATTTCTTATATATCCTTCTAAATATCTACTTATCACTAAGGGAAATGCTTTACATGTGTTAATTCTTTTGATCCTTTAATAACCATATGAGGGAGGTGTTATTATCCTATATTAAACATGAGGAAACTGAGGCTTAGAGAAGTTGAAATTGCCCAAAGTCACATGACTACTTAATGGCACTAAATGGCACTAAGGGATTTGCCTGACACCGAAACACATACTCTCCAGATACTGTCCAGTGCACCTAACTTCTGTTACCTTATAACTTAATATGTTCTTAAATAATTGGCTAACCCATTAGTTAATTCATAACTTCATCAGACATAAAAATTATTTGACAAGGCTGTAATTACTTTCAAGAGGGAGAGGAACAGAAGGATAAATTATTACTAAATTTTCTTTAAGTGGCATGCCATGTTCATAACAGAAGTAGATTTTAAAAAATCTGTAAATATCATGAACATAAACTGAATTCAGCAAGCAGAGTGGCTTTACTATGTATAAAATGCTGTAGTAGTTAAGAATATTAATTTTGATTGAAATAATACATTTATAAGCAAATATAATTAATAATATAGTAATTTGATTTGTTTTTATTTTCTTGCCTGCCCTATGTATCCATCCATTTCAACTGTCTGTTTCTAGTCTATCTTTATAATCACTGAACTGGTCTCATTTTGTTCCTCATAAGAGGGACTATTGCTCCTACTTTATAATCAAGGGCCCACTTCATTTATATGATGTGTGTGTATTAAGAGAAATTATCCCTTAGTATTTCATTGATATTCTGCATTTTCTACTCTATTTCCCACTGGACAACTTTTATATTGTATTTTAGATTTTTTTGGTCATATGAAAATATGCATTAAGTAAATTAACCTGTAAGCCAAGGAAATTTTTTTCCACTGAAAAGTAAAATAAAAACAAAGGCAGAGAATTTGAAATATTACTTTCAAAGCAATATTATCTACTTTCAAATCTGTTAGTGAATATCTGCCTAGTTTTAGACAGAATATAATTCCAGAGCAGTGTTGTATAACAGAACTTTTTGTTATGACAGAAATGTTCCATATCTACGCTGTCCAATGTGATAGCCCTAGCTACATACGGCTATTGAGCACTTCAAATCTGACTAGTATGACTGAGGATCTCAATTTTAAATTTTATTTAATTTAAATTAATTTAAATATAAATAGTGGCCTGTGGCTAGAGGTTATGATAGTTAAGACAGTATATTTCTTTTCTTTCTTTTTTTTTTGTTGAGACAGGGTCTCACTCTGTCCGCCAGGCTGGAGTGCAGTGGTAGAAGCATGGCTCACTGCAGCTTCGCTTCTTGGGCCCAAGCCATCCTCCTGCCTCAGCCTTCTGAGTAGTTGGAACCACAGGTATGCACCACTATACTTGGCTAATATTTAAAATTTTTTGTACAGAAAAGGTATTGCCATGTTTCACAGGCTGGTCTTGAACTCCTGGCCTCAAGTGATCCTCCTGCCTAGGCCTCCCAAATTGCTGGTGTTACAGTTGCGAACCACCACGCAGAGCTTATTTTTGTTTCCAATGTTTACTTTTTCAACCTCACATATTAAAGGGATTAATTTTAAAATATATTAATCTAGTAAAAATAAACTATTAAGTTCTCTGGGAACTTCTAAAAAACTTATCTTATCTTTGAACTGTTTACTATCTAGGGATAAGAGGATGCTCCCTACCTGCTGGGAAGCTGAAGCAGCTCTCTCTTCTGCCTGACTTAGGCGCCTTTGAAGTCTGTTGGCTTTTTCTCGATGCTCTAGAATTAGCTTTTCATTCTATTAAGGGGAAACAGAAAACAAGTTAGAAATCCATATGTGATATGGAGATGTTTTGTGGAATAATCAATGAAAAATCTGGACATCATTTTACCACTTATAAAATACAAATAATATTATCTCAAAATTTACATTTTTTCAAGTTATGAGCTTTAAAATAAAACTTAGCTTTACATTCTTAATAAATTGTTTTCTTTCTCCCACATGCCAGCAAAGAAAGTGAATTAACAAATCTCAAAGCAAAATGACTCGGAAGAATAAGACTTTCAATTTGTGAAGATCACGGCTTCAGAATCACCTGGACTGTGAAAACACAGACTGCTGGGCCTTACAACCAGAGCTTTAGTAGGGTTGGGATGAACTGTTTCTGTATGTTCCCCAAGACATCTGCATACTCCAGCGTCTATTAGGGTCAACACAGCTATTAGGTACTGTCATGGGTTAAATTGTGTCCTAACCCCCAGTACCTATGAATATGACCTTGTTTGGAAATAGAGTCCTTGCAGATGATCAAGTTGAGATGAGATCACTAGAGTGGACCATAATCCATATGACTGATGCCTTCATAAAAGGGGAAATTTGGACACAGAGACATACATGTACAAAGGAAAGACAAGTTGAACACAGAGAGAACACAATCTCCACGCCAAGGAACGTCTGAGGCTACCAGAAGCTGGGAGAAAGGCATGAAACAGATTCTCTCTCACAGCTCTCAGAAGGAACCAACAATGTCAACACCTCAATTTTGGACTTCTAGCCTCTGGAACTAAGAGACAATTATTTTCTGTTGTTTAAGGCACCCAGTTTCTAATACTTTGTTATGGCAAGAACTATACAGGCATCACGAATACAAAGCTGTCACAACATACTGTCATGCAGACAAGTCCAAATAATTTATCAATTAAAAAATGGATTAGCTATCTCCATACTTACTAGCCTGGTTATAGTACATCTGAGAAAGTATTTTTGTACAACTAGAATTGTTAAACAGTTTTTCTGGCACTTATCTGAATGAGATAATAATACAAGCCTAATCAGGAAGAGTTAGAAAGACACATTTTCTTTCTTTCTTTTTTTTTTTGAAAAACACATTTTCTATGAAGAATCAGAAACTTATAGTTCCCATGTACTAACATACAAGTGATAAGAATGAATGTTGTGGCTATGACAGTAATATAAAATATTGAAATAACAGTATCCTGCTAAAATGAGCTTATTATATTTCTTTTTTTTTTTTTTTTTTTTTTTTTTTGAGACGGAGTCTCGCTGTGTCTCCCAGGCTGGAGTGCAGTGGCGTGATCTCGGCTCACTGCAAGCTCCGCCTCCCGGGTTCACGCCATTCTCCCGCCTCAGCCTCCCAAGTAGCTGAGACTACAGGCGCCCGCCACCACGCCCGGCTAGTTTTTTGTATTTTTAGTAGAGACGGGGTTTCACCATGTTAGCCAGGATAGTCTCGATCTCCTGACCTCGTGATCCACCCGCCTCGGCCTCCCAAAGTGCTGGGATTACAGGCTTGAGCCACCGTACCCGGCCATTATATTTCTTATTATGCCCAAAAGTAAAATGAAATGTTATGAAGAGAACTATATTGGCTGGTCCAATTTACCAAGATGTTTAAATCTGTAGCCTTTAAATTTTAAGAAGCACATCACATGCTAGAGAAAACATGGGGGAAAAATTCTATCATCTGTAATAATCATTTTCGTATTTATAATCAGACTTCATATAATGCAACTTCTTCTATACTGCTACCATAATGGCTGAGGAACAG
Organism: Macaca fascicularis; assembly: GCF_037993035.2. Lineage (NCBI taxonomy): Eukaryota > Metazoa > Chordata > Mammalia > Primates > Cercopithecidae > Macaca > Macaca fascicularis. The sequence continues at coordinate 133,906,636 of NC_088379.1, forward strand.
TTTAGATAGGATACATCCTAATATATGCAACTGTTCCTTTTCTGTTCTCATTTTGGTTGCTTTTGATCTTCCTATATTATTAACATTACTGTACTGAATATCTTCTTTTAAATTTTTCTGTATTGTAAATTACTTCATCAGAATAGATATCTGGAAGTGGGAGCTACCTGAAAGATTATTTTAATGGCTATTCCTTAAATAATTTCTAAATGGCTCATATCAGTTCATAATGCCATGATGCTTAGGAGTAATGATTTCACTATGGTTCCTATAGTAGACCACAAAGATGGAGTAGACCATGTACTCAGGGAAATTCCAACAAACATTTGAAGTTAGAACATCAAATGAAGATGAACATCAAATGAAGAGATCTAAAAAGCCCCAATCATAATCCAAAAATTGTTTACTTTTTGAACGCCTCAAGGAAAAAAACTTGAACTCTTGCTATATTTAGTTCTAAGTCATAAATCTAAATATATTTTAATATATTACAGTAGGCAAAAGTATTTTTTATGTGATGTGTCTTTTGGGATGGATTAAAATGAAAAAAGATGAATGGGTTAAAAAATAATTTTAGAGATGAATAAGAATAAAGGGGATCCTAATACATTCTCTGAAATACTACAAAAGTTCTATTGGTAAAACAGAAATAAGAGCTCTACCTTTTATTATTTACATATGATGAATCTGATGAATCACTGACGTTCAAAGCTTTTATTCACATTATATTGCGTGTCGGCTTTTAGGGTTATGGATGATTTCTGTATTGTTATTTCCAAGTAGAGAAATAATTTGGATTTGGCTCAGGTAAAATTCTATAACATGTGTATCAAGCTGCAGCAGAAAGCACTTCCCAGGGGAGTCATTATCTTACCTCAACTACCTTTTCATTTGCCATTTCCAGCTGAGAAAGCAGCTCTTGGGTATGAAGTTTCTGTCGACTCAACTCACTCCTATTAATCAAAAGACAGCACCAAAAAATCCATTAATATAATTGTTCCAAATAGAAAACTGAATCTTTATTAGCAAGATACATGTTCATGATTTGAACAAAAATATCATCTTCATGTGCAAAATAAAGTCACTTACTAATAGACCATACCTCAAAGGACTCATTTATTTCTTTTTAATAAAATACACATATATTCTAGAGATCAGTTGCACAACAATGTGTATATATGTAACACTATTGAATTGTACAGTTAAAAATTGTTAAGGTGGTAAGTTTTATGTGTATTTTATCATAATTAAAAAAATTTTATCACAATTAAAATGGTAAATTTTGTTATGTATATTTTGCCAAACTAAAAAAAACAAAATAAAAACACATATTTTAAAAGTACAAAAGTATCTTCAATATTATTTGGAGATACTATTAGACACTAAAATAAAAGCATACTCATATCAAAAAGATACAGTATTTATTACTACAAAATCTCGTAAGCTACTGTGCTTCTTAGCTATAGTATGTGTTTTTTTTTTTTTTTTAAATGAGACGGAGTCTCACTCTGTAGCCCAAACTGAAGTGCAGTGGCATGACCTTGGCTCACTGCAACCTCTGCCTCCCAGGCTCAAGTGATTCTTGTGCCTCAGCCTCCAGAGTAGCTGGGACTACAGGCATGCACCACCACGCCTGGCTAATTTTTTGTATTTTAGTAGAGATGGGTTTTCACCATGTTGCCCAGGTTGGTCTCCAACTCCTGAGCTCAAGCAACCCGCCCTCTTCGGCCTCCCAAAATGCTGGGATTATAGGCATAAGCCACCATGCCCAGCCTTAGTATGCATTTGTAAGATTCATATACAGTGCTTTTTAGGGGAGCTCAACTCTTAGAAATTTAAGGCAACATTAATTACTCCAGTATCACTTCAGTGCGGTACAGTTAGAATTCTTATTCATGTTTTGGTTGTAAATGTACTGTATTTTACTCATTCATATCATTTATGCTTCATTACCTAAAAGTATCTTATGCACAGAACTGTCTTCTTTGTTGTTGTTCAACATATAAGTATTATACTGCTTTTAGTCAAAAGTCACTTCAAGAGTTTCAGGTTAAGGGTACATACAATGTAGCATTAAAAATAACTTAATCTGAACAAAGATCAGATAAATTTGTGAGTATTACATATAATGAATCAATGACATTCAAAGCTTTTCTTACTGTGTGTGAACTTTTAGGGTTATGGATGGTTATGGATGATTTCTGTATCATTATTTCCAAGGAGAGAATTAATTTGGATTTGGCTCAGGTGAAATTCTTGATTCAGTATTGGCTTTTATCCTTTGACCTTATTTGTGCTTCTGAAATCAATCAAAAGATTAGCTCTTCCAAAATAACTTAAGCTTTGATTTTTTTCAAAGGAGCCAGCAAACAGCCTACAAATTTGGTAAGCCTCTGAAGTGTCCTATTATTGAGTGAATAGTTGTTAAAAATAGCAAGTAATCTGTTATAAATATATAAAACAAAAAGCAATGCCATCCACTATTCAATTATACAAATAGTTACTGAACATTCGTTATAGGCCAGGTGCAAGATACGTGGTGGCAAACATAGTTGTTGTCATCATAGAACTGACAGACTACGAGGGAGATCGGTTATTCTAACTCAGTAATTTCATAAATACAGGTTCACTGACTATGAGGGGTTTGAGTATCTATCATTAATTCCATGACAGATAAAGCCAAATATATTGTTTTAGCTTTGAGTGATAATAACAAAATATAATAAATTATTATGCTTACTTTAAAGTATCTTCTGCAGCTTAAAATTATTGCCCAACCATCCCCCCAACAACATAAGAAAAAAACCAACTAAAGAATGATAAATAAAATGACTAGTGTCCAGTCTTCTAGGTCAAATGTAATTAAAGGTGAAAGTTATACATATTAGTGCTGATGAAAAAGAAATTGTGAGTATAATTTAGATTAAGATGAAACAATGATCACATTTATAAAGTTAGCCGACATTCAGTTTACACAAAACATTTCAGGGAAACACCTACTTGTATAATTTCATGCCTAAACTATTCTTCAGTTCTTACTCAAGATAATCTGAATGATGGATAGTAATAATTTTCCACAATATTTAAGATCACAAAGACATAAATCATTAAATGAAAGTATACTTTAAGTTACCCTTAATCCACATAAATATTTATCTCTTTATAGGTCAAGCTCTGTCTCCCCCACTGGATGGTGAGCAACTTTGTTACTCATCTTTGTACTCAACAAAGCTTGGCAAATAATAGTGAAAATGATGTGATGATGATAATAAGAGCAAACATTTCCACAGTATTTGCTTACAATGTGCCAGACACTGTTGTAGGTGCTTTCATAAATTAATTTAATATTTAGTTTGCATGACTAATATATGAAATTCTCATTTTTTTTTTTTTTGAGATGGAGTCTTGCTCTGTCGCCCAGGCTGGAGTGCAGTGGTGCCATCTCGGCTCACCGCAAGCTCTGCCTCCCAGGCTCATGCCATTCTCCTGCCTCAGCCTCCCAAGTAGCTGGGAATACAGGCGCCCACCACCATGCCCGGCTAATTTTTGTATTTTCAGTAGAGATGAGGTTTCACCGTATTAGCCAGGATGGTCTCAATCTCCTGACCTCGTGGTCTGCCCTCCTTGGCCTCCCAAAGTGTTGAGATTACAGGAGTGAGCCACCACACCCAGCCCTGAAATCCCAATTTTTACATATGAGAAAATTAAAAGACAGAAATTAAAAAAATAAGTAACTTGCCTAGGATCACATAGCTTGTCAGGTTTTTTTGTTTGTTTTTTGAGACAGGGTCTCACTCTGTCACCCAGGCCAGAGTGTAGTGGCACAATCACAGCTCACTGCAGCCTCCACCTCCCAGGCTCAGGTGGTCCTCTTGCCTCAGCCTCCTGAGTAGCTGAGCCTACAGGTGCATGCCATCATGCCCGGCTAGTTTTTTTGTATTTTTTGTAGAGACAGGGTTTTGCCATATTATTGCCCAGGTTGATCTAGAACTCCTGGGCTCAAGCAGTCCTTCCACCTTGGCCTCCTGAAGTGTTAGGATTACAGGCGTGAGCCACCGCATCTGGCTACTTGTCAGCTGTAGAGTCAAGATTAAAAAAAACTTGGCCCTTTGATTCCAAAGTCTGTGCTCTTAACCACTGCCCTATACTGCAACATGGAAGGTAAATAATGAAAGTTCGTTGAATAACACACACACATACACACACACACGCAGAGAGTATATGTGTGTGTGTATGTGTATTAGGCCTTCTAGGAATATGAAAATTTATATACTTACTTGGAAACCTAACAATTAAATTTTTACTTCAGACTTCTTCCCTAAAAGTCCAGTCTTAAACTCAAACTTAACAAGCCTAATATCAAGCTTTTTGCATTGTCTCACAAATCTACTTCTCATCCTGCTGCTCAGTTTTTATACTGACATCTCCGCTCTAGGTGTCTAGGTTAAAAAGTTTAAAGTCAACTCCTATTTCTCACTTTGTCCTTCTTTTTTTTGTGAGACAGTCTCGCTCTGTCTCCCAGGCTGGAGTGCAGTGGCATGATCTCAGCTCACGGCAACCTCCACCTCCCCCAGTTCAAGTAATTCTCCTGCCCCAGCCTCACCAGTAGCTAGGATTACAGGCACCCACCACCATGCCCAACTAATTTTTGTAGTTTTAGTAGAGATGGGGTATCACCATGTTGGCCAGGCTGGTATCAAACCCCTGACCTCAGATGATCCACCCACCTCGGCCTCCCAAAGTGCTGGGATTACAGGCATGAGCCACTGCGCCCAGCTTCTCACTTTGTCTTAAATGCAACTTCTCATTTACCCTGAAAGAGACTCTCTCTTTGATAGGTCTCTTGCATCTATTTTTCATTCCTATCCAGTGTTACCATCCCAATTCAAGTTCTTAGAACTTAATTCTTAGATTTATTGTAGTAACAAGCTGCTTGGGTTTCTCAATATCAAGTGAAACAATATATGTAAAGTACTCTACCACAGGGCATATGAATGCACTCAACCGATACAGTGGGTTTCCCTCTCTAAACCATGTATCTCTAGCATATTTCTCTTTCCAAAACACCACTTTAATAATTTGCTTCCTTGAGCTATACTCTTCAATGGCTCTCAGCTATTGGACAAAATAGTCCAAATTCCTGAGAATGTCATAAGCTCCTTCAAAATTTTGTGTAACTTATCTTTCCAACCTTATCTCCAGTAGGAACCTTCCACACTTCAGTTGGGCTCTCATTGTTTCGAAAACAAACTGCATATGTATTACCTCAGGATCAGGCTTATGTCATTTTTTAGATTGTGTTTTTCAGATTTCCCATTAGAATTCTTCCCATTCTTTAAGACTGCACCCTTGTCTCCCTTCTTTTCAGGTCTCCTTTCCATTCATTTTAATCCGGACAGTTTTCTTTACACATCAAATCTTTATGATATTGAATACTTATTTTATGTATGAGAGATTTATCAATCCTGTATTATAATGCTAGTGCTTTACATATATGTACACACACATACATACATACATTCTCCTAAATGGAATAGGAACTTTTTTTGTTGTTTTGAGATGGGGGTCTCACTCTATTGCCCAGGCTGGAGTGCAGTGGTATAATAATGGCTCACTGCAGCCTTGACCTTCTGGGCTCAAGTGATCCTCCCACCTCAGCCTCCCAAGCAGCTGGGACTACAGGCATGCACCACCATGCCTGGCTAATCTTATGTTTTGTAGAGATGATGTTTCATTATGTTGTTCCGGTTGGTCTCAAACTCATGGGCTCAAGACAGCCTCCCACCTCGGCTTCCCAAAGTGCTGAGATTACAGTTGTGAGCCACCATACCCAGCAGAAACTTTTAAAAGAAGAATTATTTTTAGTTGCCACAATATCTACCACACTGCTTTACACATCCAAATGGAGTCACGTATCACTTAATAATAGGAATACATTCTGAGAAATTTATCATTAATTTTATTGTTGTATGAACATCACAGAGTGTGCAACACAAACCTAGATGGTAAAGTCTACTACACACCTAGGTAAAATATTAATAGTATAGCCTACTGCTCCTAGGCTCCAAACCTGTACAGCATGTTACTGTACTGAAGACTGTAAACAATTTTAACAGTGTAAGTATTCGTGTATCTACACATAGAAAATGTACAGTAAAATATTGTATAAAAGATAAAAAATGGTACATCTGTATGGGTACTTACCATAAATGGAGCTTGCACGACTGGAAGTTGCTATGGGTGAGTCAGTGAGTGAGTGGAGAGTGAATGGGAAGGCCTAGGACATTATTTTACACTGCTGTAGACTTTACAAACACTGTATACTGAGGCTACACTAAATTTATAAAAACATATTTTTTTTCTTCAACACTAAATTAACCTTAGCCTACTATAACTTTTTACTTTATAAAATTTTTAATTTTTTAACTTTTGACCCTAAACACAAAAATACAGCTGTACAAAAATATTTTTTCTCTATATCCTTATTCTTTGAATTTTTTGTTAAAAACAAAGACACCAACATACACATTAGATGATGCCTACACAGGGTCAGGATTATCAGTATCAGTGTCCTCCACCTGTACATCTTGTCTCACTGGAAGGTTTTCAGGAGTAATAACACACAGGGCGCCGTCATCTCCTTTGATAGCAACGCCTCCCTCTGGAATACATCTCTTGAAGGACTTGCCTAAGGCTGTTTTACAGTTAACTTAAAAAAAACACGTAGGAGTATGCTCTTAGATAATAAAAAGTACAGTAGAGTAAACACATAGACCAGTAACATAGCTCTTGATTATCAAGTATCATGTACTATACATAATTGCATATGCTATAATTTTATAAGACTGGCAGTGCAGTCGTTTTGTTTAGCATCGCCATAAACCCCTGAGTAATGCATTGCATGAAGACATTATGACAGCTATGATGTCAATATGCAACAGGAATTTTTCATCTCCTTTATAATCTTACGAGACTACTATTATATATGTGGTCCATCGTTGACCAAAATGTTATGTGGCCATTACCATATTTGCTGATTTATGGCTGAATTTCCAATTTTCTAAAATTAGAAAAGTTCTAATTTTCTAAATTATAGAAAACATAGCAGTTAGAACATTTTAATCCTTGTTTGCTCAAGATTTACTGAGGAATTTATCAGAAAAACCATATTTTAGATAAAGACTACTGGTATTTATTTAGACTTATTTATATTCTTGTTTCTCCAAAGAAAGTGAAGTGGCTAAGCTTATTTTTCATTCAAGCATTTCTTTCAACCTTACAGTTTTCTTCCAAATGAAATTTTAGAAGGTATTAAAGGGTGAAGAGAAAAGTGATTTCACCAACTCTATCCCCTGAGACTTTCCTAGAGCCTTCCTGTCAGTACTTTGTAACTTATTTCTCTGTCAGGATATTTCATTGCAGGGATAAAGGAAAGACCCAGGAGGATGATTCGACTCTTTGTTATCTACAAGACATTTTCCCTTCATTAGAGAAAATAATTGAGAGTTCCCTGTATCACGAGTAATTTAGGATAAACATTAAATAAGACTTTCCAGAAAGTTTCACAGTGGTATGACAGTTGAAACACATGCTCAGTAAGACTATATAATCTCTTCCCTGGAAATCTTTAAGAACAGAAACATTCAAGGGGAACATCACACACCGGGGCCTGTTATGGGGAGCGGGTAGGCGGGGGAGGGATAGCATTAGGAGATATACCTAATGTAAATGACGAGTTAATGGGTGCAGCACACCAACATGACACATGTATACATATGTAACAAACGTTGTGCACATGTACCCTAGAACTTAAAGTATAAAGAAAAAAAAAAAAAAGAACAGAAACATTCATACCTATCGGAGAGGATTTAAGTGTAATCTCCGGGAAAACATAGAGATAGAGGAAATTTCATTTTGGTATGACATTTTAAAGAGTATTTTGCACCAAATAATTGAAATAAAACTGTACCCAATTTCTCTATAATTTCTGGCTTATTATAGGGTATAAGGTTCAAGGTGTAATTACTATCTTCCACTAATTTTAAAGTACATATAGAAGATTGAGGAATTCCTTAAAGCATCACTGGGAAGTGCTTAGTTAACAGTTTCATACGTTTTTAGTTCACTTATATAATTCATGTTTATGTGATAGAAAATTCCACTCATCCTTACAAAATATAATTTAGAAATATATTTGCAAAATGTAATTTCTGTGTAAGTAAAAGTTTACTAAATAATTTACATATGAAGCAATTTATGTGTAACTATTAAAAAATTAAATGCTTAAATAAACAAAATACTGTAATCAACACTGATATGCTAGGTAGATGGCAACGCTTATTTACTAGGAAGGAGGGAATTTGGGAAGAGATAGATAAGAAGTAGTTTCCATTTTGGACAGGTTACATTTGAGATGCTTATTGGTTTTTTTCTAGTAAATGTGTCAAGTAGGTCATGGAATACACAAGTGAAGAGCTCAGAGAGCTGATTAGACCATTGTTGGAAGATCTTTCAGCCCTTGCCTCTCTCCTCCTAAGTGCCCACTGTTTGTTGTTCCCATCTTTATGTCCATGTTGTACCAGTCTTTTAATCAAAATGTTTTCTCAACTAAATCATATTGTTTCCCACTTAAGTCTAATCAATTACAAGAGATGTTAGTAAAGCAAATCTGTGATATCATATAATACTAATATCTAAAAGGCAAAATAAAGATTTTCTGAAATATTTAATATTTAATATTTTAATATTAGACAAAAATATTTAATCATAGTATGTGACAAAATGGTTAGCAAATGCAAAGACTGTAATCTCAAGTTTTTGTATGGCTTCAAAAGACCTGACTGCTAAAAAAGAAAATTCATTCCGAAGTTTCAAATCTTTTCTCATTCAGCTAACTAGAAATACCACGGTTTAAGGTAGGCAGGTCAGCTTTAGATATACTAGAGAACTTTGGGTCAGTCTTAGGTTTTCTTTCCCTATTTACACTTTTCCCCTAAGTGATCTTCTCTTGTCCATGACTGTAAACATAACATTACAAAACAAAGCCTGACCTCTCTGAGCTCTTCACTTACGTATTCAATGACCTACTTGACACATTTACTAGAAAAAAACTAATAAGCATCTCAAATGTAACCTGTCCAAAATGGAAACTACTTCTTATCCATCTCTTCCCAAGTTCCCTCCTTCCTAGTAAATAAGCATTGCCATCTACCTAGCTGCTCAAGTCAAAAGCTTAGGTATCATCTTTGATTCCTCCTTTTTCCCTCATGCCCTATATTTAATTTATCAGTAAGTCCTATTCTATCTCCCAAATGTATTTCAAAACTGCCGGCTTCTCTTCATCTCCACTGAAGATATCCTATTCTAAGCCACTATCATCTATTGCCAAAACTACTGTAATACTCTAATATCTGGTTTCTCTGTTTCCATTTTTGCTCCCTCTCTAGTCTATTTTCCACACAGTAGTTATAAGTGGTCTTTTAAACTCTAAAGATGTTTAAAATTCTCCAGTGATTTCCCACTGCTGCACTTTAGACTTTTTTTAACCTTAAAATAGTACTACTTAAACATTCTTTTTTTTTTAACCTTAAAATAGTACTACTTAAACATTCTACTTAAAATAAGTAAAAATATCTCATTTAAAATAGCCCACTCAATCTGATCCCTGCTGAGGTATCTCTTCAATATTACAGCATTCTTTCCCCTCACTATACTCACTCACATGAGCATGCTCCTTCCTAACACTGGACCTTTACGCTTGCTGTTCTTCCATCTGCCTGGAATATTTTCCTGACTTTTTGGTATAATTTTCTCATTTTTCAGACCTCAGTTTAACTATCACCTTTTTAGACTATGTTTTTTCCTAAAATAGTCTAGCTCTTCTAACTCCTACCTCCATTCCAGTATGTATCACGTGACTCCATTTATTTTCTTCATACCACTTTAAACATCTAAAATTGTTTATTTGTTGGTTCTGATTGTTATATTGTTGGTTCTTCTCTTACAGCCTCTCCCCACTAGAATGACAACTCCTAATGAGAAGCTACATTCACAAGGCTTAGAATGTAACTGGCAATCAAAAGGTGTTTTTTTTTTAATATGCATATTTTAATTAATTCCACAGAATCAGTTGACTAGTCCATCCAGTAATAACATTTCTAATATCTTACATCTTGCTTTTTCAAAGTTTTTTCTAAGTACTTGCTCTCATATCAGGACTAATGAGATAATTCAGTGATTTTATTTCCAAAGTAACCATCAAGTGGTATAATAAATTTGGGAGATTACTAACAGGAAAATCAATGTGTTCTAAAGCTTTATTTATAAAGATCCTTCACAGGAAGCTTATTTTAAAGTTATTTGAAGAATGAACTGAAAGTTACAAAGTAATGGTTGAAATTTCCTCCCAACGCTAATGTTAAGTGCTCATCTTAGAAGGAGTCCGGGGAAATTACGAAGTTTACTCATTTAATAAATACTGAAATGAGTGCCTGTTACATGCTACATACTACTGTGCTAGGTGCTAGGGAGACAAGGAGGAAACAAGATCTAGTCACTGCCATAGTGAAACTTATGAACCACTAGAAATATTGGAAAGCTACTAGGCTTAAAATAGGTAGCAAATGCTATAAAAACTTCATGGTGCTATAATAAGACACATGGAAGAACAGGGGGTTAGAGCTGTCTCTTCAGAGGAAGTAGACTTTTAAGCTGATGTATGAAAGATAAATAGCAGTTAGATGGAAAAAGGCAGAGGAAGGAAAAGAAGAGTGTCACAATCAAACCCATGCATGAAATCCAGGAATTTCACATATCAGGAAAATTTCAAATATCAGGAAAAAAGAAAGGATAATAAATTTAGGAAACAAAAGAAGTTCAGCATGAATGGGATCTACAGTGTTACTAGGAGGTGGGGGTGGGAGTGAGAGAGGAACAAGCTGGAAATGCAAGGAAATACAGATCACAAAGAACCTTATAAATCGTAACAGGAAATTGGCACTGAAGTATTTTAAGAAGAGAAGTGACATGATTTGATTTGAACATCAGGAAATCTTGCTGACTGTAGCAGGAAAAATAGTAAGGGTATTAATCCATAGTCAAATTAGAGTGTTAATGCGGCAGTCCAGATGAGCAATGTTGATAGCCTGAATGATAGCAACTGGAGAAAAAGGGACAGATTGAAGAGAGATCTAGGAGATTGAATTAGTAACAATGGGGTTTGGGGTATGAGGAGGAGTCCAGGATGGTACCCAGAGTTTTTCTTGAGCAACTGGGTAGACGATACTACCATTCACAGAAATGGGAAATCTAGGATGAAATAAAAATGAAAACTTCAGCTAGGGGTGAAATAATGGGTTCAATTTAGACTAAACTCAGTTTGAGGTACATATATGAAAATATTCAGTAGAGAGTTGGAAATACAGACTATTTCAAAAAGGTCTACATTAGAAGATGTTTTATAATAATAATTTCTGTCTGTCTCTATCATAGAAATGAATATCTTTTTTTTTTTTTTTTTTTGAGACGGAGTCTCGCTCTGTTGCCCAGGCTGGAGTGCAGTGGCCGGATCTCAGCTCACTGCAAGCTCCGCCTCCCGGGTTCACACCATTCTCCTGCCTCAGCCTCCCGAGTAGCTGGGACTACAGGCGCCCGCCACCGCGCCCGGCTAGTTTTTTGTATTTTTTAGTAGAGACGGGGTTTCACCGTGTTAGCCAGGCTGGTCTCAAACTCCTGACCTGGTGATCCGCCCGTCTCGGCCTCCCAAAGTGCTGGGATTACAGGCTTGAGCCACCGCGCCCGGCCAGAAATGAATATCTTAACCCATATTGAAAGAGAGAGTTTCCGTACTAATTGTATTTTAATTGTGACTATCACTGGCACATACATTAGCTGAAATGGTATGGTTATAAGAGTATGAGCAAGGTTTTCCCTGTAATGTATCCATCTCTTTGAAAACATCACACATACTTTAAATAAAACTAATAAAAGACATATGAAATAAAACAAACTTATTTAATTATGGGATAAGAAATTTAAATTTAGGCCAATATCTTAGACACTTTAATTAATTACTATAATTGCTTGGACCATTCTGTTATGATTGAGGCACAGTTTAAGGTAAGGATGAGCCATGTAGATTTTGGCTGACATGGCACAAAGGAAAATTCCCTCAACGCATGAAATCCTTTAGTGATGACTGATGATTAAATTGCATAAGGTTCTATTCTATATTATATGAGAGAATTAAAAACAAAAGGTGTGCTATTCATTTCAGTGAAATGATGGATCTGCCAGCTGCAGCAAGCACTTTCCTTGGAACTCTCTTATGACAAATTAACATAGCATGTGCCAGATGTTTTTTTCTTTTTCCTGTTGAATTATGCTATAATATGCTTCAGTTACTTTTAGTAATTATGTATTTTGTAATTTGCTGGTACCTGCAGCTGCCTCTCATCCTGTTAATTAAAAAAAAAAAAAAAGGAGAAAAAACAGTTACAGCAGCCAAACATTACAGATATACAGCCAAGGAATTATAATGTTTTACAATGTGAGGAGAATGCCTTAGGCGCAAATGCTGTGTAGTTCACTCTATATGTACAGTTTGTTTTGGACAAGCAAATATTACATATTGTATATTCATGTGTTCATTCATTTATTCAATACAATCTAATTGAATAATTAGATTGCTTTCCCAATTAAAACTGTTTAATCTGGTTAATAAAACCATAAATGTTTAGATCCCTGTCTGCAGCAGAGACAACAGTACTCACTGGACATTCCACATGTACCATACATTTCCCAGACTTCTATGCAGTTCTCACCAACGGAGGTAAAAGTTAGTGATACATATCATTTCAAAGCTGAGTTACTTAAGTGCTCATGTTCCTCTTCCATTCCTCTTTCTCTGTTCCAGTGACCTCAAGAAACCATGGGTTCAAGAAGGCGGACACTCTAATAGAGCCTTCCTGCCAAACTGCCTAAGACATGCAACATAAGCAACAAATAAACCTTTGTTTTGTTTAGTCCCTAAGATTTCAGTTTGTTTGCTGTGGTGGCTGACATTGCTTAACATAATAAACTGCGTAGATCTCACCTACTCTTAACATCACGATTGCCTTGATTTTGCATACTATTTCTTTCACTTCAAATATTCCAATTGTATTACTGCTTTGGGGGTCTTTGAACTAGCTGTTCTCTTTGCTTAAAATGCTCTTTCTCCTGATCTTTATATCCTTTTTATTATTATATCTCACCTTAAGATTCATTTCTTCACAGGATCTACCTGGTCTACCACCCTCAGATATCCAACAATTCATTATCACACTGGCTTATTTAAAATTTTCTTTCTTTCTTTCTTTTTTTACAGACAAGGTCCCGCTCTGTCACTCAGGCTGGAGTGCAGTAGCATGATCATACCTCGCTGCAGTCTTGACCTCCTGGCTCAAGTGATTCTCCCACCCCAGCCTCCCAAGTAGCTAGAAATACAGGCACACACATCATGCCCAGATAACTTTTGTATTTTCTGTAGGGACAGGGTCTTGCTATGTTGCAGAGGCTAGTCTCAAACTCCTGGCTTCAAGTGATCCTCCCACTTCAGTCTCCCAAATGCTGGGATAACAGGTGTGAGCCACTGCACCCAGCCTCTAAACATTTTGCATAGTACTTATTATCTGATAATTAACATGTGTATGTTTATTTATTCGATAATTTCTACTTCACTGCCAATAATCTAAACTTCAAAAAAAAAAAAAAAAGGAATCTTGTCTTTGCTGTATTCCCATTACTTCAAGAACAGTGCCTGCTCAATAAATATGTGATAAGTGAATAATACGTAGACTAGGAATATGTCCGAGGGCTGGCCAAGCACTTTTGGTTTATTGGGGTGGTTGTTCAGTGTGGCTGGTGCATAAAGAACTTGAAGGATGGAGGTAGAAAGGCAGACTGCAGATAAAATATGGCAGAGAAAAACTGTGAAAAATCTGTAGGCAACAACAAAACAGAAGTCCTTAAGTAGGCAGGGCCAGTATACTTACTTTATAGTAAAGTAACTATAAGAGCAGTATGAAAGATGGAATAGAGTGGGGAAAAGTTTGATGGCAGAGAAACCAGAGTGAAGGCGGCCACTTTAGGAGCCATAGTTAAAGATGTGAGGGCTCTGACCAACTGCAGGGACACGTATGTCACCACATGCTTATACACACGCAAGTATTTCTGTAGGACAGATTCCTGTACCAGGAACTGCAAAAGGATCTGTACAGTTTAAATTTAGTTAGATTTTGCTACATTACCTTATAAAAAGTATTTGCCAGTTTACATTCCCACCCATACTGTATGACAACTCCTGCTTCCCCATGTATTTGTAGACGCTGGATGTTAACCATCTTCTACATTTTGCCAATATGCTGGGTAAAATTATTGCTTAAATTTGCATCTCTTTAATGAAAAGTGAGGCTGACCTTGCTTTGACATGTTTAAAGGAGATTTGCATTGATGCTTTTGTGAGCTTTGTTTGAACCACTGAGTTCACATACTTTGTCCATCTTTCTATTAGGTTGTTAATCTTTTAATGTGGAACTTGATGAATTTTGCATATCAACCCTTTAAAAATTTTTCCAGTATCCCATCTGTCATTTATCTTTGTTTAGTATCTTCATAAAAATTTTAATTTTTATGGTTAGATCAATTAATCACTTTTTCTTTTTTGGATTCTGGATTTTGTGTTTTGATTAGAAAGTCTTCTATATTCCAAGAGAATAAAAATAATTTTATTTCTTCTAATATACTCCTTTTTATACTTAGCTCTTTAATACATCTGGAATTTATTTTATATATGAAATAAAGAATATTCTAAATGAGTTACTATCTTTCTAACATCATTATTTCACCAATGATCTGAAATGCCACCATTGTCATGACCAAAATTTCTGATTTTACATTTTTTTTTCTTTTTCTGTATTCTGTTCAAATTATCTATCCTTGTGCCAATACTGTTTTATGTATTTTGATATCTGGTAGGGAAAATCTCATTTTTTTCCAACAGAGGTTTGTTGATTTAATATATAAAAATAGTAACAACAGGCCAGGTGCGGTGGCTCACGCCTGTAATCCCAGCACTTTGGGAGGCCGAGACAGGTGAATTTCCTGAGGTCAGTAGTTTGAGACCAGCCTGGCGAACATGGTGAAACTCCATCTCTACTAAAAATCCAAAAAATTAGCTGGGTGTGGTGGCAGGCGCCTGTAACCCCAGGTACTTGGGAGGCTAAGGCAGGAGAATCGCTTGAACCCGGGAGGTGGAGGTTGCAGTGAGCCAAGGTTGTGCCATTGCACTCTAGCCTGGGCAATAAGAATGAAACTCTGTCTCAAAAAAATATAAATAAATAAATAAATAAATAAATAAAATAGTAACGACAATCTCTCATTTAAGTAAGATTAGTAGATCTATACTGCAGTTATGGATACTATACACTAATAAGTTAACTAGTAAAACAGCTTCTTCTTTGAAGCTCAAAATTCTTTGTGATACATACATTGCAAGATAAAGGAGAAGTAGCTGAGTGGGGATAATTATAGATGAATTAATAAGATATTACAAATTAAACTTCAAACCAAAAGATACCATACAGAAACTCAAATTTTTAAAAAGCTTCTGATCCTAAGTTCTCTGATACTAAGATGAAAAATTACCTCCTATGAAAAAATGATTTTATTTATTTTGTGTTACATTTAATTTTGACTGTAGTTACTTATGGATAGTTTTAAAAATCACAGGTACTGGTAGTCATATTTAATTGTCAGTTGCCAAAAGGTACAGAAGTTTCCACGGGGAATAAAACAAGTCAAGGGAGGACTACGTATATCATGACTATACTTATATTTGGTTTTGCCTCTAATATTCTCCTAACTGTAGCAAATAGGTGGACAAAAAGCAAGCAAGAAAATAGCCAACTTACAAGAATTCCGTTCTTATGAAGTACAGAGGACAGAGGCAAACAGCCAAGTATTTTCAAGATTCAATGCATACAGTTAATTTAGAGACCAAGGAATGCTAGCACTTTTTAAAAGCTGTATTTTCAGGCGGAAAGCTTTGATGCTTAATACGTCACAGTAATGCACACAGAAAAGCAGGATGCTGAGACCTAACCTGAAAAGGCTCATTTTGAAAGCGAGTAATAACACTTTTGATATGAATGCTAGAATACATAAAGTTGTATATATAGAGAAATCATTATAGGGAGAGTCAAATGCATCAAATGAGCCATTTGCTTTTAAAATGTTCTGCAGTTTATTTTGTAATTTATTATTAATAAAAGACCTAATTGGTTTAAGACTTAGACTATACCATTGAATCACTAAAAACAAAACCACTTCTAAGGAGAACAAATCAATTCTTCCCCAGAGATATGGAAGTACCATCTAGCAGTTACTTTACAACATAGCATATAGCAAACTGCTGATGCTCGATATGGATGCTATTGCATGTCAAGGGTAGATTATCACCTTTGTAACATATTTTTTCATTAAAATTTAAAATAAATTTTTTTAACTTAAAAAATTATAAATCTATTATGACTGTCATAGAATTTTATATTACGACCAATAGGTAAGATAGGTCAGTAAAAATACTTCAGTAGATACATTTAACTGATTTCGTGCATAATCTTCAGTATTATTTATATTCTCCAAAAAGGAGGGATACAATTCATATATATAAATCTTGCCTAAAATCAACTGCCTTCTAGAACTAGTAATCTTTTTGTGCAAGTAAAAGTAAAGTAAGTACATGAGCTTTTCTCTCCTGCTCTTCCTCCCCCTCCTTCCCCTTCTTCTCTTCCCCCTCCTCCTCCTTCTTCTTTGTATATATATAAATAGAGATGGAGTCTCAATGTGTTGTCCTTTACCAAGACTTGGTTTTTAAGGCTGGGTAGAAAAGGAGGTAAGCTTTGAAACAGAAAGAAAAAAAGATGGCAAAAATTCTAGTGATATTTATTGGATTTACTGGATTCACATATACCACTGGTCAAGATACAAACTTATATCTTGACTATTTAGGTGAGGTAGGGCTTTGTTACCAAATGTGATTTGCTGAGCATATCTGGCCAGTGCTAGCAGAAAGTTCAAACAAATTCAAAAGCCAAGATTTCACTTAAGTAGGAAATTTCTTTAGAAGGTTGGTTGGTTTGCTTCAAATTGCTTATTCCATGAATTATTTCTATTTATTTCTCTCAGGGTAGTTAACCATTTCATGTTGCTACATTTGGCATTCTGTTTTTATGCAAAATTGTTTTTAAACAAAATTCTTTGTATTTAACTGAACATCTAACAAGGAGGCACTACAGCAAAACAAAAATAAAATCTAGGGACAAATGAAGAGTTTGTTCTTACACTGGAGCATTACAGCCGAGTTGACCGGAAACAGAGGCATGGGAAAATAGAACTGCAGTGTCGGAAACTGCGGAAGTTCCCTTCTGATTGCTTCTCTTTTCTCAGTCAAACAGGAATGGAAGTTATTGACTAAAAGTGATGATGGGGGAGGAGTTGCAAAAAGATTTGAGGAGAGAAAAACAGGGTATGAAATAGTCACCAAAGAGAGTAGAATATATAAAATGATGGTCTTGCAGCACTACAGGCCCCTTCTGTGGTCATGAATTTAAAGTGAGACAACCCAGAATGGCTGTGTGTTTTTTCCAGCCACCTTGAGCTGAACGAGTAAAGGTACAGAGAAGACAACGAGTTATGTTTAAACAGGGCTGTGGATGGCCAAGGAAGAAGAGAAAGAAGGGCGGGAGAGTGGAGGATGATTATCCCTGTTGACCTCTTCTAAAATGAGGCACTCTCAAAAATACATACAGTGCCTATTGCCTTTTTCTGCGTTATTTTTCTCTTTAGCACTTACCATCTATCACATATTTAATTTCTCTTGTTGTATGTTTGTCTCTCCTATTAGAATGAAAGCTCCATGGGGGCAGGGATTTTGGCCTGTTTTGTTCACTGGTATTGTCTTTTAAAAGGTATGAGTCCTTGCTGGATAACAGCAAAGCAGGTATCAGAGTACTGGTACTCTGCCGCTCCTCACCACCGCCCACAAAGAGAAGTGACTAGCTGGCTTACTACTTAGCAGCTATTTCTAAAGCACTGGGTGATTTGAATATCATTTTGATCTTTAAAACTAGTAATATTGCTGGGCGCGGTGGCTCACGCCTGTGATCTCAGCACTCTGGGAGGCTGAGGTGGGTGGATCACAAGATTAGGAGATTGAGACCATCCTGACTAACACGGTGAAACCCCGTCTCTACTAAAAATACAAAAAAATTAGCCAGGAGTGGTGGCGGGCGCCTGTAGTCTCAGCTACTCCTGAGGCTGAGGCAGGAGAATGGCGTGAACCCAGTAGGTGGAGCTTGCAGTGAGCCGAGATCCCGCCACTATACTCCAGCTTGGGCGACAGAGCGAGACTCAAAAAAGCCAAGCCAAGCAAAGCAAAGCAAAACAAAACAAAACAAAACAACAACAATAATAACAACAAAAAAACCTAGTAATATTATCTTTTATAATAAAAAATCCTTAATGTGATAGAAGTTTCTCTAAAATCTTAAATAGAGTAATAAAAAAATAGGAAGTGATGAGGAATGAGATTGGATATACATGTAAGAGCCAGATCTAAAAGCTGTTGCAGTCCAGGGATAAACGAAGAGTTTGCAAGAGAGGTAAGAGATGATGGTGATCTGATCTAAGATAGGGGTAGTGGGGATGAAGGCAAATAGATCTGAAAAACATTAAGGAGAAAGAAGAGAAAGAATCAACCATACCCGAAAGCTGGCTATGGAGGTGCACGAAAGGGGATACAGAGAGAGGAACAATCTGTCATTCTATGGACCACATTTAGGTTGTTTTCAAGATCATGGTTATTGGAAACTATAGTTTCTTCTACAGTATCTGAATTTTAGTTAAAAGCAATGCCAAAAAGCCCATACAAACAAACAATTTTCAGTATTCAAATGAATTAAGCTATGATGGTGTGATAACAAGTAGCAAGATTGATGAGGTGTTTTGACACAACTCATTCTACTAAACTCCTTTAAGTTAGTCATATATGGGCCCCTCTCCTTGCTCATAATTGGGCACTGTATACTAGAATTCAAGTTGAAAGGATTCTTCTTTGGTGTTGCACTGCTGGCTAGCAAACTCCTTTAAAAATGACATTTCAATAATTCTTAAATAAATTACCTATAAACACTTAAAGAATCATTATCAAGCGCCCAACACTGTACTATGGACTATTATGCTTACACAGATAGTTATGTTCATATACAGACACCCATTCAACAAATACTCTCTGCCAACAATTTCTAGTGGACTGGTGCCTGTGGACACACATGCACAGTTCACCGAGGTCTGTGTTATATGGCCAATGTGTACTTTTCCAGATTTCAGAACAGGAGTTCAAAAAATTGAATAATCCTAGCTGCAATGTTTTGGGTAATATTTCTTCTCTGGAAGTATGACCTTAATTATTAGCAATATTGATTTTTAAAAATTATCTCACCCAGTTAATCCTAGTGCTTATGTTCAGGACTATGTATTCCTTTATTATCAATAGACTTCATAATAATTCTTAGAATCAATAGCATTTTCAAGTTCGTAAGATGAGAAACAAGTCTCATTATACAGCAGTGGTACAATTATGGGAATTCAAGTTTCTTAGGTCTGTTAAATACTGGGGGTGCATTATATTATGTTTTAAAAGTTCAAATGCATTTCAAAAAGCTGAAATTCTAACTTTGACCAGAAAGGATAAAAATTGGAAGAGTTTGGCCTAGAAAAGAAACAATAATTGATAAAATTCACTAGCTTTCATGCATTCATTTAAAAAATATGTTCTGCGTATCTACTACTGCTGGACACTCTTTTAAAAGCTAGGGATCTGGACACTCTTTTAAGAGCTAGGGATACAGTAAGGAATAAAACAAACTTTATGGAGCTGATAGTCCCATAGGAAAGACAGAATATTTTAAAACATGTAAAAGAAACAAGTATAAAGCATAATTACTGACAGTGATGAATGCTAGTTTCGAGAAACAAAAATAGGCAATGGGATAGAATAAGTTCTTAGTGGCAAAGCCTTACTCGTCTTGTGTTTCTAGCATTTAGCAGAATGCTTGGAAAAGAATGGTCACTCAGTTGTTTGTTACATAAATTAAACTGAGTTTTAAGGGATCTGCTTTTGTTTCTGGATCCATTTGTATACATCTGCAGACTGAAGTATTAAACATTTTAAATTGCAAGTTATAATCCTGAACTTAAAAGAGTGAAAAGATGGACAGCCAAGATACTAATAATACTGCTGAATACTTTTACAGGGGTACTAAAATTCTGAATCAGAGCAGATTTGGATATTTTCAGGCAAGTGTATAAATACATTAAAGCAAGCATAGAAAATATTAATGAGCTTCTATTACTGCAGAGTTAATATATATCATTTTAATAGTCTATATGTTATTTTTAATATAAGAATGACATTAAACCAAATTGATTTGTTACTTTTTTTGTTCTGAAAACAATGGGAAAATCAAATGTAATGAAACCAATAAAGGAGTAGCACTGCCTTTCTCTTAAACTTGACGCAAAATATCTGCCAAGTGGCAGAAGCTTTCTCTGAGTAGATTTACAGTTTCTAATCACCAAAGCATACTGACTGATGAAAAAGCTAGTATGCTAGAAAGTGGGATATTAAGTCTTTACAGGACATCCTCAGCACAGGCAGTCCATCATTAAGGAAGAAACATAGTTAAAAATTATGGTACATTTTTTCAAGATGTTTTGAAGATTTCAGCCAATGCAACAGACCCTTACTTTTCAGCTACCGTTTCAACACAGTGTAAAAATAGAACAAGGTTAGGCACTTTTGGTCCATTAGAGCAATGTGTCCTTGTATCATAGGCTTAGGATCCTATACTATGAGTTGCTTCAAGGTATAATATAGTTACATGTCTTGACTTATTTCTGACTTGTCAAGACTTAAATGTCTTGACTTAGTTTTGAGACCCTGGCAAAGAGGCTGGTCAGTTTCTATTTTGAGCAGCTGAGTGTACAACTCCAACTACATCCCTTATTGGGCTCTCACATTCTGGGCCACTACATCTGCCATAATCACTCTAGGGCCAGGAAACAGAAAAAAAACCAACCAACCAACCAACCAACCAAACCAGAAACAGTCACTATGCCATGGAGCCCACTGAACTTGTTCACATCAGTCAACCTAAAACTTGTTCACCATGGCAACATCTGTTCCTTTCTGTAAAAACCACAATAAAGTATGTGCTTACAGTTACCCCCTTCACCTTCTACCTCATGACTGACCCCAGTGCTTCCCCTGAGTGATCCTGTGTGGTGTGCAGTATTTGTCCAGAGAACTGTGAGTATAACAAATTGTAAAACTCTTTCCATTTTCTCTCTCTTGATCTGCATCTGGCCTCACCATCTCATACAAAGTAATATAGTTAAAATATAATAGTACACAACATATTTATTTTAGTCAAGAAATAATACTAAGATCAACTACTGTTTCTTAATTATTATGTATTATATAGGTGCCACATTGGTTTTAATGATCCTGAAACTAATTCCCAGCAACAGTTCTGATAATTTATTTTAGAGCCACAGTCCATTTCAATTTCCAGGATGCTGTAATTGATCACAGACATATACAAACTCTGTATGGGACAAAAATTATTGGAAGCCAAGTTCTCGATTACTGTGCTAAGTGAGGTGGGATAGTTTTAAAGAATATATGTTTGGATCCAGTAAAGGCATATTAAATTATTCAGATTAATCAACTCACTAAAAACTCCACTATAACTCTGTAAAAGCATTAAACACAGGAAAATATAGTGAAAATGTTCCAAGACAATTTCTGAATGAAAGCTTATAATGAGAAAACCTAACAGAATCTTGGAGCACCAATGCTTCCCCTTTCCAGGATGGCATTTACAATACTCCACACTTGGGATCTGACTCTGTTACCACTAAGAGTGGGTGTGGTGGAGAGAACCTCTCCATCATTGATCTGGTATCCCAAAAGAGCATCCCTTCAAGGTAAAGGTGAACCATATCTGCATGCATGCTACTTCTCTCAAAGTCACAGGACTACAGGGAAGCTACTTTGGTTATGAACAAAGCAGAAGAAAAAATATAATCTTCTGTGGCCACAGACTACAGATACACCTCAAAATTAACAAAGCCCAGAAACCCCACCCTTAGTTGAAGTTCTCACACCCAGTAGTGCTCTCAGGCACTCAGAAGAGGCAGAGGCAAAGTTTCTATACTATGGAAGCTTTATAACAAAAATTTTCAAGGGCAATTACTAATAAATAGAGAAACCAGACAAGATGCTTAGGAACCAAAAGAAACAGATCTGTCTGATAACAGATATTGGAGTGATCAGAAACAAACTTTGAAACTAAGAAAAACAATAAAATGATACAGGACATAAACCACAAAATGATCATGTTAAGAAAGAACCAAACTGAACTGATAGAACTGAAAAACTCACTTCAAGAATTTCATAATACAATCAATCACAAGTATTAACAGCGGAATCAACCAACCTGAGGAAAGAATTTCAGAGTCTGAAGACTGACTTTTCTGAAATAACTCAGATAAAAACAAAGAAAAAACAACAGAGAAGAACGAATAAAGCTTCTGAGAAATACAGGATTATATAAAGAGATCAAATGTATGATCTAGGATCAGTCCTCCACATATCAATATTAACTTTGAATGTAAATGGGCTAAATGCCCCAAATTAAAGGGCACAGAGTGGTAAGTTGGATGAAGAAGCAAGACCCAACTCCATGTGATCTACAAGGAACCCATCTCACATGCAAAGATACCCATAGGCTCAAAGTAAAGGAATGGAGAAAAACCAAACAAATGGAAAACAGAAAAAAGCAGGGATTGCTATTCTAATTTCAGACAAACCCACAATGATCAAAAAAGACAAAGAAGAACATTACATAATGGTAAAAGGTTCAATTCAACAAGAAGACCTAACTATCCTAAATATATATGCATCCAGCACAGAAGCACCCAGATTCATAAGGTTAATTCTTAGAGACCTACAAAGAGACTTAGATAACCACACAATGATAGTTGGAAACTCCAACACCCCACTGACAAGATTAGACAGATGATCAAATCAGAAAACTAACAAAGATATTCAGGATCTGCACAGAACATTTTACCAAATTGGCCTAACAGATATTTATAGACCTCGCCACCCAAAACAAACAGAATATACATTCTTCTCATCTGCACATGGCACATACTCTAAAATTGACCACAATCAGCTGTAAAACAATCCTCAGAAAATTAAAAAAAAAATCATACAAAACACACTCTTGGACCACAGTGCAAGACCATAAAAATAAAAATCAATACTAAGGAAATTGCTCATAATCATATGATTACATGGAAATTAAACAACCTGCTCCTGAATGACTTTTTGGGAAACCAAAAAACTAAGGCAGAAACCAAGAAATTATTTGAAACTAATGAGAACAAAGATACAACATACCAGAATCTTGGGGACACAGCTAAAGCAGTGTTAAGCGGAAGTTATAGGGCTAAACGCCCTAAAAAAATTAGAAAGACCTCAAATTAACAACTTAACATCACACCTAGAGGAACTAGAGAAACAAGGGCAAACTCACCTCAGAGCGAGCAGAAGACAATAAATAACAAAAATCAGAGCTGAACTGAAGGAAAACAGATATGCAAAAAACCATAGTAAAGATCAACAAATCCAGAAGTTGGTTTTTGAAAGAATAAATAAGATTGATAGACCATCAGCTAGACTAATAAAGTAAAAGAGAGAAGATCCAAATAAATAATCATAATGACAAGGGGATATTACTATTAAGCCCACAGAAATACAACAAACAAACAAACAAACAAAAACCTCAGAGACTACTATGAACATCTCTATACACGCAAACCAGAAAACCTAGAAATGGATAAATTCTTGGAAACATACAACCTTCCAATATTGAACTAGGAAGAAATTGAATCCCTGAACAGACCAACAGACAGTGACTTCAGAAAATGAATCAATAATAAAAAGCCTGTCAACTAGAAAAATTCCAGGGTCAGAAGGATTCACAGCCAAATTCTACCACATGTATAGAGAAGAGCTGATGCCATTCCTACTGAAACTATTCCAAAAAACTGAGGAGAAAGGACTTCTTTTTAACTCAATCTATGAGGCCAGAATCATCCTGGTATCAAAATCTGGCAGAGACACAAGAAAAAAAGAAAACTTCAGGTCAATATTCCTGATGATCACAGATGCAAAAATCCTCAGCAAATATAGTAAACTGAATCCAGCAGCACATCAAAAAGATAATCTGCCACAATCAAGTAAGCTTTATTCCTGGGATGCAAGGTTGGTTCAACATACACAAATCAAGAAATGTGATTCACCACATAAACAGAACTAAAAACAAAAACCACACTATCATCTCAGCAGATGCAGAAAAGTCTCGTTGCTCTGTCATCTGGGCTGGAGTGCAGTGGCACAATATCGGCTAAGTGAAACCTTGGCCTCCCAGATTCAAATGATTCACATGCCTCAGCCTCCTCAATAGCTGGGATTACAGGCACACGCCACCATGCCCAGCTAATTTTTGTATTTTTAGTAGAGATGGGGCTTTGCCATGTTGGCCAGGCTGGTCTTGAAGTCCTAGCCTCAAGTGATCTGCCTGCCTTGGCCTCCTAAAGTGCTGGGTGTGAGCCACTGTGTCCAGTCTAGAAAAGCCTTTTGATAAAATTCAACATCCCTTCATGTTAAAAACCCTCAAAAAACTAGGCATTGAAGGAACATATCTCAAAATTATAAAAGCTGTATATAATAGACCCACAGATAACATCTTAATGAATGGGCAAAAGCTGGAAGCATCCCCCTGAGAACTGGAACAAGACAAGGATGCCCACTCTCACTACTCCTATTCAACATAGTACTGGAATCCTAGGCAGAGCAATGAAGCAAAAGGAAGAAGTAAAGGGCATCCAAATAGGAAGAGAGGAAGTCAAACTATCTCTCTTTATGGATGATATAATTCTAGACCTAGAAAACCCATTAGTCTCTGCCCACAAGCTCCTAGATCTGATGTCTTCAGCAAAGTTTCAGGATACAATATTAATGTACCAAAATCCATTGCATTTCTATACATCAGTGACATCTAAGCTGAGACCCAAATCAAGAACACAATCCCATTCACAAGAGCCACAAAATGAATAAAATAGGAATATAGCTAACCAGGGACGAGAAAGATCTCTACGAGAATAACAAAACACTGCTCAGAGAAATTGGGGATGATACAAATGAATGAAAAAGCATTCCATGCTATGGATAGGAAGAATCAATATTGTTAAAATGGTCATATTGCCCAAAGCAATTTACAGATTCAACACTATTCCTATCAAACTACCAATGACATTTTTCACAGAATTAGAAAAAAAACCTACTTAACTATTTAAAAATTCATATGGAACCAAAAAAGAGATTGAATAGCCAAGGCAATCCTAAACTCAAAGAACAAAGCTGGAGGTACCATGTTAACAAACTTAAAACTATACTACAAGGCCACAGCAACCAAAACAGCATGGTGCTGGTAAAAAATAAGACAAATAGACCAATGAAACAGAATAGACAGCCCAGAAATAAAGTCACACACCTACAACCATTTAATCTTTGACAAAGTAGACAAAAACAAGTAATAGGGAAAGAACTCCCTACTCAATAGATGGTGCTGACATAACTGGCCGTATGTGGAAGACTGAAGGTGGACTCCTAATATCATATACAAAAATCTTCTTAAGGTTGATTAGAAAATTAAATGTAAAATAAAACTACAAAAACCCAGAAAGATAACCTAGGGAATACCATCTGGACATGGGCCCTGGCAAAGATTTTATGGCGAAGACTCCAAGAGCAGTTGCAACAAAAATTAAAGTTGACATGTGGACCTAATTAAACTAAAGAGCTTCTGCACAGCAAAAGAAACTATCAACCGAGTAAATAGACAATCTACAGAATGGAGAGAATATTTGCAAACTATACATGCTATAAAAGTCTAATATCCAGAATCTACAAGATACTTAAACAAATTTACAAGAAAAAAACAAAAAACCCCATTATAAAGTGGGCAAAGGATATGAACAGACACTTTCAAAAGAAGACATATATGTGGCCAACAAGCATGTGAAAAAATGCCCAACATCACTGATCATTATAGAAATGCAAATCAAAACCACAATGAGATACCATCTCACACACATCAGAATTGATATTATTAAAAAGTCAAAAAATAACAGATGCTGGCAAGGTTGCAGAGAAAAGGGAATGCTTATCCACTGCTTGTGCAAATGGAAACTAGTTCAGCTACTGTGGAAAGCAGTTTGGAGATTTCTCAAAGAACTTAAAACAGAAGTATACCATTCAACCCAGCATTCCCATTATTAGGTATATGCCCCAAGGAATAGAAATTATTGATACCAGAAAGACACATGCATGTGTAGATTCATTGTGGCACTATTCACAAGAGCAAAGTCACAAAATCAACCTAAATGCCCGTCAATGGTAGACTGGATAAAAAAAATATGATATACATACACCATGGAATACAATGCAGTCATAAAAAAGAATGAGATTATGTCCTTTGTAGCAACATGGATGGAGTTGGAGGCCATAGTCCTAAGTGAACTAACACAGGAACAGAAAAACAAATACTGCATGCTCTCACAAGTGGGAGCTAAATATTGAGTATACATGAACACAAAGAAGGAAACAGCAGACACCTACTTGAGGGTGGAGGGTGGGAGTAGGGAGAGGATCAGAAAACTATCAAGTACTATGTTTGTTGTCTGTGTAACAAAATAATAGGTATACCAAACCCTTGTGACATGCAAGTTCTCTATACAACAAACCTGCTCATGTATCCATGAACCTAAAATAATAGTTAACAAACCAACCAACCAACCCCTTGAGAATATACAACAGCAAATTGAACATTAAAAAAGATAATTTGTAAAATAACAGATCAGAAGAGACTGTGTGAATGTAGCACAATGAAAAAAGATGAAAAATAAAGAGGGTGAGAGACAAAGAAATGCACAATAAAAGTTTAAAATACCTTTGATCAGAATCTCAGGAGGACAGGAGACAGTGAATCATGCAAAGGCAATATTTATTTTGGTTTTAAAATCAACCTTATTCCTAATTGTGGGAAATAAGGTGCAGCCATTTTGAGTGTAGTTTGGTGAGATCTGACAAAAGCATACACTCATGTAACTACCACAGGAATTAAGATATAGAATAAGCCGGGTGCGGTGGCTCACGCCTATAATCCCAGCACTTTGGGAGGCTGAGGTGGGTGGATCACTTGAGGTCAGGAATTTGAGACCAGCCTGGCCAATACGATGAAACCTCATCTCTACTAAAAATACAAAAATTAGCTGGGCGTGGTGGCACATGCCTGTAGTCCCAGCTACTTGGGAGGCTGTGGCAAAAGAATACCTTGAACCCATGAGGCGGAGGTTGCAGTGAACCGAGATCGTGCCACTGCACTCCAGCCTGGGCGACACAGCGAGACTCCATCTCCCTAAAAAGGTCCCTCTTCCCTTTTGCAGTCACTGCCCCACCCATGAAATCCCAGTCCTATGCATCCAAAGTGTTTTATCATTATAAATTAGAATTGCTTTCTCTTCACACATATGGGATCATACAGTATGTAGTCTTCTATGTTTGGTTTCTTAATTTTCAATCTCGTTTTTGACATTCATCCATGTTGTTGTGTGTATCAGTGGTTTATTCCTTTTTATTTCTGAGTGTTTATCCATGCACCTGGTGATGTACATTTGGGTTCTCATTTTCAGCCATTATAAATAAAATATCTATAAATACTCATGTACAGGTTTTTTGTGTCAATATATTTTGGTTTTATTTTTGGAAAGAGTCTTGGTCTGCTGCCCAGGCTGGAGTGCAGTGGCATGATCAGGGTTCACAGCTGCAAATTCCCGGGCTCAGGTGATCCTCTCACCTCAGCCTCCCAAGTAGCTGGGGCTTTAGGCATGCACTGCCATGCCTGGTTAATTTTATTATTTTTTATTTTGCAGAGACGAGGTCTCACTATGTTGCTCAGGTTGGTCTCTGTGTGGATGTGTTTTCATTTCTCTTGGCTAACATCTGTGAGTAAAACTGCATGTTTGTATGATGAGTACACATTTAACTTTGTAGTAAAATTGTCTATTATTACTGAGTTGAAAGATTAAAAAATCAAGTCCTTTGTCAGATATACTAATTGCAATTTTTTTCTCATGGTCTTTTTTCATTTTCTTAATGGTGGCTTTTGAAAAGCAGACGTTTTTAAAATTTATTTATTTTTATTGTTTATTATTTATTTATATTTAAGACAGACTCTTGCTCTGTGGCTCAGGCTGGAGTGCAGTAGCACCATCTCGGCTCACCACTTCCCAGGCTCAAGCAATTCTCACTCTTCAGCTTCCTGAGTAGCTGGGATTACAGGGGTGTGCTACCATACCTGGCTAATTTTTCACAATTTTAGTAGAGAGGGGGGTTTCCTCTTGTTAGCCAGACTGGTTTTGAACTTGTAGCGTCAAGTTGATCTGCCCACCTTGACCTCTAAAAGTGTTGGGATTATAGGCATGAGCCACTGCACCTGGCCAGAAGTTTTTAATTTAATATAGTCCACTTTATCAAATTTTTTGTAATTTATTCTTGTGTCTTGGAAGAAATTTTTGCTTATCATAAGATTTTCTTTTAGATATTTTATTGTTTTCCTTTTTTATGCTTAGGTCTAGGATTCATTTCAGGTTATTTTTGTGTATGGTGTGATGTAATGGTGTGGCAGGTAAGCTCTGAAACGAACCTCAATGATCCCTACCTTATGAGGTCCTCATGAAGTCTCACCTTTGGGGCTCTACCCAGGGACTCACTTCTAATTGACAGAATATGGTTAACGTGATGTGATGTCACTTTCAAGATTAGCTTACACAAAGATCTTGACCTTTGTTTTACTTTCTCTCTCTTAACTTCCTTCCCTTTCTCCCTCACTCGCTCCCCCTCTCTCCTCACTCTGAGGGAAGCATGCTACAACATTTTAGACCCATGAAGAGACCAACAAGGCAAGGAACTTATGTCTCCTGCCAATGTCAGTGAAGACCTGAGGCCTGCCAACAGCTACAGAGTGAGCTTGGGAGCAGATCCTTTCCTGGTCAAGCTTTGAGATAATGCAGCTTTAGTCAACACATTGACTGCAACTTTATGAGAAACCCTGAGTCAGAGGCATTCTGATTCCAACATGTCTAGATTCCTAATCCTCAAAAACTGTGAGAAAACAAATGTTTGCTGTTTTAAGTCCCTAAATTTTGGAGCAATTTGTTATGCAGTAGCAGATAACTACACAAAGGGTTTTCATCAAGTTTGGAAAAAATTTGCCCATTAGTTCTTTTCTTTTTTTTTTTTTTTGGAGCTGGAGTCTTACTCTGTCATCCAGGCTGGAGTGCAGTGGCATGGTCTTGGCTCACTGCAACCTCTGTCTCCTGCCTCAGCCTCCCAAAGAGCTGAGATTACAGGCATGTGCCACCACTCCTGGATAATTTTTGTATTTTTAGTAGAGATGGGGTTTCACCATGTTGGCCAGGCTGGTCTTGAACTCCTGACCTCAGGTGATCCACCTGCCTCGGCCTCCCAAAGTGCTAGGATTACAGGCATGAGCCACCGTGTCTGGCCCATTATTTCTTAAAACACTCCCACACTCCCATCCCTGCCCTCCTGGGACTATACTTGTATGTATTTTATACTGCTTGCTATCGTCCCTAAGGTTTCTGAGGCTCTCTGTGCATAATTTTTCTTTGGTCTTTTTTTCTCACTATGTTTCATTTTTGGATGGTTTCTTTTGCTCTCTTCAAGTTCTCTGATCTCTTCTTGTGCAGTGTATGATCTGCTGTTAATCCCATTTTGTGAGTTTTTAAATTCTCTAATATTTTTCATCCACAGGTTTCCATTGTTTCCTTTTTTGCATCTTCCATTTCTCTCCTTATCATCTTCATGTGTTCCTTTAAATCACTAAGAATATTTACAACGGCTGGTTTAAAGTTCTCATCTTTTAATACTTTTAATTAATTAATAAAAATTAAAAAATTAATAATTGTATCCCCTCTCATTTCTGGGTGTGTTTCTATTTTTTTTTTTGAGACAGAGTCTTGCTCTGTTCACCCAGACTGGAGTGCAGTGGCGAGATCTCAGCTCACTGCAAGCTCTGCCTCCCGGGTTGACACCATTCTCCTGCCTCAGCCTCCCAAGTACCTGGGACTACAGGCGCCCACCATCGTGCCCGGCTAATTTTTTGTATTTTTAGTAGAGACAGGGTTTCACCGTGGTCTCGATCTCCTGACCTCGTGATCCACCCGCCTCAGCCTCCCAAAATGCTGGGATCACAGGTGTGAGCCACCGCGCCTGGCCATTTCTGGGTGTGTTTAGATGCGCTAGTTTTTGTTTTTCTTTTTTTCTGGTTATGGGTACCATTTTCCTGCTTTTGTTTATCTAGTAATAAAAGTGTTGGATTTTTTCTGGCAGGTAGTTAAGTTACTTGAGGACCAGCTTGTTCCTTTTGAAGCTTGTTTTTAGCTTTATCAAGACAGATTTTCAATTCTTTTTACTCTAGGCTAGTTTAATTTTAACAATAGGATAAAGTGATCCTGAAATCTTTATTGTACACCCTGGGTGTTCAACAAGGATGTTCCACTCTGGTCAACTGGAACTCTCATGTCTCTTATCATTGCGTAAACTCTTGATGTTTTGTCAGTTCACAGCTCCCAAAGATGTTATCTTTAATATTCTAGAAGAAAATACCTGTCAACTTGGAATTCCATACCCAGCAAAAGTATCTTTCAAGAATAAACAAAAAGTAAATATATTTTATGAGCAGCAGTTGAGAATTCATCACCAATAGATCTTTACCAAAGGAACTTCTGAAAGACATAATTCAGACATAAGGAAAGTAGTCCCAGATGGAATGTATGAGAACAGTATTGTTCATATATATTTATTACTTTGTTCTACATTGCTTCTAGTATCTCATACATTCAGTAATATACAATAAATATATTACTGTTCATATATATTTATTATTTTGTTTTACATTTATTATTGTTCATATATAGTTCATTACAGTAATATATTTTTTACTAAATAGTAATTAACCTGTCAACAATAATATATAAGCTGGGTAAGAGAAATTAATGGTGCTAATATGTTTCAAGGTTCTTGAGTTTTCTGGGAGGAGAATAAAAGCTTTGATTAACTTCAGACTTCCTAAGTATATGTGGTATAACAGGTAGGGTAGTCACCAAAATAATATGAGTAATTAATTTCCAAATATTGGGGAAAAAAGTAGAATGATTAAAAAAATACCAAATGAATTAAAAAGATGAGAAAGAAAAAAAGAAATAAAGCAAAGATGTCAGAAATAGAAAGTACTAAATAATACGATAAAAACATATCCCAGTATATTTTGAATTACACTAAGTATCAATGAATGAAATGGCCTGAAACTGAGCTATCTACTGTTTCTAAATCTATGAAACATAGAAACAATTAAGAAAAAAATAACTAAAATGACTGGATATGTTTAAGAACTTTAGAATTTATATGAAAATGTACTTATATGTAACATGTAGATTAAAAAAGATAATAAATATTAGTAAATAATTTGAGGCCAGGTGCAGTGGCTTACTCCTATAATCTCAGCATTTTGGGAGGCCAAGGCAGGAGGATCAGTTGCTTGAGTCCAGGAGTTCAAGACCAGACTGGGCAACATAATGAAACCCTGTCTCTACAAAAAACACAAAAATTAGCCATTTGTGGTGGTGGGCATCTGTGGTCCTAGCTACTTGGGAGGTTGAGGCAGGAAAATTGCTTGAACCTGGGAGGCGGAGGTTGCAGTGAGCTGAGATTGTGCCACTGCATTTCAGCCTGTGTGAAAGAGTGAGACCCTGTCTCAGAAAAAAAAAAAAAAAGGAAAATAATTTGAACTAAATAATAGCACGACATATATCAAAACGTATACTAAAGTTATGTCAAGACATAGGGAAAAATTTACAACATTGAAGAATGCATGCATTCGGAAAAAAGAGAAGGTGAAAATTTGAGTCATGCTTCTATTTCAAGAAGTCAGAAAAAAGAACAGCAACATGAAAGAAAGGAGAGGGTTAACAAAGAGCAGAAAGTAATAAAATTAGGTAATAAACACAAAATAGAAAAGATTAAAAATCAAAGGTTATTTATAAAGAGTAAAACAATTGAGAAACTCTCGTAAGAGTGATAAAGAAAAAAGAGACAAGGTATAATAATATCAGGAATGCAAAAGGAGGTATTACAGATGCTGCAGACATTAAATGGACAATAATATGGAAAACATATCCAAAAATATTAAAAATTTAGAAGAAATGGATGTATTTCTATAAAAATATAATGTACCAAAACTATGTCAATGAAGAAATATAAAATCTGAAGAATTATATCACTGTTAAATACATTTTGATTGAATCAACAATAAAAAAATACTCCTACAAAAACCCAACAGCAACAACAACAAAATTCCAGGCCAAGAGATTTCATTGGAGAATTCTATCAAATATTCAAGGAATAAACACTTTCAAAACTCCATAAAATATACAAGATTACAAAAAAAGAAGGGCTACTCTTCAATTTGTTTTTGAGGCTAACATAACTTTGATATAACTTGAGAGTTCAAGAAAGGATTTCAGGCCAATCTCTCTCATGAACATAGACAAACATATATTAAATAAAACTCTAAGAAACCAAATCCAGAAATACATATATAAGGAGAATGCATTACAATCATGTTGATTTTGTCACAGGAATGAAAATTTGGTACATTAGCAAAATCAATCCATAAAATTTATCCCATTAACAGATTACATAGAACAAATTCAAATAATCACCCCAAACAATGCAGCAAAAGCTTTTATAAAATTTAATATTTGTAGGCCTAGCATTCTGGCTCCCAGCAGTTTGGGAGGCCGAGGCAGGTGGATCACCTGTGGTCAGGAGTTTGAGACTAGCCTGACTAACGTGGTGAAACCCCGACTCTACTAAAAATACAAAAACTAGCCAGGCGTGCTGGTGCATGGCTGTAATCCCAGCTACTTGGGAGGCCAAGGCAGGAGAATTACTTGAACCCGGGAGGCAGAGGTTGCAGTGAGCTGAGATCGTGCCACTGCACTCCAGCCTGGGCAACAAGAGCAAAACTCTGTCTCGGAAAAAAAAATTAATATTTGTGATAAAAGCTCTTAGTAAAGTAATAACAAAAGGAAACTCCCTGAATGTGATAGAGGTTATCACCAAACACAGAAAATATATGAAATGATGAAAATTGAAAGCTTTCCTTTTAAGATTGGGAACAAGAATAAGAAGCCTGACTATCCCTACTCTGTGTATTGCACCGGAAGTCTTAGCTAGTGCAATAATCAAGAAAGAGAAACAAAACATATAGTTATTTGAAGAGATAAAACTGTTATATTGATAGACGATATGGTCAAAATCCAAAAGATTCTACAGCTTTTGTCCTAAGTAAGGTCACTGGGTAAAGAAAGTATCGTCAGCAACAAAAAGCTTTCACATTTCTGTGTATAAGCAACAATGAGAAAATGAAATTAAAATAAATTTGACAAAGGTGTAAGATTTCTACAAGGAAATTAACTTTACTGAGACATTTTAGAAGACCTAAACAAATGGAGAGATACGTCACGTACATAGACTGAAAGACAATATTATAAAAATTTTAATTATGTTGCTTGTTCTAAATTTATTTATAAAGTTGATAGAATTCAAATTAAAATTCCATCAAATTTATTTAAGGAACTTGACATACAATTCTAATATGAATACAGAAATGCCCAGAACCAAGAATAGGTAAGATATTTTTACAAAAAAGAACAAGGTAAGAGAAATGACCGTAATTAGGTATCAGGTTGCTTTTCAAATCTTGTAGTTGTTTTCAAAAGTGTCTTACAAAGGTAATAAATAAGACAGTGTGGTATTGACACAAGGATAAGCAAACAAACCAACAGAACATAAAAGAGATGTCAGAAACAGATTCACATATATATGAACACAAATTATGACAAAAGGGGCGGTGCGAAGTATAATAGCAAGGAAAGGAGAGTCTTGTCATTAAATGTTTCAGGATTGAATGACTATAACATGGGAAAAACAGAAGTTGACTTTCACCTATCCTGTGTTGTTGTCTTTGTCTATTCATGGTGTTATAACAAAATACCATAAACTGGATGGTTAAAAAAAGAAATCTATTTCTCATTGTTTTAGAGGTTGAGGAGTTCAAGATCAAGGAAGTTACATGCAAAGATGAGTTGAGAGGACAATATAAGCAAATATTTACACAAGTAAAATATGAGATTTGGTCTTATGGTGGTTATAAAATATGTCCAGAAATTCTTGGAGATTCATGTCTTCAGAAGGTAGGCCCTAAAACCCCTTACTGTTAATATGGTCTGGATTTAGCAACTCACTTCTAATGAATAGAAAAATGTGACTTAGGAGACTAGGTCACAAAAAGCATTACGCCTTCTTGATTTCTCTTGAATTATTTGCTCTGAGGGAAGACAGCCGCCAAGTCATGAGGATACCAAACTTCTCTGTGGAAAGGTCACATGGCTAGGAAGTGAGGTGTCTGGCCATAAACAGGAACTTAGGCCTTCCATCTACAGAGGTGTAAGTAATCTTGGAAGCAGATCCTCCACTCCCATTAAGTCTTCAGATGACATTTTGATTGA
This sequence comes from Macaca fascicularis, assembly GCF_037993035.2. Taxonomy (NCBI): domain Eukaryota; kingdom Metazoa; phylum Chordata; class Mammalia; order Primates; family Cercopithecidae; genus Macaca; species Macaca fascicularis. The sequence goes on from NC_088379.1 coordinate 133,941,526, forward strand.
TACTTCATGAAAGACCTTGTGACAGATTCACCCAGATAAGCTACTTCCAATTACTTCATGAGTAAATTTTTGACTCATTAAATTATAAAATAATAAATGTTTTTCTTAAGAACTAAATGTTGGGGTAATTTGTTACATAGAAATAGGTAACTAATGCAGTTCTAGAGTCATGGAAGTGGGAATGAAAAGATAGAAGGCATTTCAAAAGAAGAATCAATAGGACTTGGTTACTGAAAGAAGATAAATACAAAGAATGAGTCAAAGATGGCTATAAGGTTTTATATTCAGGAATTAGGGGAATAGTGGTATCAATGAAGAAAGATTGTTAAAGAAGAAATCAATTTGGAAAATGTAATATAAATTGAGTTTTGAAATGTAGAAATTAAGATAATAACAAGACATATGGTAAACGATCTACTGACAGTTACAACATGAGGGCAAATACCAGGTAAGATGTAGAGCTGCAGGAGGGTGCAGTGAAGAATTCAACAGATAATTAATAGCATAAGAATGAATATCTTTAAAAAAAGAATTTGATAAGATCAGAAGGGCTTGTTTCTTTGAAGCTTGTACGTGAGTACATAAAAATAGAAAGTAAAAGAAAAATTATTCAAACATCTGGATAAAATAAGCTTGGTAATAAAATGTAGGGAAGAAGAGGAAACGAGAAAGAGAAACTATTTTCACTTCAAATACAGGCATAGGCATCTAAAAGCCAATAAGGGAAGGCAGGACTGAGTGGTGGGGAGGGAGAGAGAGAGAGAAACAGAAACCAGGCAGCAGATTTTTGGGGGGTCAGAAATTTTTTTTCTCAAATGGGTAAAATTGAGAACTTCAGAAAAAAGAGATTGGTAATTCAGCAATAAAGCTATAATAAAATTACTGAGCAGTGAAGGTTACATCAGAATAATCTCTGTGGGAATAGTAATTCCACAATATGACTAAAAAGGAACTGCCTTTTGTGATCTTTCTTAGATTTCAGCATTCAACGATCTTTTATTGTCAAGATTTATTGCCTCTTAAAAGCCAACAAATGCAGATATATTTCATCATATAAACATTCTTTATCACAGATTTTATTTTATTTTAATTTTATTTTTGAGAGGGAGTCTCGCTCTGTCGCCCAGGCTAGAGCGCAGTAGCACCATCTCAGCTCACTGCAAGCTCCGCCTCCCGGGTTCAAGCCATTCTCCCGCCTCTGCCTCCCCAGTAGCTGGGACTACAGGCGCCCGCCACCACACTCAGCTAATTTTTTGTATTTTTAGTAGGGACAGGTTTCACTGTGTTAGCCAGGATGGTCGATCTCCTGACATCGTGATCAGCCCGCCTTGGCCTCCCAAAGTGCTGGGATTACAGGCATGAGCCACTGCACCTGGCCTACAGAATTTTAATCAGAAATCATTAAAAATTCCATTTATGATTAATTTTTGGTTACAAATTTATGTTCCAGTAAATATATTCTCACAAAATTGTGATTCACTGCTGAGCTTTGAATCTTTTCTTCTGTAGTTTATTTCTTACCTTCAACTCTCAAGCCAGATAATTATGCTTATTCATAAAATCTATTATATTTCTATCCTTTTTTTTAAAAACAATTATAGCCCATCTGGTTCATGCTTTCTCTTGAATTATTTGCTCTGAGGGAAGACAGCTGCCAAGTCATGAGGATACCAAACTTCTCTGTGGAAAGGACACAGGGCTTTCATGTCACTGATACATTTGTTGTCCATCTTCCTCTAAATTGATTCAAGTCCTTTTCTTTCTCATCTCTACTTTAATCTTTAGCATTTGCCATATGCCGGAACACCCTTTGTGCCCATGCCAGATCTCTGCCTCAGTTTATGCTTTTGAGGAGAAATAATTCATGACAATAGATTTGTCTGTAATTAAAAACAAAACTGAAAATTTCCTTTCTAGAGTACCTGCATTATAGGTTTTTAAAAAAGTATAAACCACAGAACATTTAAAATAAAATTTGGTAATAAAAATTGAATTTATAAGATATTCATGGCATGAATTAAAGTATTTATTAGTTAATAAATTATTTATTAGTATATATAAAGTTATGAATTAAATTATTTATTAGTATATATAAAGTTAAATATATTTAACCTTATATGTTAAAATATACATGTATAAAACTTAAGTTAAAATCTAAAATATCTATGATTTTTGAAGTCATTCTTTGATTTTTCTAAAAAAACAATTTCCTACCCAATATAGGGAACTACCTCAACACAATAAAGGGTATTTATGAAAAATCCACAGCTAGCATCATACTTAATGGTGAAAAATTGAAATTATTTCCTCTGAAGGTCAAGAACATGACAAGGATGCCCATTTTTGCCACTTCTATTCCATATGGTACTGAAAGTCCTACCCAGAGAAATTAGGCAAGACAAAAGAAAGGCATCAAATTGGAAAGGAAGAAGTTAAATTGCCCCTGTTTACAGATGAAATGATCTTACATATACAAAACCCTGAAGACCTCATCAAAAAACTGCTAGAATAAACAAATGCAGTAAAATTGCAGGTTACAAAATCAACACACAAAGTATCAACGGCATTTTTATACACTAACAGCAATCTATTTGAAAAAGAAATCAAGAAAACAATTCCATTTACAATAGCTACTAAAACAATAAAATACTTACGAATAAATTCAACCAAGAAGGGAAAAATCTCCATATTGCAAACTACCAAAATTTGATCAAAGAAATTTAAGAAGGCACAAATAATTGGAAAGATATCTTGTATTCATGAACTGAAGAAATTAATATTGTCAAAATGTTGATACTATTCAAAGTGATCTACAGATTCAATGCAATGCCTATCAAAATTCCAATGACATTTTTCACAGAAATGGAAAAGATGATCCTAAAATTTGTATGAAACCACAAATGACCCCAGTCAGACCAATCTTGAGAAAGAAAAACAAAGTTGGAGGCTTCACACTAGGTCTATTATGGCACAAAAGACCAAATGCCATTTGTTAACATACAGTGAATAAAGGAAAGGTAGAAGAAACACTTGATTTTTCCTTTTATTCATATTTTTTCTTTTAGAATGAGTTGATTCTACAGCATCTTCCAAAGGTGACCAAAGACTTTTTTTCTTTACTTAAAACCATTTTGAAGTCATGAATTTAAAAAATGTTTGATATGTTTCAATTTATTGCATATATTCTTTTTGATATGCAGATAGTCCCCACATGGGCCGGGGGAGCTACCTTAAGTTGGTCCATGGGCCATTTTGATGTGACCCCAGCAATCTTGATATCTTCTCTTTGCTTTTTGTGATGAAAAAGTATTTTCTAGGCTTATCTTGTACTGTCCTGTCCCAAATCTGTAATCAATAATTTTTCCAAAGAGTCCTAGTCTCTTTTAGGAGACCTTTTAGTTTCTTTTTTTTTCTTTTGAGACAGAGTCTTGCTTTGTTACCCAGGCTGGAGTACGGTGGCGCGATCTAGGCTCGCTGCGAGCTCCGCCTCCCGGGTTCACGCCATTCTCCTGCCTCAGCCTCCCCAGTAGCTGGGACTACAGGCACCCGCTACCATGCCCGGCCAATTTTTCGTATTTTTAGTAGAGACAGGGTTTCACCATGTTAGTCAGGATGGTCTCGATCTCCTGACCTCGTGATCCGCCCACCTTGGCCTCCCAAAGTGCTGGGATTACAGGCGTGAGCCACTGTGCCCAGCCTTTAGTTTCTTTTAAGACCTTTTAAGAATACTGGTCTTGTTTTCACTGTTTACTGAAAAGATTGAACTAGGGAATACACGTTTTTAAAGAGTAAAATACATCTTGAGTTCATAAACTCATATTTTCAATTCCAATTTAGAACTACAAGTTTATTCAATTTCTTTTGAGTTTCTTCTCTTTTATGATGAAAAATTTGGTTCTTAAAGACTTTTATAATAACTCAGCTGCCTTATCCTATAATTATAAGTTTCAGAACACCACCATGAATATTATTTCTAACAATATGACTACTAAAAACAGTTTATGATTTCTTGCATTTCCTTTAATCTTTAGGCTTTATCCCATACAGTCTAATTACTATGTTTAATATCACTTGAAATAATTCATCTATGTAGTTAAGCCATCAACTTCCTATATAATTAAGTTAATTTGTTTAATTTTACTTTTGATTTTTAGGTATTGCTTTTCAAATTTTGATTTAATTTGAAAAATAATTATATAAACATTTATATAGTTCCAAAATTAAGCTTATAAATCTACAAAACAAGGTTCATTCAAAGAAGTCTATCCTTCATTCTGTCCCCCTCTCTCCTCTCAGAGATTACTTTTGAATTATTTTTTGGCTCACCTCTTCATTTTTAAAAACACAAATGTGTGTATGTGTGTGTATGAGTGTGTGTGTACATATGTTGTTTATATACACATATGTGCACAAACCCACACACAGGCACACACACTCCTCACTCTTAATGAGAATACTATACCTACTGTTACGTTACCTTTTTTTAACCTTAATATACTTCAGATATTGCTCCATGTGCTAGGATTCTAACTGGGATTACACTGAATCTATAGGTATATTGGTGGGGGAGAATGAACATAATTATAATATTTAGCATTCTAATTAATAAACATGGTCTCTGCCTTTATTTAGACTTTAATTACTCTTAATATTATATATAGTTTTCAAACAAAAGTCTTACATATCGTTTGTTAGATTTGTTGCTAGGTATTTGATGTTTTTTGATGTAATTATAAATTACTTTTAAAGTTTTATTTTTGAAATGTTTGTTACTGGTATGTAGATTACAAATGGTTTTTCTATATTCACTTAATAGTTTGTCTATCAATTATTTTGGACTTTTTACATATTTAACCATGTTGTCTTCCTTTCCATTTTGTCAACCTTTTATTTCTTTTTCTTGCCTTAGTGCACTGATTAGGACTCCAGTACAAAGATCAATAGAAATGGTAATAGTGAACTTCTCTGACATCTTCTCAGTCTTCAAAATAATGTTATTGACATTATTTTTTGCCACTGAGAACAATGTTTGCTATAGAATAGATGGCTTTAGAAAATTACGGAAATTCTATTCCTAGTTTTTTTAAGGAATATTTTTTAAAAAATCAATAAATATCACCCATTATTGCTTATTCATTTTCTGAATTTTTATTTTTTATTTTTACTATTTTGTCTTTATTTCTATTTCTCTGGATACGCTTTCTCAGTCTCTCTCAGTGGAATAATTTCCCTAAACTTTACATTTTGAAACTCAGTCCTCACAGTTTCCATCTCTCTATCCTCTTTTTCAACATGTTCTCATTCCATGACTTTAAAAATCATGTGTATGTTAGTCATTCATAAGTTTATAGCTCTTATTGTAATCTCTCCCCTGAATATCAACTTATATACATAATTGACTAGTTGATATCTTGACTTAAATATCTTTTGGGCAGCTCATACTTAACAGCCCAAAGCAAACTTCCTGTGATTATCACCAACCCTTTATAACCGAGTTTAAGCCACCACTATTTTATACGCGGACTATCACAGTACTAGTTTCTTTCTTCCTTCTCTTACCCTTGCCTCTTTACAGTCTATTCTTTTTTTTAATAGACTTTATTTTTTAGAGTAGTTTTAGGTTTACTATAGTAAATCATACAGTGATACAGATCATACAGTGATCACAATCATCTGTTGAACATTTAAGTCTGATCACATCACTTTGCTAGAACCTCTCTGATCTCATTCCCATGTTGAAGCTCTTGAGCTTCCCATCTCATTCAGCACAAAAATCTCAAGTTTTTTCCGAGGAAGGGTCAGATAACTTTTTCTCAAGGGCCAGAGAACAAATTATTTCAGGTTTTGCAGGCGAAACAGATTTTGTTGCAACTATCTAAACTAATATATCCAACAAAAACTACTACATTTTATGAAACATGCATGAAATTTGTAAAAAATATAATATTTGCTTTGGTTTATGACATAATATTTTTACAGTAGTTTCATAAATATTTACTGAATAAAAAGATAAGGTTCAGAATTATACATTTTTTAAAAAAAGTATGGCAAGCACATTAAATTACAGGTTAAAGAATTTCTTCTGTAAAACATGTCAAACAACTAACAGTAGACTTACTTTAGATTATTGATTCTAATTTCAGCACTTTCAGTAAGTTTCTTCGTTTCTTCTTTCCACCTATTGGCTGCCTTCTGTTGAGTCTCTAGGAGATGCCTCAGTTCAACAATGGAATTTCTATTACTGTCTTCCATCTCTCTCAATTGAACTTCAAACCCACGTTCCTTTACTGAAAATTCATGTTCCATTGTACTGATCTAAAAAACAAAATGAAAACATATTTTCTTTTCTTATAGGTGCTATACTGCTCAATGATATATACAAAAGGAATCACTCATTGTATTGTCAGAGGGACAGAAATGTTTGGATGAGAAAACTATGTAAGAAATCAAGTTTGGTCAGATGCGGTGGCTCACGCCTGTAATCCCAGCACTTTGGGAGGCCAAGGCGGGCAGATCACGAGGTCAGGAGTTTTGAGACCAGCCTGAACAACATAGTGAAACCCCTTCTCTACTAAAAATACAAAAATTAGACAGGTGTGGAGTGTGTGCCTGTAATCCCAGCTACTCAGGAGGCTGAAGCAGGTGAATCGCTTGAACCCGGGAGGTGAGGGTTGCAGTGAGCTGAGATCGCACCACTGCACTCCATCTTCCTGGGTGAACAGAGTGAGACTCTGTCTAAAAAAAAAAAAAAAAAAAAAAATCAAGTTTACAATTGGTCTTCATCATAAATGAAAACTTACAATGTTATGTCAGTAAAACTAGAATTATGATTAACTATGTTTTTTGCAACACTTTCCCTAACACCTTAACATGCCAGTAAAAGAAAAGTCTACTATCTATTACAACGTAACACTTCTCTCTTTATTTACCCTGATTTTTGTTGCCAGAATCCAAGGAAAGTGTTGATGCTGTTGGTATCTGAGTTAGGTATTTACTCAAACCACTTTTGATTTACATACTAAACTTGAAATTCTTTCAAAGGGCTTTGTAAAGTCAAAGATAATTATATACAGGAATTTCTTTACCACTTCAGCTGTAGTATTAGTGAATGATTAATGAACGAATTATTTTTCAGGAGAAAGAGACAATATAAATAATGATTTTGAAAATCTCTTACGAAACTGTCTTCAGTACACTTCTAAGAATTTATGTCATTATAGTAAAAGCACTTTAATTGCAGAATGAACTTATAAGTAAACGCTCTTTGGATACCCTAGAAGCTTTCTCTACTGGGGTTCAGGGAGAGAATTAAGCCCTAATGCTTTAAGGCATCCAATGTATATAATGACTTGCCTTCTTTCATATGTGTCTAGAATATAACTACCTAAGTACCATGTTTGGGGAAATTGAGAAAAAAGTTACTGAAACATTTTTCTACATTTTGTGGTTCAGATGAAAAACACTTGTGGAAAAAGGCAGCAAGGTGATCTGACTTCCTTATTGTACTCTCAGGCCATCTATATTTTGCTATACTAAAGAAGTATTATAAAGAACAACTATCTTGTGAGACTTTAATTGCTTTAAAAATGGCCACAGCTGGCTAGACTTCTAGTAATTCATTAAACACGGTTACTCTCAAACTCAAAAAAGAACGAGACTCAACTTTACCGTGTCAAAAAACACAAAACAAGGCCCAACAACAACAAAATTCTTGGCTCACTGAAGCAAACTGCAAACATCCTGTCCTTGCCACCCCTGCTAAATGCAACATGCTTCCTAAAACTCTACAGTTTGCTTTCTCAAATAGTACACATGCAGAAATTTAAGACTTTATAAATCCAGACACTGGAAAAACAATATTGGATGTGTTAGTTTTGGGTTGTATTACTGCTGTGCAAACCTACTGAGGCCCCTTGACCCCTGCTGCTATCTTAATAATGTTTGAATTATTAGATTCTGCAAATTTAGATTGCCTGCCCTTTCTCCTTGCCTGCCTTAATCTTCACCTCCTCTGGAGAAATCATGTTAGTCTAACATCTCAGGTGGAAAACAAAAAGTACAGCCCTTATGAGTGTCTGTCTCTCTCTCTCATGAACACGTGTTAAAAACTGATCTATGGGCCAGGCACAGTGGCTCATGTCTGTAATCCCAGCACTTTGGGAAGCTGAGGCAGGCAGATCACTGGAGGTCAGGAGTTCGAAACCAGCCTGGCTAACAGGGTGAATGAAACTCCATTTCTACTAAAAATACAAAAATTAGCCAGGTGAGGTGGCAGGTGCCTGTAATCCTAGCTACTCAGGAGGGTGAGGTAGAAGAATAGCTTGAACCTGGGAGGCGATGGTTGCAGTGAGCCAAGATCGGGCCATCGCACTCTAGACTGGGTGACAGAGCTTCTCAAACAAACAACAACAACAACAAAAACAAAAAACCATATACGCACACAAAACTGATCTATGCATCTGTACAGTTTTATAATTTGGCTGCCTAGTTAACTCCCACTCTCACTTGGAAAATCTGTTTATCATTTCACAAGCTTTGCTTTAAGATCCTTCATGATAACCTGTTCCCTGCTTACTTTTACAAGCTTGTGTTGTGCCACACTATTCCCTTCCCTTTATTTCCACTATAATGCCTTTTTATTCTTTGGTTCTTTTCACATGCTGTTTCTTTTGCGTGAAATAATCTCTTTCTGCTTACCTATTTCAACTTTTGGAACTCATTGAGTTTATAATTATATATTTAAAGTTTGCCCACCTACATGCAAATTATAAGCTTTTAAGGATGGGTACCATATCTGTTTAGTTTACTATTGCATATTTAGCACCTGGAACATAGTACGGTTGTCAAAACGTATTTGCAGATTGAATGGCGGCTTTTTGGTGTCAAAATTCAGTCTTTAACAAGCCCCATAGCCTTTAGTAGATACAATTCGAATTGCTAAGTAAATTGGACAGGTCTGTGGTAATGCTAACAGGCTAAGGGCCCCAACAACTATCTCCTATTACAAAAATTCTACTAATGATAAAATTCAGAAAGTTGGATGGGAAAAAGGGTTTTATGGTCTCTCTTCTTTCTTCCTTCTTCCTTCCTTTGCAGAGAAATATCCACACAAGTAGATTACTGAATTGCTGGAAACGACTCTATTTCTTAATTTTAGATGGTTATGAGGGGGGAATTTAGACCATAAAGAAATGGAGAGCCTTGGCAAAAGGAGTAGTTAGAAAAGGTGAAAGCTAGGGCTGAAATCAACGCAGTGCCATTAAGATCAAATGAAAACTTCAGATGATAAATTGTTAAGGTTCGTGGCCTACTGACCTCCCAATTTCTCACTGTCTTTATCTTTTTGGCTTCTTTCACTTGATCTACTGAAGATCATACTCTTTTGCAATGGGGAGAAAAACAGCAAGGTGTAGGTGCACCAGGTTCCTATTTTGTCAAAGAAAGAATCAGTTACAAAGCAATTTATCTGAGAGCCTTCCTCCTCCCTAAAATAGAATTATAGCTAGTTAGTTAAGAGGTTCGGCTCTTTATCAATGGCTATTCTCTTAAGCTAGACACAGATTTGGTGAGATATGTGGGGTAGATAAACTTTCTATCACTCTTTTGTTCTCCATACCATCAGTTACTATCCTGAAATGTTAAAGAAAGATTGAGTGGTGTCCTAGATAGGAAAAATTCATTGATTCCATCCCCACTCATTATAAAAAAAAGAAAACAAATATATATTGTAAAATTATGGAAAATAACAAAGCATTGAAGTGAAATGTTAAAGACAGATCAAGTGGAGTACTAGATAGGGAAAATTCATTGATTGCATCCCCACCCATGATTAAAAAAAGAAAACAAAACAAATATATATTATAAAACTATGGAAGATATAAAGCATTAAAAAGACAAATATAAGGTGCCTCTATTCCCAAAACTCAGACAATCACTTCTAAATTTTACATAATTGTTTTTATATATGAATTCTAAAATTGTTATTACAGTATGTAAAGGATTACTACCTGTGTGTGTGTGTGTGTGTGTGTGTATATACATATATATATGTTTTAATCATAGGGTGTATCAATATAAATGCATGATAAATTATTTGGAAATATAGTTTTTAATGACAATACAGTACCTTATTAAAAACATATACACTATATATCAAAAATATATATGTGTACACACACAGGTAGTAATCCTTTATACACTAAAGTAACAATTTTAAAATTCATAAATAAAAGCAATTATGTAGAAGTTAGAAGTATTATCTGAGTTTTGGGAGTAGAGGGACTTTATATTTGTCTTTTTAATGTTTTGTATTTTCCATATTTTACTATCTATAGATGTAACATAATTATTCACTTCTAGATATTTAGGTTGTTTCTAATTTAGTATAAATAATGCTGCAATGAACTTGTGAAATATTTTAATTATTTTCTTATGACTGAATTTTAGACTCTAAAGTAAATATGTACCATTTAATACTTTTAGCTGCATGTTCACTCAGAGATACTTAGCAATTAATTAATGGTGAGTTTAAACTGCTTATTGCCTACTGTTTTTTTTTCTTAGTTTGTAGATTCTGTTAATCTCTCACATGATTTTTTATTCGGTTACAAATATTTTTATCTTGTATTTTTAAAAGCTCCTGAGGTATGGTCTTAGAGCTTTCTGTCACATTTGTTAAAACTATCTACCTCCCAGTGATTTCTTTTTGGAACATTTAAAAATGGTTTTAAATATTTAACAACATATTTAAATTTATCAATATTTTCATTTGCAATTTCTTCCCTTTTTTTGCTTAGAAAGTTCTCTTTCAGTTAAATATTCATGTACATTTCCTGCTAATGTTTTATGGAATCATTAACATATTAACATAATGCATATGAAATTTATCATATACAGTTTATAATGAGATGAAGATACATTCTTTTCACCAAAGTACACTTTTTAAAAATCATAGAAATGTTTTAGTATGAAAACTTTTGAGCATACACAAAATAGAATGTTACACTTCCTGTATGCCCATCACCCAGCTTCCATAATTGTCCAACTATCAAACTCATAGGCACTCTGGTTTCATGTATACTCTTGCTATTCTTGCCTACTTTCCTCTGCGAAGATTTATCTGTTTCTTTCTTCTAATGAACTGTGTACGTCTTAAAAGATCAGCTCAGTTTTTACACATACACTGACATACCGAAGTCATCAAACAGATTTAGATACCCCAGGAGGTTCCCTCATGTGTCCTTCTAATCAGTACTTATCCATTTAAAAGGTAGCTATTCTGATAGTATCCTCATAGATAATTATGCTTATTCTTCACTACCATATAGTGAAATAAAATATAAGCTTTTGTATGTTTGGCTTCTTTGCTCATCTCCATGTCTATGAGACTCATCCACTATTGCTTATATAGTTCATTATTTTTCATTGTTGCTTCTATTCCATTATATGAATATATCACAATTTACTCATACAATTTCATGTTAATGAAATCATTGTTTTTAGCCTCTACGAATATTCTTGTCCACATGTTTTGATGAACGTAAGCACTCTGTTGGGTATGTAGCCAGGATTATTTGGCATAAGATGTATATTAGTCCATTTTCATACTGCTATGAAGAAATACCTGAGACTGGGTAATTCATAAAGAAAAAGAGGCTTACTGGACTCACAGTTCTCACAATCGTGGCAGAACGTGAAGGAGGAGCAAAGGGATGTCTTATATGGCAGCGGGCAAGAGGGCATTTGCAGGGGAACTGCTCTTTATAAAAGAACTGGGCACACTGGCTCTTGCCTGTAATCCCAGCACTTTGGGAGGCTGAAGCAGGTGGATAACCTGAGATCAGGAGTTTGAGACCAGCCTGGCCAACATGGTGAAACCCCAACTCTACTAAAAATACAAAATTAGCCAGTTGTGGTAGCACACAGCTATAGTCCTAGCTACTTGGGAGGCTGAGACAGGAGTCACTTGAACCTGGGAGGTGGATGCTGCAGTGAGCTGAGATCACGCCACTGCACTGTAGCCTGGGAAAGACAGAGCAAGACTCCATCTGAAAACAAACAAACAAAAACAAAACAAAACAAAAAAAACACCAACAAAAACCCATCAGATCTTGCGAGACTTATTCACTATCATGATAAAAGCATGGGAAAACCTGCCCCCATGATTCTGGGTCCCCCCATGACACGTGGGGATTATGGAACTACAAGATGAGATTTGGGTAGGAAGACAGTCAAACCATATCAGGGTGTATGTATGTCCGGCTTTAAAAGATACTGCTACATTCCCAGCAGTATCTATCAAGGTTCTAGTTGCTTTATATTCTTACAAATATTTGATATTTTTAGTCTTTTTAATTTTAGCCATTCTGGTGATGGTGGTGTATACTGTTATCTTATAGTTTTAATTTAAATTCCCCTAAAAAATAGTGAAGTTGAACATATTTGCCTATATGCTATTTTATGAAGTGCCTACTTACGTCTTTTGCCCTTTTCTGGAAATGGAATATCTATTTTTTCCTTATTAACTATTAGCTGTTTTTTCCGTATTAATATTTTTCTTATTAATTGGTAAGAGTTTTTATATTTTGGATATGAGCTCTCTTTTTGGTTATATGCACTACAAATACTTTCTTGTACTTTCCCCTTTCTTAATGGTGTCTTTTGGTGACTAAAAATATCTTAATTTTAGTGAAATCCAATTCAGCTTGGATTTTTCACTATGATTAGTGTTTTTTGTGCTCTGTTTAAGAAATATTTTCCAACCCAAAGGCATGAAGATTTTCTCCTAGAAACTATCATTTCACATTTTACATTTAGGTCTACAAGGCAGCTCCAACTAATTTGCATATATGCTGTGATATAGGAGTTAAGTTTTATTTTTAAAATGTGGATCTGACTGATGTAGCACCATTTGTGAAGCCAGTTTCCCCCTCACTGAACTGCAATGGTGCCTTTGTTATAAATCAAGTGATTATGATAAATGAGTTTGTTTCTAGACTCAATTTTTTGCCATTGATCAAGTTGATTATTCTTATATTGATAACACATTGTCTAAATTATTTTAGCTTTTTATCAAGTCTTGATATCTGGTGGTATGGTTCCTCTCCCTGTTCTTCAAAGAACTCCCACAGTCTAAAGCTCAAAGTAAAAACTTTTCTGTAAATAAGACTCTCTTTTTCATTTCAGAGTTCAAGGTTTTACAAATAACTAGGGTATTTCATACCTGCAATAGGAGGCATTCAAAAAATATATATTGACATGAATTAGGTTGGAATATGACTTCTTAGGAGTTCTTCCAGCAATAAAAACCAAAATAAAACAATGACATGACCTCTTCATATTCTTACTATGAAATTGGAAGATGTAGATATTTATCATAAAAAGTCAGTGCCACTTTTTATAAAAGTCTCATGACATGGGGAAAGGTAAGCAAGATGTTGATGAAGATATTTGTGTTTCTTGAAAGTCCCTTAAAAGGAGGATCATCTTCCTATTACTAAACCATATAAGCATCAAAGGACAAGGAAATAAGAGAGAAAAGAAAGGGAATTTGTTTTAGATGACATTTTTGCCTCTTGCCTTCTTCCTGCCACGGAATTTTCAGACTAGCTGTGAATGGTTCTCAGAGCCTGCTGCTGTAACATCCCCTATACAGTTAGTTTTAGAGAAGTTCAACTTTTCAAAGGCTACTATATGGAGAGAAGAGAGGAAGGCAGTCTGTAAAGTTACCTAATCTATGGTTTTGCTAGTGGTGCTTAAATTGCTTTGGCAGGAGTAACAGTATATTTCATGGTTAGAAAAGAATTTTTTTGTGTGTAGCAAAGGCAATCATTTTCAAGTATGCCTGCCAAGTTCTACAACACAGAAATGATTGGTTAACACTCTGAATTATGACTTAGTGTTATTTGATGAGAAGGCACAAAAAAAAAAAGGGGGGGGGCCTTAAAGATATTTTGCTAGGTATCTCTAAATATTCTCCATACTTTGATTTTCATAAGTACACATTTAACTCTAGTCTTGAAAATACCTTTAATTTGGCTTTTTTTTGAGCCTCCAGGGCAATCTTCCTTAAACTCTCAGTCTCCTTCCGTAACTGTTTATTTTCTTGCTGAAGTTTTAGCCTTTGTTCACTGACAAGCCCACAGTTCTCTCTCTCAGACTCCAACACATTTTGAATTTTCTGAATCATTTCTTGGTAACGTGATATTTCTTCTGAGGAGCTGATTAAAAAATGAAATGAAAAGAATCCTTAAACTTAATAATCTATAGTAGAAGACAAAAGTCTGTCTACATTTTATCACATGGACTTTTGTTTGCTTTATTCTGAGCCATTTCTTTCCACTTTAGACTGAAACTATGTGGTTTCAAAATGTTATGTTATACCAGGCAAATACATTCAACTTAAATATATTCAAATCTTAACTAAGAACAGATGAACTGAACTGTTATCACTTATCTAGAAAATCAATGTGAGACTTCTTTCAAATTTGTACTAACATTAAGAATCACTGTGTATGGAGAACTTCAAGGGAATGAACCGAAGGAACAAAAAAAGGATGAAGCAGATAATAACCAACATTCCTTTACTTAATCAATAAACTCTATAGACTAACACAATAGCTGACTATATTACTAAATTATAAAATCTACTTTTATATTTTCCCATTATATGTCTTAGAAAGTTTTCATAAACTTCTAGTTCTGTAAACTTCTCATTTTATCATAGGTTAAATGGATTATATTTCCTGAACTTTCTCAACAATGGACCACTAATCACCGGGTGAGACAACCTCTATACATTAATGTTGCTTCAATCAATATACTGCTAATTTTTATTCCTATCTTTTAAAACTTCCATCTTTTCAATAACAGATAAGCCCTGTGAACATTCCCGGGTTAATAGGTTTCACAGGGAATTGTATAGAAATGCTACTAATATTGTCAAAGCTTAAGAAAACTACTAGTTAAAAGTATTTTGCAAGCAGAAAAATTCTTAAAATAAAGAAGCAACTTTCACATGGTGGCAGTTTTATCACCATGAACCACTCTTTTATGGTCCTGTTTTGACATTCTGACCTGCCCATATCTGCCAGTGCTTTGGGTGAAAACAGTTAGTGATTGATTTTCTTTGATCTCTACCTCTGTCTTTCTAGATCTTTGCTTCCCCAGCAACTCTCACATTCTTGCAAATTCTGTTTCCTACATTAAAGCCTTTATTCCCACAATACTCATAGTCTTTTTTCTGTCTAAACCTTGGTTGATAAAGTTCCTAATAAAGTGACATATCTAGGCAATGATAATAAAAGAATTCTAACACCAGAAAGAGGCTGAGACCAGAAACAACCATACATTGTGAGCCTCCTAATAGAAGTCCACAATATCATCATCTATGAAGAATTCTTCCAAAAACAACAACAAAAAAAGAAAGCTAGACCAGATCAAGCCTCTGGGTCTAATTACTAGTTTTTAGGAACTACGTGAGACAGAGTAAACAGCATCAATATATATGTAGTGGAGCATGTAGTGGAGGAAACTCTACATTACTAAGAACTAGTTTTTAAAACAAATTATTTGCAACAACAACAAAAAAATACAGAAAAGGGGATTCCCAGAGATTAAAGGAGATGCAAGACTACAGCACTCCAAGCATTCCTGAAATTAGAAATGGACAGGAGCACTCACACTCAAGAGAAACCCTTTAAATGAAGTGACTGAGAAAAATTCATCAAATACCTCTTAAAGCACATATGAAAACTTAGGAGAAAAACTTTCTGGATGTGGAGAATGTGGGAAAGCCTTCATTAATTCCTCATGTCTTGATGAACATGTAAGAATTCATACTGAGGAGAACTCTGCTTATAAAAAGAATGCATGGGAGCCTTTAGTCATTTCTCATTTTCTTAATGAAGGAAAAGGACTCACATTGGAAAGAAGCCCTGTAAATCTAAAGAAGATGGGCTAATCCTTATCCTTCACTCAACTTTCACAATTTATCCTGGAGAGAAGCTTTTTGAAAGGAAGGAACATGGGAGGGTCTTTTACCCAGTCCTTGCACCTTATTCTATGTTTACACCCTTTAGGAAATATGTGAGAGTTCACCTTGGAGAGTAACTTTATGAATATAAGGAACATAAAGAAGACATTGATACCTCCTTTTACTACACACACACAAAATACTCATAATGCAGAGAGACCATGTGAATTAAAACAAATGCAGGAATCCTTTCATTCAATACTCCTCCTTTAAGAGACATATGGGTATACACATTGGAGAGAAGCCCTGTGAATGTATGGTATTGGGAAAAGCCTTCATGTGTGATACTTCTCTTAGTACATACAAGAAGATTTATGCTGGAATAAACCAGTTTCTCCTGCAGGTTTGATCTGGAAGTAACCATATGAGCAGATTATCTGAATAGGTTATTGAAAATTACACATATATTTATTAAACAAATTTGCAGGATTTCTTTTTGAAAAAAACTTTATTAAGTAACTTAGGTATTAGTATTTATTTAAAAAATATATTTTGAACACTTACAGAGATAACAGATTTCAGGCAATTCAAATAAGAAAATTTTGCTATATTAGGTAATACCATCGGGGTGGGGAGGTAGAAAAATACTCAGAATGGATATGTCAAATTATGACTTTATCACTTTTATAGACAATAAAATATACAAGATGGATCATTATAGAATATTCACTATAACAAGAAACATACTAAATACAGGTAATATAAAAGAATATAAGCAAGATATTATAATAGCTTCACAATTAGTACAAAGACAACAATATTATAAACATCCTATTTAATTGCCAGAAAGGATACATTTAAAAGAAAATGGTATGCTTCTGTTAAACCTTTTCTTCCTGCAGAAATTCATTTTCAGAAATAATCTTGAATAAAATTATATTTGGTCCTAAATTTTTTTTTCAACATAAGATATATTGTAAGTCCTACCAAAAAAAAAAAAAAAAAAAAAAAAAAAAAGAAAGGTAGAGAATCTGTCAAAAATCACGTTAATTCTGAAGATGTTATCACAGAAAATCCAAAAGAAAAACTTACTCGATTTCAAGTTGTTTTATTCTATTTTCTGCTCTCGTCAGTCTTATCTGAAGATCATCTTTTGAACGCTCTGAAACCAGGAATCTTTGGTGCATTTCTTCCAGTTTTCTGTAATCACTTTCATTTCCTCTGCCTTCACGGTAAATCTGCAGAAGAGGCTTATTACGTATATAATATTACAGAAGAAACTGTCTTAATAAACAGTTTAGAAACAGAAATCAATGGAAGAAATAAAAAGCCATGATCATGTATTCATTTGTTCCGACCGTAACGTATGAAACATATCAATAATTAAATCTGGTTCTCTCACATTTACAAAATAAAATGCTAAAAACTGATATATAAAATAATAATTGTTTTGAGACTAGCCTGGGCAACATAGCAAGACCCCATCATCTAAAAAAAATTAAAAAATTAGCCGGGCATGGTGGCTCACACCTGTAGTCCCAGCTATTAGGGAGGCTCAAGTAGGAGGATCCTTGAGTCCAGGAGATCAAGGCTGCAGTGAGCCATGATCATGTCCACTGTACTCCAGTCTGGGCAACAGAGCAAGACCTTGTCTCTTAAAAAATAGAGTTTATTTTTTTGGAATTATTCATGCTCATGGTAAACTATGCAATAATACAAAAATGTAAAGCAGCTGAAGTAAAAATCAATGGCAACTTAGAGATAACCACTGGTGATTCTTTGATGAATACCGTTCAATACAATCCTCTATTCCAATATTCAAAAATAAAGATACATACCGTGGTGCAATAACTAGAACTCTCTGAAAGTGACTCTAGAATCTCACTCTGGGTTACCTGGACAATGATCTAGCTTGGATGGGGCTTCCCCTTCTTCAGCAGTGGTGGTTGTACCCAAGCTCAGCTTTCCATGCAATGGGGCTCCCTCTTACAGCACAGGGTCTGTAACATCCTAAGGGATCCAAGGTCTTCAGGTGCTAAGCAGTTCACATGTTGAGGCAAATCCTGCACACAGATACCCTCGAAATCTAGACTGCCTGACCAAGTAACCTGTGTCTTCCCCACTGACAGGACTGCTTTGTCACTCTCCATAAAAACATGGAGTATCCGCACGTCAACATTCCGCTACTGGAATACAGAACTATGCTGCACACCCAGCAGTTCTTTGAACTTAGCACACTGGTCTGTGGAACAGTGGGAGAATAAGGTGCTGTGCTTTCCCTTTACCTGCTGTCTTTTGCCTTGTAAGTTTTACATTTCCCCAAAAGCCTTTTCCTTAACCTTTGCCATGTGATGTTGAAACATTCATCCCGAACCCTGATGTATAACAGGTGGCAATCTAAATGGGAACTGATATGTAGATGGAAACTCAGAAGGGACCTACCTTGCAGGAGAGTGGTAATCGTAAGTCCTACTTTGAACACATGTATTTTTTTTTTTCACAAATGGAACTGTACATTATGTTTTGCTTTGTGTATTACTCTTTTACTGATGTCATAATTTTTTTCATGTTGATAATAGATATAGACCATAATTTTTATGCTACATAGCTCTTCTTTGAAAATCAAACTCTGACTCTACCGTTTACCACTTTTTAACATTGGGTAAGTTACTTAACCTCTCTATGAAAGTTCTTAATGCAGCACCTAAAATACAGTAAGTGCTCAATCAAATTTGGTCTCCCTTTCTTTCTCCAAGGTACTTTAAAAGAGTAGGATATTACTGCTAATACAAAAGTATATGAAATAAATGAATTTTAAACTATGGACTTCTCCCAATAGTTTTTCTGAAATATCACGGGGGTAAATATTCTTCCTAAGTGTGAAGTTAAAATCTGTACTTCTAAAAGGTAAAAATCATAGCAATGCTATAATTTTCTGGTTATATATACTTGTTTTATTTATAGATG
This sequence comes from Macaca fascicularis, assembly GCF_037993035.2. NCBI lineage: Eukaryota > Metazoa > Chordata > Mammalia > Primates > Cercopithecidae > Macaca > Macaca fascicularis. The sequence goes on from NC_088379.1 coordinate 133,960,466, forward strand.
GCCTAAGCACCATAAGAGCTAATATAAAATTCAAAAAGAAAGTAAAGACAAAGCGAAATTTCATAGGATGAGGTTTAAGCAAGAAATACAGCTACTTCAAAAAATTTGTAACTTTAAGTACAAAGTTCAAAGAATACAGCCGCTCTTGGAAAAGTATTGTATCCAGGCAACATCAGTATTTAACTGCAGACTCTAAATATATTTAAGGAAAGTGGGAGGCTGAAGAGGGCGGATCATGAGGTCAGGAGATAGAGACCATCCTGGCTAACATGGTGAAATCCCATCTCTACTAAAAATACAAAAAAATTAGCCAGGCGTGATGGCAGGCGCCTATAGTCCCAGCTACTCGGGAGGCTGAGGCAGGAGAATTGCTCGAACCTGGGAAGTGGAGGCTGCAGTGAGACGAGATCGTGCCACTGCACTCCAGCCTGGGTGACAGAGTGAGACTCCATGGCAAAAAAAAAAAAAAAAAAAGGGAAAAGAAAAGAAAAACTTACCAGGACAATACTAACAAATAAAGGAATTTCTAGTAGATGGCATGATGGAAACAGACAGTAATGTTGCCTATTTGCAGTTGGGTTTTAGGTAATTATATTTCCTTTTTCTTTTTACCTTTTCTAGTTCTTCTTCCACTGCTTTTTTTTCCTTAATGACTCGTTCAATTTGGCCTTGTTTTTCAGCACACTCCTATAAATTCAAGTCATATTGTAAATATATACATTTGGTAACATCTTAAGAAAAGTGGGGAAAAATGGAGAAGTAAAATAATTTGTTCATAATGGGAATATCATAGTTATCAACACAAGTTTAAGGTTACATTGATTAAAGACAAAACTCAATGTTTGAAGAGCAACCTAACCCAGGATTTCAGAAATTGCCTCCAGCAGTAGGATGCCAAGGAGTTCTAATTAAACAGATTAGGTGGGAGACAGAGGTTGGGGATTCCAGGGAGAAAAAAATATGAATGGAACTCCTCTCTAATACTATAGATTTTCTTTTTACATACTCTTATCAAATATTTTGAAAAGGGAAGTAAGAACCAGATAGTGGCACAAAACCCTCAGGGATAACCTATGGCCTAAAAGATACGTGGGTGTATAAACTCTAAAAAAGTTAACTTTTTTCTTTACAAAAATTATAGCAAACAGAAATACTAAAAATATTTTATTAGCATGAACATAAAGTATTTCTCCTCAAAAGATTTTACTCAGTATTTAGCAAGCATATCAATTAGATAATAAAATCTAATTTTGCTAATGCACCTACAACAAAAAAGTCATAATAATTATTAGTTCTTCACAATTACTTGTATTTATACATTTATTTTGGAGAATGGGTAATGGGTATGGCTTTTTTTCTCTCTCTCTCTCTTTTTTTTTTTTGGAGACGGAGTCTCGCTCTGCCGCCCAGGCTGGAGTGCAGTGGCCGGATCTCAGCTCACTGCAAGCTCCGCCTCCCGGGTTTACGCCATTCTCCTGCCTCAGCCTCCCCAGTAGCTGGGACTACAGGCGCCCGCCACCTCGCCCGGCTAGTTTTTTGTATTTTTTAGTAGAGACGGGGTTTCACCATGTTAGCCAGGATGGTCTCGATCTCCCGACCTCGTGATCCGCCCGTCTCGGCCTCCCAAAGTGCTGGGATTACAGGCTTGAGCCACCGCGCCCGGCCATCTCTCTTTTTTTTTTTTTTTCTAATTGTGAATCATACTTTGGAGGAACCCGCTTTGCTAACAGTGCATTACTTACTAATGATGTTCAATTATTTTATAGAAGTGTATTTCAATATGTTTTTAAATTTTATAGTCAGCTTCTTTTGTGACCCAAAATTAATCACCATTGATTATAATGAAGATCTTTAACCCTATGTTACAAATCAGTTGACAAATTTAAATTTAATGTCTTTTATTAAGATAGAACCCTGAGTGTATACAAAATGCAACATTAATATTCCATATATTCATATAGGAAGTTGCTTATCCAGGAGAGGGTAGCTTCAGTGCTAAATTTGGGATTTTACCTACATTTGTAACTCCTCCCATGTGATTTTTAATATATGTTAATAACAAAGTCTGGCTCACACTTCTGGGGCTGGTAAGTGGTATATAAAGAAATGCATGTGTAAGTAGGCTTCATATCCCTCTCCACCCAATCCACCATTTTACTGACAAATGATGATGGCCTAAAGAATATTTGGTTAACTTGGGGGTAAAAAAAGTAAAATGAGACAGCAAAGTTTAAACCTTTAGAGAGAATTACCATACTAATTCTATTATAAATGCACTATAATACTAAAGCAAACATTAAAAATTACTATTACAAAGTTTTTAGAGATATTTGCTTATCACCACTGACATGCCTACCTTTGGGGGAAAATATGACAAAATAATAGGTATTTTTTCAGGTACTCACGGAGTATTTCCAAAATAATACTCTATAAAAGAAGTCTCAAAACATACTAAGAACCAATCATATAGACCATGATCTGTGCTGCCGACCTAACCAAATGAGAAATCAACAATAACAGGCAGTGTAAATCCTCATGTATTTAGAAACTAAAAAAAAAAAAAGACTTCCAAAAAATTCATGCATCAAAGAAAAGACCATAATGAACATTTTATTTTACTTCTGTAAGTTTGAACATTTTATAATTAATTTTCTTATTTGATACAGATTAATAGCAATCTGCTACATGGCACAATAAAACCTTGAATATTCTTAAGATAAACTACACCTTACCAGAGAAAACAAAGGCTGTTAGGTACACGTTGGTCTTCAAAGGGAGATATGTAGCTTGAAATACAATGGTTCTGGCTTTTTCTTAATCTATTAAATAATCTGCACACTCATCTAAAATACAAGTTTTTCTCCTTCCTGTGAGCATACCTTAATTTTCGGTTAGCAAAAGTATGCTTAACTACCTTCCCGGACTTCATAGTGTAAATAATAGTATGGATGGATAGTATATTAATACTAATACTATTAGTATAGATAGTAAAATTGTTAATAATAGAAAACAATAGCAAGCATCAGGTTATTATGCTTCAAACTGCAGCTTAGATTTTTTGAGAAAATCTGTCTTGAAGTAGCCAAATGTTTTCCTTTGAACATATTTTTAACATATTTAATACTTCAAACTTTTCAATTACACAGTATAGTTCTCCCCATAGAATCAACATGACTACCAGATGTTTTAGAAAAATCACTTAGCTATGACGTAGAATTGTTTTACCATAAGAAACACTTTTTGCAATAAACTGAAATTGTCATCCTTTTTACTCTAAAGTGAGTTTAATATAGCTCTGGTTGTTACATAGCTAATAATGATTTGAAAAATCCCTGGAAGTCTTAGCCAGTCCTTGTTCCCTTGAGAATACAGAAAGAATGAATGTTCATGCCCTTGAAGGGTCTACCATCCATTAAATGATCTTGGACTGGGGTAGTATCCTTCTACTCCTCTTTTTCCACAAAGATACTAATCTCTTGATAGCTAATCAGCCCATGAAAGAGAACAAGCGAAATAACTGAGTGATAGAAAAGGAAGCAAAACTGTACAACAAAAAACTACACATGACTAACTGGCCGCATTGCATCCCACTGGTTTTACTTGATGTTCCTACATTATTAAAATAAGTGACATTAAACAAATACAAAATAAATGTTCCTTGTTCTATTACATTTGGGACCCAATACACGATGATTAAGATCCCATCATGTGCTCTCCAAAGTTTGTAGAATGGCAAAAGAAAATGTGGTTCCTCTGTCAGAGTGTTTAAATATATCATTCAGTTGATAAACATTTAAAAATAAACTCTGCAAAACACTGTACTAGGCAAGCAATAGGGAAAATAAAGGAAGGTGTAAGACTCTACTATGTTGAGATGCTACAATCTAATTGCAGATAAAAGATTTTCATGGAGAGAGACAGTGTATGATCAACATACACCTAATGCACGACATTTATTACAAGATATGATTCATTGATAAATTTTGTAATAGAGATAAAAAGTGATACAGGGAGTCAGAAAAGATGAGAGTATGTGAAGTTATAAACATTTTCTCAATTCTTGAAAATTGTTGTACTTTTATTCTCCTGTGAGCAAGGTTATTAAATTTCTTTACATCAAACTTCAAGTTAAACTTCTATTTCCAATCCCATCTCTAGCCACACAAGTAATCTTTTCCTCTCCCCTCTTGGCCTACTCATTCCTCAGTCCTCATTTCTTTCAGGAAGCTTTCTGTCTTTCTTCCTTACCACTGTTAAATATACTTTCTCTTTCTCCTTGGTTTCCCAGAAAAACTCAGCATATGATAGGAGCTACAGCTAGCAATAGCACCCTGTGCATTCTCTGTCAAAGACAGGTAGTTACAGTAAAATGTGATAAATGCCATCTATCTTTCGTGCTAGAACATAAGCCACAAGACTGCTGCAAACATGTCTATCTGGATTTTCGCTTTTTTCCTAGCACCTAGTCAGGGCTTGGTTCAATAAGCATCTTTTGAATGAATGAATCCCCAATAGTATATATCTTGGCCTTTAAAGTAAGCAATATTTGGAAGAAAATATCAGTATAGTCAAACATACCATTTGAAGGGCTGAAAGTTCTTCTGTTAATCGAGAAATTTGTATATTGCATTGTTTTTTTGTGTTTGCAACCTGTAAATTAAGACATTTACTCATTATTTGGGTCTAGAATAAAAATGATTAATATCTGATAAAAACACATACAATAATAATTTTGATAAAAACAAAATTGTAACTTTTAGGGCATAAAAGACAAATAAGCACACAATATATTAAAGAGCGAAGAATTTGCCATGAAAGTGGAAGAAGAGTGAATAGAATGGTATATCCAAAATGACTGTGGTTGTCAGACATCTTCATCATAGGATGCTTTTGATTCATAAACAGAAGAATTTTTTTAATAATACCCATCACACCCCAGTATTAAATTACTTTTACTTCTGAAGATAAATTAAGATTTAATAATATTTAATAAATAACATTTAATAAAATTTAATTAACATTTAAATATCTTCAGAAAGAACACTATTAATGTGCACAGAGTATTTTGAAAAATTAGTCATCTCATCAGGATTTCTCTATGACAATAAATGTTTCTAATAACTATTCATGCTTTTTAAAAGGACTCTGAAGAATACTGATGCCAATGGTAAATCATCAGTAAACTTTTATGATCTAAAGGTCTTTGAGAATTTTCTAGTATCTTGTAAGATGGACTATTTTGAAAATATGATGTAAACCTTGTTTAGAACATTTACAATACTGCCATGTACTTTATACGGTTAATTAATATGAGTTATCTTTCTGAAGGCCTGCCAAGCATACTATTTCTGGGTCTATTTTAGCTCTTTTTTTTTTTGAGAGGGAGTCCCGCTCTGTGGCCCAGGCTGGAGTGTAGTGGCGCGATCTCGGCTCACTGCAAGCTCCGCCTCCCAGGTTCACCCCATTCTCCTGCCTCAGCCTCCAGCCGGGACTACCGGTGCCTGCCACCAGGCCCAGCTAATTTTTTGTATTTTTAGTAGAGACGGGGTTTCACCGTGTTAGCCAGGATGGTCTCGATCTACTGACCCTGTGATCTGCCTGCCTCAGCCTCCCAAAGTGCTGGGATTACAGGCGTGAGTCACCACGCCCGGCCTATTTTAGCTCTTTTCAAGGTTATAATTTGATGTAGACTTTTCCTATGAATAATTATATTAAAAATCAATGTATTCTGTTTATGGATCAGTAACAATAACAGAATTTATGGAGGATTAATGTGTGTTAGGTACTATTCAGAGTGCTTTACATGTATTATCTCATTAATTCTCACAAAAATCCAATGAGGTTGTTATTATTTCCATTATAGATGAGGAAAACTGAGGCAGAGAAATTAAGTCATAAATGTTCCTATAATATAAAAATTTTGGTTCTTACAAGCCCTGTCATGTCTATCTCTCGCATAATTTCTAAAATGTGTTCTTTTTAGTATCTAGAAATGATACAGCTAACTTGAGGGCTTATGACAACAGGAGGGTACATATTTTGAAATACATTTATAGTAATCCTGGCAAATACAGATGAATCAAACTATTCATGCCTTTTGAAAGGACTGTGTAGAACTATTGACACTGATGGCATATCATATGTAAACTTCTGTGCTCCAAAAGTCATATGGAATTTTCTAGAGTTAGTATCTAATGAAACAAAATGTAAACTTTCGTCATGTGAGGAAATACACATTTCAGTGAGGTAGTTTACTGTGATTGGGGTTTTGAAGTCTGTAGAGGGACTAATACACTTCTCTCATCCTATCCTCACTTTATATAAGCATTTCCCTCTATAATTTTATGAACAGTAAGGATATTTATAAACCAAATAGTAAGATAAACTATTAAGAAATAGGAAAATCCAATAATGGCACTAGCTTTGACTTAAAATCAAAAGTAAACAATGTATTTTTTTTTACAAATTTTATTTATTTGAGAGATATCTAAGAAATAAAGTATTTTCATATTTTAAAGAAATAAGCCACTGTCATATTTTTGTTCAATTTTATAGCCAGAACAGAAATATGTGACAATTTATTCATTGTATTTACTTCAGTCAATAGGAAGAGATACATATAAAGTTATTCTCAATTCAACAGGTTAATTCTACATATTTGAAGGACACGCTGTGAATAATTTGGGATTAAATGAAATTCACAGAACAATGCTAAAAATAGTGGCTATCTCTGGGTATTAAACTTGTAATTTTAATTTTCTTTTTTTTTTTTTTTTTTGAGACGGAGTCTTGCTCTGTCACCCAGGCTGGAGTGCAGTGGCCGGATCTCAGCTCACTGCAAGCTCCTCCTCTCGGGTTCACGCCATTCTCCTGCCTCAGCCTCCCGAGTAGCTGGGACTACAGGCACCCGCCACTTCGCCCGGCTAGTGTTTTGTATTTTTTAGTAGAGATGGGGTTTCACCGTGTTAGCCAGGATGGTCTCGATCTCCTGACCTCGTGAGGCCCATCTCACGAGGATTAAATTAAGAGAAATTAAGTCATAAATGTTCCTATAATATAAAAATTTTGGTTCTTACAAGCCCTGTCATGTCTATCTCTCTCTCGCATAATTTCTAAAATGTGTTCTTTTTAGTATCTAGAAATGATACAGCTAACTTGAGGCCCATCTCGGCCTCCCAAAGTGCTGGGATTACAGGCTTGAGCCACCGCGCCCGGCCTTTAATTTTCTTTTATACATATTTTTCATTTATACATATTTTCTCATACATATTTTCCATTTCTTTTTACAATGAATATATGTCACTTTTAATAATAATTTTAAAAGTTTACTTAAAAAAATTAACTTGGCAAGAGTGTGGAACTCAGAGGGGGCAAAGACCCAGCAAAATGCATGGCACACAGGAAGTGCTCAATAAATACTTCCTGAGTGAATAGTTGTAATGGCGGGGAAAGGCTGGCTACAGGAAATCAACAGGAACACCTAAGGAAGAAACAATCTGGGACTGACTACAAGAGTAAGTTCAGTTTCAGACATGTTGAGCTTCAGATGCCTGGAAGGATTACATATTTGAATAGGGAAATAATTGGATTTTAGGAAGCATCTGTATTTTCCATTTGCAAAACATTTGGAATGAATGAGATCACAATGCTTGTGAAAAATCCTACTTAGATTATTTAAAGTTTCATGCAAAAGATGAGCTTCATCAACCCCAAAATCAATGTGAATTTATTTTAGGATAAGAAAATACAATTAGACGAATGCTCATACCATGAATACTTTAATAAAATATTTTTATCATTAAAAGTATAAAGTTTATTAATATTTATTTTAAAAATGTGTCGTCAAGAATATTTTAGGCTATAGTCCAATGTTACGGTACTCTCAACTTCACGAATAGGAAGGACAGAGCTCCTGCAGAAAGGATATAGAAGATTAGAAATTAAAAAGCACACGGTTTACTTTGGACTCTGCCTTAAATTAAAAATTTTATCTTGGGAAATTATCTAATTTCGGTCATATAAAGATAAAGTAATAGATTTTTTTTCTTTACACTATGATTCTGTAAAAGTAATAGATTTCTAAGAAATACTTCTGCAGGAAGAAATATTATACAGTGGCTTTGTGGAAATAAAAATTCTACCACCTAGTTGCTTGGGAGAAAGCAAACATTTTAACTTTATTTTTTCTAAACTGATGAAGTTTTAAAATCCAGTTTAAAGCTACAGTTCACCTAGAAGAGAAATAATATTGCCCACAAAAAATACAGATAAGGAAAAAAAAGGAACATCTTTATTTTATCAAGTGGAGGGCTATTCAGTATATCCCACTATCCTACTGGAGATAAATTTAAAGGAAAGGAGCCTTTACTCAGTTCCTTTAGTTAGTTTTTAAACACTTATGTTAATAATTTCAAAACAGTTTTTATAACTATGTAGGCAAGTATTTTAATTTTAATTTACAAATATTTAGGTAGAATTTAGTCTTTAGTTGTGACTTAAATTCTGAATTTTAAATATAATTAAAAATCCTTACTTCCTTCTTGGTTCTTATGGTAGCATCTTGTACAAACCGAGAAACTGTCTCTTTCATTTTCTCTATGTCTTCTTCTTTTTGCTTCTCCTCAAGTAGAGCCTTCAGAAAACAATCATTTCATGTTATAGATCACATCATTATTAGCAAAGATAGTAACAGGTAAAAACCTATCCACTAGTCACTTTCTATAAACACCTTATTCAAAACTTCTGGGACATCTCTACTTGAATATCATGTTGAAATCATGAATGATATTTATTTTCCCTAACCTCCTCACCTGCCCTTGTCCTAACTAAAGACACTTTCTCTATGGTATTTATTTCAGCCAATGTTTCTAACACCCTTCTAATCTCTACAGCCAGAAATCTTAAAACCATTTTTGAATTTTCCATTTTTTTTGAGTCCCTATATAAAGTAAATCATCAAATCTAGGTATTGTATCCTTATAAGAATCTCTTGAATTTCTTTCTCTTTCCATTATTTAGTATTATTCAAATTATGTCACTCATTAACTCATAACTTGATCACTGCAGACACCACTTGTTTTTGTCTCTTTGATGTGTTTCTATCATTCCAATCATTTCCATCTCCCACCAAATAAATATTGCCATAATCCTAGCTCTGCTGTCAGTCACACTCCATTTCCTTGCTTCTCTGTGAAGCAAAACTCTGTAACATGTTCATCTCCAAGACTTTTTCTTTCAATCTCTTTTATACTTCCTTGAATCAGGCTTTCACCATCATGATCTCCATGTTGTTTATCTGTAAGTAAATTTTCAGTACTTCTTTACCAGCAGCACTTGAGATATTTACTTTCCTCTCCTTGTTGTACTTTCTGCACGTGATTTTCAGCACATCATACACAGTACTGGTTTTCCTCCTATCTCACTGATCATTCCTCTTCAGTCTACATTGCTGATTCTTCCTCTTCTCCTGAATCTCTTAACACTGGACTACCCAAGGTTCAGTTCTTGCCCCCCTCTCTATATGTCCTTCTCTTAGTGGTCTAATCAAATTTCATGGTTTTAAATATCATTTATATGCTGACAATTCCCATATTTATATTTCTAACACAAATCTTTTTTTCTGGGCTTGGAACTCCTTCAATTAGGCCAAGCTGAATCCATTTTAAATCAACATGTAAGTGGCCCTGTGTTCTGTTCCCACCATCTTCCAAAGGTACCATACACATTTTTACCTGTTTTTTTAAAAATTGCTTTTTAAGATAAATTTCCTCCACCTTAAACAAGTAAGCTAGTGACAAGTAACAGCTGTTCTTACGTAATAACCTTGAGGGGGAGAAGGGGAACTATGCTAGGCTGCACTTCCTGCCTTGCTTGTATGATCGGTTGGGAGAACCGTTGACTTTGAACAAGCAACTGAAGATGGGAAACCTCTAGCAACTAAGCAATGAGTCAAGGAGCAGCTTAATATTGTAGCCATAGACAGTCTCTGTGAGGGTCTGTTGACTTAGGATTTGAGTGAGAAAATTTGGGAGGAGGATGGGCAATGAGTGTTCCTACTCTTTTCTCTGTCCACTGTGCTCTACACAAGATGTTTATTTTTAATGGCTTGGTATTAAGAGTGCTCATACAAGTAGGCTTCAGAGGGCAGAGATAAAAATTTTGTCTTGACCTTAATTTTTCTAGTTGATTTAGGTATTCGACACAATTCCCAAGCATATTATGTCTATTGTGTGCCTCTTAACCATTCTAAAAGACAGTATTCAGATCACAGATGAAAATATTAGTTGAAAGGCATGATAAACACCTTAGCATTCCCAGTTAGGATTTAGATAATTTTTTTTTTATTTATTAGCTTCTCAATATCCAACTTACACTATGTTCTGTTTTACTAGATCTCTTGAAAAATCTTCTGTAAAAAGGGAAATATACATAAAACAAAGCACTTTCTTTGTACCCCAACATACTTGCTAGCAGAGTATTCTGCATATACTAGGTTTTCAATAAATGTTGGTAAATAAATTAATGATTTAATGAACTCTACATAAGGGAGGCAGCAAAATAAACATTAAAACATTTATTTTGTGACTACAATAAACTAAATACATAATTCATAGGGAAGCAGTATATGACAAGGAACACTGTATTTGATAGCACAAGAATCACAATTGTTAGAGAACTAAAAAAGAACAGTGACATGAAGACTTTGGTAAATAAATCTTTAAAGCCAATTAAGCTTCTGCTTTATTAAAGTAATTGAGTATATGACGAACGGGAATAGAGATGGATAAGATTTATCAGGTTCAACTGAATAAAATATAGGGTATACTGCAGTAAAGCACTGTAACAGTGTTTTTTTTTTTTTTTTTTTTTTTAAGTATGAGACTACAGGGTTTGAAGATTAGTTACACAGGGTTTGGGAAAATAAGAAAAGTCTGATATTTATACATTATTTTAGAAAGGAATTGACATTTTATCATATTATCATATTTGGTTTTACCATCCAAGAATATGGTATGATTACTAATGAAGAGAATAGCAATTTCATTTTCATGCATTTATTCTGCAGCTATTGAATCCCTTACTGTGAGGTCACATGGGAGAATAGTCAACATTTTATTATATCTAAACATATTTACTAGCTTTCTTACCTGACTTTTTTGAAGGTGAGCTTCTTCTAAGAGTTGCATGCTATTTCTGGCTCTTACAATAGCCTCATATCGCTCTTTTTCTAATTCATTGCACTTTGCTTGTAGCTCTCTGGTCTGTTTTTCCAGATGTGTATTTTCTGTTCTTAATTGGTTGGCTTCTTGGATTGTCACACATAATCTAGAAATCAATAATTACACTGGGAAAGTTAAACTTTTTTAAACGGAAGGAGGGAGATTTCCTGAGCATCTACTACTCAGTAGCATAATACCGGTATTATTATGCTAGTAACTTTCGCATGTATTAATATTTTCTCATTTGATACTCATTAGACTTCTATAAAGTAGGTTTTACTATCTACATATCTTCATTTTAAAGAACAACAAACATACCCAGAGAGGTCAGGCATTTGATTAAGGTCACAGGGCTAATGAGCAGTGGGGCTGAGACTGAGCCTGGATTTTCTGATCCTAATTATGTTATACTTGTTATGGTATTACACTGTATTATATAGTTACATGACAATGACACAAAGCAAACCCTTAAGAAATGAGTTGTTCTTTACATTTATATGGTCTTTTCTCTTTTCTCCCTTTTCATGCTCTCTACCCAGACAAGCTATGTGAACTTACTAATGTATATATTAAAATAATTTTCTCAATATTCATATGATTATATATATATATATATATACACTCATACACATATACACATAAATATACACACATATTATACATACAGTTAACCACAGGAGCTTAATTTTTGTTATAACAATAAAAATCATAATATATACCCTTTTCTGTACTTGCTTTTCTCATCTAATAATATAGAAATCTCATCAAGTTATAAAGGCTCCTTCCTTTCTTAGTCTAATGAATGTAACCTCATTTCACTGTTAATTTGTATTTCTCTATAAGAAACTTTACGCATATTTTCTTCCTTTTGTAAGCCAAATGAATTTTGTTCTTTGAATTTCTTCTAATCTTTGCACATTTTTTTTCTGATGGGTTGTTTACTTTGCTCTTCCCTTTATAAGAACCATAAATTATAAATATTAACCCTTAGTCTGTCCTTTATGCTGAAAATTTTTTTTTTTCCAAATCTACCTTTTTTTGTTCTTGCCTATTGACTCTATTTAGGGAATCTTCATCACACTAAAAATTTAACACAGCTAAATTTGACTATTTTTTTCAACCTTTGGGATTTCAGTTTTTATAAAGATGGTCTCCTTCATCCATAAATTGTCAGTGTAATCTCTTAGATTTCCTCCAAAGATTTCCATGACTTTAATTTTTACCCCTATATTTTTAATCCTGACTCATTTGAATTTACTCCTGAGTATGATGTAAGAGAAGAGTCCAACTTAAATTCCAAACTAATGGCCAGTTGTTTGAGTACCATTAGTAACTAATGAATTTAAATACTCCTATTACCATCCTCCAAATATGCAAATATCATATATGCAAATATAATAATTTACTAGTAGATTATGTTTCATTAATCTACTTAGTTTTACATGCTCAACTCATTTTAATTTGATTACTGATTTGATTACTTTGGCTTTATAACATGTTTGGTAAGACACATTTTATAATTTTCTTTGTTATTTGTTATTTTCAGGCATTTCTTTTTTCTAAATAGTAGAAGAAGCAGGCTTCTCTATTCTCCCCTCTGCACTCCCCTCCACTACCCACTTCAAAACCCTCTTCCTGTCAGTCAAGTGGTTTACTTTCTCATGCATTTGGTAATTTTTGATTAAGTTCATATCTGTCTAAACTTAATTTGTGGGAATCCTGAGGGGTCCGTGTTCAAAAGTATTTCACCCAAAGGTTTACTATTACTTCTTCCATGCACCAGGACTACCTACCAATCTGTTGCCACTTTAGTTTTTGGGGCTGAGGTTTCCAAATGAACAGATAGTATAATATTAAACAACAGTGTCATATGAGGGCAGAGTTATGGTTACACATTCTCAGAGAAGACTACAATGATTATTATGATTTTTATTTTTTCCATTTGGCTACATGATGGAAATAGTTTTATTGGTTGGCTATCATTGTTAAGAAGCAGAAATTTTTTTCTATTTTAGCCTTTTAATTAGAGTGTAGCTCCTTCAAGGGTTCTAGCCTGCCCAAGGACATTTACCTTCTTGTGACATAATATAGATCCAGCCCTGACGTCCTTGGCAGGCAAGTCATTTATTTATCATTCTTGTTTTAGCTTCCTGTTTTTGTTTTTTTATTTGTATGCTTGAGAGTTCCCAACTATATAAGTTGAGCATTTAAATGTAATTAAACAGTTCATGCTATAAATTTTTTTATGCTATTAGCATTCTAATATGTAAGTTAAAGAAACAACTTTGAAAACAAATCATGTTGTCATTTATCAAGATGCTTACATTAAGAGGGTTTTTTTTTAGAATATTTAGTCTGACATGTTATGTGAATGGAATAGTCTGCACAATCATTATTAATCATTACTTTGTTCTCCTCCATTTCTAACCTGTGTTACTGAATTGTTGGTCCATTCAAATATCTGCCTCAAATCTTAAGAACAGACATTAATCGTATATTATGTCTGCTGTATCTGGCTTTTGTGCTTCCTTTATACTGATATTAGACTTTACCTGAGCCAAGAAAACAGGGATGGCTAAGAAATCCTCCCACCCTTGTCCTCTAAACCCCCTCTATCATTTTGTGTTTCAGAATAGAGTTAACAGCATAAAATAACCCTGCTCTCGCATATTCCAAAATAAGACCCACCTCCATCCTTCCTCATGAGTCCCATAAGACTCATGCACCCCTCGTTTATCCACCTATATAAAACCTCAGGCCCCTTCCTTTTCTTTGAAACATTCCTCATTAATGAGCATTCTCCCTACTGCAATAGCCTGTATAAAATAATCTCCTGAATTATCTGGTACATTTGGTCTTTCACAGTACTAAAGACCCACCTAACTAAATCTTGAGGAAAAACAATTGTATCTAAATTCTGTTTTTCAATCACTTTCATATTAGTCTTTTCAAGCTCTCAAACATATACATATATCCTATGGTAACTTAGCTTTTAAAATGTCTTCAGTCTAGTAAGTGAATATTTGCTGAAGAAAGGAGAAAAAAAGTGATTTGGATTCCGATTAAGTAACGAATGATGTATAAATCTGGGTGCATTCTTTAGTACATATGAGTGAAATCTCAAATATCAATTCAGGCAGATAGTGGTAGCCAACCGAGAGTCAATTATATTATTGAATAATTTTCTTTCCCTAACAATTTAAGCATATGAGTAATGGAGGTCAGAAGGTGGTGGGGGTGATTATACAAGTAAGTGATGCCTATCAATCAGACTTCATTCTAAGTTTTTACTTATTTTTTAAAAACCCTATTTTTAATAGTAGTATCCATTGGTGAATTTTCCCTACTGAGAATAATCTTTTGTATCTGTTTAAATAGGTATAAATGATGTTTTAAGGACTTTTCTCTGTCATCTACAGAGATAATCAGATATCACCAGATACAGGCCACTTCTAGAATTCCAGAACCTAAAACACTGGCTGGTACAACAGTAGGTGCTCAACACACATTGAAAACATGATGCTTCACCTGTGAATATGAAAGTCCGTCTTAGGAGGGAGTCTTAAAGACTTTTCTTCTAACAATGTATGGAAAATCATATCTAGTCATACTGGGGTATATCTCAACTATCTCTTAGACCTTTTTCTACTACTCCTGTTCAATAGGCATAAAAATAGGGGTTTCAAGTATGCTTTGCATATATCTCCTTTATATTGCCCAAAATTACTGAAAACAAACAAACATACAAAAATTATTAAAACTTCATTTCACTTCTTTTCTTCTCAAATCTAATTATTATTGATTTCTGCAAGGATCATATTTGTTTTCCTCTACCTGTATTAGTTATTCTAAATATTAGCACACAAAAGGCATTGTTGATGTGGGAGTGGTAGTCATATATTTATTTTCACTTTTATTATAGTCATTGTGTCAAATGAAAAGATTTTATTAAACAGATAAATTATTCATTTATAGCAAAATAAAATCATCAAAGCACTTGGAAAATGTTCTCTTTTCAAGATGACTTTTAGCATCTGGTTAAAAATTACTTCTTAGCAAAGACAAACATATATTCTCCCTACCTAAAATAAAGTCCACAATCTAATATCAAGTCATATGGCTCAGCTTGTACAAAGAAAAAAGATTTTAAAAAGAGTACTGCATGGACCATTCTGATATACCAGTGTCCTATACTCAACGGTTTGCAACTATGATGGTATTGGCATTTGAAATGTGTGGGGACATTTGGTAGTTACAATGCTAAGAGGTGCGACTAGAATTTCGTATTTGGTGCCAGGGATGCTAAACATCCTGTAGTTATTGGCACAGTCTCAAACAACTAAGAATTGTCTCACTCAAAAAGCCAATACTCCTGTTGAAAAACATGACACCAATTGATGATGGCTATCAGGACAGAGATGAGTGATGGGTAAAGGTATCCGAAGGGCCACTGCAAATTAGAACTCCCAAGAACACAAGGGAGAACAGTACTGGGAAGCAGGATACCTAGCACCTGGCCTTCTGGAGGACCAAAAGGATTGATGATCAAGCTTCAGCTTCCAAGATTTTTCTGACATATTATGTGCAAGATGCAAAAAGAATCTACATTTAGCTCTTGAAGTTAATCCTCTTTGTAGGATTTATGGCTCATGATTCCTAAAAAATAGCTTTTAAAAATAACATTCCTCTCCTTTCTTTGCCTTCCATTTTAATGGTTTATTTCTACTGTAACTGTATTATTTTAGAAGTACAGAACTATAGAGGGGTTGAGGTAATATCAAATTTCCTCTTAACTATGATTTTAAAATTTTAACCACTCTTTAGAAGAAAGAAAGATTTTAGGTTACTGAAGGTCAACTATGTTCACACCAAAATCTGCAGGCTGACCTAAGGACAAATGAAAATAAAGGTGTACTTTGTGCTCTGCAGTACTGATACAAAAGCATGATATCAAGGGTTTTATTTGTTTCCCAAAAAGTACTGGACTAAATTTGGCACAACTATTCTCGTTCAAAGTTAAATTAATGCACTTAGTAAAGGTTTTAAAATCATATTAAACAAATTATCTTTGAATATATATTCAAAGTATAGCAATCTGTTGAATATAATTTTTAATAAATAATGTCGATTAAATCAGATTTTACACCTATGATTATAGTTTTGATTTAGAGTTTATAAAATATTTATTCTAGTAAATATCGCACTCTGACACTTTATTGTAAAATATCTTTTAAAGCATATCAACAACGCTAGGTGCATTTAACAATTTACCTTATTTCTAATTGTTTTATACTGGACTGTAACTGCTGTAAGCGCCTATCTGATGCTTCCTCTCTTCCATGGGCAGACACCACATCCTTCTCCTAGAAAATAAAGAAACCAGAAGCTTACTTTGAGTATGTGAAAATTCAATACACCATTATACAGCCTAAAGAAAACAGTTCATGCTATAAAGTTACTATGCTATTAGCATTCCAATACATACGTTAAAAGAAACAATGTGCCTTTGGAAACAAATCATGTGTATAATAAAAAGGAGGGGAGAACTTCATCATCAATCCTGTATTCATAAAAAACACTCAAAAGTTATTGCATAAGATTTCTACCAATATTTCAGACTATTTCTATAATGCAACTCTAACAAAACAAGAGAGAGATTTCTATGCAGAGAATCTGCCTTTAGAATATGCTCTCTTTACTATTCTATGTCTCATTAAGTATCAAGGTAATCACAGGGTCTTTCTTCTTTGACATAGTGATGCTTTGACCTATATTAATAAATTTTATTTGTATCATCTTTCTAAAGAAATTTCTTGTTCTTCTTTTCCTGTTTCATGTGTTAACAAATATTTTTTATGATGCCATAACTTTTTGTTTTTCTTTTTGAGACAGAATCTCATTCTGTCTCCCAGGCTGGAGTGCAGTGGCGTGATCTTGGCTCACTGCAACCTCTGCTGCCCAGCTTCAAGCGATTCTCCTGGCTCAGCCTCCCGAGTAGCTGGGATTACAGGTGCCTGCTACCGCGTTTGGCAAATTTTTGTATTTTTAGTAGATATGGGGTTTCACCACATTGGCCAGGATGGCCTTGAACTCCTGATCTAGTGAGCCACCTGCCTCGGCCTCCCAAAGTGCTGGGATTACAGGCATGAGCCACTGCACTCGGCCATTTTTTTTTTTTTTTTTAGGGTCTTGTCATGTTACCTAGGCTGCACGCAAACTCCTTGGGTCAAGTGATCCTCCTGTCTCAGCCTCTCAAGTAGCTGGGACTATAGGTGCACATCACCATGCCCAGCCTAAGAATGCTATTTTAATTCCTCTATTGCTTTTAGCTATATCTGTTTGAACTATTTTTTAGTAGTTGCTGTAGAGATTACAATATGCATCTTGAACTTACCCAATTTATTTAGAGTTAATATTTAGATAAAAGCTCAGAGAAAACACTGGAACCTTGCAACAGTGTATATCCATGTAGGATCCCAGTCCTGAGTGCCATTGTTGTCATATATTACATCTGCACACTTTACAAATCCATCAAATACAGTGTTATTAGTTCTGCTATAAGCAGTCATCTTTTAAAGATATGAAGAGAAAAGTATGTACACACGTTATTTCATATTTGCCATTTCTGTTGCTTTTAGTTTCTTCTTGTATCTGAGTTGCCATCTGGTGTCATTTCCTTTTAGCCTAAAGAACTTCCTGCAGAATTTTTTGAATGCAGGTCTGCTGGGGACAAACTCTCTCATTTTTGGTTTATTTGAAAATGCCTGTATTTTGCCTTCAGTTTTGAAGTATGATTTCACTGAATATAGAATTCTTAGTATTTTTTTCTTCAGCATTTCAAATATATTATTCCAATACTTTCTGTTTTCACAGGTTTTTTTTTTCACCCTTCCAGCCTTTATTTTTGATTCAAGGGGTACATGGGCAGGCTTGTTACATGGGTAAATTGTGTGTCAGGGGGTTTGGTATACTGATTATTTTGCCACCCAGGTAATGAGCATAGTCCCTGATAGGTAGTATTTCAATCCTCACCCTCCTCCCATCCCCTACCCTCAAGTAGGGCCAGTGTATATTGTTCCCTTTAGTGTCCATTTGTACTCAATGTTTAGCCCCCACTTGTAAGTGAGGACATACAGTATTTGGTTTTCTGTTCCTGGGTTAATTTGCTTAGGATAATGGCCTTCAGCTGCATCCATATTGCTGCAAAGGACATGATTTTGCTCTTTTTATGATTGTGTAGTATTCCATGGTGTACACGTAACACATTTTCTTTATCCAGTCTGCTATTGATGGGCATCTAGGTTGATTCCATCTCTTCGTTATAGTGAATAATGCTGTGATGAACATACATGGGCACGTGTCTTTATGGTGGAACAATTTATATTACTTTGTTATATACCCAGTAATGGGATTGCTGGGTTGAATGGTACTTCTGTTTTGAGTTCTTTGAGAAATCTCCAAACCTTTTTCCACAGTGGCTGAACTAGTTTCCATTCCCACCAGCAGTGGATAAACATTCCCTTTTCTCAGCAACATCACCAGCATCTGTAATTTTTTGACTTTGTAATGATAGCCATTCTGACAGGTATGAGATGGTATCTCATTGTGATTTTGATTTGCATTTCTCTAATTTGTAGTATTCAGCATTTTCTCATTTGCTTGTTGGCCACGTGTATATCTTCTTTTGAAAAGTGTCTGTTTATGTCCTCTGCCTACTTTTTAATGCTTTTTTATCTTGCAAAATTAAGTTCTTTATGCTGGATATTAGACCTTTGTCAGATGCACAGTTTGCGAATATTTTTTCCCACTCTGTAGGTTGTCTGTTTACTCTGTTGATAGTTTCCTTTGGTATGCAGAAGCTCTTTAGTTTAATTAGGTCCCACTTGTCAATTTTTGTTTTTGTTGCAATTGCTTTTGGAGTCTTTGACATAAAATCTTTGCCAGGGCCTATGTCCAGAAGTGTTTCCACAGTTTCTTGATGAGAACTCAGCCTTTAATCTTATCATTGCCTCTCTGTTCAGGTCATTTTTCTAATGCTACTTTCAGGTATTCTCTTCATAATTGGCTGTCAGTATCACTGTGATGTGTCTTAAAGTGATTCTGTGTTTACTCATTAATATTTTCCACCAAATTTAGGAAGTTTTCAGCCATTATTTCTTTATTTTTTTTCTGCTCCCATCCCCCTCCCTTTGGCAGTTCCAATTACACTTATGTTGTATTGCTTCACATTGTTCTATAGATTTCTGAGCACTTGTTCATTTTTCTTCAATCTTTTAAACTCTCTGTTCTTTGGACAGGGTAATTTCTATTGATCTGACTTCAAGTTCATTGATTATTTCTTCTGTCTTTCCCAATCTGTTTTTGAGTCCATCTAGTGAAATTTTTATTTCAGTTGCTCAACTTTAAAGCTCTAGAGTTTCTTCTTTAAAAATTATGTCCCAGTCCTCAATTAAAATTATCTATCTCTTCCTAGAGATTTTAATTTAAAAACAGATTTTAATTTCTTGAACATATATATAATAGCTGATTTGAATCTCTGTCTGCTAAATCTAACAGATAGATCCATTTAAAGTCAGTTTCTAATGGCTGCCTCCCTCAGCACCTCCCCAACAAGTATAGGTCATACTTTTCTGTCTAGTAATTTTTTATTGAAAACCCGATAGTGTAGCTAATACATTGCAGTTACTTGTTTTGTTCTTTTGAGCATTAATTTCTTTCTTTCTTTTTTTTTTTTAGTTCAAGTAGACAATTATCTTGCTTGGTCTTGAAATTTGAAATCTATTCCACATACAGTATGTATCAGCTGATACATGTAATTAGTTCTTATTGCTTTCCACTATTGCTTTTATAACTAGGCCCTGTGCCTTCATAATTTGAAGATCAGTCAAGATTTGGGCAGAGGTAGGGTTCATCCTCTTTGTGGTTCCCTTGCTTCTAGAGATTCCCTTGTAATTTTCAGCTGCCTTTCCAGCTTTGGGCTTTGTCCTCTGATACTTCAAACAATAAGGAAGGCTTCAGTATGCTGATGCTTCAGTTGCACACATTTCTCGCATGCATTCAATTATAAAAAGTAGTAAACTCAAATATCTAGTTTCATACATCTCTATCTTTCAAAAGTAGATTTCTCTTAGGTCTCTGCCTGCTTCTTCACTGGGTTCTCTGGGGTCCCTCCCCCACTTCCATATGCATAATTTAGTTGTCAGGCATGAATTTGGTAAGAATTTACACTCAGAATTTGGCTCTTTTTCTGTGTGTTACTCTTGCTGCCACTATTTTTTCTTTAAATCTCCTACTGCTTTTCTAGCCCTAAACTTTGACCTGGGTACCTTAAGCCCATACAGAGGTGTTTTCTGAAGCCACAGCTGTGGGGGTTGGGAGAACTGACAGGCCAGAAATCCAAAAATTAACAATTCTTATTTCTTTTACTTTTTTCTGTTTTGGGTGCTTTCTGGTGTTTTAAAAATGTATCCAAGTTTTAAAATTGTTACTTATGGAAGGATTCTTGTAACACTTAAAAAAAATCTACCATTATTAGAAATCCATAATCAACTTTTTACAGATTGGGAATAAAGCTTAGAAAGTTACATAGCTAATAAGCCCCAGAGTGAGAATTTTCAATAATTATATCTATCTAAAAATAAAGCTTGACTTTTCCTTGACATCCTTCTGAAATTTCTCTATTACATATTTAAAAGAACCGGAGTCTATTATGCCAATAAATATTTTAGTAAATAACATAAAAGTAGTATTAAATGCTTGTTTTCCAACTGCAAATAACCAGTTAACTGAAACCTGATCTTGTATTAATCTGCATTTCAGTAACGATGTGATTAAGTGGGATTATGATGTTTTATTGAATTAGGCTACAAAGGATGGAAATAAAAAATTATTTATAAAGTTGTTTTCAATAATATAGTTTAGCTTCCTACTTTCATATTTTACATTTAAGGGTAATAAAATAATTAATTCATCTTCTGACAACCCTCTTTAACACCTAATTCAAAATAAATCAACAAAATAGAAAGAAAACTAAGCAACAGGTATCCATTTGTCTTAGAAATAGAAAATACCTTCTTTTTCATCTGTCCCTGCAGATCTTCAGTCGCGTTAGTTAACTCTTCCACTTTTGCTACAGCAACTCTCAGCTCTAATTTGGCTTGCCTAAAAAATAAAGTAAATTAATAAACACTGTTTTCATAGACCACTAAGAATAAAAAATTAGAATAGAAATCTAAATTTGGTAAAATCAGTTCTAATTCTTGTGTATCGAAAATGCATCCATGGAATAAATTTTGGAAGATTCCTTTATTACTAATGAAAGCATGTAGAAGACACTAAAGAAGAAAAAATATAGTTGAATGGTGAAGGGTATGAAGTAGAGGTCATGAATGCTTTATTTGGGTAAATTATATTATATACCAAAGTAATTCAATAAATTTCTTGAAAAAGCACTTTATCATCTTGATACATTACCTAACAAGAGCTCCAGTGCACTAAGAAGGATATACTTAGGTCTATAATATCCTTATAGAGATGGAGATTGGACTTTCTATGAAAATGAACTTAAACTTCAATACCTTGATCATTCCATAGACACCAGAAGTTTGTATTATGTAAACACTTAACATAAATTAAAATATTTGTCCCACCATAATACAATGTTTATTTTCTTCAGAGACTGTATTGGCAACGAATGAAAAAGACAAGTTTTTGTGAACATTCTAACAGAATCAAGTAAGTTTCAGTATCTTCTTGACTCCTCATAGGAAATGATTTTAGAACAATAAGATAAGACTTTTTTAGACAGAAAAAATGATTTTTAATATCATCGTGATTTACCATTGAGTATAAAACACTTTGATTATCTAAAGAACATATTTTTTAAGAAGAAAAATATTTTAGTGTAGGAACTGTTCCCTATTTCTTAATTACATTTTATGTATGTATCTAAATGTAAATCATATTTGTGCTATAAAACTTACAGAAATTATTTGATGCAAAATTCACAAGTAAATGTTAATTCATTTCCTTTTGACTCTGTCTTTAAAACTGCATTACTTATATAGTGATAAATTTCCTACAATAGAAAATACAAATCTAATAATAGCTGAAAACATCTCAGGTAGTTATTAGGGCCAGGGACTGTTGTAAATGCTTTGCAGTCATCTCACTTGACACTCATAATAACCGTGAATTAAGACTACTACTATATCAAACTGAAGTAGAGGAGAGCAAGGTTGATAGAGGTTTACCAATATGCCCTAGGATTCACAATAAGTAATAAAACTACTATTTAAAGAGTCCCCTATGACAGACTGTCTACCCTCAAATGGTCCCAATAATATTTTATATGATGAGGCATTTAAGAAAATGTTTTGCTTTAAATTAACCAAGATTATAAAAAAAATCAAACAGGCCGGGCGCGGTGGCTCATGCCTGTAATCCCAACACTTTGGGAGGCTGAGGTGGGAGGATCACGAGGTCAAGAGATTGAGACCATCCTGGCCAACATGGTGAAGCCCTGTCTCTACTAAAAATACAAAAATTAGCTGGGTGGGCTGGCGTGCATGCCTGTAGTCCCAGCTACTTGGGAGGCTGAAGCAGGAGAATAGCTTGAACCCGGGAGGTGCAGGTTGCAGTGAGCCGAGATCACGCCACTGCACTCCAGCCTGGTGACAGAGCAAGACTCCGTCTCAAAGAAAAAACAAACAAACAAACAAACAAAAATATATTTTCTTCATTTGCAAAATGATTTGCCAAAGGAGAAAACAAAAACCACCTTATTTGTGGAAAATCTACGTCAGGCTGAGAGATAATTTTAGGAGTATATCTACAATCTAAATCAACAAATGATTCTACCAGTTATAAAATCCTATATACTTTTAAAGGAAAAACTTAAGGAATAATATATTTAAGTAGTAAGGATAAAACTGAGAAAACTCTGAATAAGCATAGCAACCACGCTGATTTGGTTTTCTTACCTTCAGAAAGGATAAAATATTGCTTGTTCTACTTGTTTCATGGGATTGCTGAACAAGTAAAAATAGATAATGTATATTAGAGTATCCTGTAAACTGTAAGCAAGATAAGGTCATAGTATGATCAAGGAAAAAAAAAAAAGAAAGAAAAAAAAAACCTGTTGGAGACACAGGAAGCAAGGTACAATGTGGAGAACACTAGAGGCAGGGACCCAGTTCCGTCACTAACTAGTAATATGCCTTACCGCAATTCACTTGACCATGCTGCACGTCTCAAAGACTTCATGTCCAACAACAGAGGTGGATTAGGCAATTTGCCAAGACCAAAATTCTATAATTAGATTCTTCCCTTATTTTAATCTAATTGGCCTGAGTCTATTTCTAAATTGTCTTTCAATTGTGTATTCCTTTTTCATTCTATGGCCCAAACTTTAGCTTCATTATCACTCATAATACTATTCCAATAGATTCCAAACTCATCTCTTCACTGATGGTCTCCTCTTTCGTTCATTCTTTATAATATATCTTATCTGTTAAAAAAGTTATCTAGTACTAAAAACTCCTATTTAACAATGATTCCTGGATTCCACACTTTTTGGCATAAAGTCTACATGCCCCTACATGGCATATAAGGCCAGTCAACATCTAACATCAAAGAGTCTCATCTCTTGCCAATTACCCCCATGTAATTTATATTCCAAGTATAATAAAACACTCATTCAGTGTTTCTTAAACACATCTTTGTTTCTTTTTTCACATGTTTGGTTGGACTAGTCTTCTCCTTCATTTTCTAACCAATTCCTTAAGTTTGACCTAGTTCAAAAGTCTCCCCATCTTCAAGTCTTCACTAATTTCCCCTTGGCGAAAACCCTATATCTCAATACTTATATAATACTTTATACGCTATTGATTGACTACACTGTATTATAATCAATACTATAGAGATTCTCCTTTATGGAACTGTGAGTTCATAAAAAATATACAATGTAAGATAATTAAAAGCAAGGATCACATCTTATTAATTTTTAAACCCTCAGGAGATAGCACAGTACCTAGGGCACAGGAGACAAGTCAATCTATCATAAATGAATGAGAGGGCAAAAAGAAAATGTGAGAAGAGGGAGGAGGAAAGGGAGAGGAGTGGGAGGGAGAAGGAGAGGGAGAGGGAGGGAGAGAGGGAGAGAGAAAGAGAGGGAGAGAAAGAGAAAGAGAATGTTACAAGTACAACTATATATTGATATTTTACCTAGATCTTGCATGCCCAATTTAATATTCATGTGTGAAAAATTCTAGAAAAATAATTTATGAACAATTATTCCAAATATATATTATCTCATATTCCTTTGAGATGAATCTCCTGCTACATAGGTAAAAAGAAAAAAAAATAGGCACTGGACTTAGACCTAATTTGGAAGTCATTATAAAAAAAATTCTGAAAACATTCATATTATATTATATTCACTAAAACACAAATACTATTTTTTTGGGGGCAAATAAGTAGTAGTTTTCCACATTGTTCCATAGAACAGTTAGAAAGTAAGTAAATAGTTCTTTTTATCTACTTTTGGCATGACAGGTTGAAAAAAATTCTAAAATAAAAGGCAGAAAGCCTGTCTTCTAGAACTGACTCTACAAACACAAAAGGTATGTGAACTGAGCCAATCACTTAACTTCTCTGAGTCTTAGTATCTATAAAATGGAGATAAAAACAGTTTTCCCATATAGTTCACAGAATTATAAAGTTCAAATAAGTTAATGCATATTAAAACATTTTATAAATTTTACTGTAGTTTATACAATGCAGCTACCATCGTCATTTTGTCTTTTTATTAGATTAAATAGTCAGGAACTGTGTAGTAAAGTATTAATTTACAGTTGGACTGGGAAAGCTCTGGGGATGCCTGAATGTCTAGCCTTGACTGTTAGCCAGTATATGAACAGCGGGATTTATGATGTGCTGTTTAAAGTATGAATCTCTTCCTGCAGCCTGCAAGTTGATTTGTTTACTGATGATTTTCACTGGGCATAACTAGATAGCCAGGCTAGGCTATGTGATCAGTGTGGCAAAAAAAAAAAAAAAAAAAAAAAAAAAAATGACCCTGATGGGAACTCCTGCCTGGAGCTCTCCTGAAGCCAAGATTCATTGCACAGATTCTTGGTGGCTCAAGGTGGAGACAAAGCATGTCTGTGTATAAATAAAGGCCCTAGGGTGCCTATGATTGAATGTGTCCTGGATGCTATATGCTTGCCTATGTTCTTTTTCTGGCTGCACAATATCCTTTGGCCTTTAAATAAAAGCCTTCTGTAAGTATGCCCTGTGCGGTCTTGTGAGTTCTTTTAAATATTCACGCTTTTAAAATTTTTGAAGGAACTAAAAAAATAATTCTAATATTATTTTATGAAGAAACTCAATAATTACGTTTATACTATTTACATGCAAATGTTTTAGATACATGTCTCCCTGTGTATGTAATTTTATAAAAGTTAAAAACAGTTTAACAAAAAAATTTTGATTTAAAAAAAACACAACTAGTTAACTATTAACAATCTTGATGTCATAACTACCCAAGGATTTTACTTTTGCTTCAAATAAATATTCTAAAAAGCACATTACTTTATTTTCAGGTATGTTTGTTAATCCACTTTATATTCCTGGGATTTTTCATTAATGTATTTTTTCATTGCTTATGATATTAAACACATTTGAATGACAACTTATTTATTATTATCATTTTTTGAGACAGAGTCTGGCTCTGTCGCCCAGGCTGAAGTGCAGCGGCACGATCTCGGTTCACTGCAAGCTCCGCCTCCAGGATTCATGCCATTCTCCTGCCTCAGCCTCCTGAGTAGCTGGGACTACAGGCGCCCACCACCACACCCGGCTAAGTTTTTGTATTCTTCAGTAGAGGCAGGGTTTCACCATGTTAGCCAGGATGGTCTCGATCTGCTGACCTTGTGATCCACCTGCCTCAGCCTCCCAGAGTGCTGGGATTACAGGCGTGAGCCACCGCACCTGGCCGACAACTTTTAAAAAAATAAAACTTCGTTAAGCAAAATGTAATCAAGTATAGCATAAAGGATAGCATATAATACTAGATTTATATTATACCATCAATTTGGACAGAAATTAAAATGCTTTAATTATCAATACACTTTTTTGAGACTTAACATCAAGTACAATGAGTCTATTTTAAGACAAATTTTTGTTTCTTCCTGCACTCTCATACAAAGGGAATCCTAGAAATGTTTATAATACCTTTTTTGCATACAATGAAAACTGGTAAGATTTTGAGAGATATAAAAGCTAATTTTGCTGATTTGATATTCTTAATTTTTTCCTCTTTAAAACAGAAAAATGCATACGTTAGGTAATTTAATAAGGACTTTCGTAATTATCCAGTATAATAAAGCTGATCATTTACACTTAATAGCTTTAGAAAATCCTGAAACATAATTTTAGACAAAGTTCTAAACTTTTAAAATCACTACTGCTTTTAGGAAACCGAGTAAGTACCAAAACTGAATAACGTTTTATTTCAATGTTTTTCCTCTTCCCAGTCTTTAGTGGCAGTCTAATAATGAAACCCATTCAAGGCAGAGGCATTCTGAAGAAATTCTGAAAGCAATGGATATTATAATCTATACATTGAGCTAACAAAACTTTCCAAAATAGTGGCTCTTCAGTTTTTAAATACACTATTTGTGTATTATTTATAGAAACTTAAAGTTAACTCAAAATTATACATAGTTTTAGGTAATTCAAAATTCTAATTTTTATGTTAGATATAATATTCTATGATACCAGTAGTAGTGTCCATACTTTGTGTGTACGAAAGTGAGCTTTTTGCAACTAATATGCATAGGCTTTTTCACTTCATATATGGATAGGCTCAATCTGAGACTTATTCAGAATGTCTGCAGGCAATACTTGGTCATCTCTGTTTTTCAGAATCTCTATAGGGGATTCTGATGTATATTCACTGTCTTAGATTTTATAAAATAACTACAGAATTCACAATTTACTCTTTTGTAAACAATGATTACAAGTATAGTCTTAGAGTCATGTAACTTTGGGTAACACTGACAAAGTGCAGAAAACATTAATTCATACTCTATTATTGATCAGACTATCGAAATCTCTTATTCAACAGACATGCTTACAACATGTTTACTTCATGCCTGCAATGTTTGAGGTGCTGCAATAATGTGGTACAAAATACACAAAGGGTTTTTCTCCTTCACAGATGATCATATCTACCCTACCCAATTTAAACTTTCAGCTCCATAATGTAATTATAGCGCTATAGTAATCTTGAGGAGGGCCACAAAGCAAGCATATGTTAAGTAACACAAAAGATTAAAATAAAACATTATGATTCTGAGTATGCAGCACATTTACATTTAGCTGGGAGAATACCGAAGTGAGAGGTATTTAAAGCAAGAATTGGCAGAGGAATTATATATCTCACAAGAAGAGATAGAGAAAGCTTTAGGAAAAAACAAGATAAGCACAAGCATAAAGGTAGGTAAGTGTAGGACTTATTTATAGAAGATGAGAAATAAGACTGTAAAGGCCATGGGGACTACAATGTCAATGTCCTTAATTGACAGTTATCTGTATCAATTTAGAGGCAAGTGGGGAACTGCACCAATAATGGTATCAGAGTTGCACTTTAGAAATTTAAACCTGACATTCGTAAAAAATAGACTAGAATGATAGTTCTCTCTCTGTAACCAATATGTTATAATAAATGAGCAAGAGGGAGGAAAAGTCTAAACCAGAGTGATGACAACAATATTGAGAGAGATGGTGTAGGTTTCACAAAGATAATTTAAGGGATTCCATGCATTCATACTTTGAACAAATATTTATTGAATGCTTATAATATGCCCGACACTGTGAATATAATTTGGACATGTTGGCTTTAAGAGCTGGTGGCTCATCAGTTTTTTGTTTGTTTTTCCTGTATTTCAGGAGTCCTAAAGTTATTTTACTGAGCACCTACATGTACCATACCAAGCGCTGTCTATTGAGCAGCTACATGCACCATACGAAGCACTGTCATCAGCACTGGTGATGCAGTGGTAAACAAGGAAGATAAAGCCCCTGTCTCATAAAGTTCATATTGTAATGGAGGGAGACAGGCAATAAGCATTTCAATAAATCAGGTAATTAAAGAAAGTGACAATGTTATAAAGAAGATGATACAGGGAAATAGGAAAGACATGGGTCATCAGGGACATCTATGGTAGAAATATCTGAGCTGCGACCTAAAGGGTGATGATGAAAACTGAAGGAAATTTAGGGTAGAAGAATTACAGGCAAAGATAATTAAGAATAAATGAAAGAATATGAGAAAAACAAAGAAATGACAATTAAGCCGGAATGCATCACAGAGAAAAAAGTGTAAGATAAAGTCAGAGAGGAAGTTTAGAGGTCAGATCACATAAGAGGCCTTCTGGATATAGTAGGAATTTTGGAATGTGTTCCAATTGCAATGAAAATCCACTGGAGGGTCTGAAGCAGGTAAATGATGTGATATATTGTGTGGAGAATGAATTGCAGTGGAGTAAGAGTGAAAGCAGGTAGACCAGAGAAAAGGGTACTGCAAACAAGAGACAGTGGGGTAGAGGTGATATTGATGATGAGTGGATTTGCGATCATCTATACATAGAGCCAACAGGAGCAGACATAGAGATGAAGCAACAGAGAGCAAGCAAGCAAAAATTCTGAGGTTTGATGATGGCATTAGCTACTGAGATGGGGAGGCCCTCTACTCCTTCATAGCCATTCTGCTTTTATAGGTTTAAATTCTGAGGTACCATGTATAAGATTTCTTTTTTTTTTTTTTTAAAGTTTACTGTTAAAAAATAAAAAGTTTGAAAACCACTGACCTAGCAATTCAATTATGGAAATCAACAAAGAGATCAAGGTCAGAGGTGTATACTTGGGAAACGTTATTGAGCTGAAAGTTTGAATTGGGCAGGGTAGATATGATCATCTATGAAGGACAGAAATTGAGTCACATGGTTAGAAATCTAAGAAATGTATACTTTTCATAGGTAGGATAAGGAAATGGGGGAAGCAAAAGAAGAAGAAGAAGAAAAAAAAAAAGCAACAAAAGTCAGAGAAGAAATCATGGCATAAACACAAAAGTCCTGGTAGAGAAATGTTCAAGAAAGGTAGAAAAAAATCATCCGTTAAGGAAAATCAACAACCAAGGAGAATGAGGGAGGCATTTTTAAGGCATAAAAGGTACCAGTAATTCTTGAGGAGAAGAATAGATAGGTGGGGCTAATCCAAACTGAAGAAAACTCCAAAGAGTGATTATAATAAATACAGATTCTTCCAAGCAACACCAAAGAATGGGAAGAGGAAAGTATCTGAGGACTCATCAGGGAGGTCTATACATCTGAGGTCTTAAAAGAACCCTGCAAAAGAGAAACTAAGATTTCAAAACGAAAAGAATATAACTGAAACATACAGAAGGGAACAGAAAGAATTTGGGATTGTACAGTTGGCAAGAAATGGGGGTACAACATAATAGAAAGAGGAGAAAGAAAGAAATGGTTACTCTGGTCGTAGAAATTACAGCAGCAACAAAAAAAGGCAGATTTCCCAGGTCTGGGAGTTAAATAATCCACTATTTATTACAATGTTAATACCAACTCCCAAATCTACTAGCAGGTAATTTGTAAATATTGTATATCCTACCTACAGAGGTTGGATACTAAAGTAGAAGGGAAGTGGGCAAAGACAGTAAATTATATTACATTGCAACCCTGCAAGGAAGGTAACTGCATTTTCATTATAGTAATGAGAAAACTGAAGTCCATGCAGTTAAACAACCTACCCAAGTCACCAGTAAATGGCTGCTTTAGTCTGAGTATCTGTGTCCCTGCAAAATTCATATGTTGAAATCTCATATAAATACAACCTTCATATAACTCTCAATGTAATGATATGAGGTGGGGTCTTCTGGGAGGTGATTAGGTCATGATAGCAGTGCCCTCGAAAATGGGATTAGCGCCCTCATAAGAGAGGCCCAAGGGAGGCTTGTTTGCCCCTTTTACTGCGTGAAGACAAAGAGAGAAGGTGTCATGTATAATCAGGAAACAGCCCCTCACCAAACCCCAAATCTGCCATCTTCTTAATTCTGAACTTCCTGGCCTCCGGACTGTAATAAATATATTTCTGTTGTTTATGAGCTTTTCAGTATGTGGCATTTTGTTATAGCAGCCCCAATGGATTAAGACAATGGCAGAGCCAGAATAAAAAACTAGAGCTGACTTCAAAGCCTATGCTTTTTAAATTTCATACCAGACAGAACCACATTTTTAAAGATAGGTAGAATAATGTAGAGTATTTGCAAAAGAAAGTTATAAACATCAATTAAAATAAATTTTGACAGAAAACAGTCATCTACTCTTAGAGGCAAAAGTTCTGAACGATGATGTTATGTATTTGTTTTATTCTTGCCAGAACCCCAAACAAGAAATGTTAATATTAATTAACTGTGGCTAAGGTTCCACTCTTGACTAGTGTGTTCTAAAAGTCTAATAATCAATCTTGTTACTGTCTCTTAAAGATTGAGAGGAAAAAAAAAAAATATATTGAATAAAGGTGACAGTAATCCCTTTAAATAACATTAAAGTAAAACAGTGTGAAGAAATAGAAAACTGACAGCAAAGCCCTACTCCTTATCTTAAAACCTGTTTTCCATGCTCAGAAAACTAGCTGCCAACACATAAGGAACTGTCTGGCAATTCTATGACTAAGCACATCTGCTCAGGGCCATTTCTCACATGGGATTGTTTCCAAGACACACTATGAATTAAAACTAGTGATCCATGAATTCCAGATTTCCATAGCATTTTTATAATAGAAGACACAATATTATTTAAATTGGAATATGAAACATCTGAGAAAAATATGTTATCTCAGCTAAAATAAAACTATTACCCGGCAAAAGTACATGTCTTTTAAAAAAGTAAGATAGTATATAAAAATTATCAGCACATACATTTTTAAAGAAAAAAATATGCATTTGTAAAAAAGATTAAAATGAACACAATGAATGTATACAAACTGTGATTTATATAATTTACCTTTTCAGATTTAATATGATAGAGCAATACTAAGAATTGCATTCCTATCACATCAGCTCTAATGCTCTTCAATGAAGCCACTTATATATAAGTAATTTTGCTATCATATTTTAAAGATGTTCTGGATTTTATTTCACATTTAAATATAGAGAAACCACTAAACATAAAAAATATTTAAGGCTCTAGCACCCAGTCAAACTTTGAGATTATTGGTAATAAAAACATTTAAAAGTTAATATAGCTTAAAGCCTGGATCTATAATGAGAAACACTAAAAATCTTTTAAATTCATTGTGCAAAGCTTCTATTAATTATATTAAAATGATTTTTTTCAGGTGTGTTGTTTTGGAAATCCAACTTCTAAGTGGTCACACATTTCTGTGTAGCTGAAGGAGACAAAATATAATTTTTAAAAATGACAGTTCAAGAAAACAATTGTGCCCTGAGAGGTCAAAGAGCAAAGGACGCAGATAGAAAATCTGCATGAATAAATTAGCTTTGTCTCTCCAATAAAGTGCAATTTAATTATTTAATTAACTGACTCACTCACTCAAGTATTTTTTTGAGCACCTGCCATATGTCTAGTACTGTGCTAGATGATGGCAAGATAAAAATCACCAAATCATAATCCATTCCTTCCAGGGGCTCAAAGACTAGTGTAGAGAGATGGATTTGTAAACAATAAAGTGTTAAAAATGCTGTGACAGTGTAAGATATCAGATCTAACCAACTGCATCTTGCTTCTAACCTCCAAACTCTCTTTGTCCATTCCTGGGCATAGGCTGAATTAGCCTTGGGAAGGAATTTAGTTTATAGTTTAAATAGCCCTTCCCAAAAGCTACACTGTTCTTGTAAAATGAATGAAAGGCCCCGAGCCACCAAGTTAGGATGAGAGGGGCTGGAATTCTAAATATTACCAGCCATTTAGTCTGGAGGTCTTAAGATTTGCAACTTCCCCAATTACTCTTGAAGATAACATTACTATTGTAAACCTAAGATTGTTCTTTTAAGATGTCTTTCCAGGTTTTTGCATTTCTGACAACCGGATGGCCCCACCTGGACCAGCCAACCGGTTCTGTGGCCCCTACTCAGGAACTGACTCAGCGTAAGAGGACAGCTTCGAGTCCCTGTGATTTCATCCTTGAGCCAATCAATCAGCACTCCTGACTCACTGGCCCCTACCCGCCAAATTATCCTTAAAAACTCTGATCCCTGAGGGTTTTCGGGGAGACTGATTTGAATAATAATAAAACTCTGGTCTCCCGCCAAAAAAAAGAAAAAGAAAAAGAAAAAAAATGCTGTGACAGATGTATGTGCAGTCTACAGTTGAGGCACATAGGAAGAAGGCATGTTTGGTACTACAGGAGACTCAAGCTGAGTAATTTGTCAAGTTGAATAATTTGGATTATATCCTATAGGTATTTAGTAACCATTGAAGGAGAGTGACATGATCAGACATATTTTAGAAAGATCACTTTGATAACAGTATGAAAAAGGAAGATGGAGGCAGTAAGCTAATTTAGAGGTTACAGCTGTAGCTCAGATGAGAAAGTAATGAAGTGAAAGATCAGAGAGATATTTATAAGGTAGAGTTGGGACAGAAAAGAATTTATGATGTCTCCTAGTTTTCTGAATCAGGAATTGGATGGTACAATTCACGAATATGGATAAAAGATTTGAGAGATAATGATAAGGTTAGTTTGGAGCCTGCTGCTTTTCAGGTGTCTCTGAGCCATGTGGGTAGAGAGAACCAGGAGAACTTCGAGCTAGAAAAATTTAATGAGATCTCATCCTCATAGAAACTGTCGAAGCTACAAAAGTGCGCATGAGATGAAATGGGTGAAATTAAAATAACTTTGAGGCTATCACATTATACATAAACTTATTATAAAGACTGTTTCTACCCTCAGAGCATAGATGTACATTTTTAAGTTCTCAATGAATATAAAATAAATTGATTTGACAAATTATAGGCTCCTTATATGAAGATAATATCTATGTCTGTTAATGAGATAAGTCCTTAGTGGCTAAGTTATTATTATTTTGAGATGGAGTCTTGCTCTGTTGCCCAGGCTGGAGTACAATGGCACAATCTCAGGTCACTGCAATCTCCGCTTCCTGGGTTCAAGCAATTCTTCTGTCTCAGTCTCCCGAGTAGCTGGGATTATAGGTGCCCACCACCACGCCCAGCTAATTTTTGTATTTTTAGTAGAGATGGGGTTTCACCATGTTCGCCAGGCTGTTCTCAAACTCCTGACCTCAGGCGATCCACCCACCTTGGCCTCCAAAAGTGCTGAGATTACAGGCTTGAGCTACCATACCTGGCCAGCTAAAATTATTTTTAACAAATATTCTGATGATGCTACTCTGATGAAACGTTAATAAGGAACCCATACAAATGCTTTACTTAATCTTTTTTTTTTTTTTTTGAGACGGAGTTTCACTCTTGTTGCCCAGGCTGGAGTGCAAAGGTGTGATCTCAGCTCATTGCAACCTCTGCCTCCCAGGTTCAAGTGATTCTCCTGCCCCAGCCTCCCTAGTAGCTGGGATTATAGGCATGTGCCACCAAGTTCGGCTAATTTTGTATTTTTAGTAGAGACGGGGTTTCTCCATATTGGTCAGGCTGGTCTTGAACTCCCGACCTCAGGTGATCCGCCCGCCTCAGCCTCCCAAAGTGCTGGGATTACACGCGTAAGCCACAGCGCCCGGCCACTACTTAGTCTTTATAGTACATCCTTTTAAAAGATAACATTGGTTATTCCTAAAAATATATAATAAAGGACAATCTTTCCCTTCGAAGACTTTACAAGGCAGGCATAAAATCTAAGCACATGAGAGTTGGAAAATAATTATCATCATAACTCAGTTGGATATATATTATAAATAAATATATAAGACAAAAAAGCACCTCTGGAAAAACAGTATAAATCTAAGTTTAAATGAATAAATACTGAGTAGGTTCACAAGAATAAAAGAGTAAAAATCTGGTAGAATGAATGAGATAAGTCTTTTGGGAGACGGCAAGTTTTAGCTAGGTTTAGAAAATTATAAATTTTCTGAGAAACAGAATGATCTAAGGCAAAAAGGAGGTTACCAAAAGTTTTTCTGAGAAACAGCAATATGACTACTTTTCTGTATAACTGGAGGGTTAAGGAAGATCAGGTGAATGAAGGTTCTTAAGAAAATAGGCTGAAGAGTTTTATCTACTATGACAAGGTATCACCCAAAACTCTCAAAATGAAATATGATTAAAGCTTTAATTATAAATTCACATGGTTTTAACTTTTTTGCACCACACTATCAGACAACAAATGAAATTAATATGTTTCAGTATAAGCACAAACTTAAACAACTCTAGTGCTTAAGCAGTTTCTAATTTAGTTATTCTTGGCATGGTTACATAGAGCATCTCAAAACCTAAATTCTGGTAATGTCAATATGCCCATCATTCAGAATCTGTCATACTTGAAAGCAACACCCTCTTCCCTAAAAGAAGCATCTGTTTATCCTTATGTTCCTTCAAATCTGTGGCAGGAAAAGCAAGTATAGTTTTATGTATACAACTCTGAACTGCTTAATGTTAAGCTATGGAATACTGTCAGTAAATATTATGGCAAAGTTGCTCATGGACAATTAAACACTTAAGACATTTTAGGCTTTGGAAAACTGCAACTAGTTTTATCAATCTCTAAACTCAATGTATAATCCTTAGGCCCTAATGTCCACGCTAAATGATCTTCCAGGCAGATGTCAAAAATCAAAATATCTACTCATCATACTTTTTCCCCCCAATCAACTCTCCTACTTAACTTCCCTACTGCTGTGCATACTGTCAGAGAGCTAGGCTTAGATGCTCACTAGATTAGTAGTTGCAAGATGTGAGTTCTAATTTGGCTTTTCCATGAATTCGTTGTGCAACTCTGGACAAGACAAATAGTTTCTAAGCCTTTGGTTCACTTTGAGTTTTCTATAAAATTAGGAAGTTAAACTAGATGAACATTAACATACCTTCTAGCAATAAAATTTCACGATTCTTCCCCTGTCCTTTAGTCCAATATTATGAAGTTCGGCCCATTTTTCCTATATAGATTTTTTATATGCATTTTTATTCTCTATTTCCATTACTATAATATGATTGTAGGTCTTTATGAACCAGTTTCCTTACTCATCCTTCCAGGATCTCTACCTTCTAATTTATCCTAAGTATGCCAAAAATCTTATATTCTTTTTTTCCTTCTACTCTTTTCTTAACCTTGAATGCAGAGTTGAACTTTTACACTATTCACTCCATGACCTATTATCATTATCAGCTGTAAAAGATGTTTTCATTTGTTTATTTTTGTTTTTTGCTTATTCCCAATCCCTTTCTCATTCTCCTCCATTTCATAAGTTCACATAAAAATGTGATATGCCCTCAGATATACACATTTACTGGTAAAACATATATTGTTATTACAAGCATGTGTTTTATGCTAGAGATCCATATATTTTACTTTTTAAATATAAACATTGTTTTCTAGTTCTACCCATGATGCTGTAACTACATCTTTTCATGTAAATATGTGTTTCTAAATAATGCACAGTATTTCACAGGATGTAATTACCACATTTTACTGTTCATTCCCTTAGTTACAGATACCTAGGTTGTCTTCAATTCTCTACTTCCACAAATAGCCTCATTCCACAGAGACAATCATTAACTTGAAGTAAGGATACATAATTTCTGGGAATGGTACTTTATTCTCTTGTAATGCACACACACATACACTACATATATATGTAATAGACATATAATTTTTACTATATATTATGAATATATATTGATATATCCATATACATATATCAATGATCAATACACACTATTGTTTAAAACATTTAAACTGTATCGCACTGTAATTTTTTGGCCTCGTTATTACACTCCACATTTTTACATTGATTGCTGAGTATGAAGTAGTATCACGTTTTTTACTTGCATTTTCCTGATCGCTGTAACTTTTGAAATGCTTATTCATATCCTTTGCCTAATTTTTGATGAGTTAATTATTCTTATTGATACTTAATCAGTTAATGTGTCCTTAACACTAATCTGTTGTCAGTTACAATACATGCACTGTAAATGTCTTCTCACAGACTATGAGTTGTCTTTTCATTTGACTTACATTGTTTTTGTAACAGAAGCCTAATATTTTAACATATTTAAGTAAAGAAATCTTTTCCTTTTTGCCTTGTATATAAATCTTTTGTTTTTTTCATGATAGGCTAATTTTAATTTTTGTAGAGATGGGGTTTCACCATGTTGGCCAGGCTGGTCTCAAAATCCTGACCTTAGGTGATCTGTCTGCCTCGGCCTCCCAAAGTGCTGGGATTACAGGCAGAAGCCACTGCGCCCAGCCTAAATCTTGATTAAGAAGTATTTCTCTAAGGAGAGGAAGCAGAGCAAGATGGCTGAATAGAACTCTCCAACAACTGTTCCCCTGCAAAAATACCAAATTGAATGACCACTCACATAAGAAAGCATCTTCATAAGAACCAAAAAATCATGTGAGTGATTACAATACCTGGTTTGAACATAGTATCAAGGAAAGAGGTACCGATGAGTGTAGGAAAGACAGTTTTTCATTACCTATACAAACTGCCCACAATCCCAAGCAGTGCAGAGTGGACAGATAATTTGTGTGCTAGAGGGAGGGTGAAGTAAGTGTTGAACTTTGCATTAGAACTCAGTGCTGTCCTGTCACAGTAGAACACAACACAGGCTAGAATTCCACCAGCACCCATGGAGAGACCATTTAGACCAGCCCCAAACCAGAGGGGAATTCACCGTCCCAGTGGGAGGAAACCAAGTCTCTGCTGCCTTCACTACCACTGACTAAAGTAGCCTGGGCCTGGAATAAATTTAAGTGGTAGTCAGGCCACAAGGACTGCAGTCCTAAGGCAAGCCCTGGTGCTGCACTGGTCTCAGAGGCAGTGCACTTAGGGTACAACCCAGTGTGACCAGCAGTGGCAGCCAAGGGATTGCCTGTGTCATCCCTTCCCAAACTCCAGGCAGTACTGCTCCAAAGAGACTCTTTCTGCGTGGGGAAAGGGGAAGGAAGAGTATAGAAGACTGTGTCTTGCAACTTGAATACTAGCTCAGCCACAGTAAAAGCACCAAGCAGATTTCTGAAGTCCCAGATTCTAGATTTTTGCACCTGAATGGGTTTCTAGACTCACTCTGTGCTAGAAGAGAATCCACTCCTCTAATGGGATGCACCCCATCCTGGCAGAATTCACCCCCTGCTAACTGAAGTGGTCCTGGGCCTTGAATAAACATCAGGCAGTGGTGGCTGCAGGCCTTGGGTTAGCCCCAGTACCGTACTGGTCTGCAGGGATTCAGGTGTGACTCTGTGTAGTGCTAGCTGTGAAAGCCATGAGAATGGCCACGTCACCTCTCCCCAACTCCAGACAGCACAGTGCACAGAGAGACTCCTTCTGATTGTGGAAGGAGTAAGAGACTTTGCCTGGTTACCCAGGGAATTATCCCTCATCTTACCGAAGTCTAGCAAGTCTGTGTATGCAGGAGGATCTAAGAGCTGCAGCATTCCTAGGCTTCGAGTCCTTAGGAATCCTTACGAATTCCTAAGGACTCGAAGCCTAGGAATGGTTCTGAAATGGCTTCTGCAATGTTCTGAAATGGCTGCAATAATTGCAGGCTTAGGTCACAACACTCAATCTCTTTTAGATTCGTGGAAAGCCCACTCAAGAAGGAAGAATACAAACAAGCCAAGACTGCAAAAATTATAATAAATACCTAACTCTTCATTGCACAGATACCAATGAGCCTCCACAAGTACAAAGAACATTCAGGAAAAACATGACCTTACCAGATGAACTAAATAAGGCACCAGTGTAACCAATCCTAGAGCGACAGAAATATGTGACCTTACACACAAGGAATTCAAAGTATTAATTGCTGTTTTGGGGAAGCTCAACAAGTTTCAAGATAACAGAAGGAATTCAGAATCCTGTCAGAAATTTGACAGAGACTGAAATAATTTTTTAAAAGTCATGTAGAAATTCTGGAGTTGAAAAATTCAGTTGAAAAACTGACAAATGCATCACTTTCTCAAAAGCAGAACTGAACAACTAGAAGAATCCATGAGCTTGAAGACAGGCTATACGAAAATACACACTCAGAGGAGAAAAAAAGAATGAAACATGCCTACAATATCTTTAAAACAGTCTTAAAGGGGCAAATCTAAGAGTTACTGGTCTTAAAGAGTATGTACTAAGAGAGATGATGTAGAAAGTTTATTCAAAGAATAATAACAGAGAACTTTCCAAACTCACAGAAAGATATGAATATCCAGGTACAAGAAGGTCAAAGAACACCAAGCAGATTCAAACCAAATAAGACTACTTCTGGACATATAATAATCAAAGTCTCGAAGGTCAAGGATAAAGGATCTTAAAAGCAGCAAGAGAAGAGAAGCAAATAATATGTAAAAGAAAAACTGTCCTTCAAACATAGAGGAGAAATTAAAACTTTCACAGAAAAAAAAAAAAAAAAAAAGCTTATGGAATTTGTCAACACCAAACCTGTCTTACAAGAAATGTTAAAGGGAGTTCTTCAATCCAAAAGAAAAGGATGTTCATTAGTAACAAGATATCATCTGAAGATATAAAACTCACTGGCAACAGTAAGTACACAGACAAATACAGAATAGTCTAACTCTGGTCAGACACCTTTAATTCTAATTGTGATGTATAAACCACTAATACCTTTCGTCAGAAGACTAGAAGACAGACTTACCAAAAATGATAAATACTACAACTTTTGAAGAGATAGACAATATAAAATATACATAAATAGAGACAACAAATCAAAAAGCAGTGGAGATGAAGTTAAAGTGTGGAGTTTTAAATTCTCTTTGCTTATTTTTCTTTATAATCAGAGTTAAGTTGTCGTCAGTTTAAAACAATTGGTTATAGTATTTGCAAGCCTCATGGTAACCACAAAATAAAAACTATAATAGATACAAAAAAAATCTGAAAAGCCAAGAAATTAAAATCTACTACAAGAGAAAGTCACTTTTACACAAAGGAAGACAGAAAGGAAGGGAGGACCAACAATACAATCCCAGAAAAAAAGTAACAAAATGGCAGTAGTGAGTCCTTACCTATTACTAATAACACTAAATGTAACTGGACTGAATTCTCAAATAAAAAAAAAGTAGCTGAATAGAAAAAAAATAAGACCTAATCATATACTGCCTACAAGAAACTCATTTCATCTATAAAGACACCCAAAGACTGAAAATATAGGAAATATTTTCAATATTTCCATGCAAACAAAAACCCCAAAAGAGCAAGCGTAGCTATACTTACACCAGATAAAATAGATTTCAAGACAAAAATTGTAAAGAGAGTCAAAAATGTTATTATATAATGATAAAGGGGTCAATCCCACAAAAGGATATAAGAATTATAAATACATATGTACTCAATGCTGGAACATCCACATATATAAAGCAAATATTAAAACTAAAGATAAAGTTAGACACCAATAAAATAATAGCTGAGAACTTCAACACCCCTCTTTCAGAACTGGACAGATAATCTACATAGAATATCAACAAAGAAACATTAGATTCAATTTGTACTATAGACTATATTGACCTAACAAACATTTACAGAGTATTTCATCCAACAGGTGAAAAATACACGTTCTTCTTCTCAGTATATGAAACAGTCTCAAGGACAGAACATATATTAGGCCATAAAACAAGTCCCCAAAATTCAAACAAACTGAAATTATATAAAGTATCTTTTCTGACTACAAAGGAATAAAACTAAAATTCAGTAACAAGAGGAACTTGAAACAACACAAACATAAGGAAATTAAACAATATGCTCCTGAATGACCATTGAGTCAATTAACCAATTTAGAAGGAAATTTAAATATTTGTTAAATAAAAATAGAAACAATGTATCACAACCTACAGATACAGCAAAAGCAGCACTAAAAGTGAAGTTTATAGTAATAGACACCTCCATCAAAAAGTAGAAAAACTTCAAATAAACAACCTAAGGATATTTATTAAACAACTGGAAAAGCAAGAGAAAACCAAACTTAACATTAGTATAAGAAATAATAAAGAGCAGAGCAGAAATAAATAAAATTCAGACTAAAAAATACAAAAGATAAATGAAAAAAAGTTGTTTTTTTAAGACAAACAAAATCAACAAATCTTTAGCCAATCTAAAAAAAAAAAAAAAATACAGAAGACTCAGGTAAATAAAATGAGATGAAGAAGGAGATATTACAACTGAAACCACAAAAATTCAAAATATCATTAGAAACTATTATGAAAAACAATATGCCAATAAATTAGAAAATCTAGAAGAAATGAATAAATTCCTAGAAACATCCGACCTACCAAGATTTAACCATGAAGAAATACAAAACTTGAACAGACCAATAACAAATAAAGAGATAGAAGCGGCAATAAAAAATCTCCCATCAAAGAAAAGACTGGGACTTGATGGCTTCATTGCTGGATTCTATTGAACATTTAAAGAAGAACTAATACCAATCCTACTCTAACTATTCCAAAAAATTGTGAAAGGAATACTTCCAAACTTATTCAGTATCACCCTGATACCAAAACCAGACAAAGACACAGCACAATAAGGAATGCTATACGCCAACATCTCTGATGAACACAGATGAAAAAATCCTCAACAAAATATTAGGAAACTCAATTCAACAACATATTAAAGAGATCATTCTTCATGATCAAGTGGGATTCATCCCAGGGATGCATGGATGGTTCAATACGTGAAAATCAATAAATGTGATATATCAACAGAACAAAAGACAAAAACCATATGATAATTTCAATTGATGCTGAAAAAGCATTTGATAAAATTCAACATCCCTTTTTGATAAAAACTCTAAAGAAAACCTGGGTATAAGAGAAACATATCTCAACACAGTAAAAGTAATGTATGACAAACCCACAGCTAATATCATACTGAATGGGGAAAAACTGAAAGCCTTTCTGCTAATATCTGGAACAAGACAAGGATACCTACTTTCACCACTATTATTCAACACAGTGTAAGAAGTCCTAGCCAAAATAGTTAGACAAGAGAAGGAAATAAAGGGCACCCAAATTGGAAAGGAAGAAGTCAAATTATCCTTGTTCGCAGATGACATGATCTTATATTTAGAAAAACCTAAAGATTCAATCAAAAAAACTATTAGATTGGATAAATTAAGTAAAGTTGCCACATACAAGATCACCAAACAAACAAAAATCAGTATTATTTCTATATGCCAACTGAACAATCTGGGAAAAAAAAAAAAAAAAAACAAAACCAAGAACTTTACAATAGCTACAAATAAAACAAAATACTCACGAACAAATAACCAAAGAAGTAAAAGAAACCTAAAAGAAAACTATTAAACTTTGATGAAAGAAATTGAAGATGACACAAAACAATGGAAAGATATTCCATGTTCATGAATCGGAAGAATTAATATTGTTAAAGTATCCATAGTACCCAAAGCAATCAAATCTATAGATTAAATGCAATCAAAATACCAATGACATTCTTTACAGAAATAGAAAAAAATCCTAAAATTTAAAGGGAACCAAAAAAGATATAGGATAAAGCAATCCTCAGCAAAGAGAACAAAGCTAGAGGCATCACATTAACTGACTTCAAATTACACTACAAACTTACAGTAAACAAAACAGAATGGTACTGGCATAAAAACAGACACATAGATGAATTGAACAGACAGAGAACCCAGAAATAAATCAATGCATTTACAGTCAATGCATTTTCAACCCCTATTTCTCGCCATAAACCCAAATCAAATCAAAATGTATCAAAGACTAAATCTAAGACCTGAAACTATGAAACTACTAGAAGAAAACGTCAGGGAAACACTCCAGACATTTGTATGGGTAAAGATTTCTTGAGGAGGACTTCAAAAGTACAGGCAACCAAAGCAAAAATGTACATACGGGATCATATCAAGCTAAAAAGCTTCTGGACAGCAAAGGAAACAGTAAGTAAATGAAAAAACTCACAGAATGGAAGAAAATATTTGTAAACTACCCACTGGACAAGGGATTAATAACCAGAATTGGAATATATAAAGAGCTAAAACGACTCAAGAGGAAGAAAAAGAACAAATAATGGGCAAAATATCTGAATAGTCATTTCTCAAAAGAAGACATACAAATGGACAATAGGTATATGAAAAAATGCTCAAATGATTTGTGGGTTCCCCATTCGTGGGTTCAACCAATTGCAGATTGAAAATATTTTTAAACAATAAAAATAATCAAAATCAGATTATTTAAAGTATATGGGAAGATGTGCATAGGTTATATATAAATACTATGTCATTTTATATAAGGGACTTGAACATCTGTGTATTTAGAGGTCTGACTGTGTATCACAGTTATCTCCTAATAATCTTGGTTTCAGTTTCTTCCCATCCTAACAGATCATACACACAAAAAGATATTGACAGAAGCTTAACAAAAGGAAGGAAAAAAAAAAACACCCATAGGGAAAATTACAGCATCATCAGCTCCCTTGAAGAAAAATAATTAACAATGAAATAATGAAACTCATTTTTGAAAATACCTAAGTTTTTTTCGGAGTTGTTCGATCATCACACTTTGTTCAGTTACTGTTTTCAGAAACTGTTGGTTAGTCTGCCACGAGAAAAATAAAAGTATCAGTATTAGAATATTTAATAACCGTATCTTTAAAGATGACACATCAGACATACAAGTAGAAAAAAAATTTAGTGAGATTTATGATAATGATTAGAGTTTTTGAGGGTAAAATGTAACGTTGGCCTTCTTTCCTTGCCTTTATTACTTCATTGGATACCTGTTTCACTTGAAACTACCTACACATGCATTCCTGTCTTATGGCTTTCTTTGGCTATCTGAATCTCTTTTGCTCATCTATCCAACTGTGCATAAATCTATAAGTGTTACAGAAATAATGTTCCACCCTGTTCTGAGCAGCCTGACATGTCTGAAGGGAACTGGCACATAAAAGACCCAAACTCCCTTCTTGCATGGGTGAAGTAACTCTGAGGCTTGTGTTCTACACTGTCTTTCAGAATTCATTAAGTTTTAGTTACTCACAGTGTTAACTTCCTTAATTTTAAAAAGCCTTTTATTGGCTGTCTTCTCTTCTCTTTGGTACCACTTCCCCACCTTCTTAGTGGTGCTCCCTGGTATTACTTACTAAATAAATGACATGTTTTGGAACTTTTTCCTGAAGGTCGGCTTCTGGAGAAATCCATAGTAAGATATGAAGTAGTCTTCTAAATGTAGAACTACTTTTTTTTTTGGCATAAGAAAATTTATTACTACAGTGTTTGCACCATTAAAATTTATGATCTTGGTCTTTCCTTCTTGCCTTTGTACAGGGCCAGAAGAGACACACTGGCTACTTTGACAACCTTAAAGCGGACTCCAGGAATATCACCAACAGCATGACCTTTGCAACCAAATCCAGCAACCAGAACTTCATCGTTTTCCTCAATAAAGTTCAAGCAACCGTCGTTGGGTACAAAGGCTGTGATTTTCTTGCCATTCTTGATCAGCTGGACCCTGACACACTTCCTAATGGCAGAATTTGGCTGTTTGGCTTCAACTCCTACTTTTTCCAGGACGATTTCTTTTGCATGAGAAGCACCTCCAAAAGGGTTGACCTTCAGGGCTATGCCCAAATGGGCTTTCTTGTACTGTTTATCATGCCACTTCTGGTCTCGTCGGTGACTGCGGAGCTTCCTAGCAGTACGAAGTCCACGACACTTGCCCATCCTGTCGGCGCCACCGGCCTGAGCGAAAGAGAGAAGCAGCCAGAACTACTTTTCTTAAAGGAATTGATTTTCTTCCATAACTGCTGGTTTTATCCATGATGATACAAATTCCTTATCCCTTTTCTTTATATATTATGGTTTCTCCTGATTGATCTTAATAATTTTGATTTAATCCTGTCCCAACATATCATGCTTACATTTCTCCAACTAAAGTCCCTGAGATAGCTTTCATTGTGCTTCTCTCATGCTCTATTTGAGCTCATTGACTTCATATTTTTAACATACTATTGTATTTTCCTCTGCCCAGGATGTCCTCATTCTGTCTGCATTCATTCCTCAATACCATGTGTGTTTTACTCATTCTCAGGTAAAATTTACCGTTTCCTTTCTGCATTTTGATAAAACTTAATACATATCTTTTCAATGCACATTATATTTAAATATTAAAGTGTAGGTATTCCTGATTAAAATATGAGCCTTTTTAAAGGATCAGCTTTTCCCAGAACTCCCAGTGCCTGGCACATGATTGAGTACAT
This sequence comes from Macaca fascicularis, assembly GCF_037993035.2. Taxonomy (NCBI): domain Eukaryota; kingdom Metazoa; phylum Chordata; class Mammalia; order Primates; family Cercopithecidae; genus Macaca; species Macaca fascicularis. The sequence goes on from NC_088379.1 coordinate 134,005,154, forward strand.
CACAGGCACAACTAGTGTTTTATTATATATACTGTCTTGGCACTAGCGTACTTAATGCTTGTGTTTTTGACCATTTGGGAACACCTCAAAGATAGATTACATAGAGCACTTAACAGAAGAATAAGCTAAAATTCTGCATTTTAAGAATCTAGTGCTGGAAACCTAGGTGCTTAACTTGCTAGCAAGCCTAGTAAGAGCTCCACAACTGCATCTGAATATGGAATAGTTGTTCTATATTTATGATCATAAAGAAAATTATGTACTATATTAATATTTTAGAATTAAGAGACTCAAGAAGGTGTAGGGAAGCATCCTTTTCAACCATCATCTATTTAGCATCTTTTTCACTGATTATTTCATATGTCAGCCTGTTTTACCAAGGAGACACAGATTTTATGGTTGATGCATTTCTGCAACTTAGAGAACCTATACTTTCATGCAAGATAGTTAGTATGCAATTAAATATTTTTGAGTAAATTGTAGAGATGAGCAAATATTAAAAAACATTTCAGTAAAGCCAACCTATGGGAAATGTGAAATTATAATATATCTACAGCATAATAAATAGAAATATGTACTTTTATGTACCATTCATGTCAGAGCATATCTGTTACATATTACTAATTTGCATTGGTAAAGACAGATATTTATTTGTATCAATTTGTAGTAAGAATACTTACATGAGTTATACACTTCTAAAACATGTTTAAGCGTACAATACGTAATTGTTGACTACAGGTACAATACTGCACAGATCTCTAGAGGTTATTCATCTTGTTTGACTGAAACTTCACGTGTGTTGATTAGTAAGTCCCTATTTCTTCTCCCCATAGGCCCTGGTAGTCACCATTCCAATCTCTGTTTCTATAAATCTGTCTACTATAGATACTTCCATATAAGTAAAATCATACAGTGTTTGTCTTTCTGTGACTGGCTTATTTCATCTAATGCTCTCAAAGTTTATTCATGTTATCACATATTGCATAATTTCCTTCTTTTTAAAGGCTGAATAGCATTCCACTGTCCGTTAATACATTTTAATCCACTCCTCTTTGATGAACATTTAGGTTGTTTTCATATCTTGGCTAATGTGAACATGCTGCAATAAGCACAGGAGCGCTAGCATCTCTTCAAGATCTTAATTTCAATACTTTGGGATAAATATTCAGAAAAGGGATTTCTGGATCATATGGTAGTTATATATTTTTTTTTTTTTGAGGAAACTCTATACTGTGTTCCACGGCAGATGCACCGTTTTGCAATCCCACCAAAAATGTTCAAGGTTTCCAATTTTTCCACATCCTCTTCAACATGTGTTGTCTTTTTTGTTTGTTTTGATAATAATCCCTCTGACATGTGTGAGGTGACACCTCATTGTAGTTTTAGTATTTATGTTTCCCTAATGTTTAGTGACATCAAGCATTGGGCACTTCTTCACATACCTGTTGCCTTGGAAAAATATCTACTTAAGTACTTAGCTCATTTAAAAATCAAGTTATTAGGTTTTTTGTGTGTCTTTTGTTTTTTTTACTATTGAGTTATAGAAATTCCTTAAATACTTTGGAGATTATTCCCTTATTGGACATATGGTCTGCAAATATTTTGTCCCATTCCATTGGCTGCCTTTTCACTCTGCTGATTTCGTTTGCTGTGCAAAAACTTTTTGGTTTGATGTAGTCCCACTTGATTACTTTTTTCTTGCTGTCTGTACTTTTGGTGTCGTATCCTTGAAATCATTGCCACGACCGATGCCATGGAGCTTTTCCCCTAGGTTTTCTTCTATGAACTTTATAGGTAAAAGGTGTTAGATTTAAGTCTTTAATCCATTTTGGGTTGATATTTGTGTGTTGTGTAAGATAAGGGTCTAAAATCATGTTGTGAATATGAATATCTAGACTTCCCAACACTATTTTAAATTCAGTTATTGTGTTCTTTAGATCCATGATTTTTGTGCTACTTTTTAATATTTTTTCTCTGTTGCAATTCTCACTTTGTTCATGCATTGTTCTTTTAACTGTGGTGAGCATCTTCAAGAGAATTATTTTTAATTCCCTATCAGGTAATTCACAACTTCTTTTCATTAGGATTGGTTTCTGGAGATTTATCTTATTTCTTTGTATGGAATATCTTTAGCTGGTTCTTCATTTTTCCTTGACTTTGTGCTTATGTCCATGCATTAGAGAAAGTGGGCACCTCTCCCAGTCTTCACGGATTAGCCTCATACAAGAGAAGACCCCCACCAATCAGCTGGCCAGAGATTCAGCAGGCCTCTACAAACTCTTTCCCTCCCCAGGGAGATGCTGGCAGCTGCTTGCTCTGTGATGAGCTGGGGGGTAGGGAACTATAGCATGTATCAGCCCAATCTGCTATTTCTGTTCTTTCCTATGTGGCTAGACTGTGCTTCGTGAGACAGATGCTATTTCTCTGGGCTGCCCCAGAGAAGCTGCAGTGCTGGATCTACTTCTGCCCTCCCTAGGGGGAAGCTGAGAACTGAATTTTCATCTACTTACGCTGTGCTGAGAAGAGCACAGGACCAATGCCATCTATCAGTCCAAACCAATGCCTCCATTTTCCCTTGGTTGGTCAAACTATGCTGGATCTGTGAGCTCCAAGACTGGCAAGATAGAGGCTAGTATTCTGGGGACACCCTCAGAAAATTTGGGGTGATGAATGCACATACCTAATCCCTTCCCTCCCCTGGGTGAAGCTGGGAGCTAAGGGGTCTCTTTTTGATCACATGGCACAGCACTGGGGACAGGGTGTCTAGCAAGAGAGGGTCTCAAATCTCGCTGCTAGCTTTGGTGAGTCTGGTTTTCCAATCCCCTAGGAGGTGAGAACATTTCCATTAGTTTCTGGTTGGTCGCAGAGGAAATTTGTCCATGAATTGTTGCTGAATTTGTGTATATGTGGGGAGAAGGAGTGTCCAGGGTGTCCTACTCTGCCATGTTAGTCAAATTACATTGAAAGATAGTTTATTTACTCACTGCGTACTCATCAATTTATTCTACATCTATAAGAATCTATTCATTTAATGAGTTTATTCATGTAGTCAGAAAATTTTTTGTTGGAAACTGCTTGATTTTTAAAGGGAACTTTTCTTCAAGTTTGATCTGGACTCAAACTTGCCCCTATAACTATGCTCTGAATGCTCTTTGAGATGTACAAGATCTTATCACTTTGCTTGTCCCCTTTATACTTATCAGTCTTCTTTGCTATTCATTATATACATTAAGAAAAACTTAAATTTTAAAATTTCTTTCCATCACTTACTTTTATCTTAACCACCTATATAGTCTTTTCTATATTTTTATAAAACTCTCTTTTATCCATCATGCCATTTCTTTATCAGTTTTCTTGTATCCAGTTTATTCTTAGCTTCAACCTGGAACCAAGACTACTTCTGCCTTAGAAATTTTTAACATATTCCCTTGGAATATATGACATCCTTTTCCCATGACTTTCTTTCATCAAAATCATAATAAAATAGGGGCTCTGCGGTATGACATATCAAAGAACGATATAATTCCAATTCTAGGAGACATATTAAAGAAGTAATGAATAATTATGATGCTAGGTTAAAGCACTAATTCCATGTAGAAATATATTAAATTAAAAAATGCCTTTCTTAATTACAGAAATCAGTAACCATTTTGTTCTGGAGTACTAGTATTTTAAAACTCTAGGAAGTATAATATATTATCAAAAACTGTATGTGATTAGACATTTCAAATGTTAAACAGAATAGGTACAGATTGGTTTAATAATTTTTTACACTGTTAAAAAAGAAAAATTTTTAAAGTAGAATAAAATTGGATACTTACTTTTGATGGCACAAATCCACTGTTATACAAAGACATTTTTATTAGGTACTAACAAGAATTAGCAGAGTAACTAAGCAAGAATGAAGAAGGGAAAGAGAGAGGAATTACCTGAAGTGTCATAATTCTATTACTCAACAATGAGGTAAAAATAACATTCCAAGAAAGTAAACAAAAGTGAGAGAATAAGAAGGTAAAGAACAGAATTGAGAAGACTAATTCTATTTATTTTAGGAAGAACTTATAGGGAAATTTAGGAGTATCATACCAATACATGGTCCTTAGTTTCCCAAAATTTTTTTAGGAAATGGGCTATTTATTAAACAATTACACTATTCTTATTAAATACCTGGCAGTATGTCAGATGAAATTAAAAAAATTAAGCATGTGCTCTACTCTTGAGGAGCTCACTGTCTAGATTAGTCTAAGGAGACCTTACTAAGAATCCTAAGAGGATTTCCAGATTAAGATATATTTCAGAGAGATGTTAGATATCTAAAAGGTACTGTAAACTACGTCATGCTATTGAATAAGAAAGCAAAAGCAAAAGAAAAAAGAGTACTACCTATCTAATTTCATGCAGCATGCTTTCTTGTTATTGATTTATATCAACATAAATAAATATGATTATTTATAGGGACAATTTCTAGTTTATGTAAGTAAGTATACTTACCACTTCCATGTTCTCATTAGTAACATGAAGTTGCTGGGTCAGTTGTTGAAAATCAAAAAGCTGATCCTACAGTGGGAAGGTAAGGGGAGTATATAAATAGCATTTTGTTGTTTATAACCCATATTTAAAATTAAACTAAAATCAAGTCTAAAATCATTATGCTTAAGTTTAGATAAAATTGGCAGTGTTTCTTCTTACTACTGTGTGAATTAGTAGTTGAAAAACTAATAAATTTTTTAAATGATTAAAAAATTAAAGTGGCAATGCTGAAATAAATGTAGCTGTTTATGTCAAATAATTATTTCTAGAAATCAATTATTAAATATTATTTTAAAACTCGAAGAAATAGATCATAAAAAATTATAAGTGATTAGAAATTCTAAATGCTAGAGAGACCTTATCCAATACTGGAATGTCACTTTCAAACCTACTCAAAACCTATAATACAAACCATGGCACAGGAGTCACTGCCCATCCTTTTTAAAAAAATTCTCATGCCCCACATTTTAAAAATTGTTTGATTAGCTGTTATGATTCTATTAAACATTATTTGTACAGATGACAAAAAGTTGGGAGAGGCTGTAAATATACTGAATGACAGAATTAAATAGATAACCAGGGAAAAAAGAATGAAGTGTTATTCGTAAAGTCTCGTATAAGGACCCATCAAACTATATAGCTATAGTAAAAGAATGATATTATTCAGGTGAAAACAAAACAAAAACCCAACTTTGTGGGCTTAGTTGACTGACCTATATGAGGAAACAGCAATCAAAGAACTTAATATGAAAAAATGGTTTTTAAATCTCAGAGGTAAAAGCAACAAATCAGATTGATTACGCGTGAACTTTTTTTCAAGCCAGGGCATGCATAGAAAAATCATTTTGTAAACTGTAAAGCATCATGCAAGTATTTTTACAATCTCTTTAGGTAGACATTTCTAATTATAATTATAATAATAGGAATATTCATAAACCAGAATTTGAAAAGTCTGTAAATGAGAGCTGAAGAGAGGTATGAAAACCAAATTATTTAAAGAGCTGCCTCTCAAAATATATAGAAAAGAGGTCAGAATTAGAATTCCTCCACAGTGCTCAATGCACCTAGCAATAAAAGAACCAACAGAAGAATAAAAGAGGTAGATTTCCCAATGGAATGGATGGTCTTGTGAGATAATGAGTTCTTGTCAATAGACAGACGTGTAAAGCAAAAGCTAAAGCTACATGTCCACTTTGAAAGAGTGTAGAATGATTCTTGCTTTGGATAGAAAAAAGTCTTTTAATAACCATTAAGATGGCTTCCTATTGTAAAATTATATTCTGATTAACTTATGGTAGATAAAGTTGACACCTATTTTAGTAACAGGTCACATTTAAGGGTATTAACATTTTGATTTTACATAGTGTTCTCATTGTATTTGAGCAGGTTTCTTCACTGGCCATAAACTAATGAACAATTTTGTTTTGTTTTGTTTTAAAAGTCAGGTAGGAAATGAAGCAAATAAAAACTTTGAAGGTTTATTTATACAAAATAATGTTAAAGCTGCTTTTTAGCACTAAATTGAGCTTTCATTGCTGACATTATAGAACCAAATGATCACTGTCCAGTTCTCTAATTATCTTACCTTTCAAGAGCGTAACCATCAAAGATCTATATATTATTAACATAAATAATAAAGTGATTAGAAATTCTAAATGCTATAGGGTAGAGTCTTAGGTGTTCCCCTCTAAAACAATTTCTTCAGAGTGCAATTTCTTACCGATATACAAGAAAACAATGAAATACAAGATTACCTTTTGTTTTTGACTTTCAAATACATGAATTTGGGCCTCGGTCATATGTTCCTGGTAAAGCTTGTGTAGTCTGTCCAACTCCTGAGAAACAGTCTGCCAGAGTTCCACAGCCTGAGTTTTTTCCTATTAAAAAAATTGGATAACTCATTAAATTATCAGCAGGCTATTTACTGTATAGTACAAATGGATCCTTTTCTTTTATAGAATAAATTCTTTATAAAGTCATAAAATAAAACAACTGTGTAAAGACGGTATTAATTTTGAAATTGTGTTTTTACTCAGATTTAGCTAAAATTAAAATCCTTAACAGAGATGTAGACTTAAACCATGTTCTTTGTTCCACAAGAAAGTATGAGCCCTAGAAACTGATGAAGCAGAAAACTGCCCCCTGGTAAAGCACAACATTTTTTTCCTGATCATAAAAGTAACAAATTTTCATTGTGGAAAATTAGGAAAACACAGAGAAAAACAGGAGAAAATCAGAATCAGCTATAATTTTACCACCTGATGATAAACACTGCTAACATCTAGATATAGTCATCTTTTTAAATGTTGATGCATTCATGTTTATAAATGTGATGCTGGGAGAGAATTTTGTAATTATTTTAACAAAATTAGGGACCATATAGTGGGCTATTTTTACTTGCCGTTTTATAATGAGAAATTTCTCAGGTCACTAACTATTGTTTGCACATAGTATTATCTAAGTGTGGTACAGAAACTCTTAGACTTTGAAAGGTCCTTGAAGTCAAATTTATCTTCAGAATAATATGTTAACATTATTTGCCTTTTTACTCTCATCCTCTCACAAATGTACAGTGGAGTTTTCTAGAGTTTATATGATGTGAGGTCATCCTTGTTCTAAGGGCTAATGGACTGTGTGCTTATGCTCCTACTTTTTGTTTTAAGTCTCAGTTTTAATTTGTAATACAATAAATACTGATAGATATGTAACCTACAAAAACATAAGGCACCTTGGAGAACACTGAGGTATACCATGCATTCAGAAAATGAACAAATTGTACATTTTTACAAAGTAAGAGCGCTCATGTAACCAGCACCCAGTTCAAGAGAGAGAACATTATTACCACCACCTAGAAGCCAGATGCCCCTCTTGTGATCTCTTCCAGTTACTATACTCTTCTCCTAAACTATTTCCTCGTGTTCCTAACACAATAGATTAGTTTTGTCTAAAACTTAAAAAAAAAAAAACACCAAAACTGTAGGCAAATTAAAAATTTTAAAAGTGGTTTTAAAATTTGTAGATAAACACAGAATCTGGAGCCAGAAGATATGAGTGTGATCTCTAATTCCTGGCCAAATGGTCCTGGATAATTCACTTCATTTTCTTAAGACTCAAGTTTTCTTTTCAGTAAAATGGTCGTAAAAATGCCTCATACCTCAAAATGTCCCACTGTTTCTCCAGACCTGTCTGATGACAAAAATCACCTAGACTAGTAGTTACACAACCCAGATTCTCCTAGAGCAGTGGTTCTTAAAGGACCAGCATCATCAGCAACACCTCAGAACTGTTAGAGATGTAAACTATTGAGCTCTATCTCAGACTTCTCGAATCAGAAACTGGGGTGGTGGTGGGATGGGGAGGCAGAGCAGAAATCCACGTTTCAAAAAGCCCTCAAGTGATTATGATGTACACTACATAATTTTTTAAAATGGTACGCTTATTATTTGGACAAACTACAATTTAACTGATTCCATATTTAAGATTTTTAAACTATGTCAAATGTTTCATTACAATAAATATTATAATGAACATATTTATTAAAAAATTTTTATATTCAGCTCTTTAGCACAAATTCATAAAATCTATGTGGTGTCATCATCTAATTACTGCATCAAATAGTGCAAATATTTCTATGGCTCTTCTTGCCAAACTGACTTCTAGAAAGATTTTTACAAATCATACTGTAACAGAAAAAATATTTTAAACTAAAAATATTAAGCTAGGTATTTAGTACTGTGCTATTGCTATTGGATCCTAAAGCAATATATTTATATTACAAGGCACCTTTTGCACATAATTTTAATTCTTATTTGTGAGTCTTGCTGTTCGGTAATGATAATAACGATATTGATAAATAAGCAAATTTATTAACTTACATATGTGCTAGACATATAAGCCTAAATTAATTTCTATTTACTCGTATGAAATCAATTATAAATCTTTCCTCGTCTAGAACAAACGGCATGTTTTCATTATTTCTTTCTTTCATCACATTTAAAAATTCTTTCCATTCATATATTAAAAATAAATTAGTGTTAAATACATGTTCCTTATCAAGCTAAAGATAGCCTTCTGACTTACCTAAAGTATCACTTTCATAATTGTAGAATTTTAAAACCAAATTTTCAGAAAATAAAACTGAATTTTCAGAAAATTATCAAATCACAATTGTAATTTAGAATTTGTAGCCCCCATTTATAAATGAGGAAACTGAGGCACAAGAGTTTTTTCTATGATCACACAGCTGGAAAGTAGAAGAATGGGGATTTAAACCCATACAAGATATGAAACATTTGGGATATAACATTGTAAATTAAAATAAAATTCCCTTATGAATAAAATTTACAAAAAATTACAGTTGAAAACAGGATATATTTAACATAGCTGCTCAAATGACCAGTGATGATGAGCTTTTTTTCATATGTTTGCTGAAAAAATGCTCATCATCACTAGCCATCAGAGAAATGCAAATCAAAACGACCATGGAATACCATCTCACACCAGTTAGAATGGCAGTCATTAAAAAGTGAGGAAACGACAGATGCTGGAGGGGATGTGGAGAAATAGGAACACTTTTACACTGTTGGTGGGAGTGTAAATTAGTTCAACTATTGTGGAAGACAGTGTGGCAATTCTTCAAGGATCTAGAACTAGAAATACCATTTGACCCAGCAATCCCATTACTAGGTATATACCCAAAGGATTATAAATCATTCTTTTATAAAGACACATGCATATGTATGTTTACTGCAGCACTATTCACAAGAGCAAAGACTTGGAATCAACCCAAATATCCATTAATGATAGACTGGATAAAGAAAATGTGGCACATACACACCATGGAATACTATGCAGCCATAAAAAAAGGATGAGTTTGTGTCCTTTGTAGGGATATGGATGCAGCTGGAAACCATCATTCCCAGTAAACTAACACAGGAACAGAAAACCAAACACTGCATGTTCTCACTCATAACTGGGAGTTAAACAATGAGTACACAAGGACACAGGGAGGGGAACATCACACACTAGGGCCTGTCGTGGAGTGGGTGGCTAGGAGAGGGATAGCATTAGGAGAAATACCTAATGTAGATGATGGGTTGATGGGTGCAGCAAACCACCATGTCACATGATACCTATATAACAAACCTGCACGTTCTGCACATGTATCCTAGAACTTAAAGTATAATAAAAAAAAAAAAGAAAAAAAGAAAGAAAAAAATATTCCCATAAGAAAAAAAATCATGTTAAAAGCTTTATGATTTAATTAAACACATTTTTGACAATCAGTGAGGGTCTTTGGCAAGTGTATTTATAACAGTGAGAGTATTTATTACAAGTTTTGCTACCTGTAACGATTCTTGTAAACTGTAGAAAATCATGTTACAATTTTATGATTTTGTTATCCAAAAATAATGATTAACATGAATTTTTAAAAGGTATGTTAATTCAGAATATAATTTTAAAAAATACATGTCACTCACTTCATTGGCTAGCTGCAATTGTTCTTGAAGGTTTCTGACTGTTTCATCATCTGCATATGTATCAGTTCCTATCTCTGTGCCAAGGGGAAAGGCCTCCAATTGTTTTTCAACAGCATCTTTTAATTCACTGTGCAACCTTTGAAACAAACAGTTAACATGATAGTCTCAAGTCATTTTAGTAACAGTAATTACTGTTTTGAGGTCAATTAAATAAACATTTGGGTCAACAACAACTCTTTACACAAAACCATTTTTAAGTAGACTTCAAATAAAAAATTAGAAGTGTTTAAATACCGTTAAATACTGTGCTATAAGAATAAAAAGATTATGTAACAATTTCAAATGCATTAAATCAATCACGATTAATTGAAGCACCATTCAGTTTGTCCTAGAGAGGATTTAATTCTTCAAAATTTTTCAAAAATTTTTTAAAAGAGTAAAACTCAGATATTATCCCTTATTAAATAATAAAACAAGCCATTCAGAAAAATTCTAAAATATCTACGTATATCCAGTCAATTAAATGAAAATTACATATTACATCTTGTAAAGTTATTTGCTATTTTCTTCAGTGTGTTTCACAAAACTCACTGACTTCTTACTAATTCCAGTTAACAAGCAAAGAGAAGAAAATGGTCGCTGGCTATAAAACCAGCACATCAGAAACTTTATTTTTCAGCACATCCTTATATAAGTTCAACAATAACACTGAAAGGCTTAAATTCGACTTTAATCTTAACATTAAGGTAAACTGCAGCTATTTCATGTTTTAAAACAACTACAAAAAAAAAAAAAGCAAGGAAGGTACAACTTAAAGGAATGATTGTTTTAATTTAAAATAATACTTAAGAGAAAAAAAGGTACATTTTCAGAAAACACTCTTATTTAATATAACTATAAGCAGAAAATACAGCAAATACATTTCAAAGTGAAAATAACAAAATAAACTACATCCATCTACTTAAAACATTTGGAGGTGAATGAATGATTTGCTAACATTACGAATCTCCTTTGAAACAAGAAAACTTAAATCTTAATGTCAGAACATATTTATTGTAAACAAAGTTCATCAAACACAATAAAACTGAGGAGGTAAACACTTTAGAAACAAAAAAATTAATTACTCTCTAAAGAAAAGACAGTGCTTGAAAATTATTCTCTAATTAAAAAACTTACAAGTATTGGTTAAGACAGAAGTTTTTATTTTTAAATATCTAACGCTGTTTTTTAAAATATTTATTTTTCCTATATGAAATGTTTACCTAATAGAGAAAAAGATCAATATAGAAATATAACAAGTTTTAGGAAAGATACCCCAAGTCCTATGAAAAAAACCATTATTAATTCTGTAATATATTTTCTAGCAGAATTTTTACTTTCCATTAAAAATAGACCAAAGAAGAGCAAACACATTCAAAAGCTAGGAGAAGGCAAGAAATGACTAAGATCAGAGCAGAACTGAAGGAGATAGAGACATAAAAAATCTTTCAAAAAATCAACGAATCCAGGAGCTGGTTTTTTGATAAGATCAACAAAATTGATACACCACTAGCAAGACTAATAAGGAAGAAAAGAGAGAAGAATCAAATAGACGCAATAAAAAATGATAAAGGGGATATCACCACCGAACACACAGAAATACAAACTACCATCAGAGAATACTATAAACACCTCTACGCAAATAAACTAGAAAACCTAGAAGAAATGGATAAATTCCTGGACACATACACTCTCCCAAGACTAAACCAGGAAGAAGTTGAATCCATGAATAGACCAATAGGCTCTGAAATTGAGGCAATAATTAATAGCCTACCAACCCAAAAAAGTCCAGGACCAGACGGATACGCAGTCGAATGCTACCAGAGGTACAAAGAGGAGCTGGTACCATTCCTTCTGAAGCTATTCCAATCAACAGAAAAAGAGGGAATCCTATCTAACTCATTTTATGAGGCCAACATTATCCTGATACCAAAGCCTGGCAGAGACACAACAAAAAACCAGAATTTTAGACCAATATCCCTGATGAACATCGATGCACAAATTCTCAATAAATTACTGGCAAACTGAATCCAGCAGCACATCAAAAAGCTTATCCACCATGATCAAGTGGGCTTCATCCCTGGGATGCAAGGCTGGTTCAACATATGCAAATCAATAAACATAATCCAGCATATAAACAGAACCAAAGAAAAACCCACAAGATTATCTCAATAGATGCACAAAAGGCCTTTGACAAAATTCAACAGCCCTTCATGCTAAAAACTCTCAATAAATTAGGTATTGATGGAATGTATCTCAAAATCATAAGAGCTATTTATGACAAACCCACAGCCAATATCATACTGAATGGGCAAAAACTGGAAGCATTCCCCTTAAAAACTGGCACAAGATAGGGACACCCTCTCTCACCACTCCTATTCAACATAGTGTTGGAAGTTCTAGCTAGGGCAATCAGGCAAGAGAAAGAAATAACGGGTATTCAATTAGGAAAAGAAGTAGTCAAATTGTCCCTGTTTGCAGATGACATGATTGCATATTTAGAAAACCCCATCGTCTCAGCCCAAAATTGCCTTAAGCTGATAAGCAACTTCAGCAAAGTTTCAGGATACAAAATCAATGTGCAAAAATCACAAGCATTCTTATACACCAGTAACAGACAAACAGAGAGCCAAATCATGAATGAACTCCCATTCACAATAGCTTCAAAGAGAATAAAATACCTAGGAATCCAACTTACAAGGCATGTAAAGGACCTCTTCAAGGAGAACTACAAACCACTGCTCAGTGAAATAAAAGAGGACACAAACAAAAGGAAGAACAAACTATGCTCACGGATAGGAAGAATCAATATTGTGAAAATGGCCATACTGCCCAAGGTAATTTATAGATTCAATGCCATCCCCATTAAGCTACCAATGACTTTCTTCACAGAATTGGAAAAAACTGCTTTAAAGTCCATATGGAACCAAAAAAGACCCCACATTGCCAAGACAATCCTAAGTCAAAAGAACAAAGCTAGAGGCATCATGCTACCTGACTTCAAACTATACTACAAGGCTACAGTAACCAAAACAGCATGGTACTGGTACCAAAACAGAGATATAGACCAATGGAACAGAACAGAGCCCTCAGAAATAATACCACACATCTACAGCCATTTGATCTTTGACAAACCTGACAAAAACAAGAAATGGAGAAAGGATTCCCTATTTAATAAATGGTGCTGGGAAAACTGGATAGCCGTAAGTAGAAAGTTGAAACTGGATCCCTTCCTTACTCCTTATACAAAAATTAATTCAAAATGGATTAGACACTTAAATGTTAGACCTAAAACCATAGAAACCCTAGAAGAAAACCTAGGCAATATCATTCAGGACATAGGCATGGGCAAGGACTTCATGTCTAAAACACCAAAAGCAACGGCAACAAAAGCCAAAATTGACAAATGGGATCTAATTAAACTAAAGAGCTTCTGCACAGCAAAAGAAACTACCATCAGAGTGAACAGGCAACCTATAGAATGGGAGAAAATTTTTGCAATCTACTCATCTGACAAAGGGCTAACATCCAGAACCTACAAAGAACTCAAACAAATTTACAAGATAAAAACAAACAACCCCATCAAAAAGTGGGCAAAGGATATGAACAGACACTTCTCAAAAGAAGACATTTATGCAGCCAACAGACACATGAAAAAATGCTCATCATCACTAGCCATCAGAGAAATGCAAATCAAAACCACAATGAGATACCATCTCACTCCAGTTAGAATGGCAATCATTAAAAAGTCAGGAAAGGATGTGGAGAAATAGGAACACTTTTACACTGTTGGTGGGACTGTAAACTAGTTCAACCATTGTGGAAGACAGTGTGGTGACTCCTCAAGGATCTAGAACTAAAAATACCATTTGACCCAGCCATCCCATTATTGGGTATATACCCAAAGGATTATAAATCATGCTGCTATAAAGACACATGCACACGTATGTTTATTGCGGCACTATTCACAATAGCAAAGACTTGGAATCAACCCAAATGTCCATCAATGACAGACTGGATTAAGAAAATGTGGCACATATACACCATAGAATACTATGCAGCCATAAGAAAGGATGAGTTCGTGTCCTTTGTAGGGACATGGATGCAGCTGGAAACCGTCATTCTCAGCAAACTATCTCAAGAACAGAAAACCAAACACTGCATGTTCTCACTCATAGGTGGGAACTGAACAATGAGAACACTTGGACACAGGAAGGGGAACATCACACACCGAGGCCTGTTGTGGGGTAGGGGGCGGGGGGAGGGATAGCATTAGGAGATACACCTAATGTAAATGACGAATTAATGGGTGCAGCACGCCAACATGGCACATGTATACATATGTAACAAACCTGCACATAGTGCAAATGTACCCCAGAACATAAAGTATATATAAAAATAATAATAAATTTTAAAAAAGGAAAAATAGACCAATGACACACTGTATTGCTAAAGCTATAATCTGTCTTTTTAACTGTAGTATTGAGACATATGCATTCTCTCATATTCTAAAAAGTTTTCTGCAAATATTTTAAAGATGACATAATATTCCATCATTTTCATCATATTGTTATCTGCATCATAACCTATCAATTATCCTCATACTTTAAATTGATTGTAAAATGAAATGAAAAAATAGTAAAATTAATATTGAGTACACTGTACTTTAAAATATCAGAAACACTGAGAATTAAAGTGTCGTATTTCTTTGTTAAAAATGTAGTTATAACAAGCAGTATAATTATAACTGACAGTAAGACTGTTTTTAGGGTCTTAACGAAATTTTTAGCCGGGTGCGGTGGCTCATGCCTGTAATCCCAGCACTTTGGGAGGCCAAGGTGGGTGTATCACGAGGTCAGGAGTTCTAGACCAGCCTGGCCAATATGGTGAAATTCTGTCTCTACTAAAAATACAAAAATTAGGCGGGCGTGGTGGTGCGTGCCTGTAGTCCCAGTTACTCAGGAGGCTGAGGCAGAAGAATTGCTTGAACCCGGGAAGTGGAGGTTACAGTGAGCCAAGATCAAGCTACTCCAGCCTGGGCGACGGAGCAAGACTCTGCCTCAAAAAAAAAAAAAAAAAAAATTTTAAAGGTCACAGAAATATCATAATTGTCCCCGATTTATTATTAAGATAATTTTGTACAGTTTCGGCTTGCAAGGTCATTTTTATAATCTTACACTTCATACAAAGGAAGGACTACCTATACATAGTTTAATTTTGTTTGCTTCAGTATCTGGAATACTTGGGGAATAGGTATCTAATCTTGTGTTTGTAATGCTTGCTGTCTCTCACCGAGTGTGCTCAATCCCGAGGTGTTATATGATTTTGGGTTTAGTTTGCTGTCCTTTTTCTAACCTCTTCAGCAAATTCTAAGACATCATTATTTTTAGACTTTTTTTTCTAATACATACTCTTAAGATTACAGTTTTCCCTCTAAGAATCACCTTAAAGGCAATGCCGAGGTTATGTTATTTTCTTTATTAATCAGTTGAAAATATATTCTAATTTTCATTGTGAGTTCTTTGACCTCTGAGTAACATTTAGAGGCATACCGCTTAACTTAGAAAAAGCTGGGGATTTTCTAGTTACCTTTTTGTTATTGATTTCTAGCATAATTTTCACTGTCATCAAAGAACATAATCCAATCCTTTCATAATCTGAGAGTTGCTTTTTTTGAGTTGGTCAATTTCAGAAATCTATCATGTGTACTTAATGCATATTTTGAAGGTCTTCGGTATTAGTATTCTATGTATGTCCCTTAAGAGATTTCTTAACTGCATTATTCAAATACTGCATCTTAACTTACTCTTTTTATTTTCTGGTTGCTATTTTATTTACTGAGAGCAACCTGCTCATATTTCCTATTATAATGGTGCATTTGTCTGTTCTGCCATTCAGTGCTATCACATTTTATATTCTGAGTCTTTGTTTTTGAGTGCTTACAAATTTAGAACTGTCATATCTTTTGAGCAAACATAATTTTTTATCATTATGAAAACTGCCTTTTAATCTGTAATCATCTGTTTCACATTAACTTCTACTATATCTGATATTACCAGCATGTTTTTAGTTAGCAGTTCTATGGTATATGTATTTTCTATCCTTTTATTTACATCCATTCTGTACTCTTGTATTTTACGAATCTCTTTGGTTAAAAGCATATAATTGTGGATTCATTTAGTTAATCTCTGGTAAATCACTGTCTTAAAATTATAGCATGTAGTATAGCAAAATTTAATGTAATTACTAAGGTATCTGGGTTTATATCAACTACCTTAGTATTTCCTATCTGCCTTGCCTTTAAAAAAACAAAACACCTATCTCTCTTTTTATTCCTATTCTCTTTGCTTATTAACTGGAATTAATTACATTTTATTATTCTACTTTCCCACTCCATTAGCTTGGAAGCAATAGAATATTTTAGTTTACTGTAGGGCCCAGCCCAAACATCGTAACATGTCTGAGAACTGCCACCCTCCACCATAAATTAGTATCCTATTTCTAATGGATAATGTAAGAACCTTAGAATATTTTAACTCCATTTACACTCTTCCTAAATGTATGGTATTGCTGGCTCATATTTCAAGTCTCCTAAAACATTTTAAAGCCATTATCATTATTTTTAGAAGTTTATATTCATTAGATTTTCTCCCATATTTACCCTTTCCATAGTTCCAAACTTTATTCTAGGATGATTTTTCCTTCTTTTTTGGGATCTGGATTAATTCTGTCAATGGTAATTTTCTCAGTCTTCATCTGAAAATGTATGTATTTAACTCTCCTTCTTGAAGAACATTTCGCTGAGCACACAATTCTTAGTTGACAGTTTGTTTCTTTTCTTTTCAGCACTTTGAAGATATTCCATGTCTCTCGATTTCTATCACGTCTGTTGAAAAGTCAGTTATCTTATTGCTATTCTTGAGAATAATCTCTGTTGTGAGAATTTTTCTTAGATTTTCTTTGATTCTGTAGATGTTTTTGCATTATCATGCTTGTGATGCATGGTGTTTCTTTAATCTATAGAACTTTTGCTAGTTTTGAAAATTTCCAGCTATTGTCTCTTCAAGTATTATTTCTGTCTTTCCTGTTCTCTCTGGGATTCAAATTACATGAATTTTAGTTATTTTCACATTACATTTTGTTCCATAGTCTCTTTTTAAAATTTTTTTGAATTTATTTTTTACTTAACTTTTAAGTTCAGGGGTACATGTACAGGTTTGTTATGTAGGTAAACTTGTGTCATTGGGGTTTGTTGTAGAGATTATTTTCAATCCAAGTATTAAGCCTAGTACCCATTAGTTATTTTTCCTGATCCTCTCCGTTCTCCCAACGTCCACCCTCTGATAGGCCCCAGTGTCTGTAGTTTCCCTCTACATGTCCATGTGTTCTCATCATTTAGCTCCCACTTATAAGAACATGAAGTATTTGCTTTTCTGTTTCTCTGTTAGTTTGCTAAGGATAATCACCACTGGCTCTATCTGTGTTCGTGCAAAGGACATGATCTTGTTCTTTTTTATGGCTGCACAGTATTCCATGGTGTATATGTACCATATTTTCTTTATCCAGTCCACTGTTGATGGGCATCTAGGTTGATCTATGTCTTTGTCATTGTGAATAAGTATTCCGATGAACATGTGAGTGCATGTGTCTTTATGGTAGAACGATTTCTATTAGTTTGTTACATATCCAGTGATGGGATTTGCTGGGTTAAATGGCACTCCTATTTTGAGTTCTTTGAGAATCCAAACTGCTTTCCACTAGTGGCTGAACTAGTTTCCGTTCCCACCAGCAGTGTAAAAGCATTCCCTTTTCTCTGCAACCATACCAGTATCTGTTATTTTTTGATGTTTTAATAGCCATTCTGACCGGTGTGAGATGGTATCTCATTGTGGTTTTGATTTGCATTTCTCTAACTATCAGTAAAGTTGAGCTTTTTTTCGTATGCTTATTGACCACATCTGTGTCTTCTTGTGGTAACTGTTCATGTGCTTTGCCCATTTTTCAATGAGGTTGTTTGATTTTTCTTGTAAATTTAAATTCCTTATAGATGTTGGATATTGGACCTTTGTCAGACGCAGTTTGCAAAAATGTTCTCCCATTTTGTATGTTGTCTGTGCACTCTGTTGATAGTTTCTTTTGCTGTGCAGGAGCTCTTTAGTTTAATTAGATCCCATTTGTCAATGTTTGCTTTTGTTGCAATTGCTTTTGGTGTCTTCTTAATAAAATCTTTGCCCACTCCTATGTCCAGAATGGTATTGCCTAGGTTGTCTTCCAGGGTTTTTATATTTTGGGGTTTTACATTTAAGTTTTTAATCCATCTTAAGTTAATGTTTGTATATGATGTAGGCAAGGAGTCAAGTTTTAATCTTCTGCATGTGACTAGCCAGTTATCTCAGTACCATTTATTGAACAGGAGTCCTTTCCCCATTGCTTGAGTTAGGTTTGTTGAGGATCAGATAGTTGTAGGTGTGTGGCTTTATTTCTGGGTTCTCTATTCTGTTGCAATGGTCTATGTGCCTGTTTTTGTACCAGTAGCATGCTGTTTTGGTTACTGTAGCCCTGCAGTATAGCTTGAAGTTGGGCAGCATGATATCTCCAGCTTTCTTATTTTTGCTTAGGATTACTTTGGCTATTTGGACTCTTTTTTGGTTCCACATGAATTTTAAAATTGTTTTTTCTAGTTCTGTGAAGAATCTCAATGGTAGTTTAATAGGAATAGCATTAGATCTATAAATTACTCTGGGCAGTATGACCATTTTTACAATACTGATGCTTCCTATACATGAGCATGGAATATTTTTCCATTTGTTTGTGTAATCTTTGATTTATTTGACCAGTATTTTGTACTTCTTCTTGTAAAGAGATCTTTCACCTTCCTGGTTAGCTGTATTCCTAAGTAGCTTGTGTGTTTGTTTATTTATTTAATGCAACTGGGAATGGGATTGTGTTACTCATGTAGCTCTTGGCTTGACTGTTTTTTTTGTGTATTGGAGTGGTAGTAATTTTTACACATTGATTTTGTATCCTGAGACTTTGCTGAAGTTGTTTATCAGCTTAAGAAGCTTTTACGCCAAGACTATAGATATAGTTATAGATATACTATCTATAGATATACTATAGATAGTAGTTATAGATATAGAATCCTGTCATCTGCAAATAGGGATAGTTTGACTTCCTCTCTTCCTATTTGGATTACATTTCTTCCTCTTGCCTGATTGCCCTGGCCAGGACTTCCAATACTATATCAAATAGGAGTCAGTGAGAAAGGGCATCCTTGTCTTGTGCCAGTTTTCAGGGAGAATGTTTCCAGCTTTTGCACATTCCATATGATTTTGGCTGTGGGTCTGTCATAGATGGCTCTTATTATTTTGAGGTATGGTCTATCAATACCTAATTTATTGAGACTTTTTAACATGACGGGTGTTAAATTTTAATGAAAGCCTTTTCTGCATCATTGGAGATACCATGTAGTTTTTGCCTTTAGTTCTGTTTATGTGATGAAACACATTTAGTGATTTGCATATGATGAACCAACCTTGCATCCCAGGGCTAAAGCCTATTTGATCATGGTAGGTAAGATTTTTGATGTGCTGCAGGAATTCGTTTGCTAGTATTTTCTTAGGGATTTTTGTCTTTATGTTCATCAGGGATATTGGCCTGAAGTTTTCTTTTTTGTTGTATCTTTGTTAGGTTTTGGTATCAGGATGATGTTGGCCTCATAAAATGAGTTTTATGGTCTGTTGCATTGGTCTATGTGACTGTTTTTGTGCCAGTACCATGCTGTTTTGGTTACTGTAGCGCTGAAGTATAGTTTGAAGTTGGGCAGTGTGATGTCTCCAGCTTTCTTCTTTTTGCTTAGGAATACATAAGCTTTTTTTTTTTTTTTTGGGAATAGTTTCAGGAGAAATGGTACCAGCTCTTTGTATATTTGGTAGAATTTGGCTGTGAACTTACCCGGTCATGGGCTTTTTTGGTTCATAGGCTATTTATTACTGCCTCAATTTCAGAATTCATTATTAGTCTGTTCAGTAACTCAATTTCTTCCTGGTTTAGTCTTAGGAGGGTGTTATGTATCTAGAAATTCATTCATTTCTTCTAGATTTTCTAGTTTATGTGCATAGAGGTGTTCATAATATTATCTGATGGTTGTATTTCTGTGGTGTCAGTAGTAATATCCTCCTTGTCATTTCTGATTGTATTTGAATCTTCTCTCTTATCTTCTTTATTAGTCTAGTTAATGGTCTATTTTATTAATTTTTTCAAAAATCCAGCTTCTGGGTTCTTTGCTCTTCTGAATTTGTGTGTGTGTGTGTATATGTGTGTGTGTGTGTGTGTGTGTGTGTGTCTGAATCTCCCTCAGTTCGGCTCTGATTTTGGTTATTTCTTGTCTTTTGGAATTTGTTTGCTCCTGGTTCTCTAGTTCTTTTAGTTGTAACATTAGGTTGTTAACTTGGGATCTTTCTAACTTTTTGATGTGAGCACTTAGTGCTATAAATTCCCTTGTAACACTACCTTAGCTGTATCCCAGAGATTCTGGTATGTTGTATCTTTGTTCTCATTAGTGTCAAAGAACTTGTTGATTTCTGCCTTAATTTCATTATTTACACAAACGTCATTCAGGAGTAGGTTACTCAACTTCCATGTAATTGTATGGTTTTAAGCAAATTTCTAAGTTTTGGCTTCTAATTTGATTGTGCTGTGGTTTGAGAGACTGCTATGATTTCAGTTCTTTTGCATTTGCTGAGGAGTGTTTTACTTCTGATTATGTGATTGATTTTAGAATATGTGCCATGTGGTGATGAGAAGAATGTATATTCTGTTGTTTTTGGGTGGAGAGTTATATAGACATCTATCAGGTCCATTTGATCCAGTGCTGCGTTCAAGTCCTGAATATCTTTGTTAATTTTCTGTCTTGATGACTGGTCTAATATTTTCAGTGTGGTGTTAAAGACTTCCACTATTACTGTATGGGAGTCTGTTTCTCTTTGAAGGTCTCTAAAAACTTGCTTTATGAATCTGGTGCTCCTGTGTTGGGTACATATATATTTAGGATAGTTAGATATTCTTGCAGAATTGAATTGAACCTTTTACCATTATGTAATGCCTTTTTTTTTTTTTTTTTCTGCTCTTTTTCAGTGTAAAGTCTGTTTTGTCAGACATTATGACTGCAACTCCTGCTTTTTTTCTGTTTTCCATTTGCTTGGTAAATTTTCCTCCATTCTTTTGTTTTGAGTCCATGTGTGTCACTGCATGTTAGATTGGACTCTTAAAGACAGTATACCAATGGGTCTTGGTTCTTTATTCAGTTTGCCATTCTGTGTCTTTACTTTTTTATTTTTTTAACTTTTATTTTACTTTTGGGGTACACGTGAAGGTTTGTTACATAGGTAAATGCATGTCACGGGGGTTTGTTGTACATATTATTTTATTACCCAGGTATTAAACCCAGTATTCAGTAATTATCATTTCTGCTCCTCTCCCTCCTCCCACCCTCCCCTTTCAAGTAGATCCCAGTGTCTGTTGTTTCCCTCTTTGTGCTCATAAGTTCTTACCATTTTGCTCCCACTTATAAGTGAGAACACGCAGTATTTGGTTTTCTGTTCCTGCATTAGTTTGCTAAGATTGTGCCTTTTAATTGAGCATTTAGCCCATTTATGTTCAAGGTTGGTATTGATATTTGTGGATTTGATCTTGTCATCATGTCAGCTGGTTATTTTGCAGACTTGTTTATGTGGTTGCTTTATAGTGTCACTGGTCTGTGTACTTCAGTGTATTTTTGTAGTGGGTGATAATGATCTTTCCTTTCTATATTTAGTGCTGCCTTCAGGAGCTCTTGTAAGGCAGGTCTGGTGGTAATGAAATTCCTCAGCATTTGCTTGTCTGAAAATGATCTTATTTCTCCTTTGCTTATGAAGCTTGTTTTGGCTGGATATTAAATTCTGGCTTGGAATTTCTTGTCTTTAAGAATGTTGAGGCAAAGTTTGGCTGTGGCGGCAAATGGGCTTGGGCGGCTCCTCGGCGGGTGGCGGTGGTGGCCGTAGCGGTTCCTCCTGGCCCTGTTAATGTCGGGGCCAGGCCCGGGGAGGATGGCGCCCTAGAACCCGGCCGTGCTGGGGTAGGGGCGGGAGGGGACGGGGTGGGGACCGGCCATGTCGGAGGTGACCCGGAGTCTGCTGCAGCGCTGGGGCACCAGTTTTAGGAGAGGCGCCGACTTCGACTCTTGGGGCCAGCTGGTGGAGGCGATAGACGAGTATCAGATATTAGCAAGACATCTCCAAAAAGAGGCCCAAGCTCAACACAATAATTCTGAATTCACAGAAGAACAAAAGAAAACCATAGGCAAAATTGCAACATGCTTGGAATTGCGAAGTGCAGCTTTACAGTCCACACAGTCTCAAGAAGAATTTAAACTGGAGGACCTGAAGAAGCTAGAACCAATCCTAAAGAATATTCTTACATATAATAAAGAATTCCCATTTGATGTTCAGCCTGTCCCATTAAGAAGAATTTTGGCACCTGGTGAAGAAGAGAATTTGGAATTTGAAGAAGATGAAGAAGAGGGTGGTGCTGGAGCAGGGTCTCCTGATTCTTTTCCTGCTAGAGTTCCCGGTACTTTATTACCAAGGTTGCCATCAGAACCAGGAATGACGTTACTCACTATCAGAATTGAGAAAATTGGTTTGAAAGATGCTGGGCAGTGCATTGATCCCTATATTACAGTTAGTGTAAAGGATCTGAATGGCATAGACTTAACTCCTGTGCAAGATACCCCTGTGGCTTCAAGAAAAGAAGATACATATGTTCATTTTAATGTGGACATTGAGCTCCAGAAGCATGTTGAAAAATTAACCAAAGGTGCAGCTATCTTCTTTGAATTCAAACACTACAAGCCTAAAAAAAGGTTTACCAGCACCAAGTGTTTTGCTTTCATGGAGATGGATGAAATTAAACCTGGGCCAATTGTAATAGAACTATACAAGAAACCCACTGACTTTAAAAGAAAGAAATTACAATTATTGACCAAGAAACCACTTTATCTTCATCTACATCAAACTTTGCACAAGGAATGATCCTGACATCATGAACCTGGAACTTCTGTGAATTTTACCACTCAGTAGAAACCATCATAGCTCTGTGTAGCGTATTCACCCTTCAACAGGCAGGAAGCAAGCCGCACCCAGACCAGTAGGCCAGAGGGAGTCCAATGCAAAGCTGTACCACAGAATTCAAAGTCCAGCACATCACTGACATATAGGACTCCTTTGGATACAGGTTTATTGTAGATTTTGAAACATGTTTTTACTTTTCTATTAATTGTGCAATTAATAGTCTATTTTCTAATTTACCACTACTCCTACCCTGCTTCCTGGAACAATACTGTTGTGGGTAGGATGTGCTCATCTTCAGACTTAATACAGCAATAAGAATGTGCTAGAGTTTACACATCTGTTCACTTTTGCTCCAGTATGCTCTTTTGACTTAACTTCAAGCTTTGGGTTGATGTGGGTAGGGTAGTGTCAAACTGCTTTAAGAGGAATTGGACCAGTTCTGCGGCCTAAGAAGGTCTGTCTGGATGTTTATAGGCAGCTCCTCTGAAGTGGCCTAAATTCACCCTGATCTGATAGTTTTCCTGCTTAGAAAGTGTGCCTTGGCCAGATCAGTATCCCATATGGGAGTGTTCCCTAGGTTGTAGCTGTGATTGTTTCCAGATGACCAGATTGTTTTTCTGAAAATGAGCATATTTTTAGTCATGTTGATTAGCTGTTCTTCTACATCACATTGTTACTCTTTCTGATGATGATTCTAGGGTTAACATTGGAACCATCTCAAAGTAATTACAAATTTTTAGATGGGTTTACAATGTCTTCTAAACATGTAATCTAAAAATAATTGAGTCAGATGCTAACGAGATACTGCAGGCATAACTGCTGTTTTTCTGACAACTGATTGTGAAACCTTAAAACCCGCATACCTCTTCTTATAGTGAGGAGTATGCAAAATCTGGAAAGATATTCTATTTTTTTTATATAGGTAGATAGGATCGCCATTTATTTCCTATTTAGATATACTGACATTCATCCATATGAAAATATGCAGGTCATTAGCTTACTATAATTTGACTATTTACTTTTGACTTAATGGGGCATAAATAAAACTTTCATAGTACACATGAGGTGGATATTTGATACACAGAACATTTGTGGTGGGCTTTCTGTGGGTTAGATGTAAAGCCCACATATTTTAATATTCACTATTTTAAATGAGCAATGCATGAGGGGAATGCAGTGTCAGTACCTGGCCTATTTTTAAACTAGTGTAATCACCCTAGTCATACCATTCAGTATGTTTGCTTTTTAAAATAAGTAACCACAATTAAGTTGTTTTAGCCCTTGCACTTCAAGAGATCTAGTCTTTACTTTCAGTTGTCTGTTAGGTCCATTCTGTTTACTAGACGGATGTTAATAAAAACTATGTGAGCCTGAACGAATTCTCGGCCAAATTTAGTCTTGTCTCTCATCTTGATTGGATTAATTCCAAATTCTAAAATGAGTCAGTCCACAATAGCTCTAGGGGATGAAGAATTTGCCTTACTTTATTGTTCACTCAGTTCCTAAGACTGTGAGTTGTCAAATCCCTAGACTGTAAGCTCTTCAAGGAGCAAGAAGCGCATTTTCTCCGTGTCATGTAATTTTTCTAAGGTGCTTGGCAGCACTCTGTACCCTGTGGAGTACTCAGTACCTTTTGTTTGATGTTGCTGACAAGAACTAAAAAATAATCCCTTAAAAAAACGATTAAAATGTAGCAAAACCGATGTATTATTTTTTCTCTTTTCTCATAAACCGTAAGATATGTATATCAAAGTGATAATTTATATGAAGCATCTGCTATCCTTCACATAAGTATGGTTTATATGAACTACAAATACCTTTCATCAACATTAAAGAAGCTTAAATTGAAAAAAAAAAAAAAAAAAAAAAAAAAAAAAAAAAAAAAAAAAAAAGAATGTTGACTATTGGCCCCCAATCCCTTCTGGCTTGTAGGGTTTCTGCTGAGAGGTCTGCTGTTACTCTAATCATCTTCCCTTTGCAGGCGACCTGACCTTTCTCTCTAGATGCCTTTAACATTTTTTGTTTCATTTTGACCTTGGAAAACCTGATGGTTATGTGTCTTGGGGATGATCTTCTTGTAATGTGTCTTACTGGGGTTCTCTACGTTTCCTGAATTTGAATGTTACCCTCTCAAGCTAGGTTGGGAAAATTCTCATGGATGACACTCTGAAATATGTTTTCCAAGTTGCTTCCCTTCCCCCCATTTCTTTCAGGGACGCTATGAGTCATAGATTTTGCCTCTTTAAATAATCCCACATTTCTTGGAGGTTTTGTTCATTCCTTTTCATTCTTTTATTTCTATTCTTGTCTGATAGTCTTGTTTTAGAAATCCAGTCTTCAAACTCTGAGATTCTTTCCTCCACTTGGTCTATTCTGCTTTTAATACTTGCGATGGCATTATGAAATTCTTGTAGTATGTTTTTCAGTTCTATCAGGTCAGTTGGTTTTTTTCTATACTGGCTATTTTTGCCGGTCAGCTCCTGCATTGTTTTATCATCATTCTTAGCTTCCTTGGATTGGGTTTCAACATACTCCTGTAGCTCAATGATCTTCGTTTTCATGCATATTGTGATTTCTGTTTCGGTCATTTTTAACAATCTTAGTCCAGTTCTGAATCCTTTCTGTATAGGTGATGTGGTTGATTAGAGGAAAAGAGGTACTGTGGCTTTTTGAGTTGTCAGGATTCTTGCACTGATTCTTTCTCATCTTTTTGGGTTTATCCACCTTCAATCTTTCAGGCTGCTGACCTTTCAATGGCTTTTTTTTTCTTTTATCCTATTTGATGACTTTGAGGGTTTGATTATCATATAGGGAAGATTTAGCTGACTGGCTTCATTTCTTAAAGACATTAGGAGACCAATGCTCAGCTCCTGATATCTGGACTGTATGCTCTAACTCTGGGGACTTGTATTGGGCCCCGACATTGTTCTCTCACTCCCTGAGGTTAGAAATCCACTGTGCTGGGAGCTCCAGGTGTTTCTGGACCACTGGTCACTACACTCTAATGGGTAGTGTCAGCCAAAGTGTTTCATGGTGCAGTGACAGAGGGATCTGTCCTCATTCACATGTGTCAGCAACAGCAGTAGCGGCAGCTGTGGCAGGCTGCTAGTGGCTGCTGGGGTGCCTGTCTCCCTGTGGGAATTAACCACAGTGGCAGAGGCAACTCATCTGGGATGGGTGTGGGGAGCCCCTGCTGGTGACTATGTGGGTGGTTGTGCAGGTGGTGGTGCTGGCTTTAGGGGAGGGGCACTGGTAGGCATAGGTCTGTGTGCCCTCTTTGTGGTCGCTCAGTGTGGGGGAGAATCTGCTGTTCTCTGAGCAGCCTAGTTTTGCTCCCATGGAAGTATTAGTGCAACAGTGGAGTGCTGGCAGGGTGGGACTGGCTGGCTCTGTTTCCACCAAGGCTCTGTCTGCAATGGTTGTTAGCTACTGGAGGGGAGTGGACTATACTCCCATGTGCTGGTGGGGCAAGGAAAGCAAAACCTGCTCACACAGACATGTATCAGCAGACAGATGTAGGGAGTTGCCATGGGTCCAGGGGTAGATGCGGTGTGCAGAGGGAGTGTGCAGGCTAGTGCATGGTTGTTGGGACCACTCTGCTGGAGCTCTCTGCCAGTCAGGCATGGTCCACCAGCACAGAAGCCATGATGTGGCTCCCAGGGCACCTGAGGCTGTTCTTTAGGCAGGCATGGCCAGGCTGGGTACCCAGGAGAGGGCAGCAGACCAAGAGGTGCTCAAATTGGACTGGCCCTATCTGAGCTGGGGCAAGTCCACCCTGCAGAGATTAGGATGAACAGCTCCCCTAGGACTAAAGTCTCCTAAGATAGCAAGAGAGCAAGTCGAGCCTTGTCCCTGGCCATGCTCCACTACACATGCTCCTGCACCAAACCCTCTGGGATTCACATCAGCTGGCTTGCTGCCCCTACCACTTCTCCAGGAACCTCTCCCTGCTAACTTGAGTGTCCATGATGGTTGAAGGGTGTCCTCCTGCTAGGGTTCCAGAGGCCCATGCTCCTTGAAAGTTCAACTCACCCATTCCCTCGGAGCCACCAGAGACCAGGAATGAGTCCAGGTGTGTGGTACCCCCATGTAGCGTTCCCAGTTTTCCCCCACTTCATTGCAGCTTCTGTGTCTTTCCTCCATCCACTCTCAGGGCCTTCCTCCTGAGCATCTGTTAGGAGTACGCCAGTCATCTCTGTCCATCAGTGGCAGCTGCTCCACCTGGCTGCATCTAGGTGGCTATCATACAGGTTTATATTTTCTATCCTCTTGTCTCTCTGCTTCATATTGATATTCAGTTAAAATATTTCTTCTGAATTAAGTTGCATTTGATTATCTTGTTATGTCTCATTTCCATTGTTGTATTTTTTCAGTTCTAGAATTTGTTCTTTTTTTAGAGTTTCTAGTTCTCTTACAAAATTCTCAATATTATATCTTATTTCACTGACCACATTAAGCATGTTTATTTATTTATTTTAGTTTTATCTTATTTTAAGATCTGGGATACATGTGCAGGACTTGCAGATTTGTTACACAGGTAAATGTGTGCCATGGTGGTTTGCTGCACCTATCAACTTATCACCTAGGTATTAGCTCTACATGCATTAACTATTTATCCTGATGCTTTCCTCCCACATCCCCCCAACAGGCCCTAGTATGTGTTGTTCTGTTCTGTGTGTACGTGCATTTTCATTGTTCAGCTCACACTTGATTGAGAACACGTGGTGTTTGGTTTTCTGTTGGTAAAGCATTTTAAAGGCCAACCCTGTGGATCTATTTTTATTGCCTATTATTTCTAGTGATTCTTTTAAAATGTTACCATGTTAGCTTCAATCTTCCTGTTCCTAATTCTTTTTGTGTTAGATGTGAGCTGGATATTATACGTTAAAAAGTATAGTGGCATTTTGAGGATCCTAACACACCTATTCATAAGTGTGATGGATGCTGAACTTCATTTTTTTTATTGTTCTAAGACTGTAAATTTGTTTCAAGCTCTCCTTAGTTTTTAAACCTCTCTCCATCTCTTCTTGGACAGTGAGATGCAACTAGGGAAAGCAGCCCCAAATGCAGACTTATATCCCTGGATTACTTTCTACTCCTGGTCTTTGCCCTATAATTTTTTTTCACAGATTCCAATTTCTTTAAACAGATTCATGGGGAGGGGGGAGGGGGAAGGGATTGCATTGGGAGTTATACCTGATGTAAATGACGAGTTGATGGGTGCTGACGAGTTGATGGGTGCAGCACACCAACATGGCACAAGTATACATATGTAACAAACCTGCACATTATCCACATGTACCCTAGAACTTAAAGTATAATAAAAAAAAATAAACAGATTTGATTTTTGTTAAGGTTTTGTCAACATTTTATAGTTTTGTCTGAACTTTCTAGTCTTTCTCAGAAGAAGCCTGATTACAGTACCTACTCTGTCATTAATGTAAACAACATTGATTTACTTATTTTCAATTTTACTTTTCTATTACTTAAAAACGACAAAGTATTCTGCATACTATTTTGGCTGCACCTTACTAGTTTGATATGGTATTTATTTTAAGTAGTTTTTAATTTTAGTTGTCAATTCGTTTTTTAATCTCAGGGGTTATTTGAAAATATAGTTTAAAAATTTTTATGTGCTCATCCTTTGTCATTTTGTATTTTATTGCAGATATAATTTATGTGTTTTTTTGGGGGGGGAATTTGTATGTGTGTATGTGGTAGGGAGGGTTTTCACTACATATCTATGTTTGTAAGTTTTTCATGGGTCTTTGAAAAACAAAGTATACTCCTGTTGGTTAATATACGAGTGTGTATAAACAGAAATGCAAATGTGCATACTCAAACTTGTTATTTGCTCCTTATATCATCTATATCTTTGCTTATTTTCTTGTTTTCTTTTAAACATAACATAATTGTAATAATATATTTGTAAATAAATACAGATTAAATGAATTTTATCTGATTTTCCAATGATATTGGCAGTATAATTAAGAAAATCAGTTAAGTGCCCTACAGGTTTAAGAAATTGATCTTTTTTAAAGCATTATATTTTATGTATGGTTAAACATCTTGAAAATTAAATATCAACAATTCAAGCTCAACAAATATCTAAAGAAATATTATATGCAAGGTAGTAAGACAATTTTCGTTCCAGTTGTATTTATTAAAATACATAAGCAAGTCAAAATGTAAGAGCCAAAGGAAAATAAAAAAGAGAAAGTACTATTATAATTGGTTGGCTTGATATTAAGAAGAGAAACTAAATAAAACGTTTTGGAGGCAAACAGTGTTATCTGTATTATTAATAACACTAATAGCACCATATATCTCTGCATAATTGCTTTTCTGCTATCACTATCAATTAGCTGATCTCTATGTTCCAGTGCAAGTTCTGGAAAAAAAAGTCAATCTTACTGGTTTAGCTAATTGCAGAAATGGTTTGCTACATTGGTCACAATTAGGAAACTGGACAATCAGGAAGCAGCTATATCTACTGCTGGTTCTAGAATCACATCCCTTTGCTGAGATCCTGAGACCAGAATGTTATTGCCAGAGCTGCCGCCTGCAGCAACACCCTGCCTTAGCTTTGACAGAAGTGACAGCCAGAATTGTTGGCTCTATAGCCATACTACACTTGTTAGATTCTTACCCACAAAATAGATGCCTCAGGCACTGCCTTTTCTCCCACTATTTCCCAATTTAGGTATCGTACAAGTGGTTATCATTAGCAGAACCAAACTCATATCCTGAACTAGTTTTTAGTTTTCCAGCCTCTGCAATACAGGAAGGCATACTAAAAGAAAGGTGCAACAGATGTTAAGCCAATCTATCATATTTGCCACAACCTGTTATTATAATTGCACAATTTAATTACATATGCCCCAAAGTGACAAATAAAAGTATAAAGAGTTAATGTTTCTATAACACCTAAACTGAATGTGAAAGGCCCAATATAGATGAGTTGTTAAATTCACTGCTATTTAATTAGAGGTAGGTAAGGTAATTATAAAAAGCCAGAAAAACTACAAAATCAAAGAAGATTAAAAGGAGATCAAAATGATCTCTCCGTTCTCACACTTCTTCAAAGAAATTTAAAATGGAAATTATAAAGAATGAGTTAAACATATATATGGTTTATGCATGAAAGATAACAAAAAACTATCTTTCATAGCTTTCAAAGATAACAAAAAATTAATAGACTCGCTCAAAGACCTTGGCATTATACCAAATAATTAAAGAATAAATGTACATTTATATTAATTCAAAGTCAAATATTTTTAAAGTATGTATTTTTTATGATTCCTTATTTTCCTAACTCTCAATCAACAGACCAACTACTAAGTTAGAAGGTAAGGGAGCTTCTACTATATGTTATGCCAGGTACAACATGAGTAATACAAAAAAGAAACAAGTTGTGCAACCTTAGTGTTGACTATTTTGCTGGAGAAAAGATATTTCTGATGAAATTTTTTTTAAAGAAAATAAATATTGTCCTATAAGACAGTGCTTTTACATTAAATTTACATAAATAGCTATGCTTTTATAGTTATTCTTTATGATTTTTATTATTTTTCTAGCTTACCACTTGCAGTATCATTTCAAAAGATTTAAAGAGCACTTACTATGAGAATATAAAACAATAAAACTGAAATCATATAGTCCAAGACTTTAATTTTATATATTAAGAAACTGGGTTCCATATAAATTCATGTACTAATACCAAGAAAATTACCCAGGCAGGGACTGTAGAAATAAAGTTATAACCAATTATCCCAAACAGACAATAAAATTTTGGCAAAGATCATCTTTATAAAAGTTTTGATCTTTTAGGTGACAAAGATGAATCAAACACAATGTCTGTATTTCTTTGAATTGAATTTGTCTCCAATAAAAGATGCACCACTCTTTTACATACCATTAAAAAGAAAAACTGCTGCCTATTAACCTTTCACAAGCCATTGAATACAGCTGCATCTCCCTTTTGCAGGTGTTAAAAGGTGGGAAAAGGGGGATAGTTAGTGAATTTTAGAATCAAATAAGACAGAAGAGAGAGTCAGACAAACATAGTGGCATATATTGCCACTATATGCACATATAACCACTATGGTTAATTCCCACAGGGAGGCAGGCACCCCAGCAGCCCATTTGCACCCTGTCACAGCTGCCACTATATTTTTGTGTATTCCTTTATATAAATGAAAAAAAAATTCTAGACAACTGTCTGGTATGACTCTCCAGATGCCTCACCTCACCAGACAGATTTCACTAATCCAAGCCTCCTTGGTGAAAATATCCATACCACTGCCATAGTGCAGCATTTCTTTTTGGGATTAATACGAAAGATCCTAAAAACTAGAATTGCCGCTTCCTTTCTTATGCTCCTCCAATGAATCATACACATTTTTTTTTTTTCTATCTGGTATTCTCCAGTTCTGAAGTGCAACTAGAAAGAATCCTTCTAAAATTGCACCCCTTCCTCTGTTCAGAACCCCTGAAGAACCTCTATGTGATCTGTAAGAAAAGCTCAATTCCTTAAGCAGAGAATATAAAATTTTATATCATCTGGTCCCTACCTGCCATGCGTGTCTCATCATGCATAATTCCCTTACATATGTTGAGACACAGCCATATTACATGGCCTGAATGTATTAGACATATAATGTTTTCTTCAGTTATCTGCTACTTATTCTACTCTTTCTGAAAATCATTGAGAATGAAATCCTACTCCTTCTGACTCAGCTCAGATTTTACCCACTCAGTGAAGCCTTCTCTGATGTCTAAAGCCAAAGTGAGGTGCTCCATGAATACATTCTTATATATATACTGGATATGTTATAGTCACGGTATCTGCCGTGTCCAGACTTAAGTAGCCTTTGCCCAGAGCCCATGGCTCTGGGAACAGCATGCACTATTCTGTGCACAGACAGAAGCCAATGATTAGATTATAATTTTGCATATTTTCTGAGGGCAGTCCTATCAACAGGTGACTGGTATAAAAAGCGTTGACAACTACAAGTGATGGCAATTAGCTAAACCAACAAGACTGGGTTTCTTCAGGATTTGGACTAGAGAAGAGAGAGAATCAGTCTTTTGGTTGAAAAAGAAGAAGGAGCAGCTACACAGAGGGGCATCACCATAGCGGAGACCATAAGGCCACGCGAACTGGTAAGAGGAACACACCTGTAGAGACATTCCTAATTGTTTCCCAGTTCTAGTTAAAATTCCATGTATCTCCTTATCATATATTCCTTATTACTTACAAATGACTCAGGCCTCTGTTTTTTACAGCAAAAAAATCCAGGTATGAATATATGTACGTTTATATTTTTAATATATGAAATCATTCCTTCAATATTTATTGAGCAGTTTAATGTGTACCAAGCACTGTTCAGTGGTGGTAGGTATACAGTGGTAGAAGAGACAAGGGTCCTGCTCTCATACATTCTAGTGGAAAAGACAAATAATTACCAAGAAGGTAAGTAATTTCAGGTAATAAATAGCCAAATAGGAACAGCTCCAGTCTGCAGCTCCCAGCAAGACCAATGCAGAAGGAGGATGATTTCTGCATTTCCAACTGAGGTACCCAGTTCATCTCATTGGGACTGGTTAGGCAGTGGGTCCAACCCATGGAGGGTGAGCAGAAGCAGGGTGGGGTGTCGCTTCACCCAGGAAGCGCAAGGAGCCGGGGAACTCCCTCCCACAGCCAAGGAAAGCAGTGAGGGACTGGTTATTATGCTTTTCCCATGGTTTTTGCAATCTGCAGATCAGGAGATTCCCCCATGTGCTTAAACTACCAGGGCCCTGAGTTTCAAGCACAAAACTGGACGGCTGTTTCATACCCCAGTGGCGCCTGGAACGAGAGTGAGACAGAACTGTTTGCTCCCCCGGAAAGGGGGCTGAAGCCAGGGAGCCAAGTGGTCTTGCTTGGTGGGTCCAACTCCCACAGAGCCCAGCAAGCTAAGAACCACTGGCTTGAAATTTCGCTGCAAGCACAGCAGTCTGAAGTCGACCTGATATGATCAAGCTTGGTTGGGGGAGGGGCATCCGCCATTACTGAGGCTTGAATAGGCAGTTTTCCCTCTGACAGTGCTAAGGAGGCTGGGAAGTCTGGGCTGGGTGTGGCAAAGCGGCTGTGGCCAGACTGCTTCTCTAGATTCCTCCTCACTGGGCGGGACATCTCTGAAGGAAAGGTAACAGCCCCAGTCAGGACCTTACAGACAAAACCCCCACTGCCCTAAGGAAGGGGCGGCTGTGGGCACAGTTTCAGCAGATTTAATCGTTCCTGCCTGCTGGTTGTGAAGAAAGAAGCTGATCCTGACAAGAGGGATTCTCCCAGCACAGCGCACCAGCTCTGCTAAGGGACAGACTGTCTCCTCAAGTGGGTCCCTGACCCCCATGCCTCCGGACAGGGAGAAACCTCCCAACGGGGGCTGACAGATCTCTCATATAGGAGAGCTCCAGCTGGCATCAGGCCGGTGCCTCTCTGGGATGGAGCAGGTAGCAATTTTTGCTGTTCTGCAGCCTCCACTAGAGATATCCAGGCAAACAGGGTCTGGAGTGGACCTCCAGCAAACTGCAGCAGAGCTGCAGAAGAGGGGCCTGTTAGAAGAAAAACTAACAAACAGAAAGCAACAACATCAACATAAAAGACCCCCACACAAAAATCCCATCCAAAGGTCATCAGTCTCAAAATCAAAGGTAGATAAATCCATGAAGATGAGGAAAAATCAGTGCAAAAACGCTGAAAATTCCAAAACCCAGAATGCCTCTTCTGCTCCAAATGATCGCAACTCCTCTCCAACAAGAGCACAAAACTGGACCAAGAATGAGGTTAGAGAATTGACAGAAGTAGGCTTCAGAAGGTGGGTAATAAAAAAACTCCTCTGAGCTAAAGGAGCATGTTCTAACCCAATGCAAAGAAGCTAGGAACCTTGATAAAAGGTTACAGGAACTGCTAACTAGAATAACCAGTTTAAAGAGGAACATAAATGACTTGATGGAGCTGAAAAACACAGCATGAGAACTTAGTGAAGCATACAAAAGTATCAATAGTCAAATCGATCAAACGGAAGAAAGGATATTACATACTGAAGATCAATTTACTGAAATAAAATCTGAAGGAAAGATTAGAGAAAAAAGCATGAAAAGGAATGAACAAGGACTCTGAGAAATATGGGACTATGTGAAAAGACCAACCCTATGACTGATTGGGGAACCTGAAAGTGACAGGGTGAATGCAACCAAGTGGGAAAACACTCTTCAGGATATCATCCAGGAGAACTTCCCCAACCTAGCAAGACAGGCCAACATTCAAATTCAGTAAATGCAAAGAACACCACTAAGATATTCCTTGAGAAGAGCAACCCCAAGTCACATAATCATCAGATTTTCCAAGGTTGAAATGAAGAAAAAAATATTAAGGACAGTCAGAGAGAAAGGTCAGGTTACCTACAAAGGGAAGCCCATCAGACTAACAGTGGATCTCTCTGAAGAAACCCTACAGGTCAGAAGAGTGGGGGTCAATATTCAACATTCTTAAAGAGAATAATTTTCAACCAAAAATTTCATACCCAGCCAAACTAAGCTTCATAAGTGAAGGAAAAATAAAATTCTTTACAGACAAGCAAATGCTGAGGGATTTTGTCAACACCACATCTGTCTTCCAAGAGCTCCTGAAGGAAGCACTAAATATGGAAAGGAAAAACCAGTACCAGCCACTGCAAAAACAAAATAAAATATAAAGGCCAATGACACTATGAAGAAACTGCATCAACTAATGTGCAAAATAGCCAATTAGCATCATGGCAACAGGATCAAATTCACACATAACAATATTAACCTTAAACGTAAATGGGCTAAATGCCCCAATTAAAACACACACACTGGCAAACAGGATAAAGAATCAAGACCCACTGGTGTGCTGTATTCAGGAGACCTATCTCACATGCAAAGACACACATAAGCTCAAAATAAAGGGATGGAGGCATATTTACCAAGCAAATGGAAAGCAAAAAAAAGCAGAGGTTGCAATCCTAGTCTCTGATAAAATAGACTTTTAAACCAATAAAGATCAAAAAAGACAAAGAAGGGCATTACATAATGGTAAAGGGATCAATGCAATGGGAAGAGCTAACTATCCTAAATATATATGTACCAAACACAGGAGCAACCAGATTCATAAAACAAGTTCTTACAGACCTACAAAGAGACTTAGACTCCCACACAATACTAGTGGGAGGCTTTAACACTCCATTGTCAATATTAGAACAAGAAAACAGAAAATAAACAAGGATATTCAAGACTTGAACTCAGCTCTGGACCAAGCAGACCTAATAGACATCTACAGAACTCTACACCCCAAATCAACAGAATATACATTATTCTCAGTACCACACACCATGTAGTCTAAAACAGGCCACATAATTCAAAGTAAAACACTCCTCAGCAAATGCAAAAGAATGGAGTTCATAACAAACAGTCTCTCAGACCTAAGTGCTATCAAACTAGAATTTGGGATTAAGAAACTCACTCAAAACTGCACAACTACATGGAAATTAAACAACCTGCTCCCGAATGACTACTGGGTAAATAACAAAATTAAGACAGAAATCAAGAAGTTATTTGAAACCATTGACAACAAAGACACAATGTACCATAATCTCTGGGACACAGCTAAAGCAGTGTTACGAGGGAAATTTATAGCACTAAACGCCCACATCAGAAAGTGGGAAAGATCTAAAACCAACACCCTAACATTACAATTAAAAGAACTAGAGAAGCAAGAGCAAACAAATGGAAAAGCTAGCAGAAGACAAGGAATAACTAAGATCAGAGCAGAACTGAAGGAGATAGAGACATGAAAAATTGTTCAAAAAATAAATGAATCCAGGAGTTGGTTTTTTGAAAATATTAACAATACAGACGGACCTCTAGCTAGACTAATAAAGAAGAAAAGAGAGAAGAATCAAATAGACACAATAAAAAATGATAATGAGGATATCAACACTGATCCCACAGAAATAAAAACTACTATCAGAAAATACTCTAAACATCTCTATGCAAATAAAATAGAGAATCCAGAAGTGGATAAATTCCTGAACACATGCACCCTCCCAAGACTAAACCAGGAAGAAGTTGAATCCCTGAATAGACCAAAAACAAGTTCTAAAATTGAGGCAGTACTTAATAGCCTAACAACCAAAACAAGCCCAGGACCAGACATTCACATCTGAATTCTACATCAATATTCTGTTGATGTGGGGTGTAGAGGAGCTGGTACCATTCCTTCTGCAACTATTGCAAACGACAGAAAAAGAGGGTCTCCTCCCTAACTCATTTTATGAGGCAAGCATCATCCTCATACCAAAACCTAGCAGAGACACAACAAAATTTCAGGTCAATATCCCTGATGAACATTGATGCAAAAATCCTCAATAAAATACTAGCAAACTGAATCGAGCAGCACATCAAAAAGCTTATCCACCAAGATCAAGTCAGCTTCATCCCTAGGATACAAGGCTGTTTCAACGTATGCAAATCAATAAATGAAATTCATCACATAAACAGAACCAATGACAAAAACCACATGATTATCTCAATAGATGCAGAAAAGGCCTCTGATAAAATTCAACATCCTTCATGCTGAAAACTCTAAACAAACTAGGTATTAATGGAGCATTTCTCAAAATATTAAGAGGTATTTATGACAAACCCATAGCCAATATCATACTGAATGGGCAAAAGCTGAAAGCATTCCCTTAGAAAACTGGCACATTATAAGGATGCCCGCTCTCACCACTCCTATTTAACATAGTATTGGAATCTCTGGCCAGGGCAATCAGGCAAGAGAAGGAAATAAAGCGTATTCGAATAGGAAGAGAGGAAGACAAATTGTCTCTGTTTGACTACAACATGATTATATATTTAGAAAACCCCATTGTCTCAGCCCAAAAACTCCTAAAGCTGATAAGCAACTTCAGCAAAGTCTCAGGATTCCAAATTAATGTGCAAAATCAAAGGATTCCTATACAGCAACAATAGACAAGCAGACAGCCAAATCATGAGTGAACTCCCATTCACAGTTGCTACAAAGAGAATAAAATACCTAGGAATACAACTTACAAGGGATATGAAGGACCTCTTCAAGGAGAACTACAAACCACTGCTCGAGGAAAAAGAGAGGACACAAACAACTGGAAAAACATTCCATGCTCATGGATAGGAAGAATATTGTGAAAATGGCCATACTGCCCAAAGTAATTTATAGATTCCATGCTATTCCCATCAAGCTACCATTGACTTTCTTCACAGAATTAGAAAAAATACTTTAAATTTCATACGGAATCAAAAGAACCCATATAGTCAAACCCTAAGCAAAAAGAACAAAGCTGGAGACAATCCTAAGCAAAAAGTACAAAGCTAAACAAAAAGATCATGCTACCTGACTTCAAACTATACTACAAGGCTACAGTAACCAAAACAGCATATTACTGGTATCAGACCAGATAGATAGACCAATGGAACAGAACAGAGACCTCAGAAATAACACCACACATCTACAACCTTCTGATCTTCAATAAACCTCACAAAAACAAGCAATGGGGAAATGATTCCCTATTTAATTAATGGTGCTGGGAAAATTGGCTAGCCATGTGCAGTAAACTGAAACTGGACCCCTTCCTTACACCTTATACAAAAATTAACTCAAGATAAATTAAAGACTTAAATGTAAAACCCAAAACCATAAAAACTCTAGAAGAAAACCTAGGCAATACCATTCAGGACACAGGCATGGGCAAAGATTTCATGAATAAAATACCAAAAGCAATTACAACAAAGCCAAAATTGACAAATGGGATTGAATTAAATGAAAGAGCTTCTGCACAGCAAAATAAACTATCATCAGAGTGAACTGGCAACCTACAGAATGGGAGAAAATTTTTGTAAGCTACCTATCTGACAAAGATCTAATATCCACAATCTACAAGGAATTTAAACAAATTTACAAGAAAAAAACAAACAACCCCATCAAAAAGTGGGTGAAGGATAAGAACAGACACTTCTCAAAAGAAGATATTTATGCAGACAACAAACATATGAAAAAAAGCTCATCATCACTGGTCATTAGAGAAATGCAAATCAGAGCCACAATGAGATACCATCTCACACCAGTTAGAATGGTGATCATTAAAAAGCCAGGAAACAACAGATGCTGGTGAGGCTGTGGAGAAATAGGAATGCTTTCACACTGTTGGTGATAGTGTAAATTAGTTCAACCTTTGTGGAAGACAGTGTGGCAATTCCTCAAGGATATAATACCAGAAATTCCATTTGATCCAGCAATCCCATTACTGTGTATACACCCCAAAAATTATAAATTATTCTACTATCAAGACATATGCACACATATGTTTATTGAAGCACTATTTACAATAGCAAAGACTTGGAACCAACCCAAATGCCCATCAAAGATAGACTGGATAAAGAAAATGTGGCACATACACACCACAGAATACTATGCAGCCATAGAAAGGAATGAGTTCATGTCCTTTGCAGGGACATGGATGAAGCTGGAAGCCACCATTCTTAACAAACTAATGCAGGAACAGAATACCAAACACTGCATGTTCTCACTCATAGGTGGGAGATGAACAATGAGAACACATGGACAACAGGGAGGGGAACATCACACATTAGGGCCTATCAGGGGGTGGGGGGCAAGGGGAGACAGAGCATTAGAACAAATACCTAATGCATGTGGGGCTTAAAACCTGGATGATGGGTTTATGGGTGCAGCAAACCACCATGGCACATGTATACCTATGTAACAAACCTGTATGTTCTGCACATGTATCCCAGAACTTAAAGTAAAAAAAAAAAAAAAATTCAAGTAGTAATAAGGTACTATGAATAAAATAAAATTGGATAATACAAAAATGAAAGATGGGAGGGTTTGGAAAGAGAAGGGCTAGATGATGTGCTTAGGAATGCCTCCCTGATAAGAGACTGGATGAAGGGAAAAGTCCAGTTCTGTGCAGCTCTGGAGAAACACATTCAAGGCAGAAGAAACAGGTAAAAGGTTCTCAGGTTGAAATTAGTTTACCATGTTTAAAGAAGCCAGTGTAAGGTCAGAGTGACTTAAGACTAGTAACAAAATGAAGTTTGATGAGAGGTCTATACATACATAAATACAAAAACATAAACTCAATTATAAACCAAGACACACAGAGAACCAGGTTAGTTTTGGCTTTTCATGAGATTATTAAAAATAGATACTTAAAACTTCACGATTAAAGCTTAGGCAGACAGGATTCTGGCGGGCTTTGGGGAATAGTCGTCTTCACAGTGTAATGACCTCGAGTAGCACCAGCATAGTGGTGTTGACCATGTCATTCC
Source organism: Macaca fascicularis (assembly GCF_037993035.2). Taxonomy (NCBI): domain Eukaryota; kingdom Metazoa; phylum Chordata; class Mammalia; order Primates; family Cercopithecidae; genus Macaca; species Macaca fascicularis. Next base: position 134,044,707 of record NC_088379.1, read on the forward strand.
AGAGATTTCTTTTCTCTTTTTCACTCAAGAATAGGAAAAGCATTTACATCACATCTTCTGAAATTCCATAAACAAATCAATTTGAAGGGAGGAGAATACCTTTTTCTGGGCTAGCATTGAAAAATAATGGCTTTATTATTGTTTTTGTAAATATATACATGAACTCCTTCCCAAATTTCAAATAGATAATAAATATTTACTATACTGTATTCATAGGATATTGTCAGCACACTTGAATGGCATAATTAGGGAAAGTAAAATCAAATTTAATATCATACCATTGATTATCATTAGTCAAATTATGAAAGCACATCAATAAAAATGTTTTTAAAATAATTCTGTTGTATAATGCTATTTAAATCTGTATCATATTTAGTTGTAATCTAAAAAAATAAATATCAGGCTATCAGAAAATAAAAAATAACAAGATGCCAAATATCACTACATACTAGATTCATATACTAACTACTTTATATACTAAATACTAACTTTATAATCTTGTTGATTATGTTTCTGTGTTCTAAAGCTATATATAAATATGCCTAAATATCTTCAGATAGTTTTAAATTTCAAAAAAACTTTTTAGTGACTGTTAAAGACTAGTTTAAGAGATTCTGCAGTGAAAGAATATTCCATGTATCAGGGATTAGTAAACTTTTTATGTAAAGGACCAGAGAGTACATAAATATTTTAGGTTTTGTGAGCCATTCAATCTCTGTCAGCACTATTCAACTTCATAGGCACATAAAACAAAGCAGCCGTCGACAAGATTTAAATGACTAAGCATGGCTGTGATCCAATACATTTTATTTATAAAAAGATCTGGCAGGCCAGATTTGACCCACAAGCTACAGTTTGTGAACCCCTGACAGATGTAATTAAATCTCTTTATCAGCACACTTTGGCTACAAGTAATAAAACACCCAACAAATAAATGAGAATAGCCATTTCTGTCTATTTTATTCACTAATGTATCTGAAAGCCTTAAATGGTGCCTGACATTTAGTAACCACTCAACAGTTGTGAATGACTATTTTCTTACTTCACCTAATATTAACTTGGAAGGTATACAGTTCCAGATTTGCTTCAGCAGCTCAATAATATCATTTAAGGACTTTGCAAAGGTTTCCTCATGTTTCTCTTCTTCTAATCTCATGTTGCTGATACCTACACACATAGTTAAAAAATGGCTATAGCAGCTTCACACATCACTTTCTAAAATGACAGGGAGCAGGAAAAGGGGAAAGCTTTCTTTTTGCCCTCTCTCCTCTTATTAGAGAGAAAAAGCTTTTTCAGAAGCTCCACAAGAGATTTTCCTTTATATCTCACTGGCTAAAACTAGGTCACATGTCCACTTCCAAGCCAATTCCTGGCAAAAAGACATAAAAACTGGTTTAGGTCAATGATTTATTATCTCAGGTTGTGGAATAAGCTCATCTTCCCTGAGCACATTGCCACTGGAACAAAATTAGGGTTATGTGACTATGTATGAAGGAAAAAAACAGCTCTTGTACTGGCAACAGATGATGTCTTCCATACCCTCAATAGTAAAATAAAAAATGACAACAATAAAATTTACTTTGTATTTAGTTAGTATCAGAAAATGCTGTACATGTATTCATTCATTTATTCAATTATCTTACTCAATTTCCTTCCTCTGGAAAGTTATGAGAGGAGGAAAAAATAGTATTGAGAAAGAAACAAGACAAAGCAAAACAAAACAAAAACCTCTATAATCTCAACATGAAATACATTTCAAGGATTTCAAAATGGAAGGGAGAATACTACTACTAATAATATGCTTTTTTTTTTTTTTTACTTTTTCCTCAGTCTGAGTTTTATAAAATGACTTCATTATTTCCTATTTGTAGTAAATTCTCAGATAATATACTCTGATATACAAATGTAAGTATTAAAATTTTCCCAAAATTCAGTAATGTGAAATTGTATACTTTTACACAATCCACACCATTGCTAGCTTCCATTATTTAGACCTGTCCATGTATATTTATTTAAGGTATTTTCCTTAAAAATTAAATTCTTTTGATTTTGTAGTCCTTAGCTGCAAATACAATTAAAAGTAGGATGTTGTCCTAATGACATAATCAGTAGAGTTCACTTTAAAACCTGATTAACACTATCAAGTTACCAAAAGTGTCTTTAATAAACTTAGAATCCATTTTTTACACTTTCCTATTATACTAGGAATAAACATATTCATGAGACATGACTGCATTACCGTTAAATAGGTGAAGGCAGATTTTAAAGACTGGCTTCAAAAGACCTGGATATGAAAGGAATAATATAAAGTCCAATATAGGAAACAATTAAATGATTAGCTCAACCATAAAATACCTTCTCTATTCTCAGCACATTAATATACAAACTTTATCTAAGTATATTGGTGATTCAGAAATCTTTATAATATTCTTTACTAGGAAGAGTATATTCCTGCTTAATAAGTATTTTGGAAAAGAATAGTAAATCATAAAATATTAAGATTAAAAAAAGTTTCCCATGGGAAAAAAACAAAAATAAATGAGAAAAACTAAAAGCCCAATTAAAAGATTTACTTTATTTTACACTTCAGTAAACACTGACAGCTTAAATATGTGAAGTTTTTGGAAATTAGAAGGAAAGAAAACTAATGGAAAATACAAGCAAGAGAAAATCATGAAATAGCCAAGGGCAAGACAATTCCATGGGTGTGCTACGTAATTTTAAGGAATAGCATGTATTAATTTAAATATAGCTACACTAAAATAAATGCAATAAAAATAAAAATAAAATTACTATATAATATAGAAGAATACAATAAAAGAATGTCAAACTTTAAAAGAGCCCATGTTTTGAACAAATTTAGAACTAAAAAAACTTTGGATATTTAGTCTAGTTAAAAGTCAACAAAAAAAGATGTATCAGATTTCAGTTCAGTAATATGAATTTTATGGGTTAAAGTTAAGAAACTTGGTATGGAAAAGCTTTAAACATTTTTTAGAAGCAAACATAAGAGAAGATCTCTATGATGTTAGGCTGAGAAAGGACTTCTTACAGGAGATACAAAGAACAACCACCACAGGAGAAGAGTGAGAGATTCAAATACTTAAAAAAAAAAGAAAAAAATTCTGTTAATCAAACACACCACAATCTGGGAATACAGATTTGAAACATCTATTATTGAATGTGTTCTATGAACCACTGGCACTAATTATTTATTTCTGTCCCCTTTCATATTCTGGCCTCCGTCCCACGGGCGAAAAGTCTCAAACTACATTGTCCAGATGTCTTGCAGCTGAAGTTGTGGATAAGATTAAAATTTTACCAGTGAGAGGCATTTCAGGGAGATATAGAAGGCAGAAGTGAGCTGAGACCATTTTTCTGTTGATATAGTGGCTGGTAAGTAAAACTGGATAGACAAAAATGTCTCTTGTAGTCAATATCATATGGTCCTTTTTCCAATATCATCTCCAGCTTTATGGAAATGATGCTGCCATGGTAATAGGGATGGTGTAGCACCATAAATTCCTGACCTCAGGATTATAGTCTCTGAGGTGTAACTGTAAAACCAATCATTTAGTAGCACTTAACTGTAAGTGAATTAAATCCTTTCTTGTTTGAAATTTCTAGAATGGTTATTGTTTACTGCGTTGAGACTGACTGGCACATCAACAAATTTTCAGAATACAGATCACATAATGCACTTTGACAATTTAATAAGAAAAAGATAAGTAGAAATGGGGAAAATATATGAACAAGCATTTTATGAGAAAAGAAAACCACATAGGTAAATAAACATATAAATGGTCAATAATGGCAGGCTGAGGCGGGCAGATCATGAGGTCAGGAGATCGAGACTATCCTGGCTAACACGGTGAATCCCCATCTCTACTGAAAATACAAAAAATTAGCTGGGTGTGGTGGTGGGCGCCTGTAGTCCCAGCTACTTGGGAGGCTGAGGCAGGAGAATGGCACGAACCCAGGAGGCGGAGCTTGCACTGAGTCGAGATCGCACCACTGCACTCCAGCCTGGGAGACAGAGCAAGACTCCGTCTCAAAAAAAAAAAAAAAAAAAAGTCAATAATATTAGTATTCAGGAAAATGCAAATTAAAACCACAATAAAAAAGTATTTAACAGTCAAAATGATGAAAATTAGGAAGCTTAACAAGAGCTACAGATATTAAAAGATATGGATCAATATAAACTCATAAATATCACTGGTAAGAGTATAAATTGGTATAGCTATTTTGGAAATTAAGTTGATATTATATTGCAAAATTGATATTCATATAACCTATAATCCAGCAACTTCCTTCCTTGAAACTCTTGCACTTGTGTGTGTTATTGAATAAAAAAGTCCTAGAACACTAGATACCATTTTTATACAGTCTTTAAAAATATAAAACTAAAAAGTATATTGCTTGGAGATACACATACCTATAAAAAAACTGTAAAAGCAAGGGAATAATAAACACAAAATTCAAGATAGTGTTTATCTCTGGCAGAGAGAAAGAGAAGGACGGGAAATGGAAGAAAACCATGGATAGATGCACGAGTATTGGCAACATTTTAACACTCAAGCTGAGTGGTATGTTGAGAAGTTTTCATTTTATCAATATGTTTTCCAACATACATATATGTTATATACTACATTATTGATTGCTAATATTTGTAAGGTGCTTATTTTGTACCCTACCCCAAGTACTTACTTTATCCGTTACAGTCAGCCCTATGAAATAGGTTCTATTATGATATCTGATTTATAGAAGAGGACACTAAAACAGAAAGGGAAGTAACCTGTTCAAGGTCACACAGCTAACAAGTAATTGAGCCAGGAGTCAAATAGAAAAATCAGGCCCCAGAGTCCACATTCTTAACTATTAATACTATAGCTATCAAATATCAAATAACAAAAATAAAAGTTACCTAAGACAATAAAAGATAAAACCAATAGTTAATTGATTTACCTTTCATTTTCCTTGATGACATTTTCAAGCTGTAGTTTCATCTCACCCACCTGTTTCTGAAAGAATAAAATATGGTGTTGCAATACATTTTCCAGACAATCAGCTCTCCATTAAGTAGACCACTCATGTAAGCAATCAGATTCTGACACTGGTCTAGTGTCAGATTAGAAAGACTTATTCCTTATTTCTAACAAAGGGATAATTAATATGGATAGTTTACTAATAAGCAGAATACAATAAAACATTCATTTTAAATAGAATATAAATAAAATAGAAAGATTTTATGTAACACAGTGAGAAATATTTATAAATGTAATTCCTATGACTTGTAGCTGTGAAAAACAGATGAAAGATATTCCGGAGTATGTCACTATAACAAATACCAGATGGTTCCTGTATCTTGAATGTATATCTTAGTTAATTCACCTCAGTTTAGTGAAGCCCATATAAGCATATGTATTTTTCTAGTATTTCAAAAGGTAAAATGCTAACAGTAAGAAGAAAATGGAGGTCTTTTTTTAGCAGTCATTCATTCAGTCTCTGATTCACCACTTTCATTAACTATCTAAACTCTCTGTACCATACAAGGCTGCTAAGGTAAACAGACATGCTCACTGAAAAATAGTAGGAAAGATGGTTAAAAAAAAAAAAAAATCACCTAACTAAAATACAAGGAAGAATAAAATGCACACTAGAAAGGGAATTAAATGAAGGTCTGATTAATGCTCTCTGAAGGAGTAAAAAGATGTTAGGATTTCAAAAGAAAAGAAAGAGCATTTAAAATTGGTGAAAATATGAGTAAAAGCAAAATAGCAAAAAATAAGTAGTCAACTCTCAGTAAGTGTGAATGAGCAAGTGGAGAGCATACACACAGCCCCCCCCCCCCGGAAAAAAAACCCTGAATTTATATGTAAAAGCATGCAAAATCTCACTTAAAACTGTAATCAATTCATGATTGTGTATTAGTCTTGATTGTGCTTCCTAGGCTAAAGGAGAGAAGCTTATCCTGGAGTACACCTTCACAACGGACGGGTGGAACAGGCAGTTCTCCAAGCCTTTTTCTCTCCCTTTCAACCAGAGAAGATCAAGGCAGCTTAGTCTAGGAGATCAGAATAGTGAATGCTAACTATAAATTTGGTTTGAAAGGTGAACTTTTCCAAGGTCCCCGTTATGCCTGAAACAATTAAACCAACATGAATTAATTCACTACCAGATAATTGAGCACTGGCCATATATGGACCAATACAGTGAGAGAGAAAATTGGAAAGACAGGTACAGGGTTTTGAGAATGTCATGGCAAGAGGTTTGGATTTATTGTAGCAATTATGTTGATTTTATAATTTTTAAATAATTTTTTTTTCCCTGAGATGGCATCTCACTCTGTCTCTTAAGCTGGAGTGTTCTCGAGAGCATGATCACAGCCCACTGCAGCCAATAAACTCATCTTTAAAAGTTGCAAAACTATCAGTGCATCTTAAAGAATGTTTATTACTCTTAAATAATTATGTAAGATACATACTCATTAGCTAAGACTAAAGATGGATTGTAACACTCTCACTATAAATTCCTTACTGTAAAATATTTCAAAATATTTACATTTGGAAGGAAGTGAAATCCACACAGTATTTCTCACATCATCAAATTTTTCCCTTCTATTTATATTTTCTGGCAAAAAATCGTCCATATAGAGAATTGCAGTGCTACTTTTCCTGCTTTGGAGATAACACTATTTTTTGACTAGGTCAATAAGTCATAAGAACTAGTACTTCTAATCAATCACATCTATCTGAGCAACCATTCTTAGATGTCAACATTTTTTTTTCTCTAAAAGAAGGAGCAATTATTTTTATCATCAAAGACTCTTAGGCTTTCTAGCATAGTTTATTTCTCTCTTGTAATTAATTCAGTGATCACCCTCTGGCGGTAAAGAATGCAAAATGGAAAAACAAACTTAAACATCTTAGTAAAATGGCTTATTAAAGAAATACATGAATCAGATTATAAAAAATTTAAAAGAATTTAATTTCAAGATAATTAGCTATCTTATGTTATAACAACCAAAGTACATAATATGTTATTATAGGAATTTAGAAAGAGTAAATTCAGCAGAAACTTTAAATTCACTAGTCCTGAAAACAAAAAGAAAATATCATTTGTGCAAAAGAGGGCTTTCCGTTGCTCTTTAATTGTCAGCTAGGAAGATTAAAAGACACTACTGTGCTTGTCCTAAATTTAAATGACTACAGGCTAAGAAATACACAGTAAAGACCAGGAAGACTTTATGATAAAAGACACTATAATTTTAATGAAATGCTTTTATTTGATATTTGGGTCTAGAGGGCAACTTTGTACGTTTATGTGTTTGAGAAATAACCTTGGAAATGAAAGCCTACATAATTTCAAACGCAGTGAAAGAACCTAATTTTATTTTTAGCAATTGGAAGCATTATGTGTTCTTTTAGTAAAGCTACATATCAATGCATTAATTGATAAGTAAGGGCTTGTTAAACTAGCTCTAATCAGCTTATTCCCATAAACCCTGGCATTTAATCATTTATTAAATATTTAAGGGCCTACTATGTGCTACACTTGAAAGTATACAGTAGGATCCCTTCACGTCCATGCATAAAAAGAAAAGGAAGTAAGGGAGAAAGTGCTTAGTGTCTGCCACACACACGGCCCCATTCTGAGGAAATCAGTCTCAGGGGTTGCTTTACTATATTTTATTTTTTTTTTTTTTTGAGACAGAGTCTCACTCTGTTGCCCAGGCTGGAGTGCGGTGGCACGATCTCAGCTCACTGCAGCCTCTGCCTCCCGGGTTCAAGTGATTTCTCCTGCCTCAGCCTCCCGAGTAGCTGGGATTACAGGTGTGTGCCACCATACCTGGCTAATTTTTGTATTTTTAGTAGAGACGGGAATTCATTATGTTGGCCAGGCTGGTCTCAAACTCCTGACCTCAAGGGATCTCCATACCTTGTCCTTCCAAAGTGCTGGGATTACAGACATGAGCCACCACACCTGGCCAGGATGCTTTAATATAAAGTCATTATACTCTCTTCCATTTGCATTAATGAAAGCTAACTTTGCCACCCTTGCTACAACTGTATTTATCCAGGAATTGGTATCTAAACCAAATACAATCATGAGTATATTCAAGCTCTAATAAAGAGAGGTCATTGCCTCCTGATAGGCTTAGCTTGAGACATGTAAGTTCTATTTAAGAAATACTTCCATTATATGGTTATCACAGTATCAGAAAGGTCAAAATTTTAGGGGAAAACATTAAAAGACATTTTCAGATCAAAGAAACACATTATAAATATTAGGTATATTCTAAACATGTAGCTCATTGAAACTCAAATTGTACCCTAAACAATTTTGTGCTATTATTCCAGTTCTCCATAAGCCCTGGGACCCAAAATGATAATCCATTCTGCAAGTAATGGGAAATGCAGATAGAATGAGGTAAGGAGGAAGGTCTGAAAGGATGAGAGACAGTTTTAGGTTAAAAATAGAGAGATGTAAGCAAACAATAAGGAGATTAAGAGCTTCTTCTAAGCACCTAAGAAGTATCTCACGCAAGACAGCAAGAGCAAGGAAACACTGAATTAAAAGACAAGACTGAACAGAATATTAATTTTCTTTGAGACAAGGTCCAGTTCTGTTGCCTAGGCTGGAGTGCAGCGGCTTGACCACAGCTCAATAAAGCCTCGACCTCCCAGGCTCAAGCAATTCTCTTAGTTCAGCCTTGTGAGTAGCTAGGACCACAGGTGCACACCACCACACCCAGCTAACTTAATCCTAGCACTTTGGGAGGCCAAGGTGGGCGGATCACGAGGTCAGGAGATCAAGACCATCCTGGCCAACATGGTGAAACCCCATCTCTACTAAAAACACAAAAATTAGCTGGGCACAGTGGCTCATGCCTGTAATCCCAGCTACTCGGGAGGCTGAGGCAGGAGAATAGCTTGAACCAGGGAGTTAGAGGTTGCAGTGAGCCAAGATCACACCACTGCACTCCAGGCTGGCAACAGAGTGAGATTCCATCTCCAAAAAAAAAAAAAAAGAAAAAGAAAAAAAAAGAGATGAGTCTCACTATGTTACCCAGGCTGGTCAAATGATCTTCCTGTCTCAGCCTCCCAAAGTGCTGGGATTACAGGCGTGAGTCACTGCACCCAGCTAGAAGAGAATCTTTAAACAAACATATACACATATATACATTCACACACATTTACAGAGGGCCACCAATTGGTTACAGCAAATATTCTCTTTCTCATCAATGTCTTTTTAAAAAGAGGGAGTCTATTTTACTTTTTATTTTCATAACGAAATATTATAAAAGCCTCATAACTATGATTTCATACCTGATAATATTTCAGCTGCCCATTTAGTTCTCCTAGATGTTTATCATACTCAGTTATAAGAGGAGCTAAAAAGCTAAAAAAAAAGACAATAAAAATATAGCATATTCTGTTCCATCTAGTTTAATAAATATATAACAAGTGAAATAAATTACACATAAAAATTTTATGTTTAGTCTACTCATGCAACCAAAACTTTTCCCTTTTTTCCAAAACCAGGAGTTTTAAATATTTGCACAATTAATATTTTGGACTGAAAAATTCTTTGTTGTGGAGTGGCTAGTCTGTGCATTGAAGGATGTTTAACAGCATCCTTGGCCTCTACCCATTAGATGGCAGCAGCAGTCTCACTTTCCACAGTAGTGACAAGCAAAAATGTTTCTAGACATTGCCAAATATCTCCTGGTGAAACAGGGGTAAAATCATTCTGTCTGAGAACTAATTTTGTAGACCCTGTAATACTTGCTTTTTCTTGTCAATTCAAGAACAAAGCATTTAAGTTTAATAACAGCAGATCATGAAACAAACATTCCTGATACTAAAAGAATTACTTTAATAACAATTAAATATAACTAAGAAAATGATATTATTCTGGTTAATACTTTACCTTTGGTCAAACACGAGGTTTTCAAATGTGTCGTCTCCTTCTCCTTGGCAGACAGCTTTCTATAAGAGAATGTGCATCTTAAAATGTGTTCTCACATCATTCTAGCCAAAATTGATAGTGATTTAATATTAAATGCAATTAAATTTTCATAACCTTAGAAAATCTATTTATGTCATTCATAATGAGAGAAAAAGAAAAAATAATAATCTCAATTTATATTGAAAAGCATTTGGTAAATTTAATACCCGTGCATAATAAAAACCATTGGCAAATTAGAAATTTGGGGAACTTTTCTTAATTTGATAAAAATATCTGCCAGAAATCTAATCAATTACAATTTAAAGGTTGAAAAGCAAGAAGCAAGGGTATTATTATCTACAAACAATTTGGCCATTTACCTAAAAACTCAGTAAAATCTACCAATTATTAGAACTAGTAAGAGAATACACTAAAAGTCACCAGACAGAAAATGAACACTTAAAAAAAAAATTACTAGCTTTTTCAAATACCAGCAATGATTAGAAAATGTAATATAAAAAATCCTATTCACTACTATGACAAACAATATCTGCAGAATAAAGCAAATAAAAAATGGTACAGGAGCTTATTGAGAAAATTAGTTTTACTAAAGGATATAAAAGGAAATCTAAACAAACATGGTACTATAGCATTCATCTATGGGTGCAACGGTCAATATTTTGAGTATGTCAGCTCTCTAAAATTGACTACAACTTCATTGCACTCAAAAATGAAGTTCCAATAGAATAATTTATAAAAGTTCCATGAAAGAGTAAGTGTGAAAAATTAGCCAAGATAATCTCACCAAAAAAAAAGGAAAAGAAAAAAGAAAGAGAAAAACTTGGCTTACTACATAGCAAAACACCACAATGCTACAGCAATTTTAACAGTATGCTATAGGTACAGTAACAAACTCAACAGTATAACAAACCCAGAAATAGATTCAAGCATTTATAGGTATGTGGTATATAAAATAAGAGGAATTATAATCGAATGGACACAGTACTGCTATCCAACAAATAGTACTGGATAACAAACAAAATTAGATTCTAGCACATACTAAATGGAAAAATATAGATAAAAATCCAAATGTTGTTAAAATTTTAACAATTATTGCAAGAAAATGCATTATTGACCTTGAGTTAGACAATACTTTCTTAACTTCACAAATGCAGAAATTTTTGTCTCTTTTGTTTGTAAATATCTCAAGCAGCGCCTGCCATACTTTTTTGCTCAAAAAAGTACTTTTTTGCTTCCAGCATTTGTTAGCTGGAAGACACCAGGAGCAAAACCTATAAATGGAAAGACTGACACATTTTACAACATCCAAATTTAAAACTTCTATACAGCTAAAGACACCATAAGCAAAGTTAAAAGACCTATAGCATTCGTAGCATGACCAGAAATTTTGTATCTATGGCATATGGAGAAACATTTAAACACAAGATGTGCAAGGTTTTTCAGTGGTGCCTTTACTATAAAACATAGCTAACAAAATGTCTTTTAACAGAATAAATAAAAAATGATACAACAGAATCCCGTAAGTAGTTCAAGAAATTAATTAAATTTATATGTATCAAAATAGATATATCATAAAAAACAAAGAAGTTATTTCTAGGGGTGGAGAGAAGAAAATAGGACAGAGAAGGAAGACGGTCAAAGGGATCACTAAAAGCATCTGTAATATTCTGGCTTTTTGAAGGGAGAAAGTATTTATGATCACATACATATTAAAGAGTAATTTTAAAGCATAACTCAAGCCTCTGAATTCTAAAGTTTCACTTAATTAATTTTTAATATTTTACTCTGTAAATATTTATTTACCTACTATGTGTAAGGGCCCATGGGAGGTACAGTAAATAATACAAAGATGAACAACTCATAGTCCTTATCCACTGAATGGACTGTAGAGTTATAGGCAGAAACAGGCAAATAAGCAAGGAACAATAATAAGAATAAAGACATACCATGAAAGAGGCATAGAATGGTGAGAATGAGTGGATGAAAGGAAGATAATCAATACTGTTTTTATTCAAGTACTACATACATACAGAAGACTGTGCAAATTATAAGTATACAGCTAAATAATTCTCACAAAGTGAATATACTCATGTAACCAGAACACAAATCAAGCAACACAAGTACTCCTCACTTTGCATGTTGGTATAAGTGTCTTCATTTTGCACAGTTCTGTGGAAACATCAAATCCAAGTAAGGACAAAGTTGTGATACACACAAGTTTCAGTTAATATGGCACTGCAAAAAGTGAGAATTGTGTATATAACCAACAACCCCTAAACCCCTAAGTCACTACTCCCACGCTCCATGTGGGACCCAAATCCTGACTTCTAACAGTATGAAATCATTTTGCCTGTTTTTTAAAAAAAATTATAAAAATATAACCATACAGTATATTTTCTGTTATGTCTGGCTTCTTTTGCTTACCACTGGGTTTGTGAGATTCATTCTTACTGCTGTGGGTAATTTTGGTTCGTTCATTCTTACTGACATATACCATTTCACTTTATAAGTATGCCACAATATATTTATGCTTTCTATTATTATTTATTTATTTATTTTTGAGATGGAGTCTCGCTCTGTTGCCCAGGCAGGAGTACAGTGGCACGATCTCGGCTCACTGCAACCTCCGCCTCCCAGGTTCCTGCCATTCTCCTGCCTCAGCCTCCTGAGTATCTCGGACTACAGGTGCCTGCCACCACGCCTGGCTAATTTTTTGTATTTTTAGTAGAGATGGGGTTTCACCGTGTTAGCCAGGATGGTCTCGATCTCCTGACCTCGTGATCCGCCTGCCTTGGCCTCCCAAAGTACTGGGATTACAGGTGTGAGCCACCGTGCCTGGCTATGCTTTCTATTATTAAATGAAGTATCTGGGTTGTTCATTATTTGGCTATTATAAATAGTGCTGCTACAAACATTCTTGAAAAGGTCTTCTTGGTATAGGCATTTCTGATGGGTATACCTACAGGTAAAACTGATGACTCATAAGGTCTGTATCAGTCAGATCTAGAATAAAATGTCAAACAATTTTCTGAAGTAATCTTACCAATTTACTCTCTCACAGGCAGTGTATGAGAGTTATTCCACATCTTTGTCAACACTTGGAGTTATGCTTTTCACTCTAGCCAGTGGATGTAGTAGTATTTCATTGTGGTTTGAATTTCCATTTACCTGATAAACAATGAAGTTGAAGACTCTTTTCTACAGTTACTAAGCATTTTAAATACCTCCTTTTGTGAAGTGACCTGTTTCTCTAATGGATAATTGTTTTAGTTATTAATTTGAAGACATTCTTCAAATATTCTAGATTTTTGCAAGATTACAAATATATTCTCCATTCCATAGCTTATCTTTTTACTTTCTTAATGGTGTCTTAAAAACGTAAGTTCTTTCATTTTGAAGTAGCCCAGTTTATCATTTCTTTCCTTTATGATTAGTGCTTATGTCCCGTTTAAGCCATCCTGCCTACTATAAGCTCATAACGTCTTCCCTCAAGTTTTATTCTAAAAGCTTTACCTTAACATTTAGATATGCAATCAATGCAGAAATCACATATGAGAGTAGTTTGGGTAGAGATCAAAATTCATTTTTCTTTATTCTGAATGAAAGTCTGGTATGTGTAAAGCTATTTCTAAACTTTATTCTGTTTAACTGGCTTGTTTCCTTGGCCAATACCATACTAACCAAATTACTATAGCTTTATAGTAAATATTAAGACCTGGTAGTATCTGTTTCCAAATGTAGTTGTTCTGCAAGATTGTCTTAGCTCTTCTTGTCCTTTTTCATATAAATTTTGAGGGGGAACTATTATGTTTTTGAGGAACTTCCATACTGTTCTCCACAGTGGCTAAACTAATGTATATTTCTACCAACAGTGTATGAGGGTTCCCCTTTCTCTACATCCTCACCAGCATCCATTATTGCCTGTCTTTAGGACAAAAGTCATTCAAACAGGGGTGAGATGGGATCTCACTGTGGTTTTGATATGCATTTCTCTAATGATGACTAAATGTTTAGCATTTTTTTCATATACTTCTTGGCCAGTTGTATGCTTCTTTTAGAGATGTCTATTCAGTTCATTTACTCATTTTTAAATTGGATTCTTCTTTTAACTGCTGAATTGTTTAAGCTCCTTATATATTCTGGACATTTGTCTCTTGTCAGATGAATAGTTTTCAAATACTTTCTCCCATTTTGCCAGATTTCTCTTCATTCTGTTGACTGTTTCCTTTACAATACAGAAGCTTTTAAGATTGATATAATTCCATTTGTCTATATTTGCCTTTCTTGCTTATGCCTTTGAGGTCTTCTCCATAAAACCTTTACCCAGGAAAATGTACTGAAACATTTGTTTTTGTCCACCAGTTTCATAGTGTTTGGTGTTACATTTTTTTAGTCCATTTTGTGTTGATTTTTGTATATGGTAAGAGACAGGGGTGACTTATTTTTGGCACATGGATATCGAGTTTTTCCAGCACTATTTCTTTTTCTTTATTTGCAGATGACAGTTTTTTAATTTTAATTTTTATTTTACTTTAAGTTCTGGGATACATGTGCAGAATATGCAGGTTTGTTACATAGGTATACACGTGCCATGATGGCTTGCTGCACCTATCAACCTGTCATCTAGGTTTTAACCCTGCATGCATTAGGTATTTGTCCTAATGCTCTCCTTCCCCTTACATGCCATCCCTGACAGGCCCTGGTGCGTGATGTTTCCCTCCTTGTGTCCATGTGTTCTCATTGTTCAATTCCCACTTATGAGTGAAAACATGCAGTGTTTGCCTTTCTGTTCTTGTGTTTGCTGAGGACAATGCTTTCTAGCTTCATTCATATCCCTGCAAAGTACTTGAACGCATTCTTTTTTATGGCTGCATAATATTCCCTGGTGTATATGTGCCACATTTTCTTTATCCAGTCTATCTTCATGGGCATTTGGGTTGGTTCCAAGTCTTTGCTATTATAAATAGTGCTTCAATAAACATATGTGTGCATGTGATAGTAGAATAATTTATAATGCTTTAGGTATATACACAGTAATGGGATTGCTGGGTCAAATGGAATTTCTGGTTCTGTATCCTTGAGGAATTGCCACAATTTCTTCCACAATAGTTGAACTAATTTACACTCCCACCAGCAGTGTAAAAGCATTCCTGTTTATATACAAACTTGCCAGCATCTGTTGTTTCCTGACTTTTTAATGATCGCCATTCTAACTGGTGTGAGATGATATCCCTTTTGGTTCTGATTTGCATTTCTCTAATGACCAATGATGATGAGCTTCTTCTTCGTATGTTTGTTGGCCACATAAATGTCTTTTTTGACAAGTGTTTGTTAATATCCTTCACCCATTGTTTGATGGGGTCGTTTTTTTCTTGTAAATTTGCTTATGTTCCTTGCAGATTGTGGATATTAGACCTTTGTCAGATGGGTAGCTTGCAAAAATTTTCTCCCATTCTGTAGGACGCCTGTTCACTATGATGATAGTTGCTTTTCTATGCAGAAGCTCTTTAGTTTTAACTGGATCCCATTTGTCTATTTTGTTGTAATTGCTTTTGGTGTTTTAGTCATGAAGTCTTTGCCCATGCCTATGTCCTGAATGGTGCTGTCTAGGTTTTCTACTGGGGTTTTTATGGTTTTGGCTTTTAAGTCTTTAAACCATCATGAGATATTGTTTGTATAAGGTGTAAGGAGGGGGTCCAGTTTATGTTTTCTGCTTGAGACTAGCCAGTTTTCCCAGCACCATTAATTAAATAGGGAATCATTTCCCCATTACTTTTGTCAGGTTTATTGAAGATCAGATGGTTGTAGATGTGTGGTTTTATTTCTGAGGCCTTTGTTCTGTTCTATTGGTCTATGTATCTGTTTTGGCACCAGTACCATGCTGTTTTGGTTAGTGTAGCAGTGCAGTATAGTCAGGTAGCATGACTCCAGCTTTGTTCTTTTTGCTTAGGATTGTCTTGGCTATACAGGCTCTTATTTGGTTCCATATGAAATTTAAAGTAGTTTTTTTCTAGTTCTGTGAAGAAAGACAGTGGTAGCTTGAGGGGAACAGCATTGAATCTATAAATTTCTTTGAATAGTATGACCAGTTTCACAATATTGATTCTTCCTATCGATAAGCATGGAATGTTTTTCCATGTTTGTGTCCTCTCTTATTTCCTTGAGCAGTAGTTTGTAGTTCTCCTTGAAGAGGTTCTTCACATCTCTTGTAAGTTGTATCCCTAGGTATTTTACTCTCTTTGTAACAATTGTGAATGGGAGTTCACTCATGATTTGGCTCTCTATTGGTCTGCTATTGGTGTATAGGAATGCTTGGATTTTTGCACACTGATTTTGTACCCTGAGACTTTGCTGAAGTTGCGTATCAGCTTAAAGAGATTTTGGCCTGAGATGATGGGGTTTTCTAAATACACAATCATGTCATCTCCAAACAGAGACAATCCGACTTCCTCTTTTCCTAATTGAATACCATTTCTTTCTTTCTCTTGCCTCATTGCCCTGGCCAGAACTTCCAATACTATGTTGAATAGGAGTGGTGAGAGAAGGAATCTTTGTCATGTGCCAGTTTTCAAAGGGAATGCTTCCAGTTTTTGCCCATTTGGTATGATATTGGCTGTGGGTTTGTCATAAATAGCTCCTATTATTTTGAAATATGTTCCATCAATACCTAGTTTATTGAGAGTTTTTAGCATGGAGGGCTGTTGAATTTTGTCAAAGGCCTTTTTTTGCATCTATTGAGATAATTGTGTGGTTTTTGTCACTGGTTCTGTTTATGTGATAGATTATGTTTATTGATTTGCATATGTTAAACCCGCCTTGCATCCCAGGTATGAAGCCAACTTGATCGTGGTAGATAAACTTTTTGATGTGCTGCTGAATTCTGTTTGCCAGTATTTTATCGAGGATTTTCAAATTGATGTTCATCAGGGATATTGGCCTGAAATTTTCTTTTTTTTGTTGTATCTCTGCCAGATTTTGGTATCAGGATGATGCTGGCCTCATAAAATTAGTTAGGGGGGATACCCTCTTTTTCTACTGTTTGAAATAGTTTCAGAAGGAATTGTACCAGCTCCTCTTTGTACTTCTGGTAGAATTCGGCTGTGAATCCATCTGGTCCTGGACTTTTTTTTGGTTGGTAAGCTATTATTTACTGCCTCAATTTCAGAACTTGTTATTGGTCTATTCAGGGATTTGACTTCTTCCTGGATTATTCTTGGAAGGGTGTATGTGTCCAGGAATTTGTCCATTTCTTGTAGATTTTCTAGTTTTGTGTGTGTGTGTGTGTGTAGAAGTGTTTATAGTATTCTCTCATGGTAGTTTTTTATTTCCGTGGGATTGGTGGTGATATCCCTTTTATCATTTTTTATTGTGTCTATTTGATTCTTCTCTCTTTTCTTCTTTATTAGTCTGGCTAGCAGTCTATCTATATTGTTGATCTTTTAGAAAAACTAGCTCCTAGATTTATTAACTTTTTAAAGGAATTTTCATGTCTCTATCTCCTTCAGCTCTGCTCTGCTCTGATCTTAGTTATTTCTTGTCTTCTGCTAGCTTTTGCATTTGTTTGCTCTTGCTTCTCTAGTTCTTTTAATTGCAATGTTAGGGTGTCGATTTTACATCTTTCTTGCTTTCTCTTGTGGGCATTTGGTGCTATAAATTTCCCTCTACATACTGTTTAAATATGTCCCAGAGATTCTGGTACATTGTGTCTTTGTTCTTATTGGTTTCAAGGAACATCTTTATTTCTGCCTTCATTTTGTTATTTACCCAGTAGTAATTCAGGAGCACATTGTTCAGTTTCCATATAGCTGTGTGGTTCTGAGTGAGTTTCCTGATCCTGAGTTCCAATTCGATTGCACTGCATTCTGAGAGACTGTTATGATTTCCATTCTTTTGCATTTGCTGAGGAGTGTTTTACTTCCAATTTTGTGGTCAATTTTAGAATGAGTGTGATGTGGTGCTGGGAATAATATATATTCTGTTGATTTGGGGTGGAGAGTTCTGTAGATGTCTCTTAGGTCTGCTTGGTCCAGAGCTGAGTTCAAGTCCAGGATATCCTTGTTAATTTTCTGTCTTATTGATCAGTCAAATATTGACAGTGGGGTGTTAAAGTCTCCCACTATTATTGTGTGGGAGTGTAAGTCTCTTTGTAAGTCTCTAAGAACCTGCTTTATAAATCTGTTTCCTCCTGTAGTGGGTGCATATATATTTAGGATAGTTAGCACTTCTTAATGCATTGATCCTTTTAACATTATGTAATGCCCTTCTTTATCTCTTTTGACCTTTGTTGGTTTAAAGTCTGTTTTATCAGAAACTAGGATTGCAACCCTTGCCTTTTTTTTTGCTTTCCATTTGCTTGGTAAATATTCCCTCATTTCTTTATTTTGAGCCTGTGTGTGTCTTTGCATGTGAGTGGGTCTCCTAAAGACAGCACACTGATGGGTCTAGACTCCTTATCCAATTTGCCAGTGTCTTTTAACTGGGGCATGTAGCCCATTTACACTTAAGGTTAATATTGTTATGTGTGAATTTGATCCTGTCATCATGATGCTAGCTGGTTATTTTGCCCAATAGTTGATGCAGTTTCTTCATAGTGTCCATGGTCTTTACAATTTGGTGTGTTTTTGCAGTGCCTGTTACCAGTTTTTCCTTCCCATATTTAGTGCTTCCTTCAGGAGTTCTTCTAAGGCCGGCCTGGTGGTGACAAAATCCCTCAGCATTTGCTTACCTGTAACGGATTTTATTTCTCCTTCGCTTATGAAGCTTAATTTGGCTGGATGTAAAATTCTGGGTTGAAAATTCCTTAAGAATGTTGAATATTGGCCCCCACTTTCTTCTGGCTTCTAGGGTTTCTGCCAAGAGATTTGCTGTTAGTCTGATGGGCTTCCCTTTGTGGGTAACCCGACCTTTCCCTCTGGCTGCCCTTAACATATTTTCCTTCATTTCAACCTTGGTGAATCTGATGATTATGTGTCTTGGGGTTGCAATTCTTGAGGAGTATCTTTGTGGTGTTCTCTACATTTCCTGAATTTGACTGTTGGCCTGTCTTGCTAGGTTGGGGAAGTTCTCCTGGATAATAACCTGAAGAGTGTTTTCTAAGTTGGTTCCATTCTCCCCGTCACTTTCAGGTACACCAATCAAATGCAGATTTGGCCTTTTCACATAGTCCCATATTTCTTGGAGGCTCTGTTTCTTTCGTTTCACTCTTTTTTCTCTAATCTTGTCTTCTCACTTTATTTCATTAAGTTGATCTTCAATCTCTGATGACTGTTCTTCTGCTTGATCGATTCGGCTACTGATAGTTGTGTATGCTTCACAAAGTTCTCGTGCTGTGTTTTTCAGCTCCCCCAGGTCATTTATGTTCTTCTCTAAACTGGTTATTCTAGTTAGCAATTTGTCTAACCTTTTTTTTCAAGGTTCTCCGCTTCCTTGCATTGGGTTAGAACATGCTCCTTTACATTGGAGGAGTTTGTTATTACCCAACTTCTGAAGCCTACTTCTGTCGATTTCTCAAGCTCATTCTCTGTCCAGTTTTGCTCACTTGCTCACGAGGAGCTGTGATCTTTTGGAAAAGAGGCTTTCTGGTTTTTGGAATTTTCAGCCTTTTTGTGCTGGTTTTCCCCCATCTTCGTGGATGTATCTACCTTTGGTCTTTGATACTGGTGACCTTTGGATGGGGTCTCCGAGTGGATGACCTATTTGTTGATGTTGATACTATTCCTTTCTGTCTGTCAGTTTTCCTTCTAATATTCAGGCCCCTCTGATGTAGGTCTGCTGGAGTTTGCTAGAGGTCCACTCCAGACCCTGTTTGCCTGGGTATCACCAGTGGATGCTGCACAACAGCAAAGATTGCTGCCTGTTCCTTCCTCTGGAAGCTTCATCACAGAGGGTCACCCACCAGATGCCAGCCAGAGCTCTCCTGTATGAGGTGTCTCTCAGCCCCTACTAGGAGGTGTCTCCCAGTCAGGATACACAGGGGTCAGAAATCCACTTGTGGAGGCAGTCTGCCCCTTATCAGAGCTTGAATGCTGTGCTGGGAGATCCGCTGCTGTCTTCAGAGCTGTGAGGCAGGGACATACACGTCTACTAAAGGTGCACCCACACCCGCTGCTTTCCCCAGGTGCTCTCTCCCAGGGAGACAGGGGTTTTATCTCTAAGTCACTGACTGGGGCTGCTGCCTTTTTTTCAGAGATGCTCTGCCCAAAGAGGAGGAATCTAGAGAGACAGTCTGGCCGCAGCGGCCTTGCTGGGCTGTGGTAGGCTCCACCCAGATCAAACTTCTTGGCAGCTTTGTTCACACTGTGAGGGTAAAACCGCCTACTCAAGCCTCAGCAACGGTGGACGCCCCTCCCCCTAACAAGCTTGAGGGTTCCAGGTTGACCTCAGACTCCTGTGCTGACAGTGAGAATTTCAAGTCAGTGGATCTTAGCTTTCTGGGCTCCATGAAGGTGGGACCTGCCAAGCCAGACAACTTGGCTCCCTGGCTTCAGCCCCCTTTCCAGGGGAATGAACAATTCTGTCTCACTGCCATTCCAGGTGCCCGGGGTATGAAAAAAAAAAAAAAATCCTACAGCTAGCTCATTGCCTGCCTGAAAGGCCGTGCAGTTTTGTGCTTGAAACCCAGGGCCCTGGTAGCATAGGCACTGGAGGGAATCTCCTGGTCTGCCAGTTGCAAAGACCATGGGAAAAACGCATTGTCTGGGCTGGATTGCACTGTTCCTTGCACAGTCCCTCACACCTTCCCTTGGCTAGGGGAGGGAGATCCCCCAACCCCGTGCACTTCCTGGGTAAGGTGACACCCCACCCTGCTTCAGCTTGCCCTCCGTGGGCTGCATCTGCTGTCCAACCAGTTCCAATGAGATTAAATGGGTAGCTCAGTTGGAAATGCAGAAATCACCTGTCTTCTACGTCGATCTCACTCGGAACTGCAGACTGGAGCTGCTCCTAATCAGCCATCTTGCCAGAAACTCCTATGTAATGTCCTACTTTGTCTTTTTTTATGTTTGTTGGCTTAAAGTCTATTTTATTAGAGACTAGTATTGCAAATCCTGCCTTTTTTTTTTTTTTTTTTTTTTGCTTTCCATTTGCTTGGGAAATATTCCTCCATCTTCTTATTTTGAGTCTATGTGTATCACTGCACGTGAGATGGGTCTCCTGAATACAGCACATGGATGGGTCTTGACTCCCTATTCAATTTGCCAGTCTGTCTTTTAATTGAGGCATTTAGGTTATTTACATTTAAGGTTAATACTGTTATGTGTGAATTTGATCCTGTCATTATGATGCTAGCTAGTTACTTTGGACACTATTTGATTCAGTTTCTTCATAGTGTCGTTGGTCTTTATATTTTGGTGTGTTTCTGCCGTGGCTGGTATGGGTTTTTCCTTTCCATATTTAGTGCTTCCTTCAGGAGCTCTTGTAAGGCAGGCCTGGTGGTGATAAAAATCTCTCAGCATTTGCTTGTCTGTAAAGGATTTTATTTCTCCTTCACTTATGAAGATTAGTTTGTCTGGGTATGAAGTTCTTGGTTGAAAAATCTTTAAGAATGTTGAATATTGGCCCCACTCTCTTCTGGCCTGCAGCGTTTCTGCAGAGAGATCTGCTCTTAGTTTGGTGGGCTTCCCTTTCTGGGTAACCTGACCTTTCTCTCTGGCTGTGCTTACCATATTTTCATTTGTTTCAACCTTGGAGAATCTGACAATTACGTGTCTTTGGATGCCTCTTCTCGAGGAGTATCTTTGTGGTGTTCTCTGTATTTCCTGAATTTGAATGTTGGCCTGTCTTGCTAGGTTGGGGAAGTTCTCCTGGATAATATCCTGAAGAGGGTTTTCCAAGTTGGTTCCATTCTCCCAGTCACTTTCAGGGACCACAATCAATCATAGGTTTGGCCTTTTCACAAAGTCCCATATTTCCTGGAGGCTTTGGTCCTTGCTTTTCATTCTGTTTTCTCTAATCTTGTCTTTATGCCTTATTTCAGTAAGTTGATCTTCAATCTCTGATAGCCTTTCTTCTGCTTAATTGATTCAGCTATTGATAGTTGTGCATGCTTCACGAAGTTCTTGTGTTGTGTTTTTCAGCTCCGTCAGGTCATTTATGTTCTTCTCTAAACTGGCTATTATAGTTAGCAGCTCCTGGAACCTTTTTATGAAGGTTCTGAGCTTCCTTGCATTGGGTTAGAACATGCTCCTTCAGCTCAGAGGAGTTTATTACCTACCCTCTGAAGCCTACTTCTGTCAATTTGTCAAGCTCATACTCTGTCTAGTTTTCTGCCCTTGCAGAAAGGAGAAGAGTTGTGACATGTGGAGAACAGGCATTCTGGTTTTTGGATTTTTCAACATTTTTGCACTGGTTTTTCCTCATCATAATGGATTTACCTACGTGGTGGATTTGATCTTTGAGGCTGACGACCTTTGGATGGGGTTTTTGGGTTGGGGTCCTTTTTGTTGATGTTGATGTTATTGGTTTCTATTTTTTAGTTTTTCTTCTAACAGTCAGGCCCTTCTTCTGCAGGTCTGCTGCAGTTTGCTGGAGGTCCACTCCAGACATTGTTTTCCTGGGTATCATTAGCAGAGGCTGCAGAACAGCAAAGATGGCTGCCTGTTCCTTTTCCTGGAAGCTTCATCCCAGAGGGGCACTGGCCTGATATCAGCTGGAGCTCTCCTGTATAAGCAGTCTGTCAATCCTTCTTGGGAGATCTTTCCCAGTCAGGAAGCATGGGGGTTAGGGACCCACTGGAGGAGGCAATCTGTCCCTTAGCAGAGCTCTAGTGCTGTGCTGGGAGGATTCTGCTTGTCAGGATATGCTGCACTCTTCAGAGCCAGCAGGTAGGATCGTTTAAGTCTGCTGAAGCTGCAACCACATCTGCCCCTTCTCTCAGGTGCTCTGTCCCAGGGAGATGAGAGTTTTATCTATAAGCCCCTAACTGGGGTTGCTGCCTTTCTTTCAGAGACACCCTATGAGCATGAATCTAGAGAGGCATTCTGGCCACAGTCTCTTAGGTGCATTCTATTGAGTTCTGCCCAGTCTGACCTTCCCTGCCTCCTTAGCAGTGACAGGAAAATTACCTACTCAAGCCTCAGTAATGGTGGATGCCCCTCCCCCAACCACGTTTATTCATCCTAGGTGGACTTCAGACTGCTGTGTTGGCAGCAAGAATTTCAAGACAGTGGTTCTTAGCTTGCTAGTCTCCATGGGAGTGGGACTCGCTGAGTGAGACCACTTTGCTCTCTGGCTTCAGCTCCCTTTCCAGGGAGTGAGCAGTTCTGTCTCACTGGGGTTCCAGGCACCACTGGCATAAGAAAAACAAACAAACAAACAAAAAAAAACAAAACAAAAAATCTCCTGCAGCTAGCTTGGTGTCTGCCCAAACATCCACACAGTGTTGTCCTTGAAACCCAGGGCACTGGTGGTGTAGGCAACAAGGGAATCTCCTGATCTACAGACTGCAGAAACTGGGAAAAGCATAGTATCTGGGCCAAATAGCACAGTCCCTCATGACTTCCCTTGCCTGTGGTAGGGAGGACTCCAGCTGCTTGCACTTCATGGGTGAGATGATGCCCCACCCTACTTCTGCTAGACCTCCATGGTCTGCAACTGCTGCCTAACCAGTCCCAATGAGATGAACAGGTTACCTCACTTGAAATGCAAAAATCAACCACCTTCTGCATCGGTCTCGCTGGGAGCCGCAGACTGGAGCTGTTCCTATTCAGCCATCTTACCAATGTCTATCTGCCAGTACAATTTTTTTTTTTTTTTTTTTTTTGAGACACAGTCTCGCTCTGCAACCTTTGCCTCCCAGGTTCACACCACTCTCCTGCCTCAGTCCCCCGAGTAGCTGGGACTACAGGCGCCCGCCACCACGCCCAGCTAATTTTTTCTATTTTTTTAGTAGAGACAGGGTTTCACCATGTTAGCCAGGATGGTCGTGATCTACTGACCTTGTGATCCACCTGCCTCAGCCTCCCAAAGTGCTGGGATTACAGGCATGAGCCATTGTGCGTGGCCCTGCCAGTACTATTTCTTAAAGAGACTGTCCAATCTCCAATGAATGTTCTTGGCACCTTTGTTGAAATTTAGTTGGATGTAAATTTTGATTCTTTATTGTGTTCTACTGGTCTATGTGTCTATTTTTATGGCAGTACCATGCTGTTTTGATTACTATAGTTTTATAGTATATTTTGAGGTCAGGTGGAGTGATGCCTCCAGCTTTGTTCTTCAAATCCATGAACATGGTATGTATTTCTATTTGTTTGTATCATTTTCAATTTCTTTCAACATTTATATATTTACTTATAGAAATCTTTCACCACCTTGGCAAATTTATTCTTAGATATTTTCTTAATTTTCTGTAGCTATTGTAAATGAGATTGCTGTCTTGATTTTTTCTCCCACTAGTTTATTTTAGTGTATAGAAACACTATTAAGTTTTGCGTGTTGATTTTGTATTCTGCAACTTTACTGAATTTGTTGATCAGTTCTAAGAGTGTTTTGGTGGAGCTTTTACATGTTTCTATATATAAGATGATGTCATCTGCAAATAGGTTCAAACAACTTCCTCCTTTCCAATTTGGATGCCCTTTAATTTCTTTCTCTTGCCTAAGTGCTCTAGCTAGGACTCCCATACTAAGTTGAATAAAAATGGTGAATGTGGGCATCCTGGTGTTGTTCCAAATCTTAGGAAGAAAAACCTTTCAACTTTTATACAGTCAGTATAATGCTGGCTGTGGGTTTGTCATAGATGGACTTAATTGGTCTGAGATACATTCAAACACCTAACTTGTTGAAAGCTTTTTTAAATCAAGAAGATACGTTGAATTTTATCACTTGCTTTTTTTGGATCTATTGAGATTATCATATGGTTTTTGTCCTTCATTCTTGGATGTCATGTATCAGGTTTTCTGATTTGTGTATGTTGAACCATCCTTACATCTCTTGATCCCACTTGATGATGGTAAATAATCTTTTTAATATGCTGCTGGATTCTATTTCCAATTATTTTGTTGAAGAATTTACCATCTATATTCATCAGAGATATTAACCTATAGTTTCCTTTTATTGTGCCTTTGTTGGGTTTTGGTATCAGGTAATGCTGGCCTTGTGGGATGTGTTTGGAAGAATTCCCTCATCATTGATTTTCTGGAATAATTTTAGAAGAATTAATATTCTTCTTCTTCTTCTTTTTTTGTTTTTGATAACTCTTAGCCTCCCAAGTAGCTGGGACTATGGGCATGCACCACCATGCCCAGCTAATAAGAATTAATATTATTCTTTAAATGTTTTGGTAAAATTCAGCAGTGAAGCCATCAGGTCTTGAGTTTTTTTTTTT